>NC_091287.1:248949802-249583071 GCF_032444005.1 Ranitomeya imitator
GGACGCGTGCAAGAGGGCATTCACAGATGTCTCCTTACGGTACAGATCAGTGTGTATAAGACCATTATCTTGGACACTAGGTGTAACATCCAGAAACAAAATTTCCTTATGGTGATAGACATACGTGAGTCGTATGTTGGAGTCATTACAATTAAGCCCCACCATAAAATCATGTAAATCATTAATCGGGCCCTGCCAAATAAAAAGCACATCATCAATGTACCTAAACCACCCCACAATTTGGGGGTTGGCATGTGCGCCATCTGAAAAGATCTCCCGTTCCCAATATCCCAAAAATAAATTAGCGTAAGATGACGCACATGTCGCTCCCATGGCAGTCCCTTGTTTTTGAAGAAAAAAATCTATCTTTAAACGTAAAAAAAATTATGGGTCAGGACAAATTCCAACAGCTCCAACACCAACTCATGCATGTCAGGATCTAAATTACTATTTTCCAAGAAGAATCTGGATGCCCTCAAGCCGTCCTCATGATGAACACTAGTATGTAACGATTCAACGTCTGCTGTTACGAGGACCATATCTGCATCCACATGTAGGCCATTTAGGCGTCTCAAAATGTCATTAGTGTCTGTGATCTGAGAGGGCAGTGTATAAACCTGAGGATGTAAATAAAAATCTATGAACTTACTCACTTATCTTTTTTTTCTTTGTTAGTTTTTTTTAGTGATCAAGTTATTCTACCATCGTGATGTGTGAAGCGATTGAGATCAATCTGGGCCAATCTTGTGATAGTTATATCTCCAATATTTTCAACCACGGGTGCAGACTTATGATGTATACACTTTGCACAACTTCAACGTTATTATCAACTTTGCAATTGTGGTCCTGTTACTATTGTTATAAATGTATAAAATGTAATTGTTTTATGGTCTTTAATATTTAATATTTCAAAAACCTGACCTGCACATCCAAACATAGACTGAGTGTGAACAGGTGCTGAACCCAGAGTCGCCAACTCGTATATAGTTAAGTAAAAAGGGCAGCACACTGCAGCGCCAAAACATGCAAACTTGAAAACACGAAATTTGAACTGCATTACTGCACTAGAAATATGAAAAATGAGAGCTTTTAGCGCATAAAAATGGCCATATTTATGTGTACCTCGTAGCCACTTTACGGCATCTCTCTTATACGAGGTCCTACGCTTGACCTACCTCGCTGAGAATAAACGTCTCCATCTGAATGGGTACATGTGAAACCTCTTCTTGGACTCAAATTCTCACTCTCTGTGGAGGGGTATTAGACCTACTATAATTAAAACACCTGTGGCTAGGAGGCGGGAGTGCACGATCAGAAGGCTAGAGAATACATTTCAAAAACCTGACCTGCACATCCAAACATAGACTGAGTGTGAACAGGTGCTGAACCCAGAGTCGCCAACTCGTATATAGTTAAGTAAAAAGGGCAGCACACTGCAGCGCCAAAACATGCAAACTTGAAAACACAAAATTTGAACTGCATTACTGCACTAGAAATATGAAAAATGAGAGCTTTTAGCGCATAAAAATGGCCATATTTATGTGTACCTCGTAGCCACTTTACGGCATCTCTCTTATACGAGGTCCTACGCTTGACCTACCTCGCTGAGAATAAACGTCTCCATCTGAATGGGTACATGTGAAACCTCTTCTTGGACTCAAATTCTCACTCTCTGTGGAGGGGTATTAGACCTACTATAACCCCTTCATGACCCAGCCTATTTTGACCTTAAAGACCTTGCCGTTTTTTGCAATTCTGACCAGTGTCCCTTTATGAGGTAATAACTCAGGAACGCTTCAACGGATCCTAGCGGTTCTGAGATTGTTTTTTCGTGACATATTGGGCTTCATGTTAGTGGTAAATTTAGGTCAATAAATTCTGCTTTTATTTGTGATAAAAATGGAAATTTGGCGAAAATTTTGAAAATTTTGCAATTTTCACATTTTGAATTTTTATTCTGTTAAACCAGAGAGATATGTGACACAAAATAGTTAATAAATAACATTTCCCACATGTTTACTTTACATCAGCACAATTTTGGAAACAAAATTTTTTTTTTTTAGGAAGTTATAAGGGTTAAAATTTGACCAGCGATTTGTCATTTTTACAACGAAATTTACAAAACCATTTTTTTTAGGGACCACCTCACATTTGAAGTCAGTTTGAGGGGTCAATATGGCTGAAAATACCAAAAAGTGACACCATTCTAAAAACTGCACCGCTCAAGCTACTCAAAACCACATTCAAGAAGTTTATTAACCCTTCAGGTGCTTCACAGCAGCAGAAGCAACATAGAAGGAAAAAATGAACATTTAACTTTTTAGTCACAAAAATTATCTTTTAGCAACAATTTTTTTATTTTCCCAATGGTAAAAGGAGAAACTGAACCACGAAAGTTGTTGTCCAATTTGTCCTGAGTACGCTGATACCTCATATGTGGGGGTAAACCACTGTTTGGGCGCACGGCAGGGCTTGGAAGGGAAGGAGCGCCATTTGACTTTTTGAATCAAAAATTGGCTCCACTCTTTAGCGGACACCATGTCACGTTTGGAGAGCCCCCGTGTGCCTAAAAATTGGAGCTCCCCCACAAGTGACCCCATTTTGGAAACTAGACGCCCCAAGGAACTTATCTAGATGCATAGTGAGCACTTTGAACCCCCAGGTGCTTCACAAATTGATCCGTAAAAATGAAAAAGTACTTTTTTTTCACAAAAAAATTCTTTTAGCCTCAATTTTTTCATTTTCACATGGGTAACAGGATAAAATGGATCCTAAAATGTGTTGGGCAATTTCTCCTGAGTACACCAATACCTCACATGTGGGGGTAAACCACTGTTTGGGCACATGGTAAGGCTCGGAAGGGAAGGCGCACCATTTGACTTTTTGAATGAAAAATTATTTCCATCGTTAGCGGACACCATGTCGCGTTTGGATAGCTCCTGTGTGCCTAAACATTGGCGCTCCCCCACAAGTGACCCCATTTTGGAAACTAGACCCCCCAAGGAACTTATTTAGATGCCTAGTGAGCACTTTAAACCCTCAGGTGCTTCACAAATTGATCTGTAAAAATGAAAAAGTACTTTTTTTTCACAAAAAAATTCTTTTCGCCTCAATTTTTTCATTTTCACATGGGCAGTAGGATAAAATGGATCATAAAGTTTGTTGGGCAATTTCTCCCGAGTACGTTGATACCTCATATGTGGGGGTAAACCACTGTTTGGGCACTCGGCAGGGCTCGGAAGTGAAGGCGCGCCATTTGACTTTTTGAATGGAAAATTAGCTCCAATTGTTAGCGGACACCATGTCGCGTTGGGAGAGCCCCTGTGTGCCTAAACATTGGAGCTCCCCCACAAGAGACCCCATTTTGGAAACTAGACCCCCCAAGGAACTTATCTAGATGCATATTGAGCACTTTAAACCCCCAGGTGCTTCACAGAAGTTTATAACGCAGAGCCATGAAAATAAAAAATAATTTTTCTTTCCTCAAAAATGATTTTTTAGCCTGGAATTTCCTATTTTGCCAAGGATAATAGGAGAAATTGGACCCCAAATATTGTTGTCCAGTTTGTCCTGAGTACGCTGATACCCCATATGTGGGGGTAAACCACTGTTTGGGCGCACAGCAGGGCTCGGAAGGGATGGCACGCCATTTGGCTTTTTAAATGGAAAATTAGCTCCAATCATTAGCGGACACCATGTCACGTTTGGAGAGCCCCTGTGTGCCTAAACATTGGAGATCCCCCAGAAATGACACCATTTTGGAAACTAGACCCCCAAAGGAACTAATCTAGATGTGTGGTGAGGACTTTGAACCCCCAAGTGCTTCACAGAAGTTTATAACGCAGAGCCATGAAAAAAAAAATAAAAAATTATTTTCTCAAAAATGATCTTTTAGCCTGCAATTTTTTATTTTCCCAAGGGTAACAGGAGAAATTTGACCCCAAAAGTTGTTGTCCAGTTTCTCCTGAGTATGCTGATACCCCATATGTGGGGGTAAATCACTGTTTGGGCACATGCCGGGGCTCGGAAGTGAAGTAGTGATGTTTTGAAATGCAGACTTTGATGGAATGCTCTGTGGGCGTCACGTTGCGTTTGCAGAGCCCCTGATGTGGCTTAACAGTAGAAACCCCCCACAAGTGACCCCATTTTGGAAACTAGACCCCGAAAGGAACTTATCTAGATGTGTGGTGAGCACTTTGAACCCCCAAGCGCTTCATAGAAGTTTATAATGCAGAGCCGTGAAAATAATAAATACGTTTTCTTTCCTCAAAAATAATTATTTAGCCCAGAATTTTTAAATTTTCCCAAGGGTAACAGGAGAAATTTGACCCCAATATTTTTTGTCCAGTTTCTCCTGAGTACGGTGATACCCCATATGTGGGGGTAAACTACTGTTTGGGCACATGCCGGGGCTTGGAATTGAAGTAGTGACGTTTTGAAATGCAGACTTTGATGGAATGCTCTGCGGGCGTCACGTTGCGTTTGCAGAGCCCCTGATGTGCCTAAACAGTAGAAACCCCCCACAAGTGACCCCATTTTGGAAACTAGACCCCGAAAGGAACTTATCTAGATGTGTGGTCAGCACTTTGAACCCCCAAGTGCTTCACAGACGTTTACAACGCAGAGCCATGAAAATTAAAAATCATTTTTCTTTCCTCAAAAATTATGTTTTAGCAAGCATTTTTTTAGATTCACAAGGGTAACAGGAGAAATTGGACCCCAGTAATTGTTGCGCAGTTTGTCCCGAGTATGCTGGTACCCCATATGTGGGGGTAAACCACTGTTTGGGCACACGTCAGGGCTCGGAAGTGAGGGAGCACCATTTGACTTTTTGAATACGAGATTGGCTGGAATCAATGGTGGCGCCATGTTGCGTTTGGAGACCCCTGATGTGCCTAAACAGTGGTAACCCCTCAATTCTAACTCCAACACTAACCCCCCCACACCCCTAACCCTAATCCCAACTGTAGCCATAACCCTAATCACAACCCTAACCACAACCCTAATTCCAACCCTAACCCTAAGGCTATGTGCCCACGTTGCGGATTCGTGTGAGATATTTCCGCACCATTTTTGAAAAATCCGCGGGTAAAAGGCACTGCGTTTTACCTGCGGATTTTCCGCGGATTTCCAGTGTTTTTTGTGCGGATTTCACCTGCGGATTCCTATTGAGGAACAGGTGTAAAACGCTGCGGAATCCGCACAAAGAATTGACATGCTGCGGAAAATACAACGCAGCGTTTCCGCGCGGTATTTTCCGCACCATGGGCACAGCGGATTTGGTTTTTCATATGTTTACATGGTACTGTAAACCTGATGGAACACTGCTGCGAATCCGCAGCCAAATCCGCACCGTGTGCACATAGCCTAATTCTAAAGGTATGTGCACACGCTGCGGAAAACGCTGCGGATCCGCAGCAGTTTCCCATGAGTTTACAGTTCAATGTAAACCTACGGGAAACAAAAATCGCTGTACACATGCTGCGGAAAAACTGCACGGAAACGCAGCGGTTTACATTCCGCAGCATGTCACTTCTTTGTGCGGATTCCGCAGCGGTTTTACAACTGCTCCAATAGAAAATCGCAGTTGTAAAACCGCAGTGAAATGCGCAGAAAAAAACGCGGTAAATCCGCCATAAATCCGCAGCGGTTTAGCACTGCGGATTTATCAAATCCGCAGCGGAAAAATCCGCAGAGGACCAGAATACGTGTGCACATACCGAAACCGTAACCCTAGCCCTAACCCTAACCCTACCCCTAACCCTACCCCTAGCCCTACCCCTAACCCTACCCCTACCCCTAACCCTAGCCCTAACCCTAACCCTACCCCTACCCCTAACCCTACCCCTAACCCTACCCCTAACCCTACCCCTACCCCTAACCCTACCCCTAACCCTAACCCTACCCCTACCCCTAACCCTACCCCTAACCCTACCCCTAACCCTATTCTAACATTAGTGGAAAAAAAAAATTTCTTTATTTTTTTATTGTCCCTACCTATGGGGGTGACAAAGGGGGGGGGTCATTTATTATTTTTTTTATTTTGATCACTGAGATATAATCTATCCCAGTGATCAAAATGCACTTTGGAACGAATCTGCCGGCCGGCAGATTCGGCGGGCGCACTGCGCATGCGCCCGCCATTTTGGAAGATGGCGGCGCCCAGGGAGAAGACGGACGGGACCCCGGCTGGATCGGTAAGTATGATGGGGTGGGGGGGACCACGGGGGGGAGGATCGGAGCACGGGGGGGGATCGGAGCACGGGGGGGAATCGGAGCGCGGGAGGGGTGGAACGGAGCACAGGGGGCGTGGAACGGAGCACGGGGGGGCTGGAATGGAGCACGGGGGGGTGGAACGGAGCACCGGGGGGGTGGATCGGAGTGCAGGGGGGGTGATTGGAGCACGAGGGGGTGATTGGAGCACGGGGGGAGCGGACAAGAGCACGGGGGGGAGCGGAGCACTGGACGGAGGGGAGCCGGAGCAGTGTACCGGCCAGATCGGGGGGCTGGGGGGGCGATCGGTGGGGTGGGGTGGGGGCACATTAGTATTTCCAGCCATGGCCGATGATATTTCGGCATCGGCCATGGCTGGATTGTAATATTTCACCCGTTATAATAGGTGAAATATTACAAATCGCTCTGATTGGCAGTTTCACTTTCAACAGCCAATCAGAGCGATCGTAGCCATGAAGGGGTGAAGCCACCCCCCCTGGGCTAAACTACCACTCCCCCTGTCCCTGCAGATCGAGTGAAATGGGAGTTAACCCTTTCACCCGATCTGCAGGGACGCGATCTTTCCATGACGCCACATAGGCGTCATGGGTCGGATTGGCACCAACTTTCATGACGCCCACGTGGCGTCAAAGGTCGGGAAGGGGTTAATTAAAACACCTGTGGCTAGGAGGCGGGAGTGCACGATCAGAAGGCTAGAGAATACATTTCAAAAACCTGACCTCCACATCCAAACATAGACTGAGTGTGAACAGGTGCTGAACCCAGAGTCGCCAACTCGTATATAGTTAAGTAAAAAGGGCAGCACACTGCAGCGCCAAAACATGCAAACTTGAAAACACGAAATTTGAACTGCATTACTGCACTAGAAATATGAAAAATGAGAGCTTTTAGCGCATAAAAATGGCCATATTTATGTGTACCTCGTAGCCACTTTACGGCATCTCTCTTATACGAGGTCCTACGCTTGACCTACCTCGCTGAGAATAAACGTCTCCATCTGAACGGGTACATGTGAAACCTCTTCTTGGACTCAAATTCTCACTCTCTGTGGAGGGGTATTAGACCTACTATAATTAAAACACCTGTGGCTAGGAGGCGGGAGTGCACGATCAGAAGGCTAGAGAATACATTTCAAAAACCTGACCTGCACATCCAAACATAGACTGAGTGTGAACAGGTTCTCAGCGAGGTAGGTCAAGCGTAGGACCTCGTATAAGAGAGATGCCGTAAAGTGGCTACGAGGTACACATAAATATGGCCATTTTTATGCGCTAAAAGCTCTCATTTTTCATATTTCTAATGCAGTAATGCAGTTCAAATTTCGTGTTTTCAAGTTTGCATGTTTTGGCGCTGCAGTGTGCTGCCCTTTTTACTTAACTATATACGAGTTGGCGACTCTGGGTTCAGCACCTGTTCACACTCAGTCTATGTTTGGATGTGCAGGTCAGGTTTTTGAAATGTATTCTCTAGCCTTCTGACCGTGCACTCCCGCCTCCTAGCCACAGGTGTTTTAATTATAGTAGGTCTAATACCCCTCCACAGAGAGTGAGAATTTGAGTCCAAGAAGAGGTTTCACATGTACCCATTCAGATGGAGACGTTTATTCTCAGCGAGGTAGGTCAAGCGTAGGACCTCGTATAAGAGAGATGCCGTAAAGTGGCTACGAGGTACACATAAATATGGCCATTTTTATGCGCTAAAAGCTCTCATTTTTCATATTTCTAGTGCAGTAATGCAGTTCAAATTTCGTGTTTTCAAGTTTGCATGTTTTGGCGCTGCAGTGTGCTGCCCTTTTTACTTAACTATATACGAGTTGGCGACTCTGGGTTCAGCACCTGTTCACACTCAGTCTATGTTTGGATGTGCAGGTCAGGTTTTTGAAATGTATTCTCTAGCCTTCTGATCGTGCACTCCCGCCTCCTAGCCACAGGTGTTTTAATTATAGTAGGTCTAATACCCCTCCACAGAGAGTGAGAATTTGAGTCCAAGAAGAGGTTTCACATGTACCCATTCAGATGGAGACGTTTATTCTCAGCGAGGTAGGTCAAGCGTAGGACCTCGTATAAGAGAGATGCCGTAAAGTGGCTACGAGGTACACATAAATATGGCCATTTTTATGCGCTAAAAGCTCTCATTTTTCATATTTCTAGTGCAGTAATGCAGTTCAAATTTCGTGTTTTCAAGTTTGCATGTTTTGGCGCTGCAGTGTGCTGCCCTTTTTACTTAACTATATACGAGTTGGCGACTCTGGGTTCAGCACCTGTTCACACTCAGTCTATGTTTGGATGTGCAGGTCAGGTTTTTGAAATGTATTCTCTAGCCTTCTGATCGTGCACTCCCGCCTCCTAGCCACAGGTGTTTTAATTATAGTAGGTCTAATACCCCTCCACAGAGAGTGAGAATTTGAGTCCAAGAAGAGGTTTCACATGTACCCATTCAGATGGAGACGTTTATTCTCAGCAGGTAGGTCAAGCGTAGGACCTCGTATAAGAGAGATGCCGTAAAGTGGCTACGAGGTACACATAAATATGGCCATTTTTATGCACTAAAAGCTCTCATTTTTCATATTTCTAGTGCAGTAATGCAGTTCAAATTTCGTGTTTTCAAGTTTGCATGTTTTGGCGCTGCAGTGTGCTGCCCTTTTTACTTAACTATATACGAGTTGGCGACTCTGGGTTCAGCACCTGTTCACACTCAGTCTATGTTTGGATGTGCAGGTCAGGTTTTTGAAATGTATTCTCTAGCCTTCTGATCGTGCACTCCCGCCTCCTAGCCACAGGTGTTTTAATTATAGTAGGTCTAATACCCCTCCACAGAGAGTGAGAATTTGAGTCCAAGAAGAGGTTTCACATGTACCCATTCAGATGGAGATGTTTATTCTCAGCGAGGTAGGTCAAGCGTAGGACCTCGTATAAGCGAGATGCCGTAAAGTGGCTACGAGGTACACATAAATATGGCCATTTTTATGCGCTAAAAGCTCTCATTTTTCATATTTCTAGTGCAGTAATGCAGTTCAAATTTCGTGTTTTCAAGTTTGCATGTTATGGCGCTGCAGTGTGCTGCCCTTTTTACTTAACTATATACGAGTTGGCGACTCTGGGTTCAGCACCTGTTCACACTCAGTCTATGTTTGGATGTGCAGGTCAGGTTTTTGAAATGTATTCTCTAGCCTTCTGATCGTGCACTCCCGCCTCCTAGCCACAGGTGTTTTAATTATAGTAGGTCTAATACCCCTCCACAGAGAGTGAGAATTTGAGTCCAAGAAGAGGTTTCACATGTACCCATTCAGATGGAGACGTTTATTCTCAGCGAGGTAGGTCAAGCGTAGGACCTCGTATAAGAGAGATGCTGTAAAGTGTCTACGAGGTACACATAAATATGGCCATTTTTATGCGCTAAAAGCTCTCATTTTTCATATTTCTAGTGCAGTAATGCAGTTCAAATTTCGTGTTTTCAAGTTTGCATGTTTTGGCGCTGCAGTGTGCTGCCCTTTTTACTTAACTATATACGAGTTGGCGACTCTGGGTTCAGCACCTGTTCACACTCAGTCTATGTTTGGATGTGCAGGTCAGGTTTTTGAAATGTATTCTCTAGCCTTCTGATCGTGCACTCCCGCCTCCTAGCCACAGGTGTTTTAATTATAGTAGGTCTAATACCCCTCCACAGAGAGTGAGAATTTGAGTCCAAGAAGAGGTTTCACATGTACCCATTCAGATGGAGACGTTTATTCTCAGCGAGGTAGGTCAAGCGTAGGACCTCGTATAAGAGAGATGCTGTAAAGTGTCTACGAGGTACACATAAATATGGCCATTTTTATGCGCTAAAAGCTCTCATTTTTCATATTTCTAGTGCAGTAATGCAGTTCAAATTTCGTGTTTTCAAGTTTGCATGTTTTGGCGCTGCAGTGTGCTGCCCTTTTTACTTAACTATATACGAGTTGGCGACTCTGGGTTCAGCACCTGTTCACACTCAGTCTATGTTTGGATGTGCAGGTCAGGTTTTTGAAATGTATTCTCTAGCCTTCTGATCGTGCACTCCCGCCTCCTAGCCACAGGTGTTTTAATTATAGTAGGTCTAATACCCCTCCACAGAGAGTGAGAATTTGAGTCCAAGAAGAGGTTTCACATGTACCCATTCAGATGGAGACGTTTATTCTCAGCGAGGTAGGTCAAGCGTAGGACCTCGTATAAGAGAGATGCCAAAAAGTGTCTACGAGGTACACATAAATATGGCCATTTTTATGCGCTAAAAGCTCTCATTTTTCATATTTCTAGTGCAGTAATGCAGTTCAAATTTCGTGTTTTCAAGTTTGCATGTTATGGCGCTGCAGTGTGCTGCCCTTTTTACTTAACTATATACGAGTTGGCGACTCTGGGTTCAGCACCTGTTCACACTCAGTCTATGTTTGGATGTGCAGGTCAGGTTTTTGAAATGTATTCTCTAGCCTTCTGATCGTGCACTCCCGCCTCCTAGCCACAGGTGTTTTAATTATAGTAGGTCTAATACCCCTCCACAGAGAGTGAGAATTTGAGTCCAAGAAGAGGTTTCACATGTACCCATTCAGATGGAGACGTTTATTCTCAGCGAGGTAGGTCAAGCGTAGGACTTCGTATAAGAGAGATGCCGTAAAGTGGCTACGAGGTACACATAAATATGGCCATTTTTATGCGCTAAAAGCTCTCATTTTTCATATTTCTAGTGCAGTAATGCAGTTCAAATTTCGTGTTTTCAAGTTTGCATGTTTTGGCGCTGCAGTGTGCTGCCCTTTTTACTTAACTATATACGAGTTGGCGACTCTGGGTTCAGCACCTGTTCACACTCAGTCTATGTTTGGATGTGCAGGTCAGGTTTTTGAAATGTATTCTCTAGCCTTCTGATCGTGCACTCCCGCCTCCTAGCCACAGGTGTTTTAATTATAGTAGGTCTAATACCCCTCCACAGAGAGTGAGAATTTGAGTCCAAGAAGAGGTTTCACATGTACCCATTCAGATGGAGACGTTTATTCTCAGCGAGGTAGGTCAAGCGTAGGACCTCGTATAAGAGAGATGCCAAAAAGTGGCTACGAGGTACACATAAATATAGCCATTTTTATGCGCTAAAAGCTCTCATTTTTCATATTTCTAGTGCAGTAATGCAGTTCAAATTTCGTGTTTTCAAGTTTGCATGTTTTGGCGCTGCAGTGTGCTGCCCTTTTTACTTAACTATATACGAGTTGGCGACTCTGAGTTCAGCACCTGTTCACACTCAGTCTATGTTTGGATGTGCAGGTCAGGTTTTTGAAATGTATTCTCTAGCCTTCTGATCGTGCACTCCCGCCTCCTAGCCACAGGTGTTTTAATTAAAGTAGGTCTAATACCCCTCCACAGAGAGTGAGAATTTGAGTCCAAGAAGAGGTTTCACATGTACCCATTCAGATGGAGACGTTTATTCTCAGCGAGGTAGGTCAAGCGTAGGACCTCGTATAAGAGAGATGCCGTAAAGTGGCTACGAGGTACACATAAATATAGCCATTTTTATGCGCTAAAAGCTCTCATTTTTCATATTTCTAGTGCAGTAATGCAGTTCAAATTTCGTGTTTTCAAGTTTGCATGTTTTGGCGCTGCAGTGTGCTGCCCTTTTTACTTAAGTATATACGAGTTGGCGACTCTGGATTCAGCACCTGTTCACACTCAGTCTATGTTTGGATGTGCAGGTCAGGTTTTTGAAATGTATTCTCTAGCCTTCTGATCGTGCACTCCCGCCTCCTAGCCACAGGTGTTTTAATTATAGTAGGTCTAATACCCCTCCACAGAGAGTGAGAATTTGAGTCCAAGAAGAGGTTTCACATGTACCCATTCAGATGGAGACGTTTATTCTCAGCGAGGTAGGTCAAGCGTAGGACCTCGTATAAGAGAGATGCCCTAAAGTGGCTACGAGGTACACATAAATATAGCCATTTTTATGCGCTAAAAGCTCTCATTTTTCATATTTCTAGTGCAGTAATGCAGTTCAAATTTCGTGTTTTCAAGTTTGCATGTTTTGGTGCTGCAGTGTGCTGCCCTTTTTACTTAAGTATATACGAGTTGGCGACTGTGGGTTCAGCACCTGTTCACACTCAGTCTATGTTTGGATGTGCAGGTCAGGTTTTTGAAATGTATTCTCTAGCCTTCTGATCGTGCACTCCCGCCTCCTAGCCACAGGTGTTTTAATTATAGTAGGTCTAATACCCCTCCACAGAGAGTGAGAATTTGAGTCCAAGAAGAGGTTTCACATGTACCCATTCAGATGGAGACGTTTATTCTCAGCGAGGTAGGTCAAGCGTAGGACCTCGTATAAGAGAGATGCCGTAAAGTGGCTACGAGGTACACATAAATATGGCCATTTTTATGCGCTAAAAGCTCTCATTTTTCATATTTCTAGTGCAGTAATGCAGTTCAAATTTCGTGTTTTCAAGTTTGCATGTTTTGGCGCTGCAGTGTGCTGCCCCTTTTTACTTAACTTTAATATTTAATATGTCATCTTCACTATTTATTGCGTATAATGGATTCCAATTTTGGTATATCTGCACTCGTTGTCACTTTATCGCACTTTTTTACTTCATGAAAATTGGTTTACTTACCCTGTTTTAGTGTTATGGTGGTTCAGTGTGCGCATGTCTGCGGATTACGTGATCCGAGACATCTCTGAAGGCGCTGGGTGATGACGGGTGCGTGTCAGCATTGTTAGGGCGACGGCCTGGCCGACATGCACTATCGGCACGCCTTGCCGGATGTGATGTAATACTTGGTGCGTACTTCCGGATACATGCATTAAGGACACCTGGAGAAGGGGGTATTTATATGTGGCCTTTTGCATAACACACTACCGCACCTTGAGAAAGATAAGCGAAACGCGCGTCGGTGTTGGCGTGTCGCGTGTCCTGACTCAGATACTAAATCAAAGTTAACCAAGGCTAATTTGGGGGACTATGGGCTTTATGTATTAAGCGCGCATTTACCGTGACTTCTGGTGTTATATATACTATTAGCCCATTACTTTTATGTCCCACAAGCGATACTATGCACTAAGCACTTTACTTATTGCCCAATGGTATATCTGTCTGTCTTGACACTGATAGCCATCACTACCTGATACTAGTTTGTTTAATTTATTTGTAAGTAATTAATGAAATCTACATTTTCTTATTAAATTGGATGTTGTACTCCTATTTTTCTATATTTTGAGTGTCCTAGCAGTGTATGAGGAATTGAAACCACTCAATTGTGACACAGCCATAATAGGTTGCCAATAGCGCTGATTTAGTTTGAACCCAAGGTATGTACTACATGTTATCAGTTTTTCCTGATTCTTTCCTCCTTGAGAGGTAAACAGATTTTTGTTAGCTCTGACATTAAGAGATGTTATGCAGAATTTTTCTTTTTACTGGGCGACTTATTAAAAAGTCAAGGACTTACACAAAATGATAGTGTTCCTAAAGTTGTTATATCTATTTCAAACACTCCCATTATTGTTACCCCAGTCTGACATCAATCTATTGAACAAAGCCTTCCGGCAGTTTATTTGGGGAATTAGAGGCAGATCACGCATTGGGCTAAGTTAATTGCAATGACCAAGGAATGGGGGGTGTATTAACTTTCCTGATAATAGTAGATATAGTATTGCGGCTAACCTCAGGTATTACTGGTTGCGGGGGCCCTCTCACTTTGCTAATGTTCATTTAGAGAGGCAAATTTACCCTCATGTTTCACTGATGGCCTTGGTGCATTTAAAAAATGAGGATCGTCCTAAGGATATTAAAGACCATCTGATATTATGGCAAACTATTCTATCATGGAGAAGAGGAAGGAGAATGTGTAAATTGAAGAGTGGAGTGTCGCCCTTTCAACCTTTTTTAGACAACCCCTTATTTTTAAAGTTAACCCGCCCAAAGAATATAAGATTCTTGCACAGCAGAATTGTGTTTTATTGATAGATCTATTGAACCATTGCCATTCTATACTCACATTTGAGGAGGCGGCACATTGTTTTCAATTATTCAGAGGCAGACCGTTTCTGTTTCTTCAGGCTCACAGCCTGGCCCTTAAGTTTGTTAATAGTAGACAAAGGCATGGTTGGTGAGACAGGCTGGATTCATATCAGTGTGCAAAATGTGGCCAACATAATAATGATTTATTTAATCATATGTGGAGCTGTGCTAAAATTCAAAAGTTATGGCATGATATCCACTCTGAATCGCAACATATTTGCTGAGTTCAGTATCCCCTCACTCCAGAGTGGGCAATTTTCAATGTTTTGGAGGAGTCTCAGAGATTAGTAAACATTTGAAGGCCATACTGGTGATTTGGGCCTCAGCGGTCAGGAAAAGTACAGCATCAGTGGTTAAATTCTGAGGCACTATCGAGATTATAAATACTAACAAAGTTTAATTTTCTGTTTAGGATGGATTGGTTGGAGACTTTGACAAACAAAGAAAAATTGACTGAGAAATTCTTTACAAGATGGTCATCTTTTATCCCACTCTTGATTTAGAGTCTAAGAACAGATATAAAAAGTAATTTGAAAATACGAACTGGTACTTATTACAATGTATTGGTGGACATACGCCAATTTAATAAGAACTGTTTGAGTAATGATGCATGCAAGGAGGGAGGGGGGAGGATAGGGTGGATAAAAATTGTTAATGGAAGTTTAATTACAGGTGAGACTATAGTAATTTAGTGTACTACTGTGATGCTTAGCTTTGCAGTACAAGCAGGGCTGGTTTTAGGCAAAGTGGGGCTCTAGGCAAAAGTTTAAAATGAGGCCGAAAATGCTAACATATTGCACATCACACAGAAGCATTTCTGTTGTATTTACGTGCGCTGAGTTCAGGCCGCTAAACAAGTGTGATTGACAGTATTGAAGTCGTTCGACGCTTGTTTCCCGACCTCTTTACACCAACTGAGAAAGAATGATGGAAACCGAACTATCACTATTAGATCAATCTGTTGCAATACAGTATAATACACTCCTCATAGTCCTCCATATATTAAAATACACTGCTCCATCCCCCATATAGTATAATACACTCCTCATAGTGCTCCATATAGTATAATGCACCGCCATAGTCTCCATGTAGTACAATTCACTTCCCATAGTATAATGCACCCCATAGATCTTCATATAGTATAACGTATTCCCCATAGTCCTTGATAAAGTATAATGCAGCCCACATATAGTATAATGCAGCCACCCCACAGAGTATAATGTAGCCCCGTCAGAGTATAATGTAGCCCCGCCATACAATGTAAGGTAATCCCCCATAAAATATAATGCAGCCCCAATCGCTCCTCATAGAATATAATAAATACTGTATAATACAGCCCCATAGAATATAATGTACCTTCATAGAATATAATACAGCCCATCGCCCAATGGAATATAATACAGCCCAGCTCCCCATAGAAAATAATACAGGCAACCTCTCCATAGAGTATAATGTACCCCCTATAGCAGAGGTGTCAAACTGCATTCCTCAAGGGCTGCAGACAGGTTATGTTTTCAGGATTTCCTTGTACTGCACAGGTGATAATTTAATCACCCACACACATAATGATTGCAGCACCTTGTGCAAAGCTAAGGAAATCTTGAAAACACGCATGGTTTGCGGCCCTCGAGGAATGCAGTTTGACACCCCTGCCCTATAGACTATAATACAGCCCACCTCCCCATAGAATATAATGTACACCCCTCTGAGAATGGCCCCACAGTCCAGTACTCACTGATATATTAAAAAAAGCAAAAGCACAGTCCTCACCTCTCCTCGTGCTACCACGCTGCTCCAGGCTCCGGTCTCAGATGCTGCACTGCCCGGACCCAGTACACAGTGGGTGCGCGATGAAATGACATCATCGCACACGTGCAGTGTCAGAGGCAGAGGGGAATGATGGGAGAGGGAGCATCATCTACATCATTTCTTTGTCACACCGGTATAGTTCAATGTAGCAGCAACGGCAAGGGGAGGCGGCGCTGGTGGCAGGCAAGCCCCCCTGACCCACGGGCCCCTTAGCGGCTGTGTGATGTGCCGCTATTAGCGGCATGCCACTAGCTGGAGGCCCCTAGGGGAGCAGAAGCCCTTGGCAGCTGCCTGGTCTGCCTGCCGCTAACGCCGACCCTAAGTACAAGCATATTGAAATTCTGTATGTTCATTTATGTTAAAATCAATAAAAAGAGTTTAGAAAAAATAATCAAGGACTGTTAACATATTTTGCAGACAAGTTATAAATTCATAATGAATGCTTAAAAATTACCAAGTAACACATGTCTATGGATAAATCTATTTATATGAATTCATTATTAGTATTTACTGTGAGCTGTAAAATGGTGAAAATACTAGTCCGATGAAACTGACACGAGCATTGTTATGGGCACTATGGCTGGCAATGTGGATGTTAATGTTATTGGTAGAATGTGGCTGGCCTTGTGACTCCTATTTAGAGAAGGTACAGTAACATGCCAGATTATGAGAGCCCTGAAGGTACTGATGATATAGGAGCCCCATGGATATACATATTATAGTAAAATTTTGGTTGGCTTAGTTAAAGAAGGTGTAGCGTGTTCTATATTGGCGGTGTAAGGAGCTGGGGAACTGAAGATGTGGTTCATCAATGTTCTATAGCACTTATGATCAAATGTCACCATCTGGTAAGCGAAGATGGAACCATAAGATGGATGAAGCACATCTGGAGGGACAAGCCTGAAGGGACCACTGAGTCAGGCGGTAGCTGTGGTGCAGTTATCAAATCTAAATGCAGAAGTGAAAAGATACATGATACAGGTAGGGGCTTGCTTCTTGCTTTTCCTTCCTCGGCCTTGTTATGGTGGGGTTAACCTTTCCTGCCACTCTTTGGTTCGTGGATGACTTTTTATTGGTGCCACTCCTGGTAGCATGTGTCAGTGATAGTTCCAGTTCCTGGCTTGAGCAGCTGACCCGTATACCCTTGTGATCCTTATACCTCTGGTTACCCGTACCTGTGCCTGAACCGTTCCCTGTCCCTGACTTAGTGTGTGTCTGGTGGTTTCCTACAGTGTATGACTCGGCTTGTATTTTGAACCCTGCTTTCCGTTTCTGTTACTATGTTTCCCGTCTGGCTTTGACTCTCTTGCTCGTACACCGACTATGTCTTTTGTCTCACTTTTTGGATCCCACGCTCCTGTCTGGTTCCGAATTCTGGCTTGTCTCTGACCTCGTGCATTGCTGTGACCTCTGGTACTTCGTCTTCCTGTTTGTTGCTAACCGGCCTGTCTGACTACCCTGCCGCCTCCTGGTGGCGCTCTTCCCTTTGCACTGTGGTGCTACAGGGTGAGTGCTACCTTTTTCCCCTTACCTGCGCTCCCTGGTGGAGGTTGCGTTCCACTGCCTTGTAGTTGCATTACAATATGAAGTCAGTTGGCACCAACCAATGAAACAGGGAGGATGTATGAGTGGTGGAACACAAAGACAGAGCACCCAAACAGTGGCTGGAGACATAGACAATCGGGACATTGGAGGCCAAGCCCTGAAGCCAAGACTGTGCCTGTCAAGACCCAAAGTCCAGTCTTCACCAGTTAAGACCCAATATCCAGATGCCACAGATCAAACAGCAAAGGGTGAACGCTTATCACTGTACTGAGTCGGATGTCTGCTGTGGTGACCAGGTGACGAGAGTGAACCGGGCATTATTTACAGCGTAGATGTACGCTACAGGGTGCTAGTCTGCAGAAGGGACAATGGCATAAACATTGCATTTAAAAAAAAAAGTTATTTTTTTCCACCATTTTTTGTGAGTCAGTTAAAATATAAATCGTACTTAATAGACAGTCATGAAAGCTAGTATGAGAACACTTGACGTGGGCTGCCAGCTTGCGTATTTTGGCCACAATATCGACCAATACCCCTTTTCTTTGTACAGAATTTTTCATCTTTTTATTGCACATTTTTCATTTTTATGCAGGATGCAGCCAGGCCCTTTGGTTGGGTGAATTGGTGTGTCTGTCCTTGTGGGCTGCACTTATATAGTGCTGTGCAGTCCGCCTGATCTAAAAATATGGGTGTCATCAATAGGCTGTAAACCATACATTGTGCATTATATGTAACTGTATGACTGGCACACTATATAAGTGTCATCTTTGTGCCTTTTTAATATAAGGCAACCACCCCCTCCATGAATCGATAAGTTTGTAAATAGTTGCTCCCTCAGTATTTTTCACCTTTGCTGTCCCTGCCTTTATCATTGGAGTCTACTGTATCTTGCTAGTGCATTGGTAATCTGACCTGGTGTTGGTAAGAGTGTTTCTTTTTCCATGATATTTTTCAAATTTATATGCTTCTGTGAGATGAGTTTGGAAACTTACTGCACAATATTCCTTAAAGTCTGTCTTGATTTTTTACCACATTATGTTATTGGGAGGATATAAAACCGTGGACTTGTTTTAAGAGGTTTTGTCAGCAAAATTAGGGCTCGGGTTACATAGGTTTAAAACATAACCTTTTACTATTCTGTATATGTGAGGGGCAGAGCGAGGACCGTAGTCGGGGCTGAGTATATCTGGTTAAGCATGCCCTAACCTCCCGACACATAAGCAATGTCCCTTTTCCTGCACACTTTCTACTGCACCCTCTGCACCGTCAGAGTCCCATTGGGGCTGCTGAAGCTCGGTTGTAGATGTTGAAGCGCACAAAAAGATAGAGTCCATTTTTAACTTTAAAACGAGGAACTTTACTTGTTTCCAAACGCTGCACATCCACATTAGTTACAGCTTCAACACAGAGTATGACTTCCTTCATATCCTTTCCTTTCCCTGTGTCTTCACTTATTCCTCCCAGGGCTTCCCCGGATGTACCGACCCATTCGGTACTGCAGCGTCCTCCCTGTTCTGCATGACTACTCTTAGCAGATCCCTCGTCTGTTTCGCACCAGACAGAAGGGTGTCTGCCCACGTAGAAAGCTGCCACATTTTGGAGCAACCTGCATCTTTATACTGCTGCAATTCCTAGGCTGTAACTCTCTGACCCACTGTCACGGGATGGCTGGGCCCTTTGCTTCAAACGTTGTGGTGCTGCTGCACTGTCCCGGGCTCTTAAGCTCTTCGGGACGCCTGGGGCTCCCTGGCCGCTCTGAGCTGTACCAGCTCCCTGTCTTCACTGAACTAGAATCAGGAAATGGTCCTGTCTTACCCACAGCTAGCTCACCCTATAGTTAATTATGTACACTATGGTGTCCCATCTAGTGTCCCAACTGAGGTACTGAACTTTCCCTATATTAATATAGTATACATTGTAAGCAGCACACAAAATGGCATAGTAAATTTGGTAACATAGCAGCAAAAAGGTGCATAATTCTAATCATACATATAGCATCTATATTCTACAATGAGAACCGGGGCAGTTTTTAAAGGGGTAGGGGTGAGTACCAGTCCTTAGAGCCCCTTACATATACATTCTCTATTGCTTGATCAGTAGTGGACACAGAAGAGGACCCCTGGGCAAGATAAGTACATATGTCCTTTGCAGTCCAATAGCTCACCTTTGGAGAGGGAAATGGACCCTCTAACTTCTTGAGCCCCTTTGAGGATGCACCATTGCTAAGTCCTCCCCTTCACAAGATTATTTATAACCCAAAATACCATGTTGTGAGAAAAGCATCCAGCCAGTCTTTATTTAACACTTATATGGCTCCTCTTGTGATAGAGAATTAATATGTAAGGTTTCCTATGGTAAATTGTGGCACCCCAGGAGTTTAGGTACCACAGTAGTGCTGCCTTCCTCTCGGGGAGGGTAGTGCTATGCCTGGAAACAAGAGGGATCCCTTTGGCAGGTTACCTCACACACAACACCTTCTGAATCCAGGCCAGAATAGGTAAATTAAAACCCAGTTTTAGGGGAACTTCCCTCAATATACATCCTGGTCTGGAGGAGGAGTCAGACAGTTGGTCCAAGGAGACCAAAGACGACAGTTGGTCCAGGGAGACCAGAGAGATCAGACGTCTGGTAGAGACGAGAGATAGGGAAGGAGCAGAAGAGTGATCAGGGGCTCAAGGAGGCTGTGATTGGGCCTCCTCTGAGCCAGAGCGCAGAATCAGGGCACCGGGAGCCTGAGGCTGTGGGGAGCTGCAAGCCCCACAGCAGAACCGGAGGGCTTAGGACTATATGTAAATTGCCCATACAACACCTGAGGTAAAGCAGCAGTTACAGCCTGGAGTCACCGTGTCAGAGACCACAAGAGAATGGCTCAAGTTGCCTATTGTGCAGGTACTGTCCCAGAACAGGAGAGAAAGGGGTACCTTGCCAGCAAACTACAGGGAACAAGGGACCAAAAAAGCAGCACATAGTGGAAGGCTCCCAACCTGACCTGCCAAGGTGGATTTCTACTTGTTTCCAGGCTGCCTGAACTTCTCCTGTACCTGTTGCCTGTACCCTGGAATGTGGCCTGCTACCAGGAGTAAACCAGGTAAAGACTGCAACCCTGTATCTTCCGTTATTTACCAGCAACCCATCATCCATGCCATACACCTTGGGAGCCCTGGGGACCCCGCTTCACCTCTGGGAAGGGTCACCTTCTTGCTGCAGTAACATCACACCAGAGGACCCCTTTAAGCAGGGTCAGTCCCCTCTGACTGAGAACCACAGGTGGCATCACGAAAACAGACTTTATTAAAAATTTTTGTTCTCCAATAAAGTTCACGATCTTCATTGCTACATTGGGGTGAGTGCCGCATATTTTTCTTCTTCATTGTATTTGGATTTCCCGCTGGATATTTTTTATGCAGAGCACCATTACCCTTAGCTTTCGTGACGCCTGACATACAGCCGCCCACTATCAGTCCTGCCTTTTGGAATACATTTTGCTCTAGTGCCGTTCTATTTCTCATACTTGTACAGACTTTATTAAACCCTTGAAAGACCTTTCCCCTTTACTTGAGTGCCCAGGACACAGACCGGGTCGCTGCCACCGTGACCACCCCTTTAACTGCGACCGGATGCGGTGCTGAGTACCCCGGGCCCTGGTCGGTGACTCAACTTGCTGTCACGGACGGGATTTTGTGCCCTGGCATCGCCAGGTACTGTGTGCCAGAGATTGTGACCGACGGCCTGTGGGCCGCCATTGCCACACTGCGTGGAGCGCGAGGGGAAGAAGGAGGCATACCTTCGTGGGCGGAGCCAGAAAAAGAGCACCTTCAGGAATGCCGCAAGTGAAGAGGGGGCCCTGGATGGAGGACCAGGAGAAGCACCCGACCGCACGCAGAGGAACCGCTACAGACTCCGGTGTCAAGACGTCAACCCTGCAAGGTTAGCAAGGGGGAAAGGCCATGTCTGACACGGGAGGAGGATTGGCGGTGGTCACCGTCGCAGGCCCGGTGATGCCCCCAGATCCCACAGTGGATGCAGCCGCAGGCCCCATACCACAAGCCGGCTGTACCCCACTGCAGCTACAGTGTCCATAATGCTACTGTCCATGCCCTATATACCTGGAGCGGCCTGGCTTCCACAATATTCAGGGGAGTCCCATACACTAAGTGGCTTCAAGGAAAGGCTCTGCAGCCTATTTGACGTATATCCCCTGACAGCATCAAAAGGTCAGCATTCTAACTGGCCAACTAATTGGCGCAGCCCTAAGAGAAGTAAAATGCTGCCCAGATATGGAAAAAGGAACTGTGCAACAGTTATTTGCCAAACTTGAAACCACCTTTGACACCAGCACCACTGCAGAAATCAAAATTAGGTTTTTCGGGTGCAAACATAGAGCACAGGATAGCATACGGGACAATGCCCTTACTCTCCAAGAGGCACTGCGGGCCATTAAACAGGTTGACCCTAACAGCGTGCAGGATGGGGACAAACTATTAAAGGAACAGTTAATTGAAGGACTCCTGTCCAACACCCACAGGATTTAGCTACGCATCCTGGCTTTGCAAAACTCTGATCTGGACTTTGCACAATTTAAAAACAGGGCAATCTGGGTGCCGCATGAAACTCAGCCCAGCCGCACAGTGCCCCCTAGACGTCCAGCCCTCACGTACTACAAGGAGGTGGCATCATGTCCTTAGGTCCCTGTTGAGGCCGACGCACAGATCCTGGATGATGATCCTTTCACAAGACTGCTCCTCCAGGTCCAGGAACTGACTAAAAGCGTAGCTGCACTAGCTAAAACCATGTAGTCCTTGCAGAAATCTCCAAAGGAGAAGATCACCAGCCCCCAGTAGTAGGACGACCAGGCCCACAAAATTGGTGAGTCAAGTTCGTTGGAGGACGATCGGTCCTCCCCATCGTGATCGACGGCATCCCGATGAACGCTTTACTGGACACCGGCTCTCAGGTGACGACTATGCCTTACATTCTCTATAAACGGTATTTGGGCTGACTGACATTACCCGTGGCCCAGATAGTGATTTAACAATAGTCGCCAGTAATGGTCAGCCTTTGCCACATGTGGGGCACAAAGAGGTCACCATTAAAGTGGGGCGGTAGAATTGAAGGCCTAAGTACTGGTGATTGCTGATATTGACCATCAAGAATGTAACCTCATGATGACCTTAGGTACTAATGTTATACAAAATTGTCTTGCAGAGGTTATTGTCTTGTTACAACAGGTTGCCAAAACTGCTGATTCCAGTGAGCAACGTGTCTTGCAAAGAGAAATCAGAGCCCTGATGCAGAGGCAACAGGTAGAATTGTCTGGTGGAGAAGTTGGCAGAGTCACAGTGAGTGATCCTCTCCCCATTGCAATACTCCCCAGGACTGAAATGTTAATATGGTGTCGGGCAGAGATAGGCCTCAGAGGTAAAGACTACCAGGTAGTCTTGGTAGGCCTTGGTAGAACCACATTCAGACAGTAGGCCCACAATCCTGACAGCCAGAGGGGTTATTGATGTCCGCAAGGGAGTGTGCCTGTACGCGTCCTTATCTGTGGAGAGAAGGAGGTTCACTTACCCAGACATGCCACACTTGCCAAACTGTTTACTGTTAGTAATAATGCAATACAGGCAACGGAACCCTTGGTCCCGTCAGACCAGGCAGAGGACAATGGCTCTGCAAGACAGTTGGAGGATTGGTGTCAGAAATTACACGTGGGGGGCACTGACTCTACCCCATCACACCAAAAACATGGGGCTTACCGGGTGGTCCATGAGTATGAGTGGGTATTCAGCAAACACCCACTAGATTTTGGGCAGGTAAAAGGGGTTCAACATCATATCCCCACTGGAGGTTATCCGCCCATTAAAGAGAGGTGCCGGCCTGTACCTCCAGCTCAAAACCAATATGCCAAGAGTATGTTATGAGAGATGAAGGAGGCTGGGGTAATCCAAGATAGTTGTAGTCCCTGGGCAGCTCCATTAGTCCTCATCAAGAAAAAGGATGTTACAATGAGGATGTGTGTTGATTACTGGCAGATAAACCGCATTACACACAAGGATGCATGCCCGTTGCCCAGAATCAAATAGTCATTAGCTGCTTTAAAATCAGCTAACTACTTCTTCATTCTGGATCTCACCAGTGGGTATTAGCAGGTTCCCGTGGCAGAGGCGGATAAGGAAAAGACCACATTCACAACACCGATGGGCCTCTCTGAATTCAACTACATGCCGTTCGGACTGTGCAACACACCAGGAACATTCCAGAGGATGATGGAGTGCTGTTTCGAAACCGTCTTGTTGTACCTGGACAATGTAATCGTCTTCCCCAAGACTTATGAGGACCACCTGAAACACCTGGCCGAGGTGTTTGAAGATCTGTCCAACTTTGGACTGAAGGTAAAACCATCTAAGTGTCACCTATTAAAATACAAAGTGCAGTACCTGGGTCATGTGGTAAGTGCTGAAGGAGTGGCACCAGACCCTGACAAGGTCACCGTGATCAGGGACTGGCTAAAACCCAGCAACATCCACGAAGTCCAACAGTTCCTCGGGTTGGTAGGCTACTACCGAAGATTTATCCAAGACTTCACTAAGATAGCCACACCCCTGCAAGACCTGTTAGTGGGCCAATCCAAGAAGACCAAGAGTAAGAATACTCCATTTGAATGGAACGACAGGCTGGAAGGATCCTTCACTCGGTTGAAGCTGGCTCTCACAGGAGATGAGGTACTGGCATATCCGGAGTATGACCAACCGTTTGTGCTTTATACGGATGCCAGCAATGTGGGATTGGGAGCAGTACTGTCCCAGGTGCAGAAAGGCAAAGAAAGGGTAATTGCCTACGCCAGCAGGAAGCTTCGTCCCACAGAAAGGAACCCTGTAAACTACAGTTCCTTCAAGCTGGATTTCCTCGCCGTAGTCTAGGCAGTACAGAGTGGTTCAAGCACTACCTGGCCTCAGCAAAATTCACCATTTTCATGGACAACAACCCGTTTACACACCTGGAGAAGGCAAAACTAGGTGCATTGGAGCAGCAATTGATGGCCCAATTGTCCAACTATGAATTCACCATCAATTACCGTGCAGGGCACAAGAATGCCAATGCCAATTCATTGTCCAGGATGCCCAATTTACCAGAGGTGGGAGAAGATCTGTAGGCGCTTGAAGAGATTGAGTTACCAGCTTTCCATCGCGCCAGGGCGACTCAGTACTCCCATTATATGAAGAACAAGCGCAAAGACAGACAAGAAGCCACACTGAACCCATTGCCCCACCATGGAGGGGCAGATATGCAGGATAGTGACCCAGCAGTCAGTCTGGTAAAAGAGCCGCTGATGCAACCCGATTCACACCCTGGCCCAGATGCTCCACAAGAGACGCAACAGCTGTGGAAGGAGAAGGGCAAATTGTTTATTTATGATGGTAAGCTGTATCGGAGGAATATTGACCAACGTACTCATGAGCTGGTCTGGCAGGTGGTAGTCCCAAGACAGGATGCACCAATGGTTCTGGAAGAGTACCACGATGGAGTAGGACACTTCGGATGGAAGAAGTTAGAGATCCTACTCCATGGAAGGTTCTACTGGATTGGCATGAGAAAAGCCATTGAAAAGCTGAGAGTGTGGCCCATGCAACCTGCGCAGAAAGGACCATGACAGGCAGAGGGCTCCTACGCAGCCCATAGTCACTAAACAGTTACTTGAACTGGTTGCCTTAGACCACGTCAAGCTAACCCCAAGCCAGTCAGGCTATGTCTATGCTCTGACCATTGTGGACCATTACTCCAGATTCATGGTAGTCGTGTCTGTCAAGGACCAGACAGCGAAGGCGGCAGCCAAAGCCTTCCAACAACACTTTTGCAGACTGCATGGTTACCCTGATAAGGTACTCACCGACCAAGGTCCAGGTTTTGAAGCAGAAGTGTTACAGGAGTTCTGTAACCTGTACGGATGCAAGAAAATAAGAACAACGCCATACCATCCACAGGTATGTGTGAAAAAATGAACCAGGTGGTAATTGACCTGTTAAAAACCTTGCCTTTGGAAGAGAAAAACTTATGGCCAGAGAAGTTGCCAGACTTAGTAGATCTGTATAATGACATCCCAGTGAATTCCACCATCTGCACTCCACATTACCTGATGAGAGGAAGATCTAGTGAATTACATGTTGACCTTGAAATGGGAGTTCTAAGACCATAAATAACCTCACCAGATGCAGATTGGGATATGGAGCGACAACAGAAATACCGCCAAGTACAAGTGTGTGTGGAGAGAAACTTGTCTCAGGCAAGACAAAAACAAGAGAGAAACTACAATCAACGTGCTCCTGCAATTCCCTTGTCACCAGGTGAAATAGTGCTAAAGCGAAAAAGGAGAATGCATAAACTTGATGACCAGAGGGAAGCAGAAGCATATACCATCTTAGCATCCAACTTTGACAACTTTGAAACCTTAATTGCGGTATCAAGAGATCAACTTAAAGTATGCCCTGAAAAATTGAGAGACAAAGAAAAAAGATCCAAGTACTACTCAAGTACTACTCAACCCATGGTAGAAGAGGAAAAGAAAATCCATACCGTTCTTGGAGATTTTCCCCAGTCTTGGACTCAAGTACATCAAGCCATAGTGATACCTGTCTTGACTCTTTCCCCGCTGGAAATACCAGAAGAAGAAGTGACTCAGAACCATCTGGAAACAGAACAGACTTTACACCAGTGGGCTCAAGCAGTAAATGCCACACCAGTAGTGGAACAAGAGAATCCACCCTCTGCTAGCCTATCGGTGAATATGTCAGACCAATGGTGAATCTAAGAAGTCACAGACAATTGCCTAGTTTACCAATGCAATGCAGGCCTACAAGTAGCACAGATAGACACTAGTGGGTTCACAACAGCAGCAGCAGACATGTTAGACCAGGAACTGCGTAGGTCTACTCGTATTACCGAAGGCCAAATCCCAGCCCGTTACAGGGACTAAAAATGTCAATAATTGTTGTTACCTAAATGTTTGTATATACTTATTACAGGTTTAAAATGGACAATGGGATAATGGACAGTGGATTGCCCAAAAACTGTCAATGTAAATACTTGGCACCCTCAAGGTGCACCCTGGTTCTACCCGCTTTGCCGGCGTGGGTAGGGCCTTGTTTCTTCACAGACCTGAAGCTAAAACCATCTGGCGTGGTCAAACACCAGGTCTGGATATGCCTTGTAGCCCGCCCAAGTAGTCCTACATTTGGGGTTTATGACGGGTACCTCACATCAGTACTATTATTTATGAACAAGGCACCCTGGTATAAGACGAGTTATACATTTGCAAATTTGTTTACAACGTTTAAGCCAAAAGTGCCTCCCGTAAGGGATCCAAAAGTTAAATCTGTTAAATACCTTTTTTCAAAACGTTTTGCACTATGTAACCTGTTGTTTATGCTTCCTTTGCCCAGTCCGGGAGTACTCGATTTATGGGAGGGGGGAATTTGGCACCCCAGGAGTTCGGGTACCCCAGTAGTGTTGCATTCCTCTCGGCGAGGGTAGTGCTATGCCTGGAAACAATAGGGATCCCTTTGGCAGGTAACCTCACACACAACACCTTCGGAATCAAGGCCAGAAAGGGGAGCTTAAAACCTGGTTTTAGGGGAGCTTCAATCAATATTCATCCTGGTCTGGAGGAGGAGTCAGACAGTTGGTCCAAGGAGACCAAAGAAGACAGTTGGTCCAGGGAGACCAGAGAGAGCAGATGTCTGGTAGAGACGAGAGATAGAGCAGGAGCAGAAGACTGATTAAGGGCTCAAGGAGGCTGCGATTGGCCCTCCTCTGAGCCAGAACGCTGAATCCGGGCACCGGGAGCAGAGCCGGATGGCTTAGGACTATATGTAAAGCAGCAGTTAGAGCCTGGAGTCACCATGTCAGAGACCCCAAGAAAACGGCTCAAGTTGCCTACTGTGCAGGTACTGTCCCAGGAGAGAAAGGGGTACCTTACCAGCAAACTACAGGGAACAAGGGAACAGAAAAGCAGCAAATAGTGGAAGGCTCCCAACCTGACCTGCCAAGGGGATTTCTACTTGTTTCCAGGCGGCCTGGACTTCTCCTGTACCTGTTGCCAGTACCTTGGACTGTGGCCTGCTACCATCAGTAAACCAGGTAAAGACTGCAACCCTGTGTCCTCTGTTATTTACCGGCAACCCATCATCCTTACCATACACCTTGGGAGCCCTGGGGTCCCCGCTTCACCTATGGGAAGTGTCACCATCTTGCTGCAGTAACATCACCCCAGAAGACCCTTTTACAAAGCGTCTGTGCCCTCTGACCGAGAACCAAAGGTGGCGCCACGAAAATAGACTTTATTAAACCTTTGAAAGACCTTTCCCCTTTACTTGAGTGCCCAGGGCATGGACCGGGTTGCTGCAACCGTGACCACCCCTTTAACTGCAACCGGACCCAGTAACGAGTACCCCAGGCCCTGGTGGGCGACTCAAAATGTTTTTATACTTCCATGATGGAGGATCCATTTATTTTTTGTATTTCTTTGCTTTTTACGTTTGAAGCACCCCTACAACTTTCTTTTTAATGGAGTGATACTAATGACTTAATTTCCCTGACCCCAGTCTTATACTTACCAGCTGTCCTATTCATCTTTTCCTGGAGCCACTCTAGCATTTTTGTGACCTGCCGGATCGCTCCAGTGTTTGATGGAGGGATCTGAAAGTCACAACTCACTTTAAGGCTGCCATCACACTAGCAGTATTTGGTCAGTATTTTACATCAGTATTTGTAAGCCAAAACCAGGAATGGAACAAAGAGAGGAAAAGTATAATAGAAACATATGCACCACTTCTGCATTTATCACCCACTCCTGGTTTTGGCTGAGAAATACTGATGTAAAATACTGACCAAATACTGATAGTGTGACAGCAGCCTAAGTCTGTAAGAGTCAGAATGAGGGCAGAACAAGGATCTCATAGACTTACAGTGAGAGCTTGTGACTTTACGGTCAGTCAGAAGTTGCTGGCACAAGATGGCGGCGCAGGACCAGAGCTGTGCAGGGACCAGCTGAAGATGGTGGCAGCTGGTAAGGGAAAGACTAGGGTCAGGGAACTTAGTTTAGTATTATCACTCAACTCTGAAATTAAAAAAACAATAGCTAGAGTGGTGTGTTACAATAATCAAATTCATTTAACCTGCAACATTAGACTGCAGTTTGTAACCAAGACAACTATAAATCTGAAGAACCAAATGTAATGTCTTGTGAGAGCTTTGACTCATTGCTTTGTATCGGGCCTTTACCTATGCCGCTGTCTCTTTGCAAACAGACGCCAGTACCATCATTTGTCATCACAGCCTTTTGCCTTTGGCGAAACTGTCTCAGAATTCTGTTAAATGATGTTCACAAATGCAAACACCCAGGAGGGCAGTTTTTTTTATTTGTGAAAGATATAAGAGAATAACATCTCCCCCCTATACCTGTGTTCTATTAATAAAGAGATGCCAGGATGTGACATCTGCTTCATCTAATCTACGCTCCTGCTCTCTCTCCCTCCACCTGCTTGACTATCTGCCTCTGGCATCTCCCAGCTGTGTTTCCCTTCACATCTGTCATGCAGTCCGCAATGCACTTGGCATTCTAAACAGATTGTTAATTTAGTGAAGCAGATAATTGCCTCTTTCCATTATTCTTCTCTTGTAGATGAAAGGCCTTTTATTGTCTTTATTTTCATTGCGCAGAAATTGATGTGGAAATATCCAAGTGGTGAGTTTTATAGGAGATAAAGAGACAGTGAGACACCGACGCCGCTCAGAGAGAAACAACGGGTCTTAGCACAGGCAAACATATTTGATGATCATGCATTGCTAATGTGGGTTTTACAGAACCTGTTGTACTTGCTGTTATCTATTGCTTAATTTTCACTCAAAAGTCTTGAAATATCTGGCATCTGATAGCAAAAAGGGAAATGGTGACATAATGATTCGCTGATTGCTGCACTGCTAGATCTCACATCACATTCATTGTCTCATATAGGAGTCTTACAGGAGCTTTAAAACCAAAAAAACGTAATTTTGGCGTTCTTGAATTTTTTTTCGGTTACCAATCAGGTTAATTGTTTTTATATTTTAATAGATCTGATTTTTCTGAATGCTGCAATACCATATATGTGTATTTTATTTATTTTGTTAATATCTCTATTCTCAGTAGGGGGAAAAGGTTTGATTTAAACTTTTATTTATTCATTTGTCTTAAAAAACTTTGTTTTTTTTTAAATTTTTTACAGTTTTTTCCCCTTTAGGGTTCTGCATATAGCAGAAATCTCGGTCTCTTTTGAAGCCTGGCCATAGGCAGGGTTTCAGAGTAGCTCTGTGATGACAAGCACGGGGGTCCTCTCAGCTGACCCTCGGCTGTGATGACAGCCCATTGGAGATGCAAGATCACATCACAGTTGCACCAATGGGCAGAGTTAATGAGATGCGCACGTCGGCGCTTGTTAAAAGACGCTGCCAGAGATTGACAGTGGCATTTAACAATTTATCAATTGTGCATTTTACCATTTTGGTGCAGATACGATCTTTTGATCTCCCTTTATTGCATTTTAATGCAATGTTGCAGAGACAAAAAAAAACGTAATTCTGGCTTTTTTACTTTTTTTCTTGTTATACAGTTTAGTGATTGGATTAATAATTTTTTTTACATTGATAGATCGATCAATTCTGAAGACGGCGATACCAAATTTGTGCATGTTTGATTTTTTTTATTGTTTTATTTTGACTGGGGCGAATGGGAGGTGATTTGAACTTTTATTTTTTTGACTTTTTAAAAATATTTTAAAAAACTTTTTTTTTACTTTTGTCATGCTTCAATAGTCTCCGTGGGAGACTAGAAGCTGCCATAATCCAATCTGCTCAGCTACATGCAAGTGATGATCAGATGACCTGTATGTAGCAGAATTGCTCTCTTGCTATGAGCGCCGACCACCAGGCGGCCTCATAGCAATCTGGCAGTGACAACCATAGAGGTCTGCAGGAGACCTCTGGTTGTCATGCCAATCCACCGATGGGCGGTATTTCCAGCATGTTTGCCAGAAGAGCGAGTTAAATTCCGCTGACAGAGATTGACAGCAGCATTTAATGGGTTAACAGCCACGGGTGGATGTTAGAGGCACATGTCAGCTGTTCAAAACAGCTGACATGTGCCAGAATGTGGGCTCAGAGCCGATCCTACATCAAAGGGAGGGAGTCTGACATTGGCGCACTATTACGTTCAATGTCGGAAAGGGGTTCATTGCAGCAGGATCCTACCTAACCATAAATTTAGGCTTTAGCGTTAGAGAGGAGAGGTGTTCACACTAGATAGGTTCCCAGCAAAACCGGAGATCAATTTGTGGGTGACTGCTGGGCATGCAAGACTTGGTCAAATTATGTGCTAAGTATCTCTCTTTTTTCTTATTATTGAGAGCAGTAATGATATTTATATTTCACATATTTCATATTTACATGCTTTAGCACTACAGAGTGCAACTTTATTTGACTGTTATGTATAGAGATGGCTACTCTTAGTTCGCACCTGTTCACACCAGTTTCCTGATTTGGAAGTGCCAGTCAGTCTTTTGTTATCAAGTTTCAAGACATCATACCAATGATACCAATAGCTACACCTGCAGATATTAACCTGTTAAGTGCCTCTGTCTAACTTTGACAGTGGAATTTGCAGCATACCAGGAAGGGGGCACCTCGCATTATGCGCTGATTGGAACCCCAGTAATGCCATCGAGGGGTGCCATTGAGCTGCCATGACAGATGGGGGTCTGCTGAAGATAGACTTACCTGTCATGATGGTTCTCCTTTGAAATCCAGCTTGTGATGGGTGTTCATAGGAGACCATGATTTTTACTATATACAACAGTACAGTAGTATTGCTGTGTATAGCAAAGGTGATAAGATGATTACAGGTTCAAGTATCCTAGAGGAAATAACAGATATAATGCAACAGTGAAAAAAAATCTTTAAAAAAAATGAATGAAGAAAAAAAAATGTTAAAAGTTCAAATTCCCACGATCTAGGAACAACCAGCAGAGGGCGCCTCACCGCAAATGAAGGTAAATATAGGTCATTGACCTACTTTACCTTCATTCTCCGGGGTTTTGCAGCCACGAACAAGGTTGCATTAGCAAAGCTCGTGGCTGCAAAATATTTTAACCCCTTCAGATGGATTTACATCGTTGGACTTTACAGATCTGCGGAAGGTAAGGATATTGTTGGTTTATTATGTTTTTTTTGTTACAGAACGAGGGTCTTCAGTGATTGGATTGGGCGTTGAATAAAATATTACAACAACCTTTGTTTTTATTTCATTAAAATAATTTTTAATAATGTGTTTGTGTATTTTTTTAACCCTTTACTAGTATTGGATTAATAATGGATAGGTGTCATAATTGACGCCTCTCCATTATTAATTTGGCTTAATGTCACCTTACAATAGCAAGGTGGCATTAACCCTTCATTACCCCATATCCCACCGCTACACGGGAATGGGAAGAGAGTGGCCAAGTGCCAGAATAGGCGCATCTTCCAGATGTGCCTTTTCTGGGGTGGCTGGGGGCAGATGTTTTTAGCCAGGGGGGGGGCAATAACCATGGACCCTCTCCAGGCTATTAATATCTGCCCTCAGTCACTGGCTTTACTACTCTGGCGGAGAAAATTGCGCGGGAGCCCACGCCAATTTTTTCCGCCATTTAACCCTTTAATTTAGTAGATAGAATGGCCAAATTTTGCATATACACACTACTAACATTAGTAGTGTGGAATATGCAAAAAAAAGTGGGATAATGACATGGTTTACTGTATGTAAACCATGTCTCAAATCATGTCGGGTTTAGGAAGGAGATAGCAAAAGCCGGTAATTGAATTACCGGCTTTAAAGCTATCTCGCGCTGGAAGAAATATTAATATATATATATGTGTTTCACTGACATACAGTTAGGCCCATATATATTTGGACAGAGACAACATTTTTCTAATTTTGGTTATAGACATTACCACAATGAATTTTAAACAAAACAATTCTGGTGTAGTTGAAGTTCAGACTTTCAGCTTTCATTTGAGGGTATCCACATTAAAATTGGATGAAGGGTATAGGAGTTTCAGCTCCTTAACATGTGCCACCCTGTTTTTAAAAGGACCAAAAGTAATTGGACAGATTCAATAATTTTAAATAAAATGTTCATTTTTAGTACTTGGTTGAAAACCCTTTGTTGGCAATGACTGCCTGAAGTCTTGAACTCATGGACATCACCAGACGCTGTGTTTCCTCCTTTTTGATGCTCTGCTAGGCCTTCACTGCGGTGGTTTTCAGTTGCTGTTTGTTTGTGGGCCTTTCTGTCTGAAGTTTAGTCTTTATCAAGTGAAATGCATGCTCCATTGGGTTGAGATCAGGTGACTGACTTGGCCATTCAAACATGTTCCACTTCTTTGCTTTAATAAACTCCTGTGTTGCTTTGGCTTTATGTTTTGGGTCATTGTCCATTTGTAGTATGAAATGATGACCAATCAGTTAGGCTGCATTTGGCTGAATCTGAGCACACAGCATGGCTCTGAATACCTCAGAATTCATTCGGCTGCTTCTGTCCTGTGTCACATCATCAATAAACACTAGTGACCCAGTGCCACTGGCAGCCATGCATGCCCAAGCCATCACACTGCCTCCGCCGTGTTTTACAGATGATGTGGTATACTTTGGATCGTGAGCTGTACCACGCCTTTGCCATACTTTTCTCTATCCATCATTTTGGTAGAGGTTGATCTTGGCTTCATCTGTCCAAAGAATGTTCTTCCAGAACTGTGCTGCCTTTTTTTAGCAAAGTCCAGTCTAGCCTTTTTATTCTTGATGCTTATGAGTGGCTTGCACCGTGCAGTGAACCCTCTGTATTTACTTTCATGCAGTCTTCTCTTTTTGGTAGATTTGGATATTGATAAGCCTACCTCCTGGAGAGTGTTGTTCATTTGGTTGGCTGTTGTGAAGGGGTTTCTCTTCACCATGGAGATAATTCTGCGATCATCCACCACTGTTGTCTTCCATGGGCGCCCAGGTCTTTTTGCATTGATGAGTTCACCAGTGCTTTCTTTCTTTCTCAGGATGTACCAAACTGTAGATTTTGCCATTCCTAATATTGTAGCAATTTCTCGGATGGGTTTTTTCTGTTTTCGCAGCTTAAGGATGGCTTGTTTCACCTGCATGGAGAGCTCCTTTGACCGCATGTTTACTTCACAGCAAAACCTTCCAAATGCAAGCACCACACCTCAAATCAACTCCAGGCCTTTTATCTGCTTAATTGAGAATGACATAGCGAAGGGATTGCCCACACCTGTCCATGAAATAGCCTTGGAGTCAATTGTCCAATTACTTTTGGTCCCTTTAAAAACAGGGTGGCACATGTTAAGGAGCTGAAACTCCTAAACCCTTCATCCAATTTTAATGTGGATACCCTCAAATGAAAGCTGAAAGTCTGATCTTCAACTGCATCTGAATTGTTTTGTTTAACCCCTCTGTGACCTTAGACGTACTATCCCGTCGAGGTGCCCTGGGCTTATCTGACCCTGGACGGGATAGTACGTCATAGCCGATCGGCCGCGCTCACGGGGGGAGCGCGGCCGATCGCGGCCGGGTGTCAGCTGCTTATCGCAGCTGACATCCGGCACTATGTGCCAGGAGCGGTCACGGACCGCCCCCGGCACATTAACCCCTGGCACACCGCGATCAAAGATGATCGCGATGTGCCGGCGGTACAGGGAAGCACCGCGCAGGGAGGGGGCTCCCTGCGGGCTTCCCTGAGCCCCCCGCAGCAACGCGATGTGATCGCGTTGCTGCGAGGGTCTCCTCACCTCCCTCCCTGCTCGAGCCCCGGATCCAAGATGGCCACGGATCCGGGTCCTGCAGGGAGGGAGGTGGCTTCACAGAGCCTGCTCAGAGCAGGCACTGTGAAGCAGCCTGCACTCCTATCAGATCAGTGATCTGACAGAGTGCTGTGCAAACTGTCAGATCACTGATCTGTGATGTCCCCCCCTGGGACAAAGTAAAAAAGTTAAAAAAAAAATTTCCAAATGTGTAAAAAAAATAAAAAAAAATATTCCAAAATAATGAAAAAAAAAAAAAAATATTATTCCCATAAATACATTTCTTCATCTAAATAAAAAAAAAAACCAATAAAAGTACACATATTTAGTATCGCCGCGTCCGTAACGGCCCGACCTATAAAACTGGCCCACTAGTTAACCCCTTCAGTAAACACCGTAAGAAAAAAAAAAAAAACGAGGCAAAAAACAACGCTTTATTATCATACCGCCGAACAAAAAGTGGAATAACACGCGATCAAAAGGACAGATATAAATAACCATGGTACCGCTGAAAGCGTCATATTGTCCCGCAAAAAAAGAGCTGCCATACAGCATCATCAGCAAAAAAATAAAAAAGTTATAGTCCTGAGAATAAAGCGATGCAAAAATAATTATTTTTTCTGTAAAATAGTTTTTATCGTATAAAAGCACCAAACCATAAAAAAATGATATAAATGAGGTATCGCTGTAATCGTACTGACCCGAAGAATAAAACTGATTTATCAATTTTACCAAACGCGGAACGGTATAAACGCCTCCCCCAATAGAAATTCATGAATAGCTGGCTTTTGGTCATTCTTCCTCACAAAAATCGGAATAAAAAGCGATAAAAAAATGTCACGTGCCCAAAAATGTTTTCAATAAAAACGTCAACTCGTCCCGCAAAAAACAAGACCTCACATGACTCTGTGGACCAAAATATGGAAAAATTATAGCTCTCAAAATGTGGTATTGCAAAAAATATTTTTTGCAATAAAAAGGGTCTTTCAGTGTGTGACGGCTGCCAATCATAAAAATCCGCTAAAAAACTCGCTATAAAAGTAAATCAAACCCCCCTTCATCACCCCCTTAGTTAGGGAAAAATAAAAAAAAATGTATTTATTTCCATTTTCCCATTAGGGCTAGGGTTAGGGCTAGGGTTAGGGCTAGGGCTAGGGTTAGGGCTAGGGTTAGGGCTAGGGTTAGGGCTAGGGTTAGGGCTAGGGTTAGGGTTAGGGCTAGGGTTAGGGCTAGGGTTAGGGCTAGGGTTAGGGCTAGGGCTAGGGCTAGGGCTAGGGTTAGGGCTAGGGTTAGGGCTAGGGTTAGGGCTAGGGTTAGGGCTAGGGTTAGGGTTAGGGCTAGGGTTAGGGCTAGGATTAGGGTTAGGGTTAGGGTTGGGGCTACAGTTAGGGTTGGGGCTAAAGTTAGGGTTAGGGTTTAGATTACATTTACAGTTGGGAATAGGGTTGGGATTAGGGTTAGGGGTGTGTCAGGGTTAGAGGTGTGGTTAGGGTTACCGTTGGAATTAGGGTTAGGGGTGTGTTTAGATTAGGGTTTCAGTTATAATTGGGGGGTTTCCACTGTTTCGGCACATCAGGGGCTCTCCAAACACGACATGGCGTCCGATCTCAATTCCAGCCAATTCTGCGTTGAAAAAGTAAAACAGTGCTCCTTCCCTTCCGAGCTCTCCTGTGTGCCCAAACAGGGGTTTACCCCAACATATGGGGTATCAGCGTACTCAGGACAAATTGGACAACAACTTTTGTGGACCAATTTCTCCTGTTACCCTTGGGAAAATACAAAACTGGGGGCTAAAAAATAATTTTTGTGGGAAAACAAAAAGATTTTTTATTTTCACGGCTCTGCGTTATAAACTGTAGTGAAACACTTGGGGGTTCAAACTTCTCACAACACATCTAGATAAGTTCATTGAGGGGTCTAGTTTCCAATATGGGGTCACTTGTGGGGGGTTTCTACTGTTTAGGTACATTAGGGGCTCTGCAAACGCAATGTGACGCCTGCAGACCAATCCATCTAAGTCTGCATTCCAAATGATGCTCCTTCCCTTCCGAGCCCTCCCATGCGCCCAAACGGTGGTTCCCCCCCACATATCGGGTATCAGCGTACTCAGGACAAATTGGACAACAACTTTTGTGGACCAATTTCTCCTGTTACCCTTGGGAAAATACAAAACTGGGGGCTAAAAAATAATTTTTGTGGGAAAACAAAAAGATTTTTTATTTTCACGGCTCTGCGTTATAAACTGTAGTGAAACACTTGGGGGTTCAAAGTTCTCACAACACATCTAGATAAGTTCATTGAGGGGTCTAGTTTCCAATATGGGGTCACTTGTGGGGGGTTTCTACTGTTTAGGTACATTAGGGGCTCTGCAAACGCAATGTGACGCCTGCAGACCAATCCATCTAAGTCTGCATTCCAAATGATGCTCCTTCCCTTCCGAGCCCTCCCATGCGCCCAAACGGTGGTTCCCCCCCACATATCGGGTATCAGCGTACTCAGGACAAATTGGACAACAACTTTTGTGGACCAATTTCTCCTGTTACCCTTGGGAAAATACAAAACTGGGGGCTAAAAAATAATTTTTGTGGGAAAACAAAAAGATTTTTTATTTTCACGGCTCTGCGTTATAAACTGTAGTGAAACACTTGGGGGTTCAAAGTTCTCACAACACATCTAGATAAGTTCATTGAGGGGTCTAGTTTCCAATATGGGGTCACTTGTGGGGGGTTTCTACTGTTTAGGTACATTAGGGGCTCTGCAAACGCAATGTGACGCCTGCAGACCAATCCATCTAAGTCTGCATTCCAAATGATGCTCCTTCCCTTCCGAGCCCTCCCATGCGCCCAAACGGTGGTTCCCCCCCACATATCGGGTATCAGCGTACTCAGGACAAATTGGACAACAACATTTAGGGTCCAATTTCTCCTGCTAACCTTGGAAAAATACAAAACTGGGGGCTAAAATATAATTTTTGTGGAAAAAAAAATATTTTTTATTTGCATGGCTCTGCGTTATAAACTGTAGTGAAATACTTGGGGGTTCAAAGCTCTCACAACACATCAAGATGAGTTCCTTAGGGGGTCTACTTTCCAAAATGGTGTCACTTGTGGGGGGTTTCTACTGTTTAGGTACATTAGGGGCTCTGCAAACGCAATGTGACGCCTGCAGACCATTCCATCTAAGTCTGCATTCCAAATGGCGCTCCTTCCCTTCCGAACCCTCCCATGCGCCCAAACGGTGGTTCCCCCCCACATATGGGGTATCAGCGTACTCAGGACAAATTGGACAACAACTTTTGTGGTCCAATTTCTCCTCTTACCCTAGAGAAAATACAAAACTGGGGGCTAAAAAATAATTTTTGTGGGAAAAAAATTTTGTTTTATTTTTATGGCTCTGCATTATAAACTTCTGTGAAGCCCTTGGTGGGTCAAAGTGCTCACCACACATCCAGATAAGTTCCTTAGGGGGTCTACTTTCCAAAATGGTGTCACTTGTGGGGGGTTTCAATGTTTAGGCACATCAGTGGCTCTCCAAACGCAACATGGCGTCCCATCTCAATTCCTGTCAATTTTGCATTGAAAAGTCAAACGGCGCTCCTTCCCTTCCGAGCTCTCCCATGCGCCCAAACAGTGGTTTACTGCCACATATGGGGTATCAGCGTACTCGGGACAAATTGGACAACAACTTTTGAGGTCCAATTTCTTCTCTTACCCTTGGAAAAATAAAAAATTGGGGGCAAAAATATAATTTTTGTGAAAAAATATGATTTTTTATTTTTACGGTTCTGCATTATAAACTTCTGTGAAGCACTTGGTGGGTCAAAGTGCTCACCACACCTCTAGATAAGTTCCTTAGGGGGTCTACTTTCCAAAATGGTGTCACTTGTGGGGGGTTTCAATGTTTAGGCACATCAGTGGCTCTCCAAACGCAACATGGCGTCCCATCTCAATTTCTGTCAATTTTGCATTGAAAAGTCAAACTGCGCTCCTTCCCTTCCGAGCTCTCCCATGCGCCCAAACAGTGGTTTACTGCCACATATGGGGTATCAGCGTACTCAGGACAAATTGGACAACAACTTTTGAGGTCCAATTTCTTCTCTTACCCTTGGAAAAATAAAAAATTGGGGGCAAAAATATAATTTTTGTGAAAAAATATGATTTTTTATTTTTACGGTTCTGCATTATAAACTTCTGTGAAGCACTTGGTGGGTCAAAGTGCTCACCACACATCCAGATAAGTTCCTTAGGGGGTCTACTTTCCAAAATGATGTCACTTGTGGGGGGTTTCAATGTTTAGGCACATCAGTGGCTCTCCAAACGCAACATGGCGTCCCATCTCAATTCCTGTCAAGTTTGCATTGAAAAGTCAAATAGCGCTCCTTCCCTTCCGAGCTCTCCCATGCGCCCAAACAGTGGTTTACTGCCACATATGGGGTATCAGCGTACTCGGGACAAATTGGACAACAACTTTTGAGGTCCAATTTCTTCTCTTACCCTTGGAAAAATAAAAAATTGGGGGCAAAAATATAATTTTTGTGAAAAAATATGATTTTTTATTTTTACGGTTCTGCATTATAAACTTCTGTGAAGCACTTGGTGGGTCAAAGTGCTCACCACACCTCTAGATAAGTTCCTTAGGGGGTCTACTTTCCAAAATGGTGTCACTTGTGGGGGGTTTCAATGTTTAGGCACATCAGTGGCTCTCCAAACGCAACATGGCGTCCCATCTCAATTTCTGTCAATTTTGCATTGAAAAGTCAAACTGCGCTCCTTCCCTTCCGAGCTCTCCCATGCGCCCAAACAGTGGTTTACTGCCACATATGGGGTATCAGCGTACTCAGGACAAATTGGACAACAACTTTTGAGGTCCAATTTCTTCTCTTACCCTTGGAAAAATAAAAAATTGGGGGCAAAAATATAATTTTTGTGAAAAAATATGATTTTTTATTTTTACGGTTCTGCATTATAAACTTCTGTGAAGCACTTGGTGGGTCAAAGTGCTCACCACACATCCAGATAAGTTCCTTAGGGGGTCTACTTTCCAAAATGATGTCACTTGTGGGGGGTTTCAATGTTTAGGCACATCAGTGGCTCTCCAAACGCAACATGGCGTCCCATCTCAATTCCTGTCAAGTTTGCATTGAAAAGTCAAATAGCGCTCCTTCCCTTCCGAGCTCTCCCATGCGCCCAAACAGTGGTTTACTGCCACATATGGGGTATCAGCGTACTCAGGACAAATTGGACAACAACTTTTTGGGTCCAATTTCTCCTGTTACCCTTGGTAAAATAAAACAAATTGGAGCTGAAGTAAATTTTTTGTGTAAAAAAGTTAAATGTTCATTTTTATTTAAACATTCCAAAAATTCCTATTAAACACCTGAAGGGTTAATAAACTTCTTGAATGTGGTTTTGAGCACCTTGAGGGGTGCAGTTTTTAGAATGGTGTCACACTTGGGCATTTTCTATCATATAGACCCCTCAAAATGACTTCAAATGAGACGTGGTCCCTAAAAAAAAATGGTGTTGTAAAAATGAGAAATTGCTGGTCAACTTTTAACCCTTATAACTCCCTAACAAAAAAAAAATTGGTTCCAAAATTATGCTGATGTAAAGGAGACATGTGGGAAATGTTACTTATTAAGTATTTTGTGTGACATATCTCTGTGATTTAATTGCATAAAAATTCAAAGTTTGAAAATTGCGAAATTTTCAAAATTTTCGCCAAATTTCCGTTTTTTTCACAAATAAACGCAGGTACTATCAAAGAAATTTTACCACTATCATGAAGTACAATATGTCACGAGAAAACAATGTCAGAATCACCAGGATCCGTTGAAGCGTTTCGGAGTTATAACCTCATAAAGGGACAGTGGTCAGAATTGTAAAAATTGGCCTGGTCATTAACGTGCAAACCACCCTTGGGGGTAAAGGGGTTAAAATTCATTGTGGTAATGTCTATAACCAAAATTAGAAGAATGTTGTCTCTGTCCAAATATATATGGACCTAACTGTATATATATATATATATATATATATATATATACCTATTCTATGTCTACACATTTATTGTACCTATTCTTCTGTAAGCTGTCAGTGTGATTTTACTGTACACCGCCATGAATTACCGGCTTTTCTCTCTAACACCGCTGCGTATTTCTCGCAAGTCACACTGCTGGTCCGTGTGTGATCCGCATTTTTCAGGCTTCCATAGACTTTCATTGGCGTATTTCCTGCGCAGTACGGTGACAAACGCAGCATGCTGCGATTTTCTACGGCCGTAGAAAGCCGTATAATACGGATCAGTAAAATACGGCAGATAGGAGCTGGGGCATAGAGAATAATTGTGCCGTTTGTTTTCGAGTTTTACGGACGTATTTTCTGCGCTCATACGTCCGTAAAACTCGCAAGTGTGACGGCGGCCTTAAGATGAGGCTGTCCGGTAGTGGACATTCCTTTTAACTTGTCAGATAGCAAACTGCTTCATTAATGTAGTCACTTAACATGACATTTCACAAATTGCAACATTTGTACAGAATCTGAACTAATGTATCACTACAAGAAGACAGCAGCAGAACTAGCATCAATAGATGAATATAGCACCAGAGTCAACATCAGCACATGAACACATCAATAGAATAACCATCAGTACATGAATACTGTACCAACAACTAACATCAGTTCATGAGTACAGCACCAGATCCAATATCAGTACATGAATACTGCAGCAGAACATACAGTATATGAATATAGTACCAGATCCAACATGAAACCACTCAGTACCATCAGTACATGACTATTGCAGCAGAATCAACATGAGTACATAAATACAGCAGCAGAACTAACATCAATTTAGAAATACAGTACCAAAGCCAATATCACTACACAAATACAGCAGCAAAACAAACATCGGTACATAAGTACAACAGAGCTAACATCAGTACTTGACTACAGCACAAGAGCCAATATCACTACATGAATTAGCAGCAGAACCATCATCGCTACATAAATATATGGGGAAAGCCAACATCTGTACATAAATGTGACAGCAGCACCAATATCACTGTGGCATTGGAACCTCAGTGGCACTATAGATTGCAGCACTAGAGTCCTATGTTCAAATCCCACCAAGGATAACATCTCCAAGGAGTTTGTATGTCTTCCCCGTGTTTTCGTGGTTTTCCTCTAGATTCTCTAGTTTCCTCCCATGCTCCAGAGACATTCTGATAAGGAACTTAGATTGTGAGCCACAATAGAAACAGTGATGATGTTGTCTGTAAAAAAATAAATATATATAAAGTACAGACCAAAAGTTTGGACACACCATCTCATTTAAAGATTTTTCTGTATTTTCATGACTATGAAAATTGTTCATTCACACTGAAGGCATCAAAACTATGAATTAACACATGTGGAATTATATACTTAACAAAAAAGTGTGAAGCAACTGAAATTATGTCTTATATTCTAGATTCTTCAAAGTAGCCACCTTTTACTTTGATGACTGCTTTGCACACTCTTGTCATTCTCTTGATGAGCTTCAAGAGGTAGTCACCGGGAATGGTTTTCACTTCACAGGTGTGCCCTGTCAGGTTTAATAAGTGGGATTTCTTGCCTTATAAATGGGGTTGGGATCATCAGTTGTGTTGTGCAGAAGTCTGGTGGATTCGCAGCTGATACTCCTACTGAATAGACTGTTAGAATTTGTATTATGGCAAGAAAAAAAGTAAAGAAAAACGAGTGGCCATCATTACTTTAAGAAATGAAGGTCAGTCAGTTGGATAAATTGGGCAAACTTTGAAAGTGTCCCCAAGTGCAGTGGCAAAAACCATCAAGTGCTACAAAGAAACTGGTTCACATGAGGACCGCCCCAGGAAAGGAAGACCAAGAGTCACCTCTGCTTCTGAGGATAAGTTTATCCGAGTCACCAGCCTCAGAAATCGCAGGTTAATAGCAGCTCAGATTACAGACCAGGTCAATGCCACACAGAGTTCTAGCAGCAGACACATCTCTACAACAACTGTTAAGAGGAGACTTTGTGCAGCAGGCCTTCATGGTAAAATAGCTGCTAGGAAACCACTGCTAAGGACAGGCAACAAGTAGAAGAGACTTGTTTGGACTAAAGAACACAAGGAATGGACATTAGACCAGTGGGAATCTGTGCTTTGGTCTGATTAGTCCAAATTTGAGATCTTTGTTTCCAACCACCGTGTCTTTGTGCGATGCAGAAAAGGTGAACGAATGGACTCTACATGCCTGGTTCCCACCGTGAAGCATGGAGGAGGAGGTGTGATGGTGTGGGGGTGCTTTGCTGGTGACACTGTTGGGTATTTATTCAAAATTGAAGGCATACTGAACCAGCATGGCTGCCACGGCATCTTGCAGCAGCCTGCTATTCCATCCGGTTTGCGTTTAATTGGACCACCATTAATTTTTCAACAGGACAATAACCTCAAACACACCTCCATGTTGTGTAAAGGCTATTTGATCAAGAAGGAGAGTGATGGGGTGCTACGCCAGGTGACCTGGCCTCCACAGTCACTAGACCTGAACCCAATCGAGATGGTTTGGGGTAAGCTGGACCGCAGAGTGAAGGCAAAAGGGCCAACAAGTGCTAAGCATCTCTGGGAATTCCTTCAAGGTTGTTGGAAGACCATTCCCGGTGACTACCTCTTGAAGCTCATCAAGAGAATGCCAAGAGTGTGCAAAGCAGTCATCAAAGCAAAAGGTGGCTACTTTGAAGAACCTAGAATATAAGACATAATTTCAGTTGTTTCACACTTTTTTGTTAAGTATATAATTCCACATGTGTTAATTCATAGTTTTGATGCCTTCAGTGTGAATGTACAATTTTCATAGTCATGAAAATACAGAAAAATGTTTAAATGAGGTATGTCCAAACTTTTGGTCTGTGCTGTATATATATTTATATATATTATATGTATTTAAATATATATACATATATATATATTTATATATATACATATATACAAGTACAGTAAAGAAAAATGAATGCAGCGACAGAACCAAGCTCATTCTATAAATACTGAACTAATCTTAGTACAATGATGAATTGCTGTCAGGTCAACACCTTCAATAAAATTTTGTATTGCATGAGTCCTCCAAATATAATCCTAGCAAAATTAATGTAATTTTGAGGGTAATTCTTTTTAGAAAAAAAATTTTACCACTCTTCATCAAACTTCAGACAAAACAGTGGCTACAGTAATGACACAGTAAGTAGCACATCTGAACATTTACAGTTACCTTACAAGTGACATGTACTTTGGTTGGAGTTGTTCGCTTTCTTTTATTCTTCATGTGCTCCAGACTCCCATGATGACTTCTACCTGCCACAGTTTGTCTCCATAGATGTTCCTTTCGACCTGGATTCTGCAGCATATGCCAACATTATGTCTGAAAATAAGTGTCATAAACGCACCACCTGAATAAAAATATGCACCTTTGAAAAATAATATGCCCATATGCCCATGTCTGCCTCTGAATAAGTAATTAGCCCATGCTGTGCCTCTCAATAAGAATATGTCCCCACACTATCCTCCATATTATATATGGCTCTTATACCATCCCTCGGTATGAAATAGTGCCTTCACAATGACCTTTCTTATGAAATATTGCTTTTACACAGTCCACCCTTATGAGATGTGCCCTCCACACTGTTCTAATCATGAAATATGGCCTCACTAATTTCATCCCTTATGAAATATGGCCTCCACACTGCCAATCTTATAAAATACACTCATTGATATTGAAATTGCAACACTAAGAAGGAAAAGTTGTGAAATTATGAGAATCACAGAATGTACAAACAAGTTAATGATATCCAAATGTAAAAAAAAGTTAAACATTTTGAAAAAATCTTGATATATTCCGTATGAGAGCCTTGCGTAGAAATACATGCATGTAAACGCCTTGTCATGCTATCAATAAGGCTATTAATGGTTGTTTGAAAAAATGTTTTGCCATGGTGAATGCAATTGGGTGAATAAATCATTATGATTCAAAAAGAGAAGACACAGTAGTCTGACAATAAATGGCTTCACCCAACCACTAACTATGAGTGGAGAAAAAGTTTTGGTGTTATCATTCATGTTCTCTGAAAAAAAGGCCAAGAAAGCAAAAATTCTGCCAGGTTTTGAAAACTTTTGAGTACAACTGTCTATAGAGTCATTACAAACAGAGTAATCTATTTCAAGTGTTTATGTCTGTTAATGTTGATGATTATGGCTTACAACCAATGAAAACCCAAAAGTCATTATCTCAGTAAATTAGAATACTTTATAATACCAGGCTTGAAAAATGATTTTAAAATCTGAAATGTTAACTTACTGAAATGTATGTTCAGTAAATGCACTCAATACTTGGTGGGGGCTCCTATTGCATCAATTACTGCATCAGTGTGACGTGGCATGGAGGCGATCGACCTGTGGCACTGCTGAGGTGTCATAGAAACCCAGGTTGCTTTGATAGAAGCCTTCAGCTCGTCTGCATTGTTGGGTCTGGTGTCTCTCATCTTCCTCTTGACAATACCCCATGATTAAGGTCAGGTGAGTTTGCTCGCCAATAAAGCACAGTGATACTCTTGTTTTTAAACCAGATATTGGAACTTTTGGCAGTGTGGACAGGTGCCAAGTACTGCTGGATAACTAAATTTACATTTCCAAAAAGCTTATCAGCAGAGGGAAGCAGGAAGTGCTCTAAAATTTCCTGGTAGACGGCTGCGATGACTTTGGTCTTAATAAAACACAGTGGACCTACACCAACAGATGACATGGTTCCCCAAACCACCACTAATTGTGGAAACTTCACATTATACCTCAAGCAGCTTGGATTGTGTGCCTCTCCACTCTTCCTCCGGACTCTGGGACCTTGATTTCCAAATGAAATGCAAAATTTACTTTCACCTGAAAACAACACCTTGGACCACTGAGCAACAGTCCAGTTCTTTTTCTCATTGGCCCTGGTAAGACACTTGTGGCGTTGTCTATTGGTCATGAGTGGCTTGACACAAGGAATGCGACACTTGTCGCTCATGTCCTGGATACATCTGTGTGTGGTGGCTCTTGAAGCAATGACTCCAGCAGCAGTCCACTCCTTGTGAATCTCCCCCAAATTTTTGAATGGCCTTTTCTTAACAATCCTTTCAAGACTGCGGTTATCCCAGTTGCTTGTGCACTGTTTTTTTACCACACGTTTTCCTTCCACTCAACTTTTCATTAATAAGCCTGGATACAGCACTCTGTGAAAAGCCAGCTTCTTTAGCAATAACCTTTTGTGGCTTACCCTCCTTGTGGATTGTGTCAGTGACTGCCTTCTGGACATCTGTCAAGTCAGCAGTCTTCCCCATGATTGTGGAGCCTACTGAAACAGACTAAGGGACCTTTTGGGTATTTATTGGCTGTAAGCCATAATCATCAACATAAGCATAAATAAACACTTGAAATAGATCACTCTGTTTGTAATGACTCTATCTAATATATGAGTTTCACTTTTTGTATTGAAAAACTGAAATAACTTTTTGATGATATTCTAATTTAGTGAGAAGCACTTGTGTGTGTATTTTGACATGTGGTGCTCATCTATATATATAATTGTCTAAGGGGTACTTCCGTCTGTTTGTCTGTAACTAACTTCCGTAACGGAAATCTGGCATCGCTGATTGGTCGCGGCCGGCCGGGCACAACCAATCAGCGACAGGCTTAGTCCGGCCGCGATTTGGCCTCTCCCTACTCTCCTCAAGTCAGTGCCCCCTCCCTACTCCCCTCCAGTCAGTGCCAGTGTGTCGCCCCATCCCTGTTAATTTTTTTGGATATGTTCTTTATTATTAATCCATGTGCTTACGCAACATTAAAACATTTATCTAAACATCTGACATGTTTTGGAAATAGATATCTTAATCATAGCTGCTTGATACACACAAACATCTCCGTTAAAAAGGCTTCGATACAACTCACCGTTCCTGTCTTCTTTCATTTATTTGGAAGAATCGGCAGTCAGCATACATAGAAATATACAACATACAGTATATACCGTCATACATCAAAATTACAAAAACAAAAAGACAGATGTGCAGTGTCCTCCCTGCAGTGTATCAGCATGTAGGAGTTTCTCCTTTGCATCTCCTGTATATCCTTGCTGGACTGTACAGCTGTGGCAAAAATTAAGAGACCACCACATCAAAACCCTGTCATGGGCAGCCCCATCTCCAGACCTGAACCCCATTGAAAACCTCTGGAATGTAATCAATAGGATGATGGATAGTCACAAGCCATCAAACAAAGAAGAACTGCTTACATTTTTGCCCCAGAAGCAGTGTGACAGACTGGTGGAAAGCATGCCAAGATGCATGAAAGCTGTGATTAAAAATCATGGTTATTCCACAAAATATTGATTTCTGAACTCTTCCTAAGTTAAAACATTAGTATTATTGTTTGTAAATGATTATGAACTTGTTTTCTTTGCATTATTTGAGGTCTGAAAGCACTGTTTTTTTATTTTGACCATTTCTCCTTTTCAGAAAAAAATGCAAAATGTATTGCTTAGGAATTCTGAGACATGTAGTCAGAAGTTTATGGAATAAATGAACAATTTACATTTTACTCAAAAATATACCTATAAAGAGAAAAATCAGACAAATTGAACATTTTGCCGTGGTCTGTTAATTTTTTTGCACTTTACTGGATAAAATTATTTCTATTGGAGGAATACATGTATTGGGTGTTTGAATTTATATGGGATTTTAGAGATTGTGATGAGACCACTCTAAGGGCTCCTTTTCACTTGTGAGACATACGTCCGAGTCTCGCAGGTTAAAACTCTCCTCTGGCGCTGGCACTTCGGAGCGGAGCGTGCAGCTCCATGTATTCCTATGTGGCTTTACGCTCTGCTCTGGAGTGCCGGCGCCAGAGGAGGGTTTTAACCTGCGAGACTCGGACGTATGTCTCGCAAGTGAAAAGGAGCCCTAACACATCAAATTGCACTTGCTGTGCCAGTTGCTGATTTTTTTAAATGCTCTCTCCGTCACTCAGCTGCCTCTGTGCTCCATGCATCTGTGAAACAATGCAAATGGTTATGACTGTGTCCTTGGAAGGCACAGTCAGGCAGTTTGATTGTAAGCACTGCGGAATATGTTGGCGCTATATAAATAAAGATTATTATTATTATTATCCTCTTCTAAAAGACATGGATACATTGAATCCAGAAAAGGAAAACCAAATCTGTGTCAAGCGTCTTCCCTGGTTCTCCAAACTAGCTGTTATTTTATCAACCCGCCAAATCTCACCCTAGGAAATGTTGTGAAAAGAGGCAATTACTTTGTAAAGTGTGGCACGGGCTTTATTCAGTATTGTTCAGACTTATAAAGTGACACATCACTTGAATGGAGCTACAGCTGGAGGCCTTCCTAGCGATATGCCATTTTAGAACATGGGAAAAGCCCCTTTAAATGAATGCTAAAATTGTTTAGTATGATGAAAGACTAGAGACCGTACTTTTTCACAGCACTCTGTCAACAGTTTTTCTATGTGCCTAACAAATTATGTGTATTGGCAATACAGCAATCACTTACATTTAATGATCAAATGTGGGAGTTTTTTTCTAAGTGAAACAGTAGGAGGTGGAAATTATAATGCTCATGAAATAAACCCACTGTTTGGTGAATACTTGTTTTGTACATGACGGAGCTTTTTCATTATATGCTTTTCCTGTGTAGATCTAGTTTGATGGATTTCATGCTGTACTACAATTCACTGATAAACGTCATCCATATACGATGTACAATAGAAAGAAAGAATAAAGTCAGTTTAGACATTAGCAGCAACTTATTGTATCAAAACAATAAAGATAAAGAACCATTAGATGTTGCCATCAAAAGAAAGAACTTTATTTTGCTCAAACAGAAACATGTTCAGTACCGAATGCTTATAGAGTCAAAGAACGATAAAGACATTTTAATAAACAGATGGGGCACTATGCCATTATTGGCGTCTTTAGAAATCAGTGAACTGTCCTAAATGTTTGCGATGGCAGTAAATAGTACCATCTGCAGCGTTGACTGTACTTAACACGTAGCACCCATCACACCTCGTAATGTGAATGTTCCCGGTCTAATTAAACCCTGTAACAAAGAAAGAAGGTTATGGAGAAAATATTTATGGCACAGAAAATGGAACCAAAACATTGTAACAGGTGCTGAAGATTTGTCATTTGCTGTGCACTCCATGTTCCTGCCCACAGTATACCTAAATAGGAAAATGACACTTGTTTGGAAATGAGCAATTACGCCGAGTCTGGAAGAAATTGGTGCTTCATCAGAAAACGCAAAAAGCAAATGGAAACAATCTGTTTCTCAGTGACTAATAGTTGCTCACAACATTCTGGTTGGCACCTGGTCCATTGTATTTGGCTCTGCTCAGAGCCTTGACATTTAATTTCCATGTTACACTTCAAACACTTTCCATTTATTTCCATTTTATGGATACCACCCTGTAAACGTTTCTTGGACAGCATACTTACATTGGCCGAGAGCCTTTTTATGTAGCTAAGCATATAAGTAATTATGAATAAAAAAAATATATCAGCAAATATGTATATTTCTTCATTATTAACTAAAAAAAAGATTGTGTTACACAAACAGTTGTCTTGCTCATCTTGTTTTTCATTTTATTACTAATCATATTCAGAAATGCAGGAAATTCCGAATGGTTTACGTACTCAATCTCGCTACTGTACTCCCCACTCAGATGTCTGTTTTTGCTTAGCTTGTCCTATCCGTTACAATGTTACGTACGGCACACAGATTGTACACGTGCGCTTTGTGTGATTTTCACAGACCCATAAATGTATATTGATGTTTTAAATCAATGACTTGGATCAAAATTGGACATATTTCTGTTTTTTTTACGCACACATGATTGGTAAAAAAAAAATACAGACTTGTGAACAGCAGAATAGACTATAGTGGGTATGCATTCTATCTATAAAAATACAGATAGAGGATGTATGTGAAAAAATGCTTTTGTAGGGAGAAAAATGCATTTAAGTATCAATTAAGTATCTTCTTTATTAACCATTTAAAGAGAATTGTATATTGATGCGTAGGGGTTGGACTATGCACTGGGTCTTCTCCTTCCTGTCCCGGCCCCTCCGTCTGTTTCCTCTTATCGCAGGTGTGGGAATAACCTGCCTCTTTTGCTTCAAATCTCATCAGTAACCTGTTATTCACAGACTGGAGGGAGGCAGAAAGGCCAGGAAATCACAGACAGGAAGGAGAAGACCCAGTGCACAGTCCGGCCCCTGTGTACCGAAATCTAATTAGCAGAAAATGTCAATTGGTGATTAAAGAACAACCAGGTGAATTTCTTCATGAAAGGTATCTATGTAATCAGTATTACATTACCTGTACAGTCCTCTCTTTATATTACAAAATTGTGTTAACAAGTTCTCTTTAACTAACATATTGGGCTGTAATCCGACTTTAAAGCAACAGACTCTTCCCACACTCTGGCCTGTTTATTTAGGTCAGAACTGTGGGGGTACACTTTTCCCAGGCTATGAAGCTGCCATATTAGTCATCATATGGAAAGGAAAGTGTACATCCATGGAGTTGTCTGAAATGAACCAAATCATTGAATAATAAATACATTATCTGCTAAAACACCAGTAACTTTGGTGTTTTATGTCTCCAAAAAGCAGTGGAGAAAAAAAAATGCAGGAATGTTTAGTTCACAGACCAAAATTTTGTGAAAGGTTCTCTTTAAAGGGAACTTGTCACCTCCAGAAATGCTATTTACCTGCAGATATATTGGTAGTGACATGTAAATCATGCCGGAATATCTTACCCAAACCAAATTTGCAAGGAGAAAATTAAGTTATATTCTCCCTGCAGCCACTCATTTCCAGTCAACGGGGTGGTGCAGGGAGCTATTACAGTCACCACTCACTTTACTGTGAACATGCTATAATCACTCCCATACATTGCACACACACTGCCGAGCAGGCTGTCTATTGATGTAGGAAGAAGTGATTACAGTGCTCTTACAAAATAGTGAGCAGTGACTGTAGCAGCCGCTGCACCACCCCGATGACTGGAAGTGAACAATCACCGTGAGAATATAACTTCATTCATGTAGCCATTGCTCCAGAAAAGCAGCTGGGCATTGATTACAATTGTTTTTACCTGAAGATTAAACCCCTTAATGACCAAGCCAATTTTGACCAAAATGCCCGTGCCAAACTTTTGAAATCTGACGAGTGTCAGTTCATAATTCTGGAATGCTTCAATGTATCCCAGTGATTTTGAGACTGTATTTTTATGACACACTAGCTGAAGAGCCCGGCGTTGCCTGGGCATAGTAAATATCTGTGGTTAGTTATAGCACCTCACTTCTCTTATTTTCCCATCATGCCTCTCATTTTCCCAATCACATCTTTCATTTTCCCCCTCACATCTCTCATTTTCTCCCTCACACCTCTCATTTTCTCCCTCACTCCTCTCATTCCCCCCTAACACTTGTCATTTCGACCTCACGTCTGTCATTTTCTGATCACTTCACTATTTTCCCTCACTCCTCTCATTTTGCACTCACACCTTTTAATTTTCACCTCACACCTCTCATTTTCACCTCAGTATATACATGTTTGTCATCTCCCTTATATGTAGTATACACCTGTATGTCATCTCCTGTATATAGTATATACCTGTATGTCATCTCCCCTGTATATAGTATATACCTGCTGTGTGTCATCTCCCCTGTATATAGTATATACCTGTATGTCATCTCCTCCTATATACAGAATATACCTGTATGTCATCTCCTATATATAGTTTATACCTGTATGTCATCTCCTCCTGTATATAGTATATACCTGTGTGTTATCTCCCCTGTATATAGTATATATCTGTGTGTTATCTCCTCCTGTATATAGTATATACCTGTAGGTCATCTGCTCCTGTATATAGTATATACCTGTGCCATCTTTTCCTGTATATAGTATATACCTGTATGTCATCTCCTCCTGTATATAGTATGTACCTGTATGTCATCTCCTCCTCTATATAGTATATACCTGTGTGTCATCTCTCCTGTATATAGTATATATATGTGTATCATCTCCCCTGTATATAGTATATATCTGTGTGTCATCTCCTCCTGTATATAGTATATACGTGTGTCATCTGCTCCTGTATATAGTATATACCTGCTGTGTGTCATCTCCCCTGTATATAGTATATACCTGTATGTCATCTCCTCCTATATATAGTATATACCTGTATGTCATCTCCTCCTGTATATAGTATATACCTGTGTGTCATCTCCCCTGTATATAGTATATATCTGTGTGTCATCGCCTCCTGTATATAGTATATACCTGTATGTCATCTCCTCCTGTATATAGTATGTACCTGTATGTCATCTCCTCTATATAGTATATACCTGTGTGTCATCTCTCCTGTATATAGTATATACCTGTGTGTCATCTCCCCGTATATAGTATATATCTGTATGTCATCTCCTCCTGTATTAGACCTCGTTCACACGTTATTTGCTCAGTATTTTTACCTCAGTATTTGTAAGCTAAATTGGCAGCCTGATAAATCCCCAGCCAACAGGAAGCCCTCCTCCTGGCAGTATATATTAGCTCACACATACACATAATAGACAGGTCATGTGACTGACAGCTGCCGTATTTCCTATATGGTACATTTGTTGCTCTTGTAGTTTGTCTGCTTATTAATGAGATTTTTATTTTTGAAGGATAATACCAGACTTATGTGTGTTTTAGGGCGAGTTTCGTTTGTCACGTTGTGTGTGTTGAGTTGCGTGTGGTGACATGCATGTAGCGACTTTTGTGAGATGAGTTTTGTGTGGCAACATGCATGTAGCAACTTTTTGTGTGTCGAGTTGCATGTGACAGGTTAGTGTAGCAAGTTGTGTGCAGCAAGTTTCGCGCATGGTGAGTTTTGCCCGTGGTGAGTTTTATGTGTGGTGCCTTTTGAGTATGTGCAAGTTTTGTGTGAGGCAACTTTTGCATGTGTTGCAACTTTTGTGCATGTGGCAATTTTTCCGCGTGTGCAAGTTTTGCTTGTGGCGAGTTTTCCATGAGGTGAGTTTTGCACTTGTGGCGAGTTTTGCGTGAGCCTAGTTTTTGCATGTGGCGAGTTTTGCGCGTGGCGAGTTTTGAGCGGTGACTTTTGTGTTTCGACTTTTATGTGGCGAGGTTGGTGTATGTGTGGTGTATTGTGTGCTGAGAGTAATATGTGTTCAAGCACGTGATAGTGAGTGGCGCATTTTGTGTGTGTGTTCATATCCCCGTATGTGGTGAGTATCCCATGTCGGGGCCCCACCTTAGCAACTGATCGGTATATACTCTTTGGCGCCATCGCTCTCACTCTTTAAGTCCCGATTGTTCACATCTGGCAGCTGTCAATTTGCCTCCAACACTTTTCCTTTCACTTTTCCCCATTATGTAGATAGGGGCAAAATTGTTTGGTGAATTGGAAAGCGCGGGGTTAAAATTTCACCTCACAACATAGCCTATGACGCTCTTGGAGTCCAGACGTGTGACTGTGCAAAATTTTGTGGCTGTAGCTGCGACGCCTCCAACACTTTTCCTTTCACTTTTTTCCCCATTATGTAGATAGGGGCAAAATTGTTTGGTGAATTGGAACGCGCGTGGTTAAAATTTCGCCTCACAACATAGCCTATGACGCTCTCGGGGTCCAGACGTGTGACTGTGCAAAATTTTGTGGCTGTAGCTGCGACGGAGCAGATGCCCATCCCGGACATACTTTCTGTACACACACACACACACACATTCAGCTTTATATATTAGATTGCACTTTATGTCAGTGGTAAATTTGTTTCAATGTGTTTTATGTGAAAATATCTGAATTTTGGCAAAAATGTTGAAAAATTTTGCAAATTTCAAACTTTCAATGTTATATCTTTAAGCCAGTTAATCATACTGTAAAAAAATATTAAGCAACATTTCCCAACTCACTGCTACATGCCTCATCAGCACACCCATCAGCAACAATCAAGGCAATTCCAATAGGCCAATTCTTAAGAGCAAGGCGCATTTGCTCTGATGACCAAGTATTTGAACATCAATCAGTGGATCTGACACAAAGATTCCTCAATAGAGGTTATAGCAAACGCTGCATTAGGAATGGCTACAGAAGGGCCAAAAAAAAGCCCAGAGAACACCTCCTTTACTCCTTACCCAACAAACGTAAAGAAAACAACACAAATAAAATTAGATTTATTTCCACCTTTAATAATCAGTGGGAGGACATGAAAATGATTTTCAAAAAACATTGGAAAATCCTCATGACGGACCCAATCTTACGAAAAATCCTCCCTCCCTCTCCCTCCCTTATAGCAAAAAGAAGCCGTAATTTGAGAGACCTATTGGTGCATAGCCACTATGATCCTACCTCCTCCAAATCCAGCTCTAGCCCTGCACCAAAAGGCTTTTTTCCGTGTGGTATTTGTAAAGCCTGCCTGAATACCAAAAAATCATTTTCCTTTGTGAATTTTGACAAGTCAAGAACTTTTGAAATTAGAGAACATCTTACTTGTTGCTCTCAGGGAATAATATACCACGCTACCTGTCCCTGTGATTTAATTTATGTTGGGTTAACATCTCAGGAATTCAAAATACGCATCCGTGAACATGTTCGTGATATTGAGAAGGCCAAGAATATTGAAGACATTTCTCTCTTAAAAACCTTACAACGTCACTTTAAAATCCACCATAACTCAAATCCTAAGGGCCTAGTTTTTAAAGCCATCGATCAGATTAAACTGGGTATACGAGGTGGAGATCTGGGTAGATCCCTTGCCCAATTGGAAAGCAAGTGGATATACCGACTAGGTACTATCACCCCTCATGGCCTAAATGAAAGCTTTGGCTTTAATTCCTTTTTGTAACATCTGATATGTAACTGAAGTCTTAAAACAGGATTTTTTAGGCTCTTTTAGGTGTTTTTAGTATTTATATGTACAATTAACATTGTTATTCTAACCCCTCTTTTTTAACTCCCTTCCTATTTATATCCTAATTTATGCTAAACTCTAACTTTTTATTAATTCAAGGTCCCCATACATACTATGTGCTGCTTTTGATTGTGTCTGATACTCCCGGGATTGGTTCCTTAGTTGCCAGGGCTGCTTCATTGGATGTGCCGTTTACGGGATTTTTGGTGCGCAAGTTCTCTCCAAGAATGGATTCTTCTCTCTGGGAATAATAAAGGAGAAGGAGAAAAAAAGAAGAAAAAAAGAGAGAAAATAGAAATAAGGAAAATAAGAACTTTAAATGTTCTATCTATCAATGCTTTTTGCACCTTATTAATTATTAATGTATGTTCTTCATACTCATTTCACTTCATTCTTAGTTGTCCATATGCACTTTATTATTTTTAATGTATGTTTTTTTATGTCCATTACTTCCTTTTTTCCAGTTGTCCTCATGACTATCTATGAATTCCCTATTCCACCGCATATGTAGTCATGTGCAGCAGGGATTATGATAGGGGGTTCTGATCGCTCGTCTCCTTCGGACATTACATTTAGTATGGTAGGTGTATCTTTGTCTCCTAGGTTACCGCTGCAGACGCCCCATGATGGTGTCGATGGCGCGTGCGCAGTATATGTGCTTACTTATTGGCCGCCGCTTCCTGATGAAACTCTTCCGCCCGCTCAGTGGTAGAGCGGATGTTTTTTGCTGACGGCCCCACGTGTATTTGTGTCGTCTAGGTTACCGCTGGAGATGCATCATGATAGTGCTGACGGCGCGTGCGCAGTATATGTGCTTACTCATTGGCCGCCGCCTCTTGATAATATCCTTCTGCCCGCTCTGTGGTAGAGCGGATGTGTCTGCTGGCGGTCCCACGTGACTTCACAGCGCTGCTCTGGTTGCGTGCCGATTGGCCTGTCAGCGTCGTACCTATTGTTAGTACTTTGCCCCTATTGGTATTAATGTACCTTGTGACTTCTAGTGCCGGATATATAGGGAGGTTACATCCTCCATCAAAACCACGCCCCCTGAAGAAGTTGATCTCGCACCGAAACGTGCGTTGGGGACTTAGGACTGGACAGACTATCCCTTCATGATATGGGTAAATACCGTTGTTTCATTTGTCTGCGGCTGTGGCCCCTTTGTTGGGTTTAACTCATTGTATAGGTAACTTCTATCTGGCGGGTTATATGGTAATGGTAAGGGTATGCCTTTGAGCAGTGGAGACCACATGATATGCTATGCTTGATATATAGGCTCCCCTCCCCCCGTCTTTTTGCCAACTTATACAATGTATAAATAGTTGAACTTTCCATGCGATTTGCATTTAACCCCTGCCCAGTTTACCGTAGCTATTTGATATATTATATCACACTGTGTGTGCCCATCATGGAGGTATAGTCCTACCGCTCCTTATTATTTGGTATCTGTCCATACCCCCATTTCCGCTATGCCGTCACTGGATATATTGATTGCTCCGTTGTCCTGTACATACACTTTATGGTAGCTCTGTGTATGTTTTTAACTTTATATTTAATAAAGATTTTTCACGTTTGTTTAATAAGTGGAATGTTTGTTTGACTCATTTGCTCTCCTGTTGTCTTATATATGTTCTGAGTCGTTTTTTTGCCCCTAATAGATATGCTACTTAGCATTTATACGCCAGTCGATGTATGGTATTTCTGGTAGATGAATATGTATTTGGGACTATTTGTATCATATGTAGTCATGTATTAGCACTATCCACTAGGTGGTTTTTATAGATGTGCCTTTTACGCATGCCCTACATTTCCTTCACCTAGTCCCCTATTCCATTTTGTTTGCTTTTTTCAGGGCCCATCATTATCACTTTTTCCTTTTTTCCCTCCTTCACTCCCCATTTGCCCCCTCCTAATAATTAGACTCCCCTCCAAACACACACTATATGCACGACACTTCCACATGCACTTCGTAAGTCTGGGGTGTGCTTAATATATTAGGGCCCTCCCCCTTATTGCTTCTTCTGTTTTGTCCCAACCTTGGTCCCATGAATCTGTATGGGTACCCCTATGCGCATGCGCGGGGCTCGTAGCTCCCGTTTTACCCACCACCACTAATTTTACCTTATTGTTTCTTCCTCTCCCTCACTTTTATCCTGAAACACCTCCCTCACCTCCTCTAGTTCTAGTTTTAGAACCATTTCCCTTATTCCTTAGCAGTTCCTGCATTTACCCACGGCATCCTGTGACACGGCGCCGCCCAACCCATTGGGGGCGTTGATGTACGTCTCTCCTTGGTACTTACTTTGATTGGATCTGCCCCGCGAGTCCCGTCGGCATCCTGATGCGCATGCGCTGGGAAATTCCCAGCTCCCTCTGACCTCCGGAAGCACTCTACCACATGACCGCAGTGCATTCCACTGCGTGTCACGGAGCGTGATTCTGGAGGTCCCCTTGGCTACAGGGGGCATTTCCCGGTGCATGCGCTCACATTGGCTCCGACGGCCTCATCGTTCCGGACCTCTCTTCCTATCAGCACACACTCCCCACACATAAAACACCGGCCCCCTCACACACCTGTTCCCGACCCCGGAAGAAGCATTTTTGCAAAACGGCGCTCGTCGGGCGTCGGGAGAGCGCAGCCAGCTGTCCTTATATACGTGCATGACCCCTTGGCACTAGCCTCTATCTCCTCTACGGTGTTGAACAGGTAATATTACCGACCCTATATCTTTATTTATGTGTCCCATAGCAGCTTATGCAGTGAATAATAGGAATTCCCTTATCAGCTTTTGAGTAGCTTTAATTGTAAGCACCAGCTGGTCTGGATACTGGAATATCCCATTTCTTTGCCCTCTTTTTGTGTCTGCTAATAACATTTTGTTCATGATACACTATTTTTGGGAAAATATAGCTTGACAGTCTAAATCATACTCTGGTAACTATACCTCTTTTCCAGTGCATTTTAGACTTTTATTTCTAATCCTAAGATCTGTTAATCTAGTATACTATATATGTTCACCGCATTGCAGGGGGATTTTTCTCATGCAGTCTTTATATAACATTAATAGTTTAATTACTTTTTCGCTGGCTCCTTTCTCCCTTTACCATTTGGAGGTCCCATTTTTTGTCTTTTTTATATTGTAACCTTTTTTAATAATTGTATTAATAAACAGTAATTTTAATTCAAATATAATTGTTCATTCACTTCTTATCCTCTTCTTGGTATACTCCTTAGAGGATTATGTTTGTTATATAACATTTCCCATATGTCTACTTTAAATATGCACATCTTTTCAAAAGTCATTTTATTTTGTTGGTATGTAAGAAAGGTTTAAAAGGTGAGCAGCAATTTTTCATTTTTTCAAGACAATTACAAAGCGGTGTCACGGCCACTCCTTCTGTGGCTGTGCCTGCTGCCGGGATCATCGCCGCTTCCCCCGCTCATACTTACCCACTGCGGTGCGCTCCTCCTGCAGGCGCGCATCCTCTCCTTCATTCTTCTCTGCTCCCTGGCTCTCGTCGGGTACGTGTGCGCACCGCCCACTCCAGCACTTCCTCTTTCTGATTTACAGGTGCTCTGTATCTCCTTTCTGTGATCCTGGAGGACCGTGACCCGGAAGTCCTTCAGCACTCCATGTATTTAAGGCGATTCCTTCCTCTGCTCCTTGCCTGTCTGTCATTTGTGCTTCTGTGACTCAGATCCACCTTTGTCTTTGCACTGCCTGTTCTAAGTCTCCGATCTGTCCAGTCAGTTCAGCTTCTCTGCCTTTCCCAGGCTTCCTTGTCTCCTCGTCCAGTCCAGCCTTCTCAGTGTCCGCTCTGTACTCTATTAGTCTGGTGTCTTTGTCCTGTCCTGATTCCTTTGTATCTTCCTCTTCCCAGTGTTCCTTTCGTCTCGCCTGTACTCAGCTCTTACCAAACTGTACTTCATCTTACCCCGCTCTGTCCGTCCTACGCCCAGCTTCTCTATTTTGTACCGCCTACTACCTGTCTCCGGGTTCCAGCTTCTGCGGCAATAGTCTCCCTTGGGTCTGCCCCTAACGCTCCCTGTATAGGGGGTGGTCTACCTGGTCAGCTCATCCTTGGGAGGTTCGTTGTCATGGATCTGCGGGTCCACTCCAGGTGTTCCAAAAGATCTCACAGTACAGACAGGCCATGGACCCCGCTGGTACCCCCACTCCTACCCAGAAGGAATTATTGTTCCCTAGGGAGAATCAGTGTAGAATTATGTCCTTTTTGAAAACCTTGGAATCTCGTCTCTCATCCCTGCAGGCCTCCGATCCTGGGAGCACTTCGCAGTTAGCTAGTCTCCAACAGGAGCTGGCCCAACAGCGTGACACTCAAGCTCATATTCTAAATTTTATGGCTTCTGTGGATGATCGTCTTCACGCCCTCCAGTCTTTGGCTCCCATCTCCTCTCTGGCCTCGGCTCCTCACCCATCTCCCCGTCTGGCTAAACCTCCTCGCTAGAGTGGGGATCCAAAATTGTGTAGAGGATTTTTAAGATCAATGCCAGCTTCATTTTGACTTACTTCCCATGCAGTATCCCACTGACCATTCTAAAGTGGCTTTTGTAATCTCTCACTTAGAGGGTAAGGCTTTGGCGTGGGTTAATTCTCTCTGGGAGCAAGATGATCCTCTTGTTTCTCAACTCTCCACCTTCTTTGATACTTTTCGCAAAGTGTTTGATGAACCGGGTCATTTGGTCTCTACCACAGAGTCTCTGTTTAACCTTCAACAAGGTACGCTTTCAGTGGGCCAATACGTTATCCGTTTTTGCACCCTTTCATCCGAATTAGGATGGAATAATGAGGCTTTGGTGGGAGCCATCTGGTGGGGGCTTTCTCCTTGAATTAAGGATGAGTTGGCGGGTCGTGATACTCCGACTTCCTTGGACGATCTCATCTTGTTAGCAACACGTATTGACTTAGGTTTTCAAGAACGTTCTTGAGAATCCGCTAGAGAGAGGAGATTTCCTCGACTTCCTCCTGTTTCTCCTAGCTCTCCTGTTTCTCCTAGCTCTTCCCATCCTCGGTCTGAGTCTTCTGCTAATTCTGCCCCAGAACCCATGCAGGTGGATCGTCTTAAGCCTGTGTCGCAACGTCGGAAAGAGAGACTAACTCAAGGTCTCTGTTTCTATTGTGGTAGTGCATCTCATCTCTTGCTTTCCTGTCCTTTGATGCCGGGAAACGCCTCCACCTAGGACTGGTAAGAGAGGTCTCCCGAGGTATCCCAGAACCCTCTCAACCCCTCACTCTTTCTGTTCTTTTACATCTGGGTAATAAACGTTTCTCTGACTGCTTATATAGATTCCGGGGCAGCCAGGAACTTTATTCAACTCGAGGCAGTTAGGAGATTGCGGATTCCGGTCAGATACCTGGAGACTCCTCGACAGATGGCGTCAATCGATGGCCAACCTCTGCGGGAGTCCGTTACATTGGTAACCGAAGAATTGGAACTCCAAATTGGAATCATGCATCGTGAGAAGATCGTCTTCAATGTGCTGCCTTCTTTATCCCACACGTTTCTTCTTGGACTTCCTTGGTTGAGGACTCACGAGCCTTGTATTGACTGGCGGTCTGGTGAAATCCTGTGTTGGGGACTCTTCTGTAAGAGTAACTGTCTGCTCCCTGTTTTGCCAAAAAAACCTTCTCGTCCAATTTTGGTGTCTTCAAATTTATGTTCTTCGTATTTGTCTTTCCTGGATGTCTTTAATAAGAAAGAGGCAGAGACTTTACCTCCGCATCGACTCTACGACTGCCCAATTGATCTTGTTCCGGGCTCTACTCCTCCCCGAGGTCGAATCTACCCGTTGTCTCCTACCGAGACTCAAGCCATGACTGAATACGTCCGGGAGAATTTATCCAAAGGTTTTATTCGCAAATCCTCCTCCTCTGCAGATGCGGGTTTCTTCTTCGTTAAGAAGAAGGACGGGTCCCTTCGTCCTTGTATTGACTACCATGGTCTCAACAATCTCACGATCAAGAACAAGTACCCGCTACCTCTCATTCCTGAGTTGTTTGATTGCCTGAGGGGAGCTCGAATTTTCACGAAATTGGATCTTCGCGGAGCTTACAATCTAATCCGTATTCGTTCAGGAGACGAATGGAAAACCGCTTTTAACACTCGAGATGGCCACTATGAGTATGAGTATTTAGTCATGCCTTTCGGCTTGTGTAACGCTCCAGCGGTGTTCCAGGAGTTTGTGAATGATGTTTTCCGTGATCTACACTATTCCTGTGTGGTGGTATATTTAGACGACATTTTGGTGTTCTCCTCAGACCTTGCTTCCCACAGAAGGGATGTCTGCCAAGTGCTGTCACGTCTTAGAGAGAACCGTCTTTATGCCAAACTCGAGAAGATGCGTTTTTGAGCAGTCTTCGTTACCATTTCTTGGCTATATCATTTTTGACTCTGGCTTGCAAATGGACCTGGAAAAAGTGTCTGATGTGCTAAACTGGCCACGTCCTCAGGGAGTAAAAGCTATCCAACGCTTCCTTGGGTTCGCAAATTACTACCGGCAGTTTATCATACATTTCTCCACTCTGGTCGCCTCAATTTCTGCTTTAACTTGCAAGGGATCCAACCCCCACATCTGGTCTTCTGAAGCTGAAGATGCTTTTCGCTCTCTGAAACAAGCCTTTGCTTCGGCTCCTGTACTCCATCGGCCTGAGGACACCAAGCCCTTCATTCTTGAGGTAGGCGCTTCTGCCAATGGTGCTGGTGCGGTACTTTCCCAAAGATCCTCTTCCGGACATCTGGCTACTTGTGGTTTCTTTTCCAAAATCTTCTCCGCTTCAGAGAGGAACTACGCCATCGGTGACAAGGAACTATTTGCCATAAAATTGGCGCTGGAGGAGTGGCGTTATCTGTTTGAGGGAGCTGTTCACCCTTTCAAGATCTTCACAGATCATAAGAATTTGGAATATATCCGCTCGGCGCAAAGATTGAATCCTCGACAAACCATATGGTCGTTGTTCTTTGTCCGTTTTGACTTCGAATTACATTTTCGTCCTGGAAACAAGAACTTCAAAGCCAATGCTTTGTCCAGGTCATTTCTCACATCCGATGTTGAGAAGGAGCCGGCACACATCGTGGATCCCAGCAAAATTATTCTTGTGGCTCCGGTCAGCATGTCTTCTTTATAACCAGGTAAAACTTTTGTCCAGGTGAATGAAAGGTCTCGAGTCCTATGTTGGGGCCATGCCTCAAACTAGCAGGCCATGTAGGATACAAGAAGACAAGAATCGGATGTCTCTCAAAATCGTTAGATCTGGTGTTGGCAATAGCTATAGCTGAAGATCAGTATCCATATAGTGCTTCAGCTTTATGAGATTTAAATGCCATGGATTAGAGTTTTACTGATATTGTGAAGAAGAAAAACCTACAAAAATAAACAGTAAAAACATGAAAGCAATTTTGGCTTAAAACGTCTCTTCTTCCTCTATTGAATATACCATTAAGGAGTTAATAGTCCAATTCACTGAGATTTTATTTGAAATGATAGGAGGAAAACTTTCATGTCAAGGGTGTTTACATCTGAGAGCTACTCTGTTCACAGTGGCAGATGGCTTGTTTTATTACTCGTGACAAGATTACATTTCATGCTAACTTCCTTTGATGATAAACATTATACATAATTATACAAAGTGTTACATAAATGTTGAGTGCTTGTTTGCAAATGTGGCTGCCTGTTTGTAAAGCAATCCTAATTAAGATGTACGGTGAAACCAAATGATGCCTACCGATTGCCTCTGACTTTAAATTCTGCAGAGAGGTAACTTATTTTTCTTTTAATAAGTGCTGGAAACCCTGGTGAATACATTTTGAGGCTGCATAATGCATAATTTTGGCAATATACGATGTTAATGAGTTATGAAAAGGCTGCCCTTGTTTTATTTCGGGACAGAAAGAAGAGGGTTTTTTTTAAACATAATTTGTAAATCCTTCAGCATTTTGGAGACTTTATTAATGAAATACAATGTATTTTGGTAATGGTTTCAACCAAAATTAAACTGTCAATATTAATATATACTGTATATTTGTTCTGTTCCTTATGCTGTTAACTACTACCTAGAGCAATCATCTTAAGCTAAATGCTTATGCCATTTTTAATGTCTTCAAATGGTTATTTAGGGTGTTGCTCCACTCTTTCACCTATATCATTCCCAGTTTCAGGGAGTCAAAACCTAAGATAAAAACAAAATGAACATATACCCTCCTGTAAGCAAGTAAAAAGCAATAATGCATATAAAAAACACAGCGTACTTAGTAAACACAGTTTTACGTAAAAAATAAAACGCATAACAGTCATCCCACCAGTGACAAGGTGTACCCACTTGGGGTGGTCAGTTTCAATGAGATTAAAGCCCCATACACATTAAACTAATGTTGGCCATTCCAGTCAACATTACATTACTGACAATTTGATGTGTATTGGAGCTACAGATAATTTATTGTTGGAGACAATTTCAATCCACCATGTCCAATTTAGGACAGCCAAATGTACTTTCTCCTGGCGATAAGCTACAGCCTGACATGTTTAGCGACTGCTCTTTCATAAAAAACCCTGGAGCGCTAGGCCAAGCGAGCACTCTTGTGTATGGGAAGGATGGCTGATATGGCTGCCGGGAGGGCCGGGACAAGGTATTTTGGTGCCCTAAGCAGATGAAGCAGACAGCGCCCCCTCCGCCTCTACACCTACCCTGATGAACCCTCAGCACCCAAGTAAAGGAATAAATCAGAGGCTAAGGTAAAAGGACCCCTAAAGTACCCCAACCTTTTCACCAAAAAATACTTGCAAAAGTAAAAAAAAAAGTGATGTGCTTTAGGGGTGAGGCTCAATAGAAAGTTGTTTTCAAAGTTAGACATGGAATCAGTCATTGTTTGTGTACCATTTACATAATACAAGAGATAAATCACGATATTCATCCTTGACATCCTATATTTTTTATGTCAGACACAAGATGTCCATGAAAACTAATATGACTTAACTATAATGGGGGCCATTTGGTTTCAATGAAAGTGTCCATCATTTGTCAGATGCCCTAATAGAAACTAAACAGACCTCATTACCAATCAGCGACGGGCACAGTCTGCCGCGAATTCTGGAATCATCATTGTCCATATACTACGGGGACATGCATATTCTAGAATACCCGATGCGTTAGAATCGGGCCACAATCTAGTATATACAGTATATATATATATACTGTATATATATATACATATATATATATATATATATACATATATGTATATATATATATATATATATATATCTTTTATTTAACATGATATGTGTTTTGTTAATGATGTTTTTAATTCTTTTAATAGAGACATTTATGTTTTTGCATTTCATTTGGTTGTGTTGTTTTATCATGTGTTTTATCATGTGACTTATTTGATTGAATGTCAATTCTGATTGGTTGTACTGCCTTTAAATACCCCTTCCTGTCCACTCATAATAAACTTCCACCTGATGAAGACGAGGTATCGTTGAAATGCGTTGTGGTTTACACCAATATTTTTGTCCTGGCTTCATTTCAGCGCTCCTGTGACCATGCTTGTTTTTTCAAGTTTCATTTGTTCCTTCTCGAAGGTGCACGACTGGTGCTGCGTTGAATCCTGCTTTCCCTTTTCAATTCTCTTGTTGTCTTCACAGCGCTCCTAAGAGACTGCTAATTTCCTGACTTATAATTTCTGTATACGTAGCTCAGAGTATAAGTTAACACCATATAGAGAGAACACATGGTTTGTGGGACATATAACCGAGACTCACAGAAGGTGGGGGCGGTCACCTCCTGGCTGCTTCTCCATCTTTCTCCATGGACTTCAGACAACTCACAGAAGGAATGAACAACTGGTGGCCATGTTGAATTCTACTCCATGACAGACGCTTTTTACCATCTCAGGAAAGATGAGAAACAAATGGCAATCTGTTCGTAATTATTTCACCTATTTTATGTTTTGCTGCAATGTGGTTTTCTTGTGGACAATCCAATAAACCACTACGTTTTTTATGAAAATATCAACACATTTTTCTTTAAGAGTAACACATCTGGTAAAGAGTCCTGATTAAATAAATGTGCAAAATAAGCATAGTTAACACTGATTATGGCTTTCAAATACTGATGTAAAATACTGAACATGTGACTGTGGCCTAAAGAGTATATCTGGGACTTTCTGAAAAGCAAAAATTGTTCCTAAGCACTAACAGGCAGGTAGTTGCTACTTACCTGCCTGGTGTGCCCAGCGCTGTTCTTTCCCAGCACAGAGCGGTCACAGTTGCCTCTGGTGACGTCACGTCGAAAAAGCGGTAGATTCAATTCTGCTCTGCTCTGTTAACGGGGGGCGGAAGAGTTAGGCAGCAGGAATCAGGCTGTTAATCAGAATGACATTGGAAGTCCTACTCAGTTAACTAATGTGCTTTTTAGTGCTTAGGAACATTTTTTATTTTCATAAAGTCCTAGATATACCCTATAATATATTGCAATCATCATATTGTATGGCAGTATTGTAGTGACCCAGTCCAGAGTGTGTCCCTCCCTTTAAGTAACCCTGGACCGTGAGTAGCTTCTGTATACTGCAACTCACTCCTAAGTTATCCGTTTACTGTTATATGGTTTAAATGAATCAAAAACTCACTAATCTCATATATTCCTCAGGTATGTGTTTCAGTGTTCTGTTAAGTGCATTTTTATTTGTTGTGTTGCTATATATTAATCTCACAATGTGAAGTCTGACACAAGAATTGAGAGTTATCCTATTGGTCAGTGACCCTGTCACCATGGTTCAATGGGAGGAGCTACCGCCAATCTCTGGGGAGACAAGACAGAGTTCTGGAAAGATGTGACCTCCGAGGAGGGGTCTCCTGACCCCTCCAGGTTTGAAGCCTGGAGGTTCATCCTTCTCTTCATCTCAAGACTTATAGCCAGGCCTAATGCCTTGGATCTGCCCCTGACTTCTACAGCCAAGATGGTTAAAGGCTTTTAACCCTTTTAACCCTTTATCCCCACTGTCCGGTTTAAGGCGTGTTTCTTCAGCATTAGTTCGCACTAAATGAGTACAGAAGAACCTATTGCTCCGCATGTTGAGGAACTGGAGGGTCCCCTGCCTCACCGCAAATTATCCATTATTTACTTCAAGTATATTTCTGCACATACCATGACCAGCTGAGAAAATGAATACGGGCTTTCAGGTCTGTATGGAGCGCCCCCAAACGCAGGGCCGCGGGGTACTCGGTACCGGTCCTCTCTGTCTCGGTTCTAGGGTTGCCATGGTGGCTGGACCCGGTCCGTGACCCTGCTATGGGACGTCCAATGAAAGGTGATACAAGTCTGTCAAGGTTTCGTGACGCCACCTGTGGTATTCAGTCAGGGTGACCGACGCTGCTAAGGGGTCAACTGGGGTGATGTAATGGCAGCTAGATGGAATACCTTCCCACAGGTGAAGTGCTTTCCCAGGGCTTCCCAGTAGTGTAGGTGGTAATGATGTGAGGCGCAGTTAATAACGAGGACACAGGGTTGAGGTCTCTTTACCTTTTTACTGAATACTTCGGGATCCGCAATCCAGAGCACTGCTAACAGGGCTGGCTGAGACCGGCCGGTCCGAAGGCACATCCAGAGTTCCCTTTGCAGGTGGAAATCAGTGCCTACCAACTAGCGCCTGTGTGTTGTAGTTCTTCCCTGCTGAGCATTCGGGATAGTCCTCACAACTTTCGTCTTCGTTCGTTCTCTCTCCATCCCCCAAGTATATCTGGCTAGGACGCACCCATTTGACGGGAAGGCTCGGAGCTATTCTGGGACCTTAGAGACGCCCCTCTCCACGTTTGCCCCCTATGTCTTCTTAGGTGATGTATGGAAGACAGCCAACCTATAATCAACTGTCCTGCTGCTGTTTGAAGTAATGCTTGAAGTCAGTTACTTCCTCGGCGTTCCGGCCACCGGCTACGCGCCTCAGTAGGATGTTGCCGATCTCGGGGCACGACTCCTACTGGCTCTCCTTTGTGCTGTGATCTCGTTTCTCACTTCTCCACAATATCCTTTGCTTCGTGCCCTTCCTTAGGATGCCGCCGCAAGGTAATGCAGGCGCGGTTTCGTCACGTTCTGTCCTTCTGCTAGGTACCTGCCAGGAACCCACCCCTGACAGGTCCTCCCTGGAGCTTTCCCAGGCTGCGTTCTCACTAACTTCCTATCCAACCCCCAGTTTTACCAGAGTGTGAGGAGTGGCCTAATACATAGAGCCTTTTGCACCCCCTGGTGGCCGGAGTGTGAAGTGTAATTTGTGACTGTGATACCTGGTCAGGTGAACTCCTTTAGTGCAATCAGACATAACATCACTCCCCTTAGTGGCAGAGCGACATTACTGCAACGACCAGGACTCTGGGGCGCTGCATGCACATATTGCAATATATTCCCTCTTCTGCCTTTATGCTACCAAGGGACTTTGAACTCTCTTATAATTACCTCCAAGTACTGCTTCTATCTAAAACAGGTTCTTCAAAGCACCAGAACCTCAATTCTGTGTCAGAATGCAATCCTGAACTGAAATCCCCACATGAACTGTAAACTACTATCTCCATGTTATATCTCCCCGTTCTGCTGAAGTAAAGCACCTGTTATCCCTGAGACCTGTTGTTTGTGATTATTCAATCGGCTGTGGACACTGCGTGGGGGTGGATAATAGGGACCAGAATAGCTCCATACCAGGGCTATTGCACTATGTACTTACAATTGCTAATTTTACCCATCTACCCAGATAGTTCTTTCCTTTTCCATTAATAACTTACGAGCTGGATCCTTCTAAGTCAGACCCACATTCATATGGATCTCATGATCCTACAACTCTCACTATGTCCTTAACAATGGTAAGGAGATGCTGTGAGTTATCAGTCTTTATCAGACTGCAGACCATACAGGAACCACAGTACTGATGAGACGCAGTCAGCATCAACATGTAAACATTTACATCCAGGTACCTTATGGGTGACCATTCTCTGATTGAGTCTTTCCTTTCTTTTTATCTCCATCTTGTTTAGATGGCATGATGACTTTTCACATCCACAGCTCGTTTGTCCAGATTCCCTCTTCTCCTGCCTTCTGCAGCATATCCCAACACCGTGCCCTTAAAAATATCAGCTATTAAAATGCACAATGCATAAAAAATATTTGGCCATATTATGACCTAAATAAACCTCCTATAGTATATGACCTCCATAATGTATGCCTTAACGAGCTACAACTGCCATTATCAACATTCCCAAATTTCCATATTACACCATATTAAATGGAAACAAGAAGAGATCCCAAAAATAGTAAAAATTAACTTTTATTAAATAATGTATTAAGAAGATAAAAAATAATTTAAAAAAGCAATAGCTATGCACTTTTATGGGCTTACATAGACTTCCTTCCCTTAGCAAGGTGCTGATTGGTGGTGCACTGTATTTATACCCGGCTGCCCCTCACGCGGATTGTGTACAGGTGTACAGAACTAGTGTTGAGCCACCTCCCTAGTGTTCGGGTTCAGTTTGTCGAACAGTGAACACCGTCGAACCCCATTGAAACCAATGACAGGCAAACAAAAACACATACAAACACATGGAAAACACATAGAAAACACCTTAAAAGGTGTCCAAAAGCTGACAAACTGCTCAGAAGACACAACAAACACATGGAAAAGTCACAACTACGTATAGTCATGCGAAAAGAAAAAAGAGGTGGAGGAGTAAAAGGAGGAGGAGACACAGATATAGGCATGTCATGCCCTTCTAAAATCAAGAAAGGCTGGAGTAAAAATGTAAACTCACTATACCAACACCCAGACGTCTTGACAAAAAAAAGAAAAAAAGAAATATCTTTAGGTAGAATGGCGGCGGGTCCATTCAGAACACTTTTCTTAGAAGACGTAGTGGTACCCCCATTGGGAGTTTTGCCAAAAAATGAACCCAATACATTCAGACTAATCCACCATTTGTCATATCCAAGGGGCAGGTCAGTAAACGACAACATCGACGTGGAACCAAGTACAGTACTATGTACTATACCTCCTTTGATGAGGCAATTAGGCGGGTCAAGAAGTTAGTAAGGGGCACCCTAATGGCCAAAACAGACATTGAGGGGGCGTTCCGGTTACTACCTGTGCCTCCGAATAGTGTACTTCCATTGAGCTGCTTCTGTGAAGGAGCATACTACATAGATCGGTGTTTGCCCATGGGTTGCTCCATATCCTGCTCACTATTTGAGGCGTTTAGTTGCTTCCTCGATTGTGTCGTCATGGACGTTTGTAAGGCGGCACATATTATCCATAACCTCGACGACTTCTTATGCCTGGGCCCAAAAGATTCGCCACAGTGTGAAAACACGTGGTAGTCCACCTGTGAGAAGGAGAGAGCTGGAGGGAGAGTGGACACCCAGAGCCGAGGGGTTAGATTGAGAAAGAAAGAAGGTGGTGTAGCTTGCTTCATGGGTGGGGTACTCTGCTGAGTAGCAGAAATTGCTACTAGGCCCAAAAGGATTTCCTGGGCCAAATGCCATTAAAAAAAAAATAGTACTTAGGTAAACAGGTGGTGTAGCTTGCTTCATGGGTGGGGTACGCTGCTGAGTTACACCAAATTCTACTAGGCTCAAAATGATTTGCTGGGCTAGATACCGTTAAAAAATAGTACTTAGGTAAACAGGCGGTGTAGCTTGCTTCATGGGTGAAGTACACTGCTGAGTAGCACCAAATTATATTAGGCCCAAAAGGATTTCCTGGGCTAGATGCCGTTACAAAATGGTAGTTAGGTAAACAAGTGGTGTAGCTTGCTTCATGGGTGGGGTACGCTGCTGAGTAGCACCAAATTCTACTAGGCCCAAAAGGATTTCCTGGGCTAGATGCCGTTAAAAAATAGTACTTAGGTAAACAGGCGGTGCAGCTTGCTTCATGGGTGGGGTACACTGCTGAGTTGCACCAAATTCTACTAGGCCCAAAAGGATTTCCTTGGCTAGATGCCTGTTGTGAATTCTGTGGCTGAATTCACTCCTGTGGTCACAAGTGGTACTGCAGCTTCTGAGCTTCCTCCCTCAGGTGTTCTGGTGAGCTCGTTAACTGCTTCATTACTTAACTCCGCCTGATGCTGCTATCCTTGCTCCTTGTCAATGTTTCAGTGTTGGATCTGAGCTTCTCTTGATTGTTCCTGTGACCTGCTGCTCTGTATAGCTAAGTGCTTTTTGCTTTTTTGTTGCTTTTTTTCTGTCCAGCTTGTCTTTTGTTTTGCTGGAAGCTCTGAGACGCAAAGGGTGTACCGCCGTGCCGTTAGTTCGGCACGGTGGTTTTTTTTTGCCCCCTTTGCGTGGTTTTGCTTTAGGGTTTTTTGTAGACTGCAAAGTTCGCTTTACTGTCCTCGCTCTGTCCTAGTATATCGGGCCCCACTTTGCTGAATCTATTTCATCCCTACGTTTTGTCTTTTCATCTTACTCACAGTCATTATATGTGGGGGGCTGCCTTTTCCTTTGGGGAATTTCTCTGGGGCAAGTCAGGCCTATTTTTCTATCTTCAGGCTAGCTAGTTTCTTAGGCTGTGCCGAGTTGCCTAGGTAGTTGTTAGGCGCAATCCACAGCCGCTTTTAGTTGTGTTTAGGATAGGATCAGGTGTGCAGTCTACAGAGTTTCCACGTCTCAGAGCTCGTTCTTGTATTTTTGGGTATTTGTCAGATCACTGTGTGCGCTCTGATCGCTAAGCACACTGTGTTTCTGGATTGCCTTCATAACACCTGTCATTAGCAAACATAACAGTACAAGGAGCCCAACTAATGATTCTCAATAGAGGGAAAGAAAAAGTTCTGACATCATTTTTTTTTTTTTCTGCTCTGTGTTCACTTTTTTTTTTCCCCTAGACATTTGGGTGATTCTGGACACAGGTGTGGACATGGATATTCAGGGTCTGTGCTCTTCAATGGATAATCTCGTTATAAATGTACAAAAAATTCAAGATACTATTGATCAGAAATCTATGTTAGAACCAAGAATTCCTATTCCTGATTTGTTTTTTGGAGATAGAACTAAGTTCCTAAGTTTCAAAAATAATTGTAAGCTATTTCTGGCCTTGAAACCTCATTCTTCTGGTAATCCTATTCAACAGGTTTTGATTATTATTTCTTTTTTGCCCGGCGACCCTCAAGACTGGGCATTTTCTCTTGCGCCAGGAGACCCTGCATTGAGTAGTGTCGATGCGTTTTTCCTGGCGCTCGGATTGCTGTACGATGAGCCTAATTCAGTGGATCAGGCTGAGAAAAATTTGCTGGCTTTGTGCCAGGGTCAGGATGATATAGAAGTATATTGTCAGAAATTTAGGAAATGGTCAGTACTCACTCAGTGGAATGAATCTGCGCTGGCAGCTTTGTTCAGAAAGGGTCTCTCTGAGGCTCTTAAGGATGTCATGGTGGGATTTCTTATGCCTGCTGGTTTGAATGAGTCTTTGTCTTTGGCCATTCAGATCGGTCGACGCTTGCGCGAGCGTAAATCTGTGCACCATTTGGCGGTACTGCCTGAGGTTAAACCTGAGCCTATGCAGTGCGATAGGACTATGACTAGAGTTGAACGGCAGGAATACAGACATCTGAATGGTCTGTGTTTCTACTGTGGTGATTCCACTCATGCTATTTCTGATTGTCCTAAGCGCACTAAGCGGTCCGCTAGGTCTGCCGTCATTGGTACTGTACAGTCCAAATTCCTTCTGTCCATTACCTTGATATGCTCTTTGTCGTCGTTTTCTGTCATGGCGTTTGTGGATTCGGGCGCTGCCCTGAATCTGATGGATTTGGATTATGCTAAACGTTGTGGGTTTTTCTTGGAGCCTTTGCGGTGTCCTATTCCATTGAGAGGAATTGATGCTACACCTTTGGCCAAGAATAAACCTCAATACTGGGCCCAGCTGACCATGTGCATGGCTCCCGCACATCAGGAAGTTATTCGCTTTCTGGTGTTGCATAATCTGCATGATGTGGTCGTGTTGGGGTTGCCATGGCTACAAACCCATAATCCAGTATTGGATTGGAATTCCATGTCGGTATCCAGCTGGGGTTGTCAGGGGGTACATGGTGATGTTCCATTTTTGTCGATTTCGTCATCCACCCCTTCTGAGGTCCCAGAGTTCTTGTCTGATTATCAGGATGTATTTGAAGAGTCCAAGTCCGATGCTCTACCTCCGCATAGGGATTGTGATTGTGCTATCAATTTGATTCCTGGTAGTAAATTCCCTAAAGGTCGATTATTTAATTTATCCGTGCCCGAACACGCCGCTATGCGCAATTATGTGAAGGAATCCCTGGAGAAGGGACATATTCGCCCATCGTCATCACCACTGGGAGCAGGGTTCTTCTTTGTAGCCAAGAAGGATGGTTCGCTGAGACCGTGTATTGATTACCGCCTTCTTAATAAGATCACTGTTAAATTTCAGTATCCCTTGCCATTGTTATCTGACTTGTTTGCTCGGATTAAGGGGGCTAGTTGGTTCACTAAGATAGATCTTCGTGGTGCGTATAATCTGGTGAGAATCAGGCAAGGAGATGAATGGAAAACTGCATTCAATACGCCCGAGGGTCATTTTGAGTATCTAGTGATGCCGTTCGGACTTGCCAATGCTCCATCTGTGTTTCAGTCTTTTATGCATGACATCTTCCGTGAGTATCTGGATAAATTCCTGATTGTTTACTTGGATGACATTTTGATCTTCTCAGATGATTGGGAGTCTCATGTGAAGCAGGTCAGAATGGTTTTTCAGGTCCTGCGTGCTAACTCTTTGTTTGTGAAGGGATCAAAGTGTCTCTTCGGTGTGCAGAAAGTTTCATTTTTGGGGTTCATCTTTACCCCTTCTACTATCGAGATGGATCCAGTTAAGGTCCAAGCCATCCAGGATTGGATTCAGCCGACATCTCTGAAAAGTCTGCAAAAGTTCCTGGGCTTTGCTAATTTTTATCGTCGCTTCATCTGTAATTTTTCTAGCATTGCCAAACCATTGACCGATTTGACCAAGAAGGGTGCTGATTTGGTTAATTGGTCTTCTGCTGCTGTGGAAGCTTTTCAGGAGTTGAAGCGTCGTTTTTGTTCTGCCCCTGTGTTGTGTCAGCCAGATGTTTCTCTTCCGTTCCAGGTCGAGGTTGATGCTTCTGAGATTGGAGCAGGGGCGGTTTTGTCACAGAGAGGTTCTGATTGCTCAGTGATGAAACCATGTGCTTTCTTTTCCAGGAAGTTTTCGCCCGCTGAGCGTAATTATGATGTGGGCAATCGAGAGTTGCTGGCCATGAAGTGGGCATTCGAGGAGTGGCGTCATTGGCTTGAAGGAGCTAAGCATCGCGTGGTGGTATTGACTGATCATAAGAACTTGACTTATCTCGAGTCTGCCAAGCGCTTGAATCCTAGACAGGCCCGTTGGTCGTTATTTTTTGCCCGCTTCGACTTTGTGATTTCGTACCTTCCGGGCTCTAAAAATGTGAAGGCGGATGCTCTGTGTAGGAGTTTTGTGCCCGACTCTCCGGGTTTATCTGAGCCAGCGGGTATCCTCAAGGAAGGAGTCATTGTGTCTGCCATCTCCCCTGATTTGCGGCGGGTGCTGCAAAAATTTCAGGCGAATAAACCTGATCGTTGTCCAGCAGAGAAACTGTTCGTCCCTGATAGGTGGACTAATAAACTTATCTCTGAACTTCATTGTTCGGTGTTGGCTGGTCATCCTGGAATCTTTGGTACCAGAGAGTTAGTGGCTAGATCCTTCTGGTGGCCATCTCTGTCACGGGATGTACGTACTTTTGTGCAGTCCTGTGGGATTTGTGCTAGGGCTAAGCCCTGCTGTTCTCGTGCCAGTGGGTTGCTTTTGCCCTTGCCGGTCCCAAAGAGGCCTTGGACACATATTTCGATGGATTTCATTTCTGACCTTCCCGTTTCTCAAAAGATGTCAGTCATTTGGGTGGTCTGTGATCGCTTTTCTAAAATGGTCCATCTGGTGCCCTTGGCTAAATTGCCTTCCTCCTCTGATTTGGTACCTTTGTTCTTTCAGCATGTGGTTCGGTTGCATGGCATTCCTGAGAATATTGTTTCTGACAGAGGTTCCCAGTTTGTTTCAAGGTTTTGGCGAGCCTTTTGTGGTAGGATGGGCATTGACCTATCCTTTTCCTCGGCTTTCCATCCTCAGACTAATGGCCAGACCGAACGAACCAATCAGACCTTGGAAACATATCTGAGATGTTTTGTTTCTGCAGACCAGGATGATTGGGTGTCCTTTTTGCCGTTGGCTGAGTTCGCCCTTAATAATCGGGCCAGCTCGGCTACCTTGGTTTCTCCATTTTTTTGCAATTCTGGGTTCCATCCTCGTTTCTCTTCAGGACAAGTTGAGTCTTCGGACTGTCCTGGTGTGGATTCTGTGGTGGATAGGTTGCAGCAGATCTGGACTCAGGTAGTGGACAATTTGATCTTGTCCCAGGAGAAAGCTCAACTTTTCGCTAATCGCAGACGCCGTGTGGGTCCCCGACTTCGTGTTGGGGATCTGGTTTGGTTATCTTCTCGTCATATTCCTATGAAGGTTTCCTCTCCTAAATTTAAACCTCGTTTTATTGGTCCGTATAGGATTTCTGAGGTTCTCAATCCTGTGTCTTTTCGTTTGACCCTTCCAGACTCCTTTTCCATACATAATGTATTCCATAGGTCGTTGTTGCGGAGATACGTGGCACCTATGGTTCCATCTGTTGAGCCTCCTGCCCCGGTTTTGGTGGAGGGGGAATTGGAGTATATTGTGGAGAAGATTTTGGATTCTCGTGTTTCTAGACGGAAACTCCAGTATCTGGTTAAATGGAAGGGTTATGCTCAGGAAGATAATTCCTGGGTTTTTGCCTCTGATGTTCATGCTTCCGATCTTGTTCGTGCCTTTCATGCGGCTCATCCTGGTCGGCCTGGGGGCTCTGGTGAGGGTTCGGTGACCCCTCCTCAAGGGGGGGGGTACTGTTGTGAATTCTCTGGCTGAATTCACTCCTGTGGTCACAAGTGGTACTGCAGCTTCTGAGCTTCCTCCCTCAGGTGTTCTGGTGAGCTCATTAACTGCTTCATTACTTAACTCCGCCTGATTCTGCTATCCTTGCTCCTTGTCAATGTTTCAGTGTTGGATCTGAGCTTCTCCTGATTGTTCCTGTGACCTGCTGCTCTGTATAGCTAAGTGCTTTTTGCTTTTTTGTTGCTTTTTTTCTGTCCAGCTTGTCTTTTGTTTTGCTGGAAGCTCTGAGACGCAAAGGGTGTACCGCCGTGCCGTTAGTTCGGCACGGTGGGTTTTTTTAGCCCCCTTTGCGTGGTTTTGCTTTAGGGTTTTTTGTAGACTGCAAAGTTCGCTTTACTGTCCTCGCTCTGTCCTTGTATATCGGGCCCCACTTTGCTGAATCTATTTCATCCCTACGTTTTGTCTTTTCATCTTACTCACAGTCATTATATGTGGGGGGCTGCCTTTTCCTTTGGGGAATTTCTCTGGGGCAAGTCAGGCCTATTTTTCTATCTTCAGGCTAGCTAGTTTCTTAGGCTGTGCCGAGTTGCCTAGGTAGTTGTTAGGCGCAATCCACAGCCGCTTTTAGTTGTGTTTAGGATAGGATCAGGTGTGCAGTCTACAGAGTTTCCACGTCTCAGAGCTCGTTCTTGTATTTTTGGGTATTTGTCAGATCACTGTGTGCGCTCTGATCGCTAAGCACACTGTGTTTCTGGATTGCCTTCATAACACCTGTCATTAGCAAACATAACAGATGCCATTAAAAATAGTACTTAGGTAAACAGGCGGTGGGTGACTGGGCTACTCTGCTGACTAGCAGACACTGAAGCTTTGGAGCAGACCTCTGAATCCCAGGCCATAGTATGAGGAAATAACTCTGCAGACGACCCCACCCACCTGGAATTGACGATGGCAACGTCATGTAAAACTCAGCAAGGGGACTAAATAAAAGAGTCTCCATTTTTTCCAAAAATTCGGCCACAGACACCACTTAAGTGGCATCAATTTTGCCAGAGTTTTTTAAAACGGTTAGTAAGGTGATTTTCAAAAATCATCAAGCTTTTAGTCTCCCCAAGATGACACAGGGGTAGAAAAGTCCTTGAGGATCCAGGATTTGTTCATCCTGATGAACGTTAGTCTGTCTACATTGTCACTGGACAGCCGCCCGCGCTTATCTGTCAGCACACCACCAGCAGCGCTGAACACACATTCAGAGAGAACGCTGGCTGCGGGGCACGACAAGATCTCCAAGGTGTGAGTGGCGAGCTCAGGCCATTTTTCAATATTGGAAGCCCAAAATGAGCAAGGTCCAGTTCCACAGTCATGGCATCGATGTTAACTTGGAGATACTCTTGTACCATCCTCTCTAGGTGTGGGCTGTGCGTCAGACTTCTTGTCTCCTGTGGCCTTGCAAAGAATGGTCTAAAAAATCTTGAAACGATTGGAAAAAATTGCTGTTACCACCAGATACGATGTTACTGTTACGGTTTGAGTGATGACTCGATAGTCTTACAGTTGGCAAGTTAGAACTCAGAGATTCACTACTTGCACCAGTGGTGTTTTGTGGAAAAGCAGATGTTATATTCTGTAACAGTCTCCGCTGATACTCCTGCATGCGTGAATCCCTTTCTATGGCAGGAATTATTTCGCCAAATTTGCTTTTGTACTGGGGATCTAAGAGTGTGGCAACCCAGTAGTCGGGGTTTGATCAAAGTCTCCCTCATCTGATGAGCCTTCCATGCCCAGCGACAGTTCGTCCTCCACTTCTTCCTCGCCTCCTGCACCTTCCTCAACAGTTTGGCTGCTACCATGCGCCCTCGGTAATCCCTCTCCGCCAGCCTTCAATGCCAGCCACCTTGGTGCTGCCAATCTTCTTGACCTTGGAGATATGATCCCTTCCTGATACGACTCTTCCTGTTCCTCCTCCTCCTCCTCTTGTTCCACCACCTGACTCCGAACACTGTGTAAGGTGTGCTCCAGCATGTAAATCACTGGAATGGTCATGCTGATAATGGCATCATCAGCACTAAACATCTTCATCGCTATTTCAAAACTGTGCAGAAGGGAAGGGTGCATAGGTCCCTGATCTGAGACCACTCCTGCAGCGTGATTTGCCCCACCTCTTGATCTCGTTGGCCCAGGCTATACGTCATAACGTATTGCACCAGGGCTCGTCGGTGCTACCACAGTTGCTGCAACATGTGCAGAGTTGAATTCCACCGTGTGGGCACATCGCATTTCAGCCGGTAAACTGGCAGGCCCAACGACTTCTGTAGAGATGCAAGTCGTTGAGCTGCGGGATGCGAACGGCGGAAGTGAGCACACAGCGACCGTGCCCTCTGCAGAAGCCCATCTAGTCTGGGAGAGTGGGATAAAAATTGCTGGACAACCAGGTTCAAAATGTGAGCCATACAAGGCACGTGTGCTACATCGCCCCAGCGAAGGGCCGCACCCAGGTTTGCAGCATTGTTGCACACAGCAGTGGAGACAACCATTGATGGAACTCGGTCTCCAGAGCTGAGCACAACTCCTCAGCTGTGTGACTCACATTTCCCAGACATTTCAATGTAAACACTGCCTGATGCCGTTGAGCTCTGGTGACAGCATGATTCCTTCTGTGCTGTTACACCGCGGGTGGAATTACCAGACAGGCTTTGGGTGCAGGTGGAGGACCGAGAGGAGGTTGAGGAGGCAGAAGCAGTGGAGGAACTTCTAGATACAGAGGATCAACGAGCAACTCGTGGGGATGGCAAGCCTTGGACAGCAGCCCCTTCTCCTGATGTCGCCGTAGTTACCCAGTGCCCAGTCACCGACATGTAGCGCCCCTGTCCATGTCTACTCGTCCAAGTGTCTGTGGTGAAATGCACCCTGTCACACACAGAGTTTCTCAAGGAAGTGGTGATGTTGTGTGCGACATGCTGGTGTAGCGCAGGCACAGCTTTCTTTGAGAAGTAGTGGCGACTGGGCATCTGGTACTGGGGCACTGCGACGGACATAAGGTCTCGAAAATCCTCAGTGTCCACCAGGCGGGAAGGCAGCATTTCTGTAGCCAACAGCTTGCAGATGGAGAAATTCAACCTCTTAGCTTTGTCATGGCTAGGAGGAAATGGTCTTTTACTTGTCCACATCTGAGGGACTGAGGGCTAGCTGCCGTGCTTAGACGGAGTTGAGTAGGGTGTCCCTGGCAAACTGCTGGTCTGTGAGGAAGGTGCAGGCGGAGATGTTATGTTGCCTTGATCAAAATGTGGTGTCGATGTCGGAGAGCGCTCAACACCAGCAGGTGTTTCCACTTGCAAATATCCTGATGACCTGCCAATCACACTGGCTGTTGCGGGTAAAGAGGTGGAAGGTCTGCATCCAAAACCATGTGCGACTGCTGTCCCCACAGTCACAGATGATGAAGAGGATGCGGATGCACTTGATGGGGCAGACGGTGGTTGACCCGGCCCACTAGGCCGCATTGTAGCACAGTGAGCTTCCCACTGCAACTTATGCATCATATCCATGTGACGGTTCATGCATGAAGTACTCAAGCTAGTGATTTTTTGGTCTCTACTGAGATTTTGTCGACAAATCTTACAGACAACATGAGTTGGGTCATCCTTTGCAATGTCAAAAAATGCCCAGGCTATGCAAGGCTTAGAGCCCGTGCGACCTGAAGAACCACCATGACTTCTGGTCTGAGGCACAGTTGGGGTTGAGGATGCAGTTGTTGACGTACTTGCAGTACTCCGTCTCTGTCCAGGAAGGCGCACCGTTACATCGCTGTCAGACTCATCTCTAGCATCCTCCTCCACCTCCTCTGCTGACCTCATGGACTGGTGGATTGGGGGTTGACAGTAAGTGGGGTCTACAACCTTGTCATCATCATCCTGTGTGTTCTCACACCCGTCTGTTGTGAATTCTGTTGTCAAGCTCCCTCCTGTGGTCATGAATGGTACTTCGGCTGGTTCTGTCCATGGGCTTCCTCTGGTGGGTGTGAGTGGAGCTGCGGCTTCTAAGTTTCCTTCTACAGGTGACGAGGTTAATTCGTTAGCTGGCTGCTCTATTTAACTCCACCTAGATCATTGCTCCATGCCACCTGTCAATGTTCCAGTATTGGTCTAGCTCTCTCCTGGATCGTTCTTGTGACCTGTCTTCCCAGCTGAAGCTAAGTTACTGCTTGTTTTTCTCTGGTTTGCTATTTTTCTGTCCAGCTTGCTATTTTGATTTTGTCTTGCTTGCTGGAAGCTCTGGGACGCAGAGGGAGCGCCTCCGCACCGTGAGTCGGTGCGGAGGGTCTTTTTGCGCCCTCTGCGTGGTCTTTTTGTAGGTTTTTGTGCTGATCGCAAAGTTACCTTTCCTATCCTCTGTCTGTTCAGTAAGTCGGGCCTCACTGTGCTAAATCTATTTCATCTCTGTGTTTGTAATTTTCATCTTTACTCACAGTCATTATTTGTGGGGGGCTGCCTTTTCCTTTGGGGAATTTCTCTGAGGCAAGGTAGGCTTTATTTTTCTATCTCTAGGGCTAGCTAGTTTCTTAGGCTGTGTCGAGTTGCATAGGGAGCGTTAGGAGCAATCCACGGCTATTTCTAGTGTGTGTGATAGGATTATGGATTGCGGTCAGCAGAGTTCCCACGTCTCAGAGCTCATCCTATATTATTAGTAACTATCAGGTCATTCCGTGTGCTCTTACCCACTAGGTCCTTTATTGTCCTTACCACCAGGTCATAACACCCGTCATCCTCAGAGCCAACCTCTTCCTGCCCCAACCGAAAAGTCAAGTTTTCGTTCCAATCAGGTATCTCAGTCTCATCATCATCCTCTTCCTCATTGTCTCCACCAACAGTAGTTACAGTTTGGGAACGAGGGTCTACATTATGCTCAGAACCTTCTTCATCTGGGCCTGGATCCGACTCACAAAGATTCTGGGCATCAGTGCAGATCATTTCCTCATCTGTATTCACAGAAGCTCTGGAGCAGACCTCTGATTCCCAGGCTATAGTATGCATAAACAGCTCTACAGACTCAACCATGAGTGTTACCCCATGCTCAGACGGGCAGCTGGAGACTTGGGAGCTGTGAGGAAGCAAGTGCGATTGGGGTGACAACTCTGAGGACTGGAGTAGTTGTGATGTTGAAGTTGACATGGCGGAGAGCCCACTTGAACGAGCACTTGATATCCGTTCAAGCACCTGCTGTTTTTGTGCCTCATCTGGAATTTTTGGCGATGCTTGTAGCGATGGTTGTAAGAAAGGGATCATATCAGATTGTCCACGAAAAGAAGTAGACATCTTACTTTGGCTGGAAGATGGTCTCTCTTCTGCAGATGTTACTGTTGCTACCCCACGGAAACAACCTTTTTTTCCCTTTCCAACACGCCTATTCCCCTTTCCACCAGCAGCAGGCCTTTTGCCACTCATTTTAGTGCTTAACTAATTGGCAACTCTGTATCTGTAGTTGTTGGCACAACAACCGATGGATGAAAACCAAGCAGAACTGAGTGGCCAAACTGTGGTACTAGGCCCCAAACTAATAACTGGATTAGATGCAGTGAAAATTAAGATACACAGGCGGTATAGTTTGTTTCACAGGCGGGCTACTCTGCTGGCGTGCATACACTGCTCCTAGGCCCTAAACTATTAACTGGATTAGATGCAGTGAAAATTGAGATACACAGGCGGTGTAGTTAGTTTCACAGGCGGGCTACTCTGCTGATGTGCAGACACTGCTCCTAGGCCCAAAACTATCAACTGGATTAGATGCTGCAAAAATAGAGATACACAGGCGGTGTAGTTAGTTTCACAGGCGGGCTACTCTGCTGATGTGCAGACACTGCTCCTAGGCCCTAAACTAATAACTGGATTAGTTGCAGTGAAAATAGAGATACACAGGCGGTGTAGTTAGTTTCACAGGCGGGCTTCTTTGCTGACGTGCAGACACTGCTCCTAGGCCCTAAACTATTAACTGGATTAGATGCAGTAAAAACTGAGATACACAGGCGGTATAGTTTGTTTCACAGGCAGGCTACTCTGCTGACGTGAAAACACTGCTCCTAGGCCCTAAACTAATAACTGGGTTAGATGCAGTAAAAATTGAGATACACAGGCGGTGTAGCTAGCTTCACAGGCGGGTTACTCAGATGACTATCAGACAATGCTACTAGCCCAAAAGGATTGGCTGAGCTAGATTACACCAAATGCTGTGACAAACACTTGCACAGCACTGGCACAGACCTGCCTGGCAAACAGTGCTATGAACTGCTGTAACCTACCCTGAAAAGGGCTGATATTACAACTAGTCCCGACTCCTCCCGACTCCCTAAACCTATCTCTCTGACAATTTGCTCCAAAAAAACACTTATAGTCTGTATAGCGCCCACAGAGGGTTCAGCGCAAGGTGCAAATCATTAATCAGCCTTAAAATGAAAAGGCCAGATTAGACTTAAAAAATCTAAAGAAGCCAGCCCAGTTCTGGTAAAGCATTCTTTAGACAGATGCAACTAAGATCAACTTGAACCAGAATATTGGTTAGAAGAAAACATTGAGAAGGCTTGGAGCAGATCATGATTCAAAGCACTGCATATCCTCTGTAAAATATGGGTAGAGGCAGTGTTTATTTGCTCATTGAGGATGTGATTGATGACAAAAGTAGTCAAATTAATTCTGATGTGTACTGGTCTATATTTTCTGCTCAGATTGTACCAAGTGCAGCAAGGTTGATTGGATGGCGCATTACAGTACAGATGGACAATGACCAAAACATACTGCAAAAGCAAAAGCAACCCTGGAGTTTTTTAAGGCAAAAAAGTGGAATATTCTGCAATGGCAGGGTCAATCATCAGATATCAACCCTTCAAGCATGCATTTCACATGCTTAAGACACAACTTAAGGCAGAATAACCCACAAACAAGTAGCAACTGAAGTCAATTACAGTAAAGGCCTGGTAAAGCATCACAAAGGAGGAAACCAAGCATTTGGTGACGTCCATGGTGACGTCCATGGTGACGTCCATGGCTTCCAGACTTCAGGCAGTCGTTGCCTGCAAAGGATTCACTACAAAGTATTAAAAATGTACATTTTATTTATGGTAAACTTAATTTGTCTAATTACACAGGTCTGCGAGTAAAAAGCTGATTATTTTCATCTAATTTCCATGTATTTTGGTGTGCTGAAAACGATAAAAATATTTTAAAAAATCCTGGACGTCAGGATTTGCCACAAAATGCAAAATTCTCTTCAAATTTAGTATATTTTTCTCAATTTTTGGTATTTTTATCTTAGGGTTTTGAAAGTCAAAATTACTATTAATTAACCCCTTCATGACCGGGGGATTTTTCGTTTTTCCGTGTTCGTTTTTCGCTCCCCTCCTTCCCAGAGCCATAACTTTTTTATTTTTCCGTCAATTTGGCCATGTGAGGGCTTATTTTTTGCGGGACGAGTTGTACTTTTGAACGACATCATTGGTTTTAGCATGTCGTGTACTAGAAAACGGGAAAAAAATTCCAAGTGCGGTGAAATTGCAAAAAAAGTGCAATCCCACATTGGTTTTTTGTTTGGCTTTTTTGCTAGGTTCACTAAATGCTAAAACTGACCTGCCATTATGATTTTCCAGGTCATTACGAGTTCACAGACACCAAACATGACTAGGTTATTTTTTATGTAAGTGGTGAAAAAAAATTCCAAACTTTGCTAAAAAAAAAAAAAAAAAATTGCGCCATTTTCCGATACTCGTAGCGTCTCCATTTTTCATCAACTGGGGTCGGTTGAGGGCTTATTTTTTGCGTGCCGAGATGACGTTTTTAATGATAGCATTTCGGTGCAGATATGTTCTTTTGATCGTCCGTTATTGCATTTTAATGCAATGTCGCGGCGACCAAAAAAACGTAATTCTGGCGTTTCGAGTTTTTTTCCCGCTACGCTGTTTAGCGATCAGGTTAATACTTTTTTTTAATTGATATATCGGGCGATTCGGAGCGCGGCGATACCAAAAATGCGTAGATTTGATATTTTTTTTATTGATTTATTTTGATTGGGGCGAAAGGGGGGTGATTTAAACTTTTATGTTTTTTTTATTTTTTTCACATTTTTTTAAACTTTTTTTTTTAACTTTTGCCATGCTTCAATAGCCTCCATGAGAGGCTAGAAGCAGGCACAACCCGATCGGCTCTGCTACATAGCAGCGATCTGCTGATCGCTGCTATGTAGCAGAATTGCACGTGTGCTGTGAGCGCCGACCACAGGGTGGCGCTCACAGCGACGGGCAATCAGTAACCATAGAGGTCTCAAGGACCTCTATGGTTACCATTCACAAGCATCGCCGACCCCCGATCATGTGACGTGGGTCGGCGATGACGTCATTTCCGGCCGCCCGGCCGGAAGCGGTAGTTAGATGCCGCTGTCTGCGTTTGACAGCGGCATTTAACTAGTTAATAGGTGCGGGCAGATCGCGATTCTGAAGACACAAAAGAGAATAGTAAAACCAAAAACACTCAGTTTGAAAAAATGTTGCAGTAATCCGCAAGTGCTAGTAAAAGATGTAAAAAACAGGGTATTTGGTTGATACGTTTTTTGCAAAAAATGTATACTAAGCTGCTCTACCAATCTTCACGGTATACCCTTATCAGAGCAGTCCTAACTAATGTATGCAATCCCTATCTGATGTATTTAAAAACCTGATCATCTGTATGTAACCTGTGTGAACAGGGTTCAGAGAGGAAAAATCCATGTGTGCATACAGGGTAGAACAGCTTTTGTGCAGATAGCCCAAGAGGAGTGGTGGAACTCCCCAGTCTTGTAGACACAAGAGAACAATTATGGAAATAGGAACACATGGGCTACTTGCACAGTGAACAAGTCTGTATGATCATGTTCACACACCACCAAGAAACCTGAAGACACAAAAGAGAATAGTAAAACCAAAAACACTCAGTTTGAAAAAATGTTGCAGTAATCCGCAAGTGCTAGTAAAAGATGTAAAAAACAGGGTATTTGGTTGATACGTTTTTTGCAAAAAATGTATACTAAGCTGCTCTACCAATCTTCACGGTATACCCTTATCAGAGCAGTCCTAACTAATGTATGCAATCCCTATCTGATGTATTTAAAAACCTGATCATCTGTATGTAACCTGTGTGAACAGGGTTCAGAGAGGAAAAATCCATGTGTGCATACAGGGTAGAACAGCTTTTGTGCAGATAGCCCAAGAGGAGTGGTGGAACTCCCCAGTCTTGTAGACACAAGAGAACAATTATGGAAATAGGAACACATGGGCTACTTGCACAGTGAACAAGTCTGTATGATCATGTTCACACACCACCAAGAAACCTGAAGACACAAAAGAGAATAGTAAAACCAAAAACACTCAGTTTGAAAAAATGTTGCAGTAATCCGCAAGTGCTAGTAAAAGATGTAAAAAACAGGGTATTTGGTTGATACGTTTTTTGCAAAAAATGTATACTAAGCTGCTCTACCAATCTTCACGGTATACCCTTATCAGAGCAGTCCTAACTAATGTATGCAATCCCTATCTGATGTATTTAAAAACCTGATCATCTGTATGTAACCTGTGTGAACAGGGTTCAGAGAGGAAAAATCCATGTGTGCATACAGGGTAGAACAGCTTTTGTGCAGATAGCCCAAGAGGAGTGGTGGAACTCCCCAGTCTTGTAGACACAAGAGAACAATTATGGAAATAGGAACACATGGGCTACTTGCACAGTGAACAAGTCTGTATGATCATGTTCACACACCACCAAGAAACCTGAAGACACAAAAGAGGATAGTAAAACCAAAAACACTCAGTTTGAAAAAATGTTGCAGTAATCCGCAAGTGCTAGTAAAAGATGTAAAAAACAGGGTATTTGGTTGATACGTTTTTTGCAAAAAAAGTATACTAAGCTGCTCTACCAATCTTCACGGTATACCCTTATCAGAGCAGTCCTAACTAATGTATGCAATCCCTATCTGATGTATTTAAAAACCTGATCATCTGTATGTAACCTGTGTGAACAGGGTTCAGAGAGGAAAAATCCATGTGTGCGCGATTCTGCCCGCGCCTATTATGGGCACATGTCAGCTGTTCAAAACAGCTGACATGTCCCGGCTTTGGTGCGGGCTCACCGCGGAGCCCTGCATCAAAGCAGGGGAGCCGGCATCGGACGGTATAGTACGTCCGATGCCGGTAAGGGGTTAACAATGCCAAAAAAATATAACTTTCAAAGAAAAGAACTTTCAGAGTGAGCTAATGAAACCAGCATCAACATGTTGCAAGCTGAACGAGCAGGCTCTGACATGCTTGGGCTTGATTCAATTGTTTTATCTTGGTTCTCGCCTGTTCACACTTTTTCATCTCAGTTCGTGTTAGCTCGTCATATTCAACCGTGTTTCCCAAAATTAGCATTATGGCTCAGCGGAAGTGTATTAATTCGCCTGACAGTTTCTGTTACATTTGTGGTGAATATCCTCAAAACAAAGGCAATAACAAAGACCCTGACTACAAAAAAATTGTCCAACGAATGCTGAAAGCATTTCAAGCTTTAGGTTGCCTGATGAGTTTGAAAGTGCATTTTCTCCATTCCCACCTTGACAACTTTCCTGAAAATTTGGGAGCTGTGAGTGAAGAGCAGGTGAACGATTCCACCAGGACATTAAAGAGATGGAAAGGAGATACCAGGGACGATGGAGCATTACAATGATGGCAGACTACTGTTAGACGCTTCAGAGAGACATTCCAGATGCTACTCACAAGCTCAACTGTACCAAGAGAAGCCTCACAGGGAAGAAGAATCGATTTTAATGTGTGTTAGTGAGCTCATTGCAGTTAAAAAATGATTTTCATGAAACATTTTTAATAAAAAAAATAATTTTATGAGTCTATTTTCATTTATTTTGAGGTATTGTCTTATTTAACATAGTTACTTAAATTGTCAGAAAATGTGATGTCCTATGACAAAACGGAGGTCATTTTTGAATTCAGCGCACTTAAAAACAAAGATTTCGTGGAATAACCAAAACAGCTCTTGAAAACATTTTTTTTGCAGACCTGTGTTACTTTCAGGAGGCTTTGTAGAAAATCGTTGCAGTTCCTAAACATTTCACAGGATATTTTTGTTCAATTCTTTTATTTAACATGAAAGTCTACACTTGATTGCATCTCAGTTGTTTCATTTTAAATGAAAATAATGGCATATAAAGCCAAAATCATGATGAACCAGTTACTGTTCAAATGTTTCTGGACCTAACATTATCTGGTCTTAGTTTCTGCAGAGCATGGGAATGTATGACATGTGGGTCCAGTAATTTACCTATTTCAAGTTTTTAAAAGACTGCGCTGTGCATTTCCTTGGGTTAAATAAGGATCATTTAATGAAGAGTTTACCATGTCCCTCTGCATTTACCTGACATTTTCCTCTGTGACTGCAATAGAGAATAAAAATTAATTAACCTTTTTGGGTTTCGTCATAACGCTGCAAATTTTTATCTCATTACCTTTTAGAAGGACGAACATTCAGATACAAACTTTCCACATTTAATATCATTATAGTATCTTTAAGGACTCACGTTATTATGGTGATGAGCTTTTTGCCTCTTTGCTTCTGTTTTTCTTTTACATAATTTTTTTCCTTATAACTTTATAGTTATTCTTCATTGCATTTGTGTTTTAGTAGCTTAAATACTCTTGTTTTTGCATTTATGACCCCCATTACATGCTTATTTATCCACATAGGTTTTCTCCTGTTTTTACGCCTTTTATTGCCATAATGAGCAATACATTAAAATGAAAAAGGTTCTTGAGCTAATCATAGGTACAAAAGGATTGTGTAAACAAAACTGAATATTTTTTGGCGACCTGGTAAAATAAAGTGAACTGGAATTAAATGTCATAATCTATTAATTCCACTAAGAAGGAATGTTTGTATAAACATACTATAAATTATGAAGTTATTGAGATGCAAATATGAAGACCTGGGTAAATGGAGCTTTGGTTGATAAGATGAAGCTGTGTGGGCTAACTATGAGATAAAAAAGCACATTCTTACAGTGCCAGCAATAACACATAATTATTGTTTAATAAATCTGCTTTCTCTTATCGATCCACAGTGAAAAATCCAGAATGAAACAGATAAGAGTCAGCAGCGCTGAATAGGAAATGAAAAACCTACTAAGGAAGCAGAGGTTTTCCAGATTATTTATGTCATGGATGACAGCTGAATGACGAATGAGCTATAGGGAATTGAAGAAATCTTCAAAAAAGTAACAAGGTTACAAAAAAAAAAGAATGAAACGTGTAAAACAGAAAATAGCAATACTTTTCGATTAGTTTGCATCAGTGACAAAATATGTAAGATGATCTCAAGGCTTTTACCAGTATGAGAAGATTGAAACCAGATACAAGAAGAACAGTAAGAAGCAAATAATAAAAAGGTAAAAAAGTAAAAAGTAAAAAAAATGTTAAGACGGTCATATTCAAGAAATAGAGGGTTAAAGTGAACCTGTCACCTAAATTTGGCGGGACTGGTTTTGGGTCATATGGGCAGAGTTTTCGGGTGTTTGATTCACCCTTTCCTTACCCGCTGGCTGCATGCTGGCTGCAATATTGGATTGAAGTTCATTCTCTGTCCTCCGTAGTACACGCCTGCGCAAGGCAAGATTGCCTTGCGCAGGCGTGTACTACGGAAGACAGAGAAAGAACTTCAATCCAATATTGCAGCCAGCATGCAGCCAGCGGGTAAGGAAAGGGTGAATCAAACACCCGAAAACTCCACCCATATGACCCAAAACCAGTCCGGCCAAATTCAGGTGACAGGTTCCCTTTAAGGTATATTAACCCCTTAATCCAATTGGATGTACGATCCCATCAAGGTGACCTGGGACTTAATTCCCAGTGACGGGATAGTACGTCCAGTGCGATCAGCCACGCTCACCGGGGGAGCGCGGCCGATCGTGGCCGGGTGTCAGCTGACTATCGCAGCTGACATCCGGAACTATGTGCCCGGAGTGGTCACGGACCATCCCCGGTACATTAACCCCCGGCTCCCTGCGTGCTTCCCTGAGATCCTCGGAGCAACACGATGTGATCGCATTGCTCCAAGGGTCTCCTACCTCCTCCTCCCTGCAGGCCTGGATTCAAAATGGCCACGGGGCTGCATCCGGGTCCTGCAGGGAGGTGGCTTACCAGCGCTTGCTCAGAGCAGGCACCGGGAAGCCTCCCTGCTGTGCCTGTGTGATCGCTGATCTGACACAGTGAACAGCAAAGTGTCAGATCAGCGATCTGCCAATATAATGTGATGCCCCCCCGGGGCAAAGTAAAAAAGTTTAAAAAAAAGTTACATGTGTAAAAAAAAAAAATTCCTAAATAAATAAAAAAAAAAAAAATATATATATATATATATATTGTTCCAATAAATACATTCCTTTATCTAAATAAAAAAACAAACAATATAAGTACACATATTTAGTATCAGCGCGTCCATAATGACCTGACTTATAAAACTGTCCCACTAGTTAACCCCTTCAGTGAACACCGTTAAAAAAAAATAATAAAAACGAGGCAAAAAACAACCCTTTATTATCATACCGCCGAACAAAAAGTGGAATAGCACCCGATCAAAAAGACAGATATAAATAAGCATGGAGATCAGAACAGAAAATGCGGCAGCACTCACCCATCTGTGGTCCAATTCTTTATTCAAAGAACCTGTAGAAGCGCTTGGATCAGCGCGAAACAGCTGTCGTCATTCACCTGCTCACCTCCCGTCCACCTGCACTCCCTCGGATCGCAAGGCTGTACTTTTTCATGTTTTGAATAAAGCATTGGACCACAGATGGGTGAGTGCTGCCGCATTTTCTGTTCTGATCTACATGTTTGCATCTATCTTCCATGCGAGCACCCCCTATACTGAAGTCAGTCCGTCACCACTCACTGCTTCTGATCTGCCGGAAGAAGGAAGGCTATGCAGCTCACTTTTTCCTTTGTTTTTGGTTCATAAATAAGCATGGTACTGCTGAAAACATAATCTTGTCCCGCAAAAAAATGAGCCATGGCACAGCATCATCAGTGAAAAAATAAAAAAGTTATAGTCCTTAGAATAAAGCGATGCAAAAATAATAATTTTTTCTATAAAATAGTTTTTATCGTATAAAAGCGCCAAAAAAAAAAAAAATCTAAATGAGGTATCACTGCAATCGTACTGACCCGAAGAATAAAACTGCTTTATCCATTTTACCAAACGCGGAATGGTATATACGCCCCCCCCAAAGAAATTCATGAATAGCTGGTTTTTGGTCATACTGCCTCACAAAAATCGGAATAAAAAGCGATCAAAAAATGTCACATGCCCTAAAATGTTACCAATAGAAACGTCAACTCGTCCCGCAAAAAACAAAACCTCACATGACTCTGTGGACCAAAATATGGAAAAATTATAGCTCTCAAAATGTGGTAACGCAAAATTATTTTTTTAAATAAAAAGCGTCTTTTAGTGTGTGACAGCTGCCAATCATAAAAATCCGCTAAAAAAATGCTATAAAAGTAAATCAAACCCAACTTCATCACCCCCCTTAGTTAGGGAAAAATTAAAAAAAATTACAAAATGTATTTATTTCCATTTTCCCATTAGGGTTAGGGCTAGGGTTAGGGTTCGGCTAGGGCTAGGGTTGTGGCTAGACTTTGGGTTTGGATTACATTTACGGTTGGGATTAAGGTTAGGGGTCTGTCAGGGTTAGGGGTGTGGTTAGGGTTGTGGTCGGGATTAGGGTTATGGGTGTGTTGGAGTTAGGGGTGTGGTTAGGGTTGGGGTTAATGGTGTGGTTGGAATTAGGGGTGTGTTTGGGTTAGGGTTTCAGTTAGAATTGGGGGTTTCCATTGTTCAGGCACATCAGGGGCTCTCCAAACGTGACATGGCGTCCGATCTCAATTCCAGCCAATTCTGCGTTGAAAAAGTAAAACAGTGCTCCTTCCCTTCCGAGCTCTCCAGTGCGCCCAAACAGGGGTTTAGCCCAACATATGGGGTATCAGCGTACTTAGGACAAATTGGACAACAATTTCTGGGGTCCAATTTTTCTTGTTACCCTTGGGAAAATAAAAATTTTGGGGGCTAAAAACATTATGGTGGGAAAAATGATTTGTTATATTCACGGCTCTGTAGTGAAATTCTTGGGGGTTCACAGTTCTCACAACACATCTAGATAAGTTCCTTGGGGGATCTAGGTTCCAATATGGGGTCACTTGTGGGGGTTTTTACTGTTTAGGTACATCAGGGGCTCTGCAAATGCAATGTGACGCCTGCAGACCAATCCATGTAAGTCTGCATTCCAAACGGCGCTTCTTCCCTTCCGAACTCTGCCATGCACCCAAACAGTGGTCCCCCCCACATAAAGGGTATCACCGTACTCAGGACAAATTGGAGAACAACTTCTGTGGTCCAATTTCTCTTATTAGCCTTGGAAAAATAAAAATTTGGGGGCTAAAAAAACATTTTTCTTGGAAAAAAATGATTTATTATTTTCACGGATCTGCATTATAAACTGTAGTGAAATACTTGGGTTTCAAAGTTCTAACACATCTAGAAAAGTTCCTGCGACGCCTGCAGACCATTCCATCTAAGTCTGCATTCCAAATGGCGCTCCTTCCCTTCCAAGCTCTGCCATGCGCCCAAACGGTAGTTACCCCCCACATATGAGGTATCAGTGTACTCAGGACAAATTGGACAACAAATTTTGTGGTGCAATTTCTCCTGTTACCCTTGGGAAAATACAAAACTGGGGGCTAAAAATAATTTTTGCACGGCTCTGCATCATAAACTGTAGTGAAACACTTGGGGGTTCAAACACATCTAGATAAGATCTTTCGGGGGTCTACTTTCCAAAATGGTGTCACTTTTGGGGGGTTTCAATGTTTAGGCACATCAGGGGCACCCCAACGCAACATGGTGTCCTATCTCAATTCCAGCCAATTTTGCATTGAAAAGTCAAACGGCGCTCCTTCCCTTCAGAGTTCTGCCATGCACTCAAACAGTGGTTTACCCCCACATATGGGGTATCAACTTTCTCAGGACAAATGGCACAACAATGTTTGGGGTACAATTTCTTCTGGTAACCTTGGGAAAATTAAAAATTGGGAGCGAAATTCATTTTTGTGAAAAAAATTTTTTTATTTTTACGGCTCTTCATTATAAACTTCTGTGAAGCACTTGGTGGGTCAAAGTGCTCACCACTCATCTAGATAAGTTCCTTAGGGGGTCTCCTTTCCAAAATGGTGTCACATTTGGGGGGGGTTTCAATGTTTAGGCACATTAGTGGCTCTCCAAAAGCAACATGGCGTCCCATCTCAAATCCAGCCAATTTTGCACTGAAAAGTCAAATGGCACTCCTTCCCTTCCGAGCTCTGCCATGCGCCTAAACAGTGGTTTACCCCAACATATGGGGTGTCGGGGTACTGAGGACAAATTGTACAACAACTTTTGTGGTCCATTTTCTCCTGTTACCCTTTGTAAAATAAAACAAATTGGAGCTGAGGTAATTTTTTTGTGAAAAAAAATTAAATGTTCATTTTTTTTAAACATTCCAAAAATTCCTGTGAAACACCAGAAGGGTTAATAAACTTCTTGAATGTGGTTTTGAGCACCTTGAGGGGTGCAGTTTTTAGAATGATGTCACACTTGGTTATATTCTATCATATAGACCCCTCAAAATGACTTCAAATGAGATGTGGTCCCTAAAAAAAAATGGTCTTGTAAAAATGAGAATTTGCTGTTCAAATTTTAAAGGGAATCTGTCACCCCGAAAATCGCGGGTGAGGTAAGCCCACCGGCATCAGGGGCTTATCTACAGCATTCTGTAATGCTGTAGATAAGCCCCTAATGTTACCTGAAAAAGGAGAAAAAGACATTATATTATACTCACCCAGGGGCGGTCCCGCTGCTGGTCTGGTCAGATGGGCGTCTCCGGTCCGCTGCGGCGCCTCCTATCTTCTTTCCATGACGTCCTCTTCTGATCTTCAGCCACGGCTCCGGCGCAGGCGTACTTTGCTCTGCCCTCTTGAGGGCAGATTATAGTACTGCAGTGCGCAGGCGCCGGAAAGGTCAGAGGCCCGGCGCCTGCGCACTGCAGTACTTTGTCTGCCCTCAAGAGGGCAGAGCAAAGTACACCTGCGCCGGAGCCGTGGCTGAAGATCAGAAGAGGACGTCATGGAAAGAAGATAGGAGGCGCCGCAGCGGACCGGAGACGCCCATCTGACCAGACCAGCAGCGGGACCGCCCCTGGGTGAGTATAATATAACGTCTTTTTCTCCTTTTTCAGGTAACATCAGGGGCTTATCTACAGCATTACAGAATGCTGTAGATAAGCCCCTGATGCCGGTGGGCTTACCTCACCTGCGATTTTTGGGGTGACAGGTGCCCTTTAACCCTTATAACTCCCTAACAAAAAAAATTTTGTTTCCAAAATTGTGCTGATGTAAAGTAGACATGTGGGAAATGTTACTTATTTAGTATTTTGTGTGACATATCTCTGTGATTTAAGAGCATAAAAATTCAAAGTTGGAAAATTGCGAAATTTTTGCCAAATTTCCATTTTTTTCACAAATAAACGCAGGTAATATCAAAGAAATTTTAGAACTATCATGAAGTTCAATATGTCTCGAGAAAACAGTGTTAGAAGCACCGGGATCCATTGAAGCACTCCAGAGTTATAACCTCATAAAGAGACAGTGGTCAGAATTGTAAAAATTGGCCCGGTCATTAACGTGCAAACCACCCTCGGGGCTTAAGGGGTTAATATTAGGTGAATAAACTTTACATTATTCATTTAAGAACAAAGCAAAAAAACACCAACTATAACATTCCAGTATTGTAATGTAGTAAGTATTTTTATTCATGTATATAACAGCAAGTGCAGTAGGGGTAAGGGAAAGAATACCAGGTAGAGGACACACCACAAGGGACAAAAAAAGAGATGATTACAATATGTATCACTAAAAACAGTATAATTTTTGTTGCACAAAATAAATAAAATTAATAAAAAAGTAATTAGAGAAAAATAAAGTGTCTTTTTGCTAGATAACCATTAGTGATATAAATATATCAATATACTGCTGTGAATGATATATAAATAGAGTAATCAAAAGAAGTAATAAATATGTGCAAGTACAGGATCAGGGGAAAGGACTATAATGTGGAAAAAGTGCATGTGCCAGAAGGTTTATAAGAGGTTAAATGACCACAGATATCAATATGCAAATTACCTCTTCAGAGAAAAAGAGGACTTGAACTCTAGCACCACCTGTTGGAAGTAGCGATCCTACAAGTCACAATCAACCCTTTAATGAGTCTTGTAATATGACTTAGGATAAAAGCCAAATCAGTATCTCAATTTGCAGAGACGGTGATTCAGGCTGTTGGCCCTCGTCAGTGCAAAGCATGATAACTGACTTGGCTAGGTGAGAGGCTCTGGACTGAGGTCTAAAGGGTAAGGTTTCTCCTTGTGGAGAGTGACATTTCAGCTCTGGCTTGTCAAGGTAAGAAGGCTTATTCGCCGTGCAATGCTCCTCTAGGAAATTTAATATGCAAATTGCTTCTTCAAAGAAAAAGAGGACTTGAACTCTATAGCGCCACCTGTTGAAAGTAGTGAAGGATCACAAGTCACAATCAACCATTTAACGTGTCTTATAATATGACTTAGGATAAAAGCCAAATCAGTATCTCAATTTGCAGACATGGTGTTTCAGGCTGTTGGCCTTGGTCAGTGCAAAGTATGAAAACTGATTTGGTTATCGTATTTAACCCCTTAACCCCCAAGGGTGGTTTGTACGTTAATGACCGGGCCAATTTTTATAATTCTGACCACTGTCCCTTTATGAGGTTATAACTCTGGAAAGCTTCAATGGATCCTGATCATTCTGATACTGTTTTCTCAAGACATATTGCACTTCACGACAGTGGTAAAATTTATTTGACATTACTTGCGTTTATTTGTGAAAAAAATGGAAATTTGGCAAAAAATTTTCAAAATTTCGCAATTTTCCAACTTTGAATTTTTATGCCCTTAAATCACAGAGATATGTCACACAAAATACTTAATAAGTAACATTTCCCACATAATATATCCATCCGTATCACTCAAAAGCTCACAAGAGCAGTAACACAGAAAGCACAAATTCACATATAAAATCAATCTTTAATAAAGTCCAAAAAGAAAACAAAACAAAAAAGACAAAAATTACATACAAAAACCTCAATATCTCAGACGTGAGGGACCGACAATATACTAATCATAGATGCGCAGATATATATGAATATAAATTATACAATACCATCAGCTGAATCTTATAATAGTTTCCTCTAGCCTCACAAGTGACATTAAGTCTATGAAGGAGGCTGGTAAACTTAGTATTCTAGCTTATATAAGTAAAGCTCCGAGCTCCCACCACACTGCAAGTTTTATAGCATAACACCCATCAATTATAAAAGGTGCTTGCTGCAAGCTGAAGCCACAAGAGAGATATATAACTAAAATGATAGAACTTACTGCGCAGTATGAAGAGTGTCCGGTCCCTCCACCCCGACGCGAGTTTCGTCCACACTTCTTCAGGGGGCGTGTCGGGGAAGAGGGAAGTACACTCTCTTATAGTGCCCCGTAGCCAATGACCGGTATTCTCCCTAAGATCATATGATCGGTGGTTGCCCAGGCAACCCGGCGCGCCGAGTCGTTCCCCCGCCGCTGAAAAATGACTCGTCACCCTCGGTCGGCGAGGAGCCGATGACGCACGTCTCAGCAAAAGCCGATCACGTGCTCATCAGCTGACTCTAAAGACCGAAGGATACCGAGTCCTGCAGACGGAAAGACCCGAAACAGTGCGCTCAGCCTGAACACCAATGATGAATGAAAACCATGGGGAATATTGCGAAGTATCTAAATAGGTAAGTGGCCTGGATGTCATATGTATTGCCGCAAAAATCAGAACAGTGTTAAGCCGGACCTAACAACTATAACTATTACATGGTTTGTGACTATGAAAATGACGAAAATGATCAAATACAATCACCACTAAGATATATTTGGATGAATTAGATGTGATACCTAAGAATAAGTAAGTGAATATATTAAATAATACATATTATATATGTTTGCCAAATAAAGTGACTGAGTGCTAACTGTGGTGTATAAACACCATATCATGATACAAACTACTACATTGTACAAACAAGATATCTAAGATAATAAAATGTGTTAAAAAAGCATAGCTTTACACACCAATACACCCCTAATATATTTCTGACAAAAATACAGCTACATTACAATAGCGACATTCCAACCCCAATATATTGCAATCTTCCAATCTTTTTTTCTTTTTGTCTTTTTTTCACCTAAATCTTATTGATAGTAGCATCACTTGGGGAAATCCTAGGTCATAGTATAAATCGAGCACAACACATCCTATAAGAGACTAAAGAAAATAAGCATTAAAAATTTAAAAACAGTAAGAGAACAAAAGAGAACCCTCAACCCCTAAAAATGCAAAAGGATAAGTATAATGGTGGTTATAAAAATGCACTAAAGCCAAAGCTCTCATTAAGGCCTTCCGGGGCTACTGTACCCAATCTGTAAATCCACTTACATTCCAGTTTAGCTAGCGTTTTGGCTAGATCCCCCCCTCTCGGGCCCATTTGGACTATATCAATCCCTTTTACTTTTAACAAGCCAGAGTCACTGTTATGATGTCGAAAAAAGTGCCGTGGTATAGTTTTTAATAAAGACGGGTCAACGCATTCCTTCGCTTTCTCAATATCTCTCACGTGTTCACGGACACGTATGCGCAGTTCCCGAGTTGTCAATCCAATATAAAGTTTACCACACGGGCATTCGGCACTATATACAACCCCTTTTGTAGAACAAGAGATAAAATGCCTTATTGTATATGTTCGATTGCCACTTGAATTTTGAAATTCCTTGCTTTTTTCAATATTTGCACAGCCTCTGCAATGTCCACATGGAAAGCAGCCTGTTGTATCCAGCCACGTCTTGCTCTTCTTTTTGGGGGGTTCATAATGGCTATGTACTAAAAGATCTTTCAGGCTCTTTGATCTCCGTGCTGTAATTAATGGGGTTGATGGTAAACATTTCCTCAAAACCATATCTGTTAACACTATGGGCCAATGTTTGTTGACAATCTCTCTGAGATTGGCCCATTGACTATTAAAAGTCGTAATCAGACGCACTTGACCACCTTCTTTAGCTTTTGTTATGTTATTTTTGTAGAGCAGGTCATTTCTGGGGGTATGTTTCGCCCGATGATATCCATCTCTTATCATTTTCTTACTATACCCCCTTTCTCTAAATCTCTCTCTTAAGATTTTGGCCTGTTCCTCAAAAGAATAGTCATCTGAACAGATTCTTTTAAGCCTCAGGAATTGGCCTGTAGGTATTCCCCTTATAGTAGAGCTAGGATGAGAAGACGTGGCATGTAGTAATGTGTTGGTAGCAGTCGGCTTTCTGTATACCTCTGTAGTCAAATTACCGCTAGGAGCCGTTCTAATTTGAATATCCAGGAATTCCAATTCTCGCCCCACCTTATACGTCAGCCTAATGTTTTGATCATTAGCATTTAGCCGATGCATAAGTGAGTCCAACTCCTGTCTTGGGCCCTCCTAAATGAACCACACATCATCAATATATCTTATCCAATGATGTATGTTCTCGGTGCCCAAGACAGGATTGCTGGAAAAAATTTCCCTTTCCCAGGCCCCTAGAAACAGGTTAGCATATGAGGGCGCACAAGACGCCCCCATAGCAGTCCCCTGTTTCTGCAAAAAAATCTTTTGGTCAAAAATGAAACTATTGTGGGTAAGGATAAACTCCAATAGAATAATCAAAAGGTCCACCAACCGTGCATCCAAGCTACTCATCCTGAGAAACCATGTGGTCGCTGCTATCCCATCTTTATGTTTAATTGAAGTATAAAGAGACTCCACGTCTGCCGTGACCATGACCATATTATTGGTCAGGTACATATTGTCAAGTCTCTGTAAGGCAGACGTGGTGTCCCTAATATACGATGGTAGGCTAGCCACCAAAGGCTTCAGAAAAAAGTCAAGGGTGTCACAGATGATTTCACACAAACTGTCATTACCTGCCACTATAGGCCTTCCTGGGGGATTCACTGGATCCTTGTGGATTTTGGGAATAATGTAAAAAGTAGGCAATTTGGGTACCAATTTGCTAACTGTTTCTAATACTTGTTTCGGAATTGTGCCCTCATACACTGCCTCCTCAAGAATAGCTACCAACTCTGCCTGATAGGTCGGAAGAGGATTGGATGGCAACCTGCGATAGCAATTAACATCATTCAACAGTTTATACGCCTGTATCTCGTACTGTTCATTTGGCCATATCACCAGGTTGCCACCCTTATCCGCAGCCTTGATAACCACGTCCTCCCATCCCTGTATTTCTTTGAGAGCTTTTTGTTGGTCAAAAGTCAGATTAAATCTCTTATGTCTATTGGTGGCAAGTTTACATCAGCACTATTTTGGAACCAACATTTTTGATATGGAGTTATAAGGGATAAAAATTGACCAGCAATCTCAGTTTTACAACACCATTTTTTTAGGGACCACATCACATTTGAAGTCACTTTGAGGGGTCTATATGATAGAAAATACCAAAGTGTGACATTCTAAAAACTGCACCGCTCAAGGTGCCCAAAATCACATTCAAGAAGTTTATTAACCCTTCAGGTGTTTCATAGGAATTTTTGGAATGTTTAAAAAAAATGAACATTTATCTTTTTTTTCCACAAAAATTACTTTTAGTCCGCAGGTTTGTATTTTCCCAAGGGTAACAGGAGAAATTGGACCCCAGAAGTTGTTGTCCAATTTGTCCTGAGTACGCTGATGCTCCATATGTGGGTGGGGGAACCACCGTTTGGGCACATGGCAGAGCTCAGAAGGGAAGGAGCTCCGTTTGGAAAGCAGACTGAGATTTATTGGTCTGCAAGCGTCACGTCACATTTGCAGAGCCCCTGATGTACCTAAACAGTAGAAACCCCCTACAAGTGACTCCATATTGGAAACTAGATTCCCCAGGGAACTTATCTAGATGTGTTGTGAGAAGTTTGAACCCCCAAGTGTTTCACTACAGTTTATAACGCAGAGCCGTGAAAGTAAAAAATCTTTTTTTTTCTACAAAAATTATTTTTTAGCCCCTGGTTTTGTATTTTCCCAAGGGTAACAGGAGAAATTGGACCCCAAAATTCATTGTCAAATTTGTCCTGAGTATGCTGATACCCCATATGTTGGGGTTAACCCTTGTTTGAGCGTACGAGGGAGCTCTGAAGGGAAGGAGCATTGTTTTAATTTTTCAATGCAGAATTCGCTGGAATTGAGATCGGACGCCATGTCGCGTTTGGAGAACCCATGATGTGCCTAAACAGTGGAAACACCCAAATTCTAACCCAAACACACCCCTAACCTTAATCCCAACCTTAACCATCAACCTAAGCACACCCAACCCAAACATGCCCCTGGCCGTAATCCCAACCACACCCCTAACCCCAACACACCCTTAACCCCAACCCTAACCACACCCCTAACTCCAACACACCCCTAACTCTAATCCCAACCATAATCCTAACCACACCCCTAACCCTAATCCCAACCCTAGTTCCAACAGTAAATGTAATCCAAACCCTAACTTTAGCCCCAACCCTAACCCTAGCTTTAGCCCCAACCCTAACCCTAACTTTAGCCCAAACCCTAATCCCAAATGTAGCCCCAACCATAACTTTAGCCCTAACCCTAACCTTAGCCCCAACCTTAACCATAACTTTAGCCCCAACCCTAGCCCTAACTTTAGCCCCAACCCTAAGCCTAAGTTTAGTCCCAACCCTAACCCTAACTGTAGCCCCAACCCTAACTTTAGCCCCAACCCTAAGCCTAACTTTAGCCCCAACCCTAAGCCTAACTTTAGCCCCAACCCTAACCCTAACTTTAGCCCCAACTCTAACCCTAATGGGAAGATGGAAATAAATACATTTTTTAAAATTTTGTTATTTTTCCCCTAACTAAAAGGATGACAAGGGAGGTTTGATTTACTTTTAGAGCGGGGTTTTTATCGGATTTTTATGATTGGCAGCCATCACACACTAAAAGACACTTGGAATGCAGACTTAGATGGATTGGTCTGCAGGCGTCACATTGCATTTGCAGAGCCCCTGATGTACCTAAACAGTAGAAACTCCCACTACTGACTCCATATTGGAAACGAGATTCCCCAAGGAACTTTTCTAGATGTGTTGTGAGAACTTTGAACCCCCAAGTGTTTCACTGCAGTTTATAACGCAGAGCCATGAAAATAAAAAATCTTTTTTTTTCTACAAAAATTCTTTTTTAGCCCCTGGTTTTGTATTTTCCCAAGGGTAACAGGAGAAATTGCACCCCAAAATTTGTTGTCCATTTTGTCCTGAGTACGCTGATACCCCATATGTTGGGGTAAAACCCCTGTTTGAGCGTACGAGAGAGCTCTGAAGGGAAGGAGCACTGTTTTACTTTTTCAACGCAGAATTGGCTGGAATTGAGATCAGACGCCATCGGCGTTTGGAGAACCCCTGATGTGCCTAAACAGTGGAAACACCCAAATTCTAACTGAAACCCTAACCCAAACACACCCCTAACCTTAATCCCAACCCTAACCACACCCAACCCGAACATGCCCTTAGTCCTAATCCCAACCACACCCCTAACCCCAAAACGCCCCTAACCCCAACCCTAACCACACCCCTAACTCCAACACACCCCTAACTCTAATCCCAACCATAACCCTAACCACACCCCTAACCCTAATCCCAACCCTAATTCCAACCGTAAATGTAATCCAAACCCTAACTTTAGCCCCAACCCTAACCCTAACTTGAGCCCCAACCCTAACCCTAACTTTAGCCCCAACCCTAACCCTAACTTTAGCCCTAACCCTAACTTTAGCCCCAACCCTAACCCTAACTTTAGCCCTAACCCTAACCCTAACTTTAGCCCCAACCCTAACCCTAACTTTAGCCCCAACCCTAACCCTAACTGTAGCCCCAACCATAACTTTAGCCCTAACCCCAACCCTAACTTTAGCCCCAACCCTAACTGTTGTGAATTCTGTGGCCAAGCTCCCTCCTGTGGTCGAGAGTGGTACTGCGGCTAGTTCTGTCTATGAGCTTCCTTTGGTGGATGAGAGTGGTACTGCGGCTTCTGAGTTTCCTTCCTCAGGTGATGAGGTTAAGTCGTTAGGTGCTGCTCTATTTAACTCCACCTGGTGCTTTGATCCTGGCCTCCAGTCAATGTTCTAGTATTGGTCTTGCTTCCTCCTGGATCGTTCCTGTGGCCCGTCTATCCTGCATAAGCTAAGTTCTGCTTGTGTTACTTTGTTTGCTATTTTTTCTGTCCAGCTTGCTATTTTGGTTTTTTCTTGCTTGCTGAAAGCTCTGAGACGCAGAGGGAGCACCTCCGTACCGTTAGTCGGTGCGGAGGGTCTTTTTGCCCCTCTGCGTGGTTGTTTGTAGGTTTTTGTGTTGACCACAAAGCTATCTTTCCTATCCTCGGTCTATTCAGTAAGTCGGGCCTCACTTTGCTAAATCTATTTCATCTCTGTGTTTTTATTTTCATCTTTACTCACAGTCATTATATGTGGGGGGCTGCCTTTTCCATTGGGGAATTTCTCTGAGGCAAGGTAGGCTTATTTTTCTATCTTCAGGGCTAGTTAGTTTCTCAGGCTGTGCCGAGTTGCATAGGGAGCGTTAGGCGCAATCCATGGCTACCTCTAGTGTGGTGTGATATGATTAGGGATTGCGGTCAGCAGAGTTCCCACGTCTCAGAGCTCGTCCTATGTTTTTGGTAATTGTCAGGTCACTTTGTGTGTTCTGAACTTCAAGGTCCATTGTTGTTCTGAATTACCTGTTCACAACAGTACTGGAGGCCCAAAGTACTAATGCTTCTCAATAGAGGGAAAAGAGAAGTTCTGAGACCATTTTTTTTTCTTTGCACTGTGTTCTGTCTTTCTTTTCCCCTTTACATCAGGGTGGTTCAGAACACAGGTGTGGACATGGACACTCAGGGTCTGTCCTCTTTGATGGATAATTTCACTATAAGTGTACAGAACATTCAAGATTTAGTGGTTCAGAATCCTATGTTAGAACCTAAAATTCCTATTCCTGAGTTGTTTTCTGGAGATAGAGCTAAGTTTTTGAATTTTAAAAATAATTGTAAACTATTTCTGGCTTTGAAACCCCGCTCCTCTGGTGACCCAGTTCAACAAGTTAGGATCATTATTTCTTTATTACTTGGCGACCCTCAAGACTGGGCATTTTCCCTTGCGCCAGGAGATCCTACATTATGTAATATTGATGCATTTTTTCTGGCGCTCGGATTGCTGTACGACGAACCTAATTCAGTGAATCAGGCAGAGAAAAATTTGCTGGCTCTGTGTCAGGGTCAGGATGAGATAGAGATTTATTGTCAGAAGTTTAGAAAGTGGTCCGTGCTCACTCAATGGAATGAATGTGCGCTGGCAGCTATTTTCAGAAAGGGTCTCTCTGAAGCCCTTAAGGATGTCATGGTGGGATTTCCTATGCCTGCTGGTCTGAATGAGTCTATGTCTTTGGCCATTCAGATCGGTCGACGCTTGCGTGAGAAGAAGGATGGTTCGCTGAGACCTTGTATTGATTACCGCCTTCTAAATAAAATTACGGTCAAATTTCAGTACCCCTTGCCGCTGCTGTCTGATTTGTTTGCTCGGATTAAGGGGGCTAGTTGGTTCACCAAGATAGATCTTCGTGGTGCGTATAATCTTGTGCGTATTAAACGGGGCGATGAATGGAAAACAGCATTTAATACGCCCAAAGGCCATTTTGAGTACCTGGTTATGCCATTCGGCTTTCTAATGCTCCATCAGTGTTTCAGTCCTTTATGTATGACATCTTCCGAGAGTACCTGGATAAATTCCTGATTGTATACTTGGATGATATTTTGGTCTTCTCGGATGATTGGGAATCTCATGTGAAGCAGGTCAGAATGGTGTTCCAGGTCCTGCGTGCTAATTCTTTGTTTGTGAAGGGGTCAAAGTGTCTCTTTGGTGTTCAGAAGGTTTCATTTTTGGGGTTCATTTTTTCTCCTTCTACTATCGAGATGGACCCTGTTAAAAGTTCAGGCCATTTATGATTGGACTCAGCCAACATCTCTGAAGAGTCTGCAGAAGTTCCTGGGCTTTGCTAATTTTTATCGTCGCTTCATCGCTAATTTTTCTAGCATTGCTAAACCGTTGACTGATTTGACCAAGAAGGGTGCTGATGTGGTCAATTGGTCTTCTGCTGCTGTGGAAGCTTTTCAGGAGTTGAAGCGTCGTTTTTCTTCTGCCCCTGTGTTGTGCCAACCAGATGTTTCGCTTCCGTTCCAGGTCGAGGTTGATGCTTCCGAAATTGGAGCAGGGGCTGTTTTGTCGCAGAGAAGTTCTGATTGCTCGGTGATGAAACCATGTGCCTTCTTTTCCAGGAAATTTTCGCCTGCTGAGCGAAATTATGATGTTGGCAATTGAGAGTTGCTAGCCATGAAGTGGGCATTCGAGGAGTGGCGTCATTGGCTTGAAGGAGCTAAGCATCGCGTGGTGGTCTTGACTGATCACAAAAACTTGACTTATCTCGAGTCTGCCAAACGGTTGAATCCTAGACAGGCTCGTTGGTCAATGTTTTTCTCCCGTTTTGACTTTGTGGTTTCGTACCTTCCGGGCTCTAAAAATGTGAAGGCGGATGCCCTGTCTAGGAGTTTTGTGCCCGATTCTCCGGGTTTGCCTAAGCCGGCGGGTATTCTCAAAGAGGGGGTAATTTTGTCTGCCATCTCCCCTGATTTGCGGTGGGTGCTTCAAAAATTTCAGGCTAATAGACCTGACCGTTGCCCAGCGGAGAAACTGTTTGTCCCTGATAGGTGGACGAATAAAGTTATCTCTGAGGTTCATTGTTCGGTGTTGGCTGGTCATCCTGGAATCTTTGGTACCAGAGATTTGGTGGCTAGATCCTTTTGGTGGCCATCTCTGTCGCGGGATGTGCGTTCTTTTGTGCAGTCCTGTGGGATTTGTGCTCGGGCTAAGCCCTGCTGTTCTCGTGCCAGTGGGTTGCTTTTGCCCTTGCCGGTCCCGAAGAGGCCTTGGACACATATCTCTATGGATTTTATTTCGGATCTCCCCGTCTCTCAAAGAATGTCGGTCATTTGGGTGGTTTGTGATCGCTTCTCTAAGATGGTCCATTTGGTGCCCTTGTCTAAATTGCCTTCCTCCTCTGATTTGGTGCCATTGTTTTTCCAGCATGTGGTTCGTTTACATGGCATTCCAGAGAACATCGTTTCTGACAGAGGTTCCCAGTTTGTTTCGAGGTTTTGGCGAGTCTTTTGTGCTAGGATGGGCATTGATTTGTCTTTTTCCTCGGCTTTCCATCCTCAGACAAATGGCCAGACTGAACAAACCAATCAGACCTTGGAAACATATCTGAGATGTTTTGTTTCTGCTGATCAGGATGATTGGGTGTCCTTTTTGCCTTTGGCTGAGTTCGCCCTTAATAATCGGGCCAGCTCGGTTACTTTGGTTTCGCCGTTTTTCTGCAATTCTGGGTTCCACCCTCGTTTCTCTTCAGGGCAGGTTGAGTCTTCGGACTGTCCTGGTGTAGATACTGTGGTGGATAGGTTGCAGCAGATTTGGACTCATGTAGTGGACAATTTGACTTTGTCCCAGGAGAGGGCTCAACGTTTCGCTAACCGCAGGCGCTGTGTGGGTCCCCGACTTCGTGTTGGGGATTTGGTTTGGTTGTCATCTCGTTATATTCCTATGAAGGTTTCCTCTCCTAAATTTAAGCCTCGTTTCATTGGTCCATATAGGATTTCTGAGGTTCTTAATCCTGTGTCTTTTGGTTTGACTCTTCCAGCTTCTTTTTCCATCCATAACGTGTTCCATAGGTCATTGTTGCGGAGATACGTGGCACCTGTGGTTCCATCTATTGATCCTCCTGCTCCGGTTTTGGTTGAAGGGGAATTGGAGTATATAGTGGAGAAGATTTTGGATTCTCGTGTTTCGAGACGGAAACTCCAGTATCTGGTTAAGTGGAAAGGTTATGGTCAGGAAGATAATTCCTGGGTCTTTGCCTCTGATGTCCATGCTGCCGATCTGGTTCGTGCCTTTCATGTGGCTCATCCTGGTCGGCCTGGGGGCTCTGGTGAGGGTTCGGTGACCCCTCCTCAAGGGGGGGGGTACTGTTGTGAATTCTGTGGCCAAGCTCCCTCCTGTGGTCGTGAGTGGTACTGCGGCTGCTTCTGTCTATAAGCTTCCTTTGGTGGATAAGAGTGGTACTGCGGCTTCTGAGTTTCCTTCCTCAGGTGATGAGGTTAAGTCGTTAGGTGCTGCTCTATTTAACTCCACCTGGTGCTTTGATCCTGGCCTCCAGTCAATGTTCTAGTATTGGTCTTGCTTCCTCCTGTATCGTTCCTGTGGCCCGTCTATCCTGCATAAGCTAAGTTCTGCTTGTGTTATTTTTGTTTGCTATATTTTCTGTCCAGCTTGCTATATTGGTTTTTTCTTGCTTGCTGAAAGCTCTGAGACGCAGAGGGAGCACCTCCATACCGTTAGTCGGTGCGGAGGGTCTTTTTGCCCCTCTGCGTGGTTGTTTGTAGGTTTTTGTGTTGACCGCAAAGCTATCTTTCCTATCCTCGGTCTATTCAGTAAGTCGGGCCTCACTTTGCTAAATCTATTTCATCTCTGTGTTTGTATTTCATCTTTACTCACAGTCATTATATGTGGGGGGCTGCCTTTTCCTTTGGGGAATTTCTCTGAGGCAAGGTAGGCTTATTTTTCTATCTTCAGGGCTAGTTAGTTTCTCAGGCTGTGCCGAGTTGCATAGGGAGCGTTAGGCGCAATCCACGGCTACCTCTAGTGTGGTGTGTTAGGATTAGGGATTGCGGTCAGCAGAGTTTCCACGTCTCAGAGCTTGTCCTATGTTTTTGGTAAATGTCAGGTCACCTTGTGTGCTCTGAACTTCAAGGTCCATTGTGGTTCTGAATTACCTGTTCATAACAGTTTTCATTTTGGATGCTGCCCTTCCCGTGGTTGTTCCTTCCCGGTGAAAGACCTGGCTATTCATTGCTTGCGTTGAGAAATACGTGATGGTGTCTCCGCGGCTTTTCTACATGCATTTGCATATTTCCCATAAGGGATGGGAGCAGTGTTCTGGATCACTGCGTTGAGAAACACGTGATGGTGTCTCCGCGGTGTTGGATGTTTTGATCTCCCCGAGGTCATTCATCCTTCTGTTTATAGTCCTTTTACTTGGCACTGCTCCTAATAGCCAGTTTCCTACTTCACACTGATGAGGGTCAAATACCCCGAAACAGCTGTCTGTGGATGGATACCATGTTTTGGCATAGGTGGTTTTCCTATTGGATGCTGCCCTTCCCGTGGTTGTTCCTTCCCGGTGAAAGACCTGGCTATTCATTGCTTGCGTTGAGAAACACGTGATGGTGTCTCCGCGGCTTTTCTACATGCATTTGCATATTTCCCATAAGGGATGGGAGCAGTGTTCTGGATCACTGCGTTGAGAAACACGTGATGGTGTCTCCGCGGTGTTGGATGTTTTGATCTCCCCGAGGTCATTCATCCTTCTGTTTATAGTTTCGTCGTTTGCGACTTGGCGCGGAAATGCAACATGTAGTAATTTTTAGAGGCGTCAATTTGCCGCCTGGAAACGTATGCGGTCTATTGCGCAAAAATTGCGACAAAAAACCGCATTGCTGTCTATATGAATGCATGCGTTCACAAGCACATGCGTTTGGTTGCGTTCGTGAATGCATGCGTTTCAATTGAAAACAACATGTCTAGACACTGATAAGCCACCCCCCACATAGTAGGTGATAAAGGGAGGTAGTGGACATTTGCAGGTCACTACTCAGCAGACACTGAAGCAGAGCAGACACAAGCACCTTGGAGGAAACCAGACTCTGAACAATGTGAGTATATCCTAGCCAATGCCTTTATTTTCTATTTTATTTCTCTACATGTCCTAATTTCTGCCATTTCTTTCTTTCTACATGCATCAGAATGTCTTCTTCTTCGGCTTCTTCTCATGAGTAGTTTCTTCCTCGGCCGTCGGAAGTCGAGCATGTCAGTGAGGTGAGTACTTGCCTCGTCCGATTGGTAAGTATTCACTGTCACTTCCACACATGGGACAATTTTTGTTTTTCATTTTTTTAGAGCTCTTCTTCATCTGCGGCAGAGACTGGCCAGGAGCAGCGGAGTCAAGGTCGGGTGGAAAGACGGCAGGGGGTACGTATACAAGGCTGACTGTTTTATGTATCCTCAGTGTAATATTCTTGAATCTTCCTTTCTTTCCATTCGTATTTCTTTACTTTTTTCTTCTGGAATGCTTTTGTATGTTGACTTTCCTATTCATGCCATTTCTCTGCATCTTTTTTCTTTGTTTTCCTTATGTTAATTGACCTTTAATTTTTAGGTTTCACAACGGGAGGATGATCTCATAGAGAATGAACTCCTCATCTCCATGGTCCAGGAGCGAGTCTCATTGTGGGACAACCGGGATCCACTGCACTCAAACAACGTCACATTGCGGCGCCTAAGGAATGAGGTGGCCAAAGAGCTGTGGGATGGCTTGGACAACGCCCCGACTCGGGTCCGAAATGCATTTGGTAAGTATTGCACTGCAGTGTGAAGCAGCAGAGACCTTGGCCAAGCTCACTCAACTGTGTGTGATGAAAGAAACTCTCAGGAGTTTCTCTCATCTCACACAGTTGTGTGAGCATGGCCAAAAGTCCTTTTTCTGACCATAATGTTTTTTTTTAACAGTGGGCAAAGTCAAAACACGTTGGCGTTCGATTAAGGACCACTTCAACAAGGACCTGCGTCAAGAGAGCCGTGTTCCCAGTGGTTCAGGAGCAAGGATCCGAAAGTACAAATACCATCATGTTCTGGCATTTTTAAGACCGGTCCTTGCTCAGAGAAGGTAAGTATTTCTCCTGTGCATTTGGATGTGTTGTATTGCCATACTATGTATGTTTCTATTCCACAGGATTTGGCATCTTGTTAATTTTTGGTATTAATTTTCTTTTTCCTTTTTTCACAGCACATGGAGCACTACTGTTGGCCCAGGTTCTGGAGCAGTCCTTCATCCAACAGCCGCGGACCCGTCCCAGCCATCAAGCAGAACAGCAGCAAGTGGGCCTTCCACACTAACTGGAGACCAGGGAGCTGGTCCATCAGGTCTTCCCCTTTCGCAGTCCTCTTCCACTGCCCTTTTTTTTTGGGCTGCTCTCGGCAGCGGCAGAGGGCTTTGGACAGGTCACTCATGCCCGAGTTTTTGCACTTGAGCTCGGTCTTACACGAAGCAATCAAGGCTTTGGGTGACCGAATGGATGTTTCACATAACCTCTTGAATGCACATATCCAGGAGGTCACCAAAAGCCTTGATCAAGTGAAAGCTGACCTCCAGAGGCCAGCACATCATTTTTTTTAACCAAATTGAGCAGGGCATGTCGGAACACCTTACTCCTGATCTCCAGCTGAATGTCATGCAGGCCTACAATGCTGCTTACGTGCAGGCTATGCAGCAGAGTCGGTATTTCCAGCAGACAGTGGCGGCATATCCAACTGTGCCTTCACTGTCACAATTAACCTCAATGCTGACCTCTGCTGCATACCACTGCACGGCCACCTCAATTCCTTCCACAGCCGGACACCACTACAGCACCAGCACCATGCTGAGTGCAGTTGGACATCCCACCGCCACCACCGTGACAACCGCTGCTCCGGCTTGGACCTCCTCCACTGACACCACGATGCAGCAGGACCCTGGCATGGCCTTCAGTACCGCCACCACCACGATGCAGCAGGACCCTGGCATGGCCTTCCGCTCTACAAGTGCTATGGACTCTGGCATTGCCTTCTGCTCTACAAGTGCTATGGACTCTGGCATTGCTGCACGCTCTACGAGTGCTATGGACTCTGGCATGGCTGCACGCTCTACAAGCACTATGGACTCTGGCATGGCTGCACGCTCTACGAGCATTATGGACCCTGGCATGGCTGCACGCTCTACGAGCACTATGGACTCTGGCATGGCTGTTGTGAATTCCGCTCTTGGGCTCCCTCCGGTGGTTGTAAGTGGCACTTTTGTGAGTTCTGCTCTTGGGCTCCCTCTTGTGGTTTCAAGTGGTATGGCTGCTCCTTGGAGTTAGCTGTCAGCAGCTGTTTCCACTGATCGTCTTTTCTGCTCGGCTATTTATGCCTGGCTCTATCCTTCAGCCAGTGCCACTTGTAAATGGTTCCTGGTTGGATTCACATCTCTTTGGATTTCCCTGTTATCCTGACCAGTTCAGCAAAGCTAAGTTCTTGCTTGCTTTTTTCTGTCCACAGATTGTGGACTTATCCGTTCTGTGCTTTCTATGTTTGTCCAGCTTATCAGTATGAATTAATTCTGTCTTGCTGGAAGCTCTGGGAAGCAGATTTACCCTCCACACCTTTAGTCAGGTGTGGAGATTTTTTGTAAACTCTGCGTGGATTTTTGTAGTGTTTAATACTGACCGCACAGTATTCCATCCTGTCCTATCTATCTAGCTAGACTGGCCTCCTGTGCTCATCCTGGTTTCATTCTGTGTATGTCTTTTCCTTCTCCACTCACAGTCATTATTTGTGGGGGGCTAATCTATCCTTTGGGGATTTTCTCTGAGGCAAGATAGTTTTCCTGCTTCTATCTTTAGGGGTAGTTAGCTCTTAGGCTGTGACGAGGTGCCTAGGGAGAGTTAGGAGCATCCCACGGCTACTTCTAGTGTTGTGTTGAGTTTAGGGACTGCGGTCAGTACAGTTACCACTTCCTTCAGAGCTCTTTCCATGTTGCTCCTAAACCACCGCATCATAACAGTACAAGTGGCCAGAAATGAATTAAATGCATCTCAAAAGAAGGAAAAGAAAGTTCTGAACCATTTTTTTTTCTGTGCTCTGGTTTGTCTCGTTTTTCCTCTTGATATCTGGGTAGTTCAGGATATATGCTCTGGCATGGATGTTCAGGGTTTGTTTTCTCATGTGGATCAACTTGCTGCAAGAGTACAGAGTATCCAAGATTATGTTGTCCAAACTCCGGCTTTAGAGCCTAGAATTCCTACTCCTGATTTGTTATTTGGGGACAGATCCAAGTTTTTGAACTTTAAAAATAACTGCAAATTATTTTTTGCTTTGAAGCCCCGTTCTTCTGGTGATCCCATTCAGCAAGTAAAAATCATCATATCCTTACTGCGTGGTGACCCTCAAGACTGGCCTTTTTCTCTTGAAACAGGGGATCCGGCAGTATTGAATGTAGACGCATTTTTTCAAGCGCTCGGATTATTGTATGACGAACCTAATTCTGTGGATCATGCAGAAAAAACGCTGTTGGCCTTGTGTCAAAGTCAGGAAGCGGCAGAATTATACTGCCAGAAATTCAGAAAATGATCTGTGCTCACTAAATGGAATGAGGAGTGTTATGGCTGGCAATCAGGCAACACAGCGTGCAGTAATCAGCGCACATACAGAGATCTGGCAATAACCAAAAACAATAGGACGAGCTCTGAGACGTGGAATCTCTGTAGACTGCAGTACCTGATCTATCCTCACACAACTATAAGCAGCAGTGGATTGCGCCTATCACTACCTATGCAACTCGGCACTGCCTGAGGAGCTGACTAGTCTGAAGATAGAAATACAAGCCTGACTTACCTCAGAGAAATACCCCAAAGGAATAGGCAGCCCCCCACATATAATGACTGTTAGCAAGATGAAAAGACAAACGTAGGAATGAAATAGATTCAGCAAAGTGAGGCCCGATATTCTAGACAGAGCGAGGATAGCAAAGAGAACTATGCAGTCTACAAAAAACCCTAAAACGAAAACCACGCAAAGGGGCAAAAAGACCCACCGTGCCGAACTAACAGCACGGCGGTGCACCCCTTTGCTTCTCAGAGCTTCCAGCAAAAGTTAATAGCAAGCTGGACAGAAAAAACAGAAAACAAACTAGAAGCACTTATCTAGCAGAGCAGCAGGCCCAAGGAAAGATGCAGTAGCTCAGATCCAACACTGGAACATTGACAAGGAGCAAGGAAGACAGACTCAGGTGGAGCTAAATAGCAAGGCAGCCAACGAGCTCACCAAAACACCTGAGGGAGGAAGCCCAGAGACTGCAATACCACTTGTGACCACAGAAGTGAACTCAGCCACAGAATTCACAACAGTACCCCCCCCTTGAGGAGGGGTCACCGAACCCTCACCAGAACCCCCAGGCCGACCAGGATGAGCCACATGAAAGGCACGAACAAGATCTGGGGCATGGACATCAGAGGCAAAAACCCAGGAATTATCTTCCTGAGCATAACCCTTCCATTTGACCAGATACTGGAGTTTCCGTCTAGAGACACGAGAATCCAAAATCTTCTCCACAATATACTCCAATTCCCCCTCCACCAAAACAGGGGCAGGAGGCTCCACAGATGGAACCATAGGTGCCACGTATCTCCTCAACAACGACCTATGGAATACATTATGTATGGAAAAGGAGTCTGGGAGGATCAGACGAAAAGACACCGGATTGAGAATCTCAGAAATCCTATACGGACCAATAAAACGAGGTTTAAATTTAGGAGAGGAAACCTTCATAGGAATATGACGAGAAGATAACCAAACCAGATCCCCAACACGAAGTCGGGGTCCCACACGGCGTCTGCGATTAGCGAAAAGCTGAGCCTTCTCCTGGGACAAGGTCAAATTGTCCACTACCTGAGTCCAGATCTGCTGCAACCTGTCCACCACAGAATCCACACCAGGACAGTCCGAAGACTCAACCTGTCCTGAAGAGAAACGAGGATGGAACCCAGAATTGCAGAAAAATGGAGAGACCAAGGTAGCCGAGCTGGCCCGATTATTAAGGGCGAACTCAGCCAACGGCAAAAATGACACCCAATCATCCTGGTCAGCGGAAACAAAACATCTCAGATATGTTTCCAAGGTCTGATTGGTTCGTTCGGTCTGGCCATTAGTCTGAGGATGGAAGGCCGAGGAGAAAGATAGGTCAATGCCCATCCTACCACAAAAGGCTCGCCAGAACCTCGAGACAAACTGGGAACCTCTGTCAGAAACAATATTCTCAGGAATGCCATGTAAACGAACCACATGCTGGAAGAACAAAGGCACCAAATCAGAGGAGGAAGGCAATTTAACCAAGGGCACCAGATGGACCATTTTAGAAAAGCGATCACAGACCACCCAAATGACCGACATTTTTTGAGAAACGGGAAGGTCAGAAATGAAATCCATCGAAATATGTGTCCAAGGCCTCTTCGGGACCGGCAAGGGCAAAAGCAACCCACTGGCACGTGAACAGCAGGGCTTAGCCCTAGCACAAATTCCACAGGACTGCACAAAAGCACGCACATCCCGCGACAGAGATGGCCTCCAGAAGGATCTAGCAACCAACTCCCTGGTACCAAAGATTCCTGGATGACCGGCCAGCACCGAACAATGAAGTTCAGAGATAACTTTACTAGTCCACCTATCAGGGACGAACAGTTTCTCGGCCGGACAACGATCAGGTTTATTAGCCTGAAATTTCTGCAACACTCTCCGCAAATCAGGGGAGATGGCAGACACAATGACTCCTTCCTATAACTGCGCATAGCGGTGTGTTCAGGTACGGACAAATTAAATAAACGACCCTTAGGGAATTTACTACCAGGAATCAAATCGATAGCACAATCACAATTCCTATGCGGAGGTAGGGCATCAGACTTGGACTCTTCAAATACATCCTGAAAGTCCGACAAGAACTCTGGGATGTCAGAAGGAATGGATGTCGAAATAGACAAAAATGGAACATCACCATGTACTCCCTGACAACCCCAGCTGGTTACCGACATAGAGTTCCAATCCAATACTGGATTATGGGTTTGTAGCTATGGCAACCCCAACACGACCACATCATGCAAATTATGCAGTACCAGAAAGCGAATAACTTCCTGATGTGCAGGAGCAATGCACATGGTCAGCTGGGCCCAGTACTGAGGCTTATTCTTGGCCAAAGGTGTAGCATCAATTCCTCTCAACGGAATAGGACACCGCAAAGGCTCCAAGAAAAATCCACAACGTTTAGCATAATCCAAATCCATCAGATTCAGGGCAGCGCCTGAATCCACAAACGCCATGACAGAATACGATGACAAAGAGCACATTAAGGTAATGGACAAAAGGAATTTGGACTGTACAGTACCAATAACGGCAGAGCTATCGAACCGCCTAGTGCGTTTAGGACAATTAGAAATAGCATGAGTAGAATCACCACAATAGAAACACAGTCTATTCAGACGTCTGTGTTCTTGCCGTTCTACTTTAGTCATAGTCCTGTCGCACTGCATAGGCTCAGGTTTACTCTCAGACAATACCGCCAGATGGTGCACAGATTTACGCTCGCGCAAGCGACGACCGATCTGAATGGCCAAGGACATAGACTCATTCAAACCAGCAGGCATAGGAAATCCCACCATTACATCCTTAAGAGCTTCAGAGAGACCCTTTCTGAACAAAGCTGCCAGCGCAGATTCATTCCACTGAGTGAGTACTGACCATTTCCTAAATTTCTGACAATATACTTCTACATCATCCTGACCCTGGCATAAAGCCAGCAGATTTTTCTCAGCCCGATCCACTGAATTAGGCTCATCGTAAAGCAATCCCAGCGCCTGGAAAAATGCATCAACATTACTCAATGCAGAATCTCCTGGTGCAAGAGAAAACGCCCAGTCCTGTGGGTCGCCGCGCAAAAAAGAAATAATAATCAAAACCTGTTGAATAGGATTACCAGAAGAATGAGGTTTCAAGGCCAAAAATAGCTTACAATTATTTCTGAAGCTCAGGAACTTAGTTCTGTCACCAAAAAACAAATCAGGAATCGGAATTCTTGGTTCTAGCATCGATTTCTGATCAATAGTATCTTGAATCTTTTGTACATTTACAACGAGATTATCCATTGAGGAGCACAGAGCCTGAATATCCATGTCCACAGCTGTGTCCTGAAGCACTCTAATGTCTAGGGGAAAAAAAAGACTGAAGACAGAGCTAAGAAAAAAAAATGCTGTCAGGATTTCATTTTTCCCTCTATTGGGAATCATTGGTGTGGCTCCTTGTACTGTTATGGCTGGCAATCAGGCAACACAGCGTGCAGTAATCAGCGCACATACAGAGATCTGGCAATAACCAAAAACAATAGGACGAGCTCTGAGACGTGGAATCTCTGTAGACTGCAGTACCTGATCTATCCTCACACAACTATAAGCAGCAGTGGATTGCGCCTATCACTACCTATGCAACTCGGCACTGCCTGAGGAGCTGACTAGCCTGAAGATAGAAATACAAGCCTGACTTACCTCAGAGAAATACCCCAAAGGAATAGGCAGCCCCCCACATATAATGACTGTTAGCAAGATGAAAAGACAAACGTAGGAATGAAATAGATTCAGCAAAGTGAGGCCCGATATTCTAGACAGAGCGAGGATAGCAAAGAGAACTATGCAGTCTACAAAAAACCCTAAAACGAAAACCACGCAAAGGGGCAAAAAGACCCACCGTGCCGAACTAACAGCACGGCGGTGCACCCCTTTGCTTCTCAGAGCTTCCAGCAAAAGTTAATAGCAAGCTGGACAGAAAAAACAGAAAACAAACTAGAAGCACTTATCTAGCAGAGCAGCAGGCCCAAGGAAAGATGCAGTAGCTCAGATCCAACACTGGAACATTGACAAGGAGCAAGGAAGACAGACTCAGGTGGAGCTAAATAGCAAGGCAGCCAACGAGCTCACCAAAACACCTGAGGGAGGAAGCCCAGAGACTGCAATACCACTTGTGACCACAGAAGTGAACTCAGCCACAGAATTCACAACAGAGGAGGCTCTGGCTGCTATTTTCAGAAAAGGTCTTTCTGAAGCCCTTAAAGATGTTATGGTGGGCTTTCCTACGCCTGCCGGTTTGAGCGAATCTATGTCTCTAGCCATTCAGATTGATCGGCGTCTGCGTGAGCGGAAAGCTGTGCACCATATGGCAGTGTCCTCTGAGCAGAGTTCCGAACCTATGCAATGTGATAGAATTTTGAATAGAACAGAACGGCAGGAATTCAGACGTCAGAATAGGCTGTGTTTTTACTGTGGTGATTCTGTTCATGTTATCTCCGATTGCCCTAAGTGTACTAAGAGAGTCGCTAGGTCTGTTACCATTGGTACTATACAGCCTAAATTTCTCTTATCTGTGACCCTGATTTGCTCATTGTCGTCCTTTTCTGTCATGGCATTTGTGGATTCAGGCGCTGCCCTGAACTTAATGGACTTAGAATTCGCCAGGTGCTGTGGTTTTTCTTTGCAGCCTTTGCAGAGCCCTATTCCTTTGAGGGGTATTGATGCTACACCCTTGGCCAAGGATAAACCTCAGTACTGGACGTAGATCACTATGTACATGGCTCCAGCACATCAGGAAGATTGCCGTTTTCTGGTGTTGCATAACCTGCATGATGTTGTTGTACTGGGTTTTCCATGGTTACAGGAACATAATCCGGTGCTGGATTGGAAAACTATGTCTGTGACTAGTTGGGGTTGTCAAGGGGTACATAGTGACGTTCCTTTGATGTCAATTTCCTCTTCCCCCTCTTCTGAGGTCCCTGAGTTTTTGTCGGATTTCCAGGATGTATTTGATGAGTCCAAGTCCAGTTCCCTTCCACCGCACAGGGACTGTGATTGTGCTATTAACTTGATTCCTGGTTGTAAGTTCCCTAAGGGCCGACTTTTCAATCTGTCTGTGCCAGAGCATGCCGCCATGCGGAGTTATGTTAAGGAGTCTTTGGAGAAGGGGCATATTCGGCCCTCTTCGTCAAAATTGGGAGCGGGTTTCTTTTTTGTTGCTAAGAAGGATGGCTCCTTGAGACCCTGTATTGATTCGTCTTAATAAGATCACGGTCAAATTCCAATACCCCTTGCCTTTGCTTACTGATTTGTTTGCTCAGATTAAGGGGGCTAGTTGGTTTACTAAGATTGACCTCCGAGGGGCATATAATCTTGTTCGTATTAAACAGGGTGACGAATGGAAAACTGCATTTAATACGGCCGAAGGCCATTTTGAATACCTTGTGATGCCATTTGGGCTCTCTAATGCTCCATCTGTGTTCCAGTCTTTCATGCATGATATTTTCTGCAATTATCTTGATAAATTCATGGTCGTATATTTGGATGATATTTTGATTTTTTCCGATGATTGGGAGTCTCATGTGAAGCAGGTCAGGATGGTGTTCCAGATCCTTCGTGATAATGCTTTGTTTGTGAAGGGATCTAAGTGCTTATTCGGAGTTCAGAAGGTCTCTTTTTTGGGTTTTATTTTTTCTCCCTCGTCTATAGAAATGGATCCTGTTAAGGTCCAAGCTATTCATGACTGGATTCAACCCACATCTGTGAAGGGCCTTAAAAATTTTTTGGGCTTTGCTAATTTCTATCGTTGTTTCATTGCCAACTTTTCCAGTGTGGTTAAGCCCCTTACTGATTTGACGAAGAAAGGCGCTGATGTGACGAATTGGTCCTCTGCGGCTGCTGAGGCCTTTCAGGAGCTTAAACGCTGATTTACTTCTGCCCCTGTGTTACATCAGCCGGATGTTTCTCTTCCTTTTCAGGTTGAGGTCGACGCTTCTGAGATTGGGGCAGGGGCCGTTTTGTCTCAGAGGGAGTGTGATGGTTCTTTGATGAAACCGTGTGCTTTTTTTTCCAGAAAGTTTTCGCCTGCGGAATGCAATTATGATGTCGGCAATCGGGAGTTGTTGGCTATGAAGTGGGCGTTTGAGGAGTGGCGACATTGGCTTGAGGGAGCTAAGCACCGCGTTGTGGTCCTGACCGATCATAAGAATCTGATTTACCTCGAGTCGGCCAAGCGGCTGAATCCTAGACAGGCTCGATGGTCCCTGTTTTTCTCCCGTTTTGATTTTGTGGTCTCGTATCTTCCGGGATCTAAGAATGTTAAGGCTGATGCCCTCTCTAGGAGTTTTTCGCCTGATTCTCCTGGAGTCTTTGAGCCGGTTGGCATTCTTAAGGAAGGGGTGATTCTTTCTGCCATCTCCCCTGATTTGCGGCGGGTGCTTCAGGAATTTCAGGCTGATAGGCCTGACCGCTGTCCTGTGGGGAAGCTGTTTGTTCCTGATGGATGGACAAGTAAGGTAATTTCTGAGGTTCATTGTTCAGTAGTGTTGAGCATTCCGATACCGCAAGTATCGGGTATCGGCCGATATTTGCGGTATCGGAATTCCGATACCGAATTCCGATACTTCCCGCGTATCGGATACCGGAATCGGAAGTTCCCAGAATTCAAACTGCATGCAGCAGCCAATGAGGAATGATTGGAAGTGTGGGCACATCCTGTTTAGCATGGTGGGCATGTAAGTACTGGCAAGGCTGTGATTGGCTGCTGAAATGATGTCACTCTGCACTATAAAAAACGCTGCCGCCATTTTGCACTCACTCTGCTGTGATTTCAGTTAGGGACAGGACGCTGTGTTCTAACTGAGGGCCAGTTGAGCTAGCTAATTGCTTTATTTTCCTTTACAAAGGCTAATTTAGCAAAACGCTGTGTGTTCTTCACTGTTCACCTTGCTCTTGCCTTGCAGCGCTGTTTTAACAGCGTTCTGCAAGGTCTCTGTGTGTGTGTGTGTGTGTGTGCAGCTCACTCTGTAGTCTGTGTGCAGCCATATACCCGGTTGTATTCAGCTCAGGGGGGGTTCACACTGCCTCACACAGTTGTCCTTTTTTGCTCATAGTGCAGCCTGCTGCACATTTTTTCTCAAATTTCCTATTAGTGTTTTTCCACCCGTCTCCAGCTAAATTGTGGAAAAACACTACATAGGATAACCTAGAGGGGGGTTTTTGGGCCTTGCAGCGCCGTTTACGGCTGTCTGCACGGTCTCCGTGTGAGCCCAGCTCGCCCTGTAGTCTGTGTGCAGCCATAGCCGGTTGGATTCAGCTCAGGGTTCGTTACTGGCTCATACCTTGAGAAAAATTTTCCTTTCTTTCAAATAGTGCAGCCTGTTTAAAAATTTTAAAAAAAATTCCCTATTAGTGTCTTTCCACCCGTCTCCAGCTAAATAGTGGAAAAATACTACATAGGATAACCTAGAGGAGGGTTTTTTGGCCTTGCAGCGCCATTTACGGCTGTCTGCACGGTCTCTGTGTGAGCGCAGCTCGCCCTGTAGTCTGTGTGCAGCTATAACCGGTTGGATTCAGCTCAGGGTGCGTTACTGCCTCATACCTTGAAAAACAATTTCCTTTTTTTCAAATAGTGCAGCCTGTTTAAAATTTAAAAAAAAAAATTCCTATTAGTGTTTTTCCACCCGTCTCCAGCTAAATAGTGGAAAAACACTACATAGGATAACCTAGAGGAGGGTTTTTTGGCCTTGCAGCGCCGTTTACGGCTGTCTGCACGGTCTCCGTGTGATTTAAACTAGCTCTGTAGCCCGATCTGCACAAAAAAAAAAGTAAAGTTCACCAAACACAACTTAACACTTGTGTAGGCCACATTTGAAAAATAATAAAGTTTAGTCCACACTTTACAACATTAGTGTTTCTTACACCTGTTAGGAGGAGCATTTCAGGAATAAGCACGCTAATGCCTTAGTACTTTTCTGCTTATCTTTATCTGTCAACCAAGATGAAGAGGGCAGGGAGTAAGGCACGTGGGCGTGGGCGCGGAGCAGGGAGAGGAGCAGGGAGAGGACGTGGTGATTCTGTGCCTGCTGCGGGCGCCGGTGACTCGTCGTCACTCAGTTTCAGCAGGGAACAGTCCTTCATGCGCAGCTTTGTCGGAGAGCGCCGTGCACCGCTGCTGCGTGAAGACAAAATTGAAGCCGTTGTCGGGTGGATGGCAGCTAACGCCTCGGCATCGACTTCAGTTAGTGCCACATCCTCTCAGGCACAGAGCACTGGAGAGCAGCCATCTGTCTCTTCACCACCTGCCAAATTGGCCAGGCAGTCAGAGAGCCCAGGACAGGAGCCGTCTCTACTTCTGTTCTCTGAATCTCTTGGCTTGGAAACAGGGGGCCAGCCAAGCAGCATTGGAGAAATGGAAGAAGAGGCAGTGTGCAGTGATGCCCAACAGCTTTTTCTCTCAGACTCTGAAGAGGCAGGTGGGCCAGTGCCTCCGGTGACCACAGCGCAGTACGCATCTGATGATGAAACTCAGGTGCCGCTTTCTGATGCGTACTGTGCTGCCGAGACTACCCAGGAGGAGCAGTTGGTGGCAGAGGGTAGTGGAGATGATGAGGTCCTTGACCCATCGTGGCGTGAGGAACAGGAAGGTGGTGGGAGCAGCTCTGAGGAAGAGCTTCCCCTTACGGGCCAAAGAGGGAGAGGGAGGGGGAAGACTGCGGAGCCTGTAGCCTCCACTTTGGCACCCGTTAGGAGCCTGTCTCTTTCCAAAGCCAAAAAGGGCGCTCCCAAGACTTGCAGTGCCTGGTCCTTTTTTGACACAGTTGCAGATGACATTTGTTTTGTCAAATGCAAGCTGTGTCATCAGAAAGTAAAAAGAGGTAAAAGTGTCAGCAACCTCAATACCACAAATATGTGGAAACATGTGCGGACCAGGCACGCGGTGGAGTTACAGAAACACAGTGAAGACGTAGGCCAACCAACAGCGGCAGCTACCACCTCTTCATCTCGTGTTGCCTCTTCCTCCACTGTTGTCCAGAGACCTAGTGTAATTCCACCCACAGCACCACCTTCCCAGTCATCCTCACACTCCCAGTCTACTCTACAGCCATCGGTAGTACAGGCATGGGAGAAAAGGCGGGCATTCTCGGCCAACCACCCCCGAGCACAGGCTCTGAATGCAGGCATTGCCAAACTGTTGTCCCTGGAAATGCTCTCGTTCAGGCTGGTGGAGACTGACAGCTTCCGTGACTTGATGGCATTGGCAGTCCCACAGTACAAGGTGCCCAGCCGCTTTTACTTCAGCAGGCAGGCTGTCCCTGCCCTGCACAGGCATGTTGAGGCAAACATAAAACATGCGCTACTGAACGCCGTCAGTAGCAAGGTCCACCTCACCACCGATGCGTGGACCAGTCAGCATGGACAGGGGCGATATGTTTCCCTCACTGCCCATTGGGTTAATGTTGTTGAGCCAGGTACAGATCGTGCGAGTGGCGCAGGACGTGTCCTGCCCACTCCAAGGATTGCAGGAATCCAGTCTGTACGCATCGACTCCTCCTCTTACACCAGTTCCTCAGATTCCTCTCTGCAGGATCCGTCACAGTCCACCTCCACATGGACCCGTGAACGTTTACCTATGACCGACATGAGCACAGCCGTGGCCAAACGTCAGCAGGCCATCTTGAAACTAGTTTCATTGGGGCATCGAAGCCACACAGCGCAGGAGCTCTGGAATGCCATCAAGCAGGAGAGCGATGTGTGGTTACTGCCAGCGAATCTCCAGCCAGGCATGGTAGTGTGTGACAATGGCCGAAATCTGGTGGCAGCTTTGGCCCTTGGCAACCTCACTCACATCCCATGTCTGGCACATGTGCTCAATTTGGTTGTGCAGAGTTTTCTGAGGGACTATCCGGATCTTGATGCCCTGCTGCACAAGGTCCGCCTAGAGTGTGCTCACTTGCGGCGTTCCAGCCTGGCCAGATCCCGCATTGCTGCTCTGCAGCGCCGATTCCGCCTTCCGGAACACCGCATCATATGTGACCTACCTACCCAGTGGAATTCCACGTTACATATGTTGGAGCGGTTGTGTGAGCAGCAGCAAGCAGTTATGGAGTACCAGCTGCATCAGGCGCAAAGAAGTCGCAGTCAGCGCCGATCAGACTTCACAACCACAGAGTGGGCCACTATGAAGGACGTCTGCCAGGTTTTGCGTCCTTTTGATTATTCCACTCGGATGGCAAGTGCAGATGATACACTAGTCAGCATGACTGTCCCCCTTATCTGCCTGCTTCAGCAAACTTTGCAAGGGTTAAGGGATGATGTTGTGGAAGAGGTGGAGGATGAGGAGTCACCTTTTCCATCAGCTTCTGGAGAGTCAGCGCCACGTGGTTCCTCACAAAGGGGTACGCAGGGGCCAATTTGTGAGGAGGATGAGGAGGAGTCAATGGAGGAGGAAGAGCTCCGTCCAGAGGAGGGAGCGACACAATTGTCCAGTGGTCAGTGTGTACAGCGAGGGTGGGGTGATGACGAGCGGGCAGAGATCATGTCTCAAGCAGGGGACAGCGTTTCTGGGCCAGTTGGCACTCTGCAGCACATGGTGGATTTCATGCTGCAGTGCCTGAGAAACGACCGCCGCATCGACCACATTCTCAACATGCCTGATTATTGGGTGTTCACCCTCCTCGATCCTCGCTACCGGGACAACGTCCAAAACCTCATCCCAGCGTTGACCCGGGAGCGTAAATTGCGGGAGTACCACGACACACTGGTGAATTCCATCATCTTCTCCTGTCCAACTGAGAGGAGTGCTGCTAGTGCTTTACAAAGCAGCTCAGTGCGTCGAGGCAGTGGGGGAGGCTCTGCCCAAAGAGGGAGCAGAAGCAGTGCCTCTGCCCAAGGCAAGCCCAGTATGGCACAACTCTGGCACACTTTTGTGTGCCCGCCCCAAATGTCTACACCATCACCGGCGGCTCCAGTCAGCAGGAGGCAACGGTTCCGTCAGATGGTGACAGACTACATGGCTTGCCCTCTTACTGTACTCCCAGACGGCTCTTCCCCGTTCAAGTTTTGGGTCTCTAAGCTGGATACATGGCCAGAGCTAAGCCAGTATGCATTGGAGGTGCTGGCTTGCCCTGCGGCTAGTGTCTTATCGGAACGTGTCTTTAGTGCCGCAGGTGGTGTACTAACAGACCGTCGCATGCGACTGTCCTCCGATAACGTTGACCGGCTTACTTTCCTGAAAATGAACCAGGCCTGGATCTCGCAGGAATTGCCACTCCTCTGCCTGATGAAGTAATTGGGTGTCATCCAGGTCTCCTGCTGTGTTCATCTTTCTACCACCTGAACTGCTATTCCTGGGCTCCAACACCGCCAGTTGCGGCTCAGAAGTGCAGGCTGCACAGTAAAAACATACGACCCAGTGTTATTGGGTTTCAGTAACGTCAGCTGATCCCCAGCTGTGTAGCCGGCAATGTGTCCTGCGACCGCCACGCTGGCACAACAACCTAAATGTAAGGGAACCTGTCCCCCCCCCCCCCCGTCGTTTGTTACTGAAAGAGCCATCTTGTGCAGCAGTAATGCTGCACAAGGAAAAGGTAGCTCTTTTTTTTTAGCTCCTTGCACACGCAGAACTTAACACTTATAAAATGTGTTCACTGATACCGTTATACTGTCCCGGAGCTGGGACTTTCCTTCGCAATGTGACGCAGCACAGCCGTCATTCCTACCCCCTTGGTGCCATGCGCTGCCTCCTCAGCGTTGTTTTAAGCTGTCACGGAGCCTTCGCTGTTCTGTTATCCCTTGGGCATGCCCTATTTGCGCTGCCTGTCTTCTGACATAATTTGGTGTCAGGCTGGCTGCGCCTGTGCGGCCGCGCTGCCCGAGATCCCGCCTCGCTGTGTCTTCTGATTGAGTCACACTGCGGGCCTGGGATCCATGGGCATGCGCAGTGCATATCTTCCCCTCGGGCTCTCGCTCATTTCCCTCCGCCTTCTTTAGACTGTGCGCCGTCAGCTGATCCCTAATAGCATGCCACGGCCGTGACACCGCATATTCTGAAGAAGAGGGAAGGAGGGGAGTGAGAGTCGAGGATATGCACTGTGCATGTCCATGGTTCCAAGGCCCGCAGTGGGATTACGTTGGACGAGACTGCGAGGTGGGATCTGGAGCAGCGTGGACGCACAGGCAGTAACAGCCTGACACCAAATTATGTCAGAAGACAGGCAGCGCTAATTGGGCATGGCCAAGGGCTAACAGAACAGCGCAGGCTCCGTGACAGCTTAAAACAACGCTGAGGAGGCAGCGCACGGCACCAAGGGGATAGGAATGTCAGCTGTGCTGTGTCCCATTACGAAGGAAATTCGCACCTCCGGGACGGTTTAACGGTATAAGGGGACACATTTTTAGTGTTTACTTCGGTGTTTACAAGGAGCATAATTAAAAGAACCACCTTTTCCTTTTGCATCGTTAGTGATGCACAAGATGGCTCTTTCAGCTACAAACGTCTTGGGGGGGGGGTTAAAGGTTCCCTTTCAACTTGCTACAATCAGGCTTCGGCCTACACTCTGTTCCTCTGCTCCTCCTGCTGTCCCTGGGCTCTAACACCGCCAGTTGGTGCCTGGAAGTGCTGTGTGCACAGTCAACAGTCGCTCCTCTGTTATTGGGGGTCAGTAACGTCAGCTGATCCCCAGCTGTGTGTGCGGCAATACCTCCAATCTGCTCCTCCTGCTGTCCCTGGGCTCTAACACCGCCAGTTGGTGCCTGGAAGTGCTGTGTGCACAGTCAACAGTCGCTCCTCTGTTATTGGGGTTCAGTAACGTCAGCTGATCCCCAGCTGTGTGTGCGGCAATACCTCCAATCTGCTCCTCCTGCTGTCCCTGGGCTCTAACACCGCCAGTTGGTGCCTGGAAGTGCTGTGTGCACAGTCAACAGTCGCTCCTCTGTTATTGGGGTTCAGTAACGTCAGCTGATCCCCAGCTGTGTATCCGGCAACGTGTCATGCGACCGCAACGCTGGCACAACTAAAATGTAAGGTGACCTGTCCCCCCCCCCCCTAGGCGTTTGTTACTGAAAGAGCCACCATGTGCAGCACTAATACTGCACAAGGGAAAGGTCGCTCTTGAAATTATGCTCCTTGCAAACGCTGAACTACACACTCATGTAATGTGTCCCCTCACACCGTCCAACCGTCCCGGAGGTGGGACTTTTCTTTGTAATGTGACGCAGCACAGCCGTCATTGCTACCCCCTTGGCACCGTGCGCTGCCTCCTTAGCGTTGTTTGATTCCGTCATGGACCCTGCGCTGTTATGTTATCCCGTGGCCATGCACAGTTTGCGCTGCCTGTCCTCTGACATCATTTGTTGTCGTCCTGGCTGCGCCTGTGCGTCCACGCTGCCCGAAATCACACCTCGCAGTGTCGTCTAATGTGATCCCACAGTGGGCCTGGTATCCATGGCCATGCGCAGTGCATCTACTAGCCTCTCACTCCCCTTCTTCACGCTTCTTCAGACTAGGCGGCGTCAGCTGATCCCTAATAGCATGCCACGGCCGTGACGCCGCACAGTCTGAAGAAGCAGGAAGGAGGTGAGTGAGAGGCGATGATATGCACTGCGCATGCCCATGGATCCCTGGCCCGCAGTGGGACTACATTAGATGACACTGCAAGGTTTGATCTCGGGCAGCTTGGACGCACAGGCACTGCCAGCCTGACACCTACATGATGTCAGAAGACGGCCACCGCTAACTGTGCATGGCCAAGGGATAACATTACAGCGCGGGCTCCGTGACAGAACCAAACAACGTTGAGGAGGTGGCGCCCGGCACCAAGGGGGATGGAATGACGGCTGTGCTATGTCACATTACTAAGGAAAGTCCCACTTCCGGGATGGTTTGACGGTGTGAGGGGACACATTATATGAGTGTGTACTTCAGCGTTTGCAAGGAGCATAATTTTCGGAGCCACCATTTTCCATGTGCAGTATTACTGCTGTACAAGATGGCTCTTTCAGCAACAAATGCCTGGGGGGGGGGGGTTAAAGGTTCCCTTTCAACTTGCTCCACTGCAGGCTTCGGCCTACACTCTGCTCCTCTTTGATTCCCTGGGTTTCAACACTGTCAGTTGCCACCTGGAAGTATTGTCTACACAGAAAAAACACTAGGTGATGTGTCAGTGGGGTTCAGCACCGCCAGCTGTTCCCCTGCTGTGTAGTCGGCAACGTGTCCAGCACAAGCCACGCTGGCACAACAGAACAAAAGCTGCCACCAGTGCAGGCTTCGGCCTACACTCTGCTCCTCTCCTCCTCCTGCTGACCCTGGGCTCAAACACCGCTAGTTTTTGCCCGGAAGTGCTAGCTGCACAGAGAAAAACACCAGCCAATGTGTAAGTGGGGTTCAGCAACGCCAGCTGTTCCCCTGCTGTGTAGCCGGCAACGTGACCTGCAAACGCCACGCAGGCACATGAACTGAAATTAAAGGGAACCTGGCCCCACCCCCCAGGTGTTTCTATGTATAACAGCCACCTAGTACAGCAGTACTGCTGCATTTGTACAAGGTGGCTGACTTTTCCTCCTTGCCCACGTTGAACTCAACACGTACAAAATGTGTCTCATTGAGACCATTCCACTGTCCCTGAGGTGTGACTTTCCTTTCTAATGATACGCAGCACCCCCCTTGGTAGCATTTCCCGTCTTTTGTCATCATGGTTAGCTGGCTGCGCCTGTGCATCCAGCCTGCTAGAAACAACGCCCCTCGTTGTCATATTTATTTTGTCAGCGAGGGTGTGGTTTATGGGCACGAGCAGTGCATATGTTCGCCTGTCTTAACTCATCTCCTTCCGCCTTCTTCAGACTGTGCGGCCTCCTGGCCCTGGTAGGCGATAAGGGATCAGCTGAGGCCGCCCAGTCTGAAGCAGGTGTAAGGACATGTGTGAGCGACAAACCTATTTACTGCACAAGGCCACGAATCCCAGCCACGCAGTGTGATTTTTTGAAAACACACTGTGGGTCTGGGATTCATGTCCATCGCTAACCGCAACGGCCGACATGAAATGAGGTCAGAAGACAGGAAGCGCTCACAGCGCATGGCCAAGGGATCACAATAGCGCAGACTCCTGTACAGCAAATAACAATGCTCAGGAATCTGCGCCTAGCAGCTAGGTGTAAATTTTGACACCTGTGCTGCATCTCCTTAAAAAGACAAGTCACGCCTCCACTACTGTTTGACAGTATAGTGGGCTAAATAGTGTACGTGTTTTATTCAGCGTGTGCAAGGAGGAAATTAAATAGAGCAACCTTTTACTTGTGCAGCATTAATGCTGCACAAGGTGTGGCTCTTGTACCTTGCAACACCTGAGGGGGGGTTAAAGGTAACCTTTGAAATTGGTTCAACTAGGCTTCGGCCTACACTCTGCTCCTCTCCTGCTGACCCTGGGCTCAAACACCGCTAGTTTTTGCCCGGAACTGCTAGCTGCACAGAGAAAAACACCAGTCAATGTGTTAGTGGGGTTCAGCACCGCCAGCTGTTCCCCTGCTGTGTAGTCGGCATCGTGTCCAGCACAAGCCACGCTGGCACAACCGACCAAAAGCTGCCACCAGTGCAGGCTTCGGCCTACACTCTGCTCCTCTTCTCCTCCTGCTGACCCTGGGCTCAAACACCGCCAGTTGTAGCCTGGAAGTGCTAGCTGCACAGAGAAAAACACCAGCCAATGTGTTAGTGGGGTTCAGCACCGCCAGCTGTTCCCCTGCTGTGTAGCCGGCATCGTGTCCAGCACAAGCCACGCTGGCACAACCGACCAAAAGCTGCCACCAGTGCAGGCTTCGGCCTACACTCTGCTCCTCTCCTCCTCCTGCTGACCCTGGGCTCAAACACCTCCAGTTTCTGCCCGGAAGTGCTAGCTGCACAGAGAAAAACACCAGCCAATGTGTTAGTGGGGTTCAGCACCGCCAGCTGTTCCCCTGCTGTGTAGCCGGCATCGTGTCCAGCACAAGCCACGCTGGCACAACCGACCAAAAGCTGCCACCAGTGCAGGCTTCGGCCTACACTCTGCTCCTCTCCTCCTCCTGCTGACCCTGGGCTCAAACACCGCTAGTTTTTGCCCGGAACTGCTAGCTGCACAGAGAAAAACACCAGCCAATGTGTTAGTGGGGTTCAGCACCACCAGCTGTTCCCTTGCTGTGTAGCCGGCAACGTGTCCTGCAAACGCCACGCAGGCACATGAACTGAAATTGAAGGGAGCCTGCCCCCCACCCCCAGGTGTTTCTATGTATAACAGCCACCTTGTACAGCAGTACTGCTGCATTTGTACAAGGTGGCTGACTTTTTTCTCCTTGCCCACGTGGAACTCAACACGTACAAAATGTGTCTCATTAGAGACCATTCCACTGTCCCTGAGGTGTGACTTTCCTTTCTAATGACACGCAGCACCCCCATTGTTAGCGCTGCCCGTCTTCTGACATCATTGGTTGGCTGGCTGTGCCTGTGCGTTCGCCCTGCCCGACACAACGCCCCTCGTTGTCTCATATATTTTGACTGCGAGGGTGTGATTGATGGGCACGAGCAGTGCATATGTTCCCCTGTCTTCACTCCCCTCCTTCCGCCTTCTTCTGACTGTGCGGCCTCATGGCCGCGGCATGCGAGAAGGGATCAGCTGAGGCCGCCCAGTCTGAAGCAGGTGTAAGGACATGTGTGAGCGGCGAACATATTTACTGCACAAGGCCACGAATCCCAGCACCGCAGTGTGACTTTAGGAAAAGGCACTGTGGTTCTGGGATTTATGGCCATCGTTAACCGCACCGGCCAACATGAAATGAGGTCATAAGACGGGCAGCTCTAACAGGGCATTGCCAAGGGATAACACAAGAGTGCTGACTCCTGTACAGCAAATAACAACGCTCAGGAAGCTGCGCCAAGCACCAAGGTGTTATTTGGGACACCTGTGCTGCGTCTCCTTAAAAAGCCAAGTCACGCATCCACTACAGTTTGACTGTAGAATGGGCAAAATTGTGTACGTCTTTCATTCAGCGTGTGCAAGTAGACAAATTAATAGAGCAACCTTTCACTTGTGCAGCATTAATACTGCACAAGGTGTGTCTCTTGTACTTTGTAACACCTGAGGGGGGGTTAAAGGTTTCCTTTGAAATTGGTTCAACTAGGCTTCGGCCTACACTCTGCTCCTCTCCTCCTCCTCCTCCTGCTTCACCACGGGCTCTAACATCGCTAGTTTTTGCCCGCAAGTGCTAGCTGCACAGAGAAAAACACCCGCCATTGTGTTAGTGGGGTTCAGCAACGCCAGCTGTTCCCACACTGTGTAGCCGGCAAAGTGTCCTGCAAACGCAACGCTGACACAAAGCTGCCTCCAGTGCAGGCTTCGGCCTACACTCTGCTCCCCCTGCTTACCCTTTGCTCCAGCACTGCTAGTTGGGGCTCTAGGAAGACAATCTTTAATAGGCAACGCATCTGGGTTCCAGCACCGCCAGCTGGTTCTCGGCAGTGTTTTTGTCACAGGTACTCCCTCGTGCCAAACCTGGTTTCAGCACCGTCAGCTGTTTCCGGGTTGTGTCAAACTCGCTGAGACGCCTATGCTTGCCCCGTCGTGTTGCGGTCGGGTTAGCCAACTCCAGGGTGCCTCCAGTTTAGGAGCTTCCTATGTGGGCTGCGTGAACTGGTAGTCAAGGCTGGTTCTGTAGTGCCAGTAGGCCCAGCTCCCCCTGTAGGACTGTTGGGTTCGGTAACTGCGGCTGCCTCGCGGCCTAGCTGTTCTCTCCTCTCCTGTGGGCCTTCGGGTCTACCACCTGGTTCCAGCACCGTCAGCTGGTTCCAGGCCGAGCCTTTGGCTTAGGTGCCTCCTCCTGGGTATCCGAGTTCCGCCAACGTCAGGCGGTCCTTGGTAGTGCTTTTAAGCGCGGGCACCTACAGCTTAGTAACCGGGTTCCAGCACCGCCAGCTGGTCCTCGGCCGTGCCATTGGCTCTTGCACACTGGGGCAACGCATCTGGGTTCCAGCACCGCCAGCTGGTTCTCGGCAGTGTTCTTGTCACAGGTACTCCCTCGTGCCAAGCCTGGTTTCAGCACAGTCAGCTGTTTCCGGGTTGTGTCAAGCTCACTGAGACGCCTATGCTTGCCCCGTCATGGTGCGGTCGGGTTAGCCAACTCCAGGGTGCCTCCAGTTTAGGAGCTTCCTATGTGGGCTGCGTGAACTGGTAGTCAAGGCTGGTTCTGTAGTGCCAGTAGGCCCAGCTCCCCCTGTAGGACTGTTGGGTTCGGTAACTGCGGCTGCCTCGCGGCCTAGCTGTTCTCTCCTCTCCTGTGGGCCTTCGGGTCCACCTCCTGGTTCCAGCACCGTCAGCTGGTTCCAGGCCGAGCCTTTGGCTTAGGTGCCTCCTCCTAGGTATCCGAGTTCCGCCAACGTCAGGCGGTCCTTGGTAGTGCTTTTAAGCGCGGGCACCTACAGCTTAGTAACCGGGTTCCAGCACCGCCAGCTGGTCCTCGGTCGTGCCATTGGCTCTTGCACACTGGGGCAACGCATCTGGGTTCCAGCACCGCCAGCTGGTTCTCGGCAGTGTTCTTGTCACAGGTACTCCCTCGTGCCAAGCCTGGTTTCAGCACCGTCAGCTGTTTCCGGGTTGTGTCAAGTTCACTGAGACGCCTATGCTTGCCCCGTCGTGGTGCGGTCGGGTTAGCCAACTCCATGGTGCCTCCAGTTTAGGAGCTTCCTATGTGGGCTGCGTGAACTGGTAGTCAAGGCTGGTTCTGTAGTGCCAGTAGGCCCAGCTCCCCCTGTAGGACTGTTGGGTTCGGTAACTGCGGCTGCCTCGCGGCCTAGCTGTTCTCTCCTCTCCTGTGGGCCTTCGGGTCCACCTCCTGGTTCCAGCACCGTCAGCTGGTTCCAGGCCGAGCCTTTGGCTTAGGTGCCTCCTCCTGGGTATCCGAGTTCCGCCAACGTCAGGCGGTCCTTGGTAGTGCTTTTAAGCTCGGGCACCTACAGCTTAGTAACCGGGTTCCAGCACCGTCAGCTGGTCCTCGGTCGTGCCATTGGCTCTTGCACACTGGGGCAACGCATCTGGGTTCCAGCAACGCCAGCTGGTTCTCGGCAGTGTTTTTGACACAGGTACTCCCTCGTGCCAAGCCTGGTTTCAGCACCGTCAGCTGTTTCCGGGTTGTGTCAAGTTCACTGAGACGCCTATGCTTGCCCCGTCGTGGTGCGGTCGGGTTAGCCAACTCCAGGGTGCCTCCAGTTTAGGAGCTTCCTATGTGGGCTGCGTGAACTGGTAGTCAAGGCTGGTTCTGTAGTGCCAGTAGGCCCAGCTCCCCCTGTAGGACTGTTGGGGTTCGGTAACTGCGGCTGCCTCGCGGCCTAGCTGTTCTCTCCTCTCCTGTGGGCCTTCGGGTCCACCACCTGGTTCCAGCACCGTCAGCTGGTTCCAGGCCGAGCCTTTGGCTTAGGTGCCTCCTCCTGGGTATCCGAGTTCCGCCAACGTCAGGCGGTCCTTGGTAGTGCTTTTAAGCGCGGGCACCTACAGCTTAGTAACCGGGTTCCAGCACCGCCAGCTGGTCCTCGGTCGTGCCATTGGCTCTTGCACACTGGGGCAACGCATCTGGGTTCCAGCACCGCCAGCTGGTTCTCGGCAGTGTTCTTGTCACAGGTACTCCCTCGTGCCAAGCCTGGTTTCAGCACCGTCAGCTGTTTCCGGGTTGTGTCAAGTTCACTGAGACGCCTATGCTTGCCCCGTCGTGGTGCGGTCGGGTTAGCCAACTCCAGGGTGCCTCCAGTTTAGGAGCTTCCTATGTGGGCTGCGTGAACTGGTAGTCAAGGTTGGTTCTGTAGTGCCAGTAGGCCCAGCTCCCCCTGTAGGACTGTTGGGTTCGGTAACTGCGGCTGCCTCGCGGCCTAGCTGTTCTCTCCTCTCCTGTGGGCCTTCGGGTCCACCTCCTGGTTCCAGCACCGTCAGCTGGTTCCAGGCCGAGCCTTTGGCTTAGGTGCCTCCTCCTGGGTATCCGAGTTCCGCCAACGTCAGGCGGTCCTTGGTAGTGCTTTTAAGCGCGGGCACCTACAGCTTAGTAACCGGGTTCCAGCACCGTCAGCTGGTCCTCGGTCGTGCCATTGGCTCTTGCACACTGGGGCAACGCATCTGGGTTCCAGCAACGCCAGCTGGTTCTCGGCAGTGTTTTTGACACAGGTACTCCCTCGTGCCAAGCCTGGTTTCAACACCGTCAGCTGTTTCCGGGTTGTGTCAAGCTCACTGAGACGCCTATGCTTGCCCCGTCGTGGTGCGGTTGGGTTAGCCAACTCCAGGGTGCCTCCAGTTTAGGAGCTTCCTATGTGGGCTGCGTGAACTGGTAGTCAAGGCTGGTTCTGTAGTGCCAGTAGGCCCAGCTCCCCCTGTAGGACTGTTGGGGTTCGGTAACTGCGGCTGCCTCGCGGCCTAGCTGTTCTCTCCTCTCGTGTGGGCCTTCGGGTCCACCTCCTGGTTCCAGCACCGTCAGCTGGTTCCAGGCCGAGCCTTTGGCTTAGGTGCCTCCTCCTGGGTATCCGAGTTCCGCCAACGTCAGGCGGTCCTTGGTAGTGCTTTTAAGCGCGGGCACCTACAGCTTAGTAACCGGGTTCCAGCACCGCCAGCTGGTCCTCGGTCATGCCATTGGCTCCTGCACACTGGGGCAACGCATCTGGGTTCCAGCACCGCCAGCTGGTTCTCGGCAGTGTTCTTGTCACAGGTACTCCCTCGTGCCAAGCCTGGTTTCAGCACCGTCAGCTGTTTCCGGGTTGTGTCAAGTTCACTGAGACGCCTATGCTTGCCCCGTCGTGGTGCGGTCGGGTTAGCCAACTCCAGGGTGCCTCCAGTTTAGGAGCTTCCTATGTGGGCTGCGTGAACTGGTAGTCAAGGCTGGTTCTGTATTGCCAGTAGGCCCAGCTCCCCCTGTAGGACTGTTGGGTTCGGTAACTGCGGCTGCCTCGCGGCCTAGCTGTTCTCTCCTCTCCTGTGGGCCTTCGGGTCTACCTCCTGGTTCCAGCACCGTCAGCTGGTTCCAGGCCGAGCCTTTGGCTTAGGTGCCTCCTCCTGGGTATCCGAGTTCCGCCAACGTCAGGCGGTCCTTGGTAGTGCTTTTAAGCGCGGGAACCTACAGCTTAGTAACCGGGTTCCAGCACCGTCAGCTGGTCCTCGGTCGTGCCATTGGCTCTGGCACACTGGGGCAACACATCTGGGTTCCAGCAACGCCAGCTGGTTCTCGGCAATGTTTTTGACACAGGTACTCCCTCGTGCCAAGCCTGGTTTCAGCACCGTCAGCTGTTTCCGGGTTGTGTCAAGCTCACTGAGACGCCTATGCTTGCCCCGTCGTGGTGCGGTCGGGTTAGCCAACTCCAGGGTGCCTCCAGTTTAGGAGCTTACTATGTGGGCTGCGTGAACTGGTAGTCAAGGCTGGTTCTGTAGTGCCAGTAGGCCCAGCTCCCCCTGTAGGACTGTTGGGGTTCGGTAACTGCGGCTGCCTCGCGGCCTAGCTGTTCTCTCCTCTCCTGTGGGCCTTCAGGTCCACCACCTGGTTCCAGCACCGTCAGCTGGTTCTCGGCAGTGTCTTTTGCTCTTGTACCTTCTGCTCCCCATCCTGGTTCCAGCACCGTCAGCTGGTTCCGGGCAGAGCCTTTGGCTTAGGTGCCTCCTTCTGGGTATCCGAGTTCCGCCAACGTCAGGCGGTCCTTGGTAGTGCTTTTTAGCACGGGTACCTCCTGCTTAGTAACCGGGTTCCAGTAACGTCAGCTGGTCCTCGGTAGTTCCATAGGCTCTTGGACCTTCGGCTACCCATCCGGGTTCCAGTACCGTCAGCTGGTTCTCGGCAGTGTCTTTTGCTCTTGTACCTTCTGCTCCCCATCCTGGTTCCAGTACCGTCAGCTGGTTCCGGGCAGAGCCTTTGGCTTAGGTGCCTCCTTCTGGGTATCCGAGTTCCGCCAACGTCAGGCGGTCCTTGGTGGTGCTTTTTAGCACGGGTACCTCCTGCTTAGTAACCGGGTTCCAGTAACGTCAGCTGGTCCTCGGTAGTTCCATAGGCTCTTGAACCTTCGGGTAGCCATCCGAGTTCCAGTTCCATCAGCTGGTTCTTGGCATTTTCTCAGCCTTCTTGTACCTTCTGCTACATTTCCAAGTTGAAGACCCTAAAGTCAACGACCCGGAAGACCACCCGGTGACGACGACGACGACCCGGAAGACCACCCCGATGACGACGACGGCGGAGACGACGACGGCGGAGACGACGACGGCGGAGACGACGACCCTGGAGACGACGACATGGAAGACCGAGAAGCAGAAGAACAAGAGGCTGCAGAACAAAGAGCAGAAGAACATTAAGCATAAGACTTAATATCAGAGCAAAAGATATTATCTAAATTATATGCAGAAGAAGACTAAGCAGTGTATGGGGGTGAGTCCGTTCCTCCTCGTGGTGCCCCTGGATAAAGCCTGATGCTGCAGGCCAAACTGAACGCGGACAAATGTAACTTTTGTGACTGGCAGAACGGAAGGTGTAATCTTCCAACTTTTATAGATAACAACTACGGGAATGCCTGTCACAAATGAGAATATGATGAAGAAGTAGAATAGGAAGAATAACAGTGGAATAAAAAGAATATGTAGAATAGGAAGAATAATAATAGTTGAATAAAATGAATATGAAGAATGTAATCAAAAAAAAAAAAAAAAAGGTAAAGGATGAAGAAGAAGATGAATAAGGTGAAGAAGAAGTTGATGTCAAAGATGCTGATGATGATGAAGATGAAAGTGTGGGAAAAGAAAAAAAAAAAAAGAAAAAAAAGAAGGGGAAGGGCGTGGAATAGTGAAACATCAATATCTGACAAAATAAAAAAAAAAATTTACATAGTCAATATCTTTGTCACTCCGAACGTCTTAAAAAAAACCAAAAAACATGCTATTCTATTTGATTGGGATAAACCTCTATGACTTTAATGTCTCCGCCACCTCCCCAAATACATTCGGCATTATTCTTAGTTGTTTTCCTTCATGTAGAATGAACCTACAAGGCAAGAAAGGGTTTATTTTAATTCCGATATTTTGGTCCCATTGACTTGCATTGGGATCGGGTATCGGTATTGGCGATATCCGATATTTTTTGAATATCGGCTGATCCAATCCGATACCGATACTTTCCGATATCGGAAGGTATCGCTCAACACTATTGTTCAGTGTTGGCTGGTCATCCTGGGATTTTTGGTACCAGAGATTTGGTTGCTAGGTCCTTTTGGTGGCCTTCCTTGTCGCGCGATGTCCGTGCTTTTGTGCCGTCCTGTGGGACTTGCGCCCGAGCCAAGCCTTGCTGTTCCCGCGCTAGTGGGTTGCTTTTGCCTTTGCCGGTCCCTGAGAGGCCCTGGACGCATATTTCCATGGATTTTATTTCGGATCTTCCTGTTTCCCAGAAGATGTCTGTTATCTGGGTTGTTTGTGACCGGTTCTCTAAAATGGTCCATCTGGTACATTTGCCTAAGTTGCCTTCCTCCTCAGATCTGGTTCCATTGTTTTTTCAGGATGTGGTTCATTTGCATGGCATTCCGGAGAATATTGTGTCTGACAGAGGTTCTCAGTTTGTCTCTAGATTTTGGCAGGCCTTTTGTGCTAGGATGGGCATTGATTTGTCTTTTTCTTCGGCGTTTCATCCTCAGACTAATGGCCAAACTGAGCGAACTAATCAGACCTTGGAGACCTATTTGAGATGCTTTGTGTCTGCTGATCAGGATGATTGGGTGTCTTTCTTGCCGTTAGCCGAGTTTGCCCTTAATAATCGGGCTAGTTCGGCTACTTTGGTTTCACCTTTCTTTTGTAATTTTGGTTTTCATCCTCGTTTTTCCTCTGGGCAGGTTGAGCCTTCTGATTGTCCTGGTGTTGATTCTGTGGTGGACAGGCTGCAGCAGATTTGGACTCATGTGGTGGACAATTTGACGTTGTCTCAGGAAAGGGCTCAATGTTTTGCTAACCGCCGTCGGTGTGTTGGTCCCCGGCTTCGTGTGGGGGATTTGGTTTGGTTGTCTTCTCGTCATGTTCCTATGAAGGTTTCTTCCCCTAAGTTTAAGCCTCAGTTTATTGGTCCTTATAAAATTTCTGAAATTATTAATCCGGTGTCTTTTCGTTTGGCTCTTCCAGCCTCTTTTGCCATTCATAATGTTTTCCATAGATCTTTGTTGCGGAGATATGTGGTGCCCGTTGTTCCCTCGGTTGACCCTCCTGCCCCGGTGTTGGTTGAGGGAGAGTTGGAATATGAGGTTGAGAAGATTTTGGATTCTCGTTTTTCGAGGCGGAGGCTTCAGTATCTTGTCAAGTGGAAGGGTTATGGCCAGGAGGATAATTCTTGGGTTGTTGCCTCCGATGTCCATGCCACCGATTTGGTTCGTGCTTTTCACTTGGCTCGTCCTGATCGGCCTGGGGGCTCTGGTGAGGGTTCGGTGACCCCTCCTCAAGGGGGGGTACTGTTGTGAATTCTGCTCTTGGGCTCCCTCCAGTGGTTGTAAGTGGCACTTTTGTGAGTTCTGCTCTTGGGCTCCCTCTTGTGGTTTCAAGTGGTATGGCTGCTCCTTGGAGTTAGCTGTCAGCAGCTGTTTCCACTGATCGTCTTTTCTGCTCGGCTATTTATGCCTGGCTCTATCCTTCAGCTAGTGCCACTTGTAAATGGTTCCTGGTTGGATTCACATCTGTTTGGATTTCCCTGTTATCCTGACCAGTTCAGCAAAGCTAAGTTCTTGCTTGCTTTTTTCTGTCCACAGATTGTGGACTTATCCGTTCTGTGCTTTCTATGTTTGTCCAGCTTATCAGTATGAATTAATTCTGTCTTGCTGGAAGCTCTGGGAAGCAGATTTACCCTCCACACCTTTAGTCAGGTGTGGAGATTTTTTGTAAACTCTGCATGGATTTTTGTAGTGTTTAATACTGACCGCACAGTATTCCATCCTGTCCTATCTATCTAGCTAGACTGGCCTCCTGTGCTCATCCTGGTTTCATTCTGTGTATGTCTTTTCCCTCTCCACTCACAGTCATTATTTGTGGGGGGCTAATCTATCCTTTGGGGATTTTCTCTGAGGCAAGATAGTTTTCCTGCTTCTATCTTTAGGGGTAGTTAGCTCTTAGGCTGTGACGAGGTGCCTAGGGAAAGTTAGGAGCATCCCACGGCTACTTCTAGTGTTGTGTTGAGCTTAGGGACTGCGGTCAGTACAGTTACCACTTCCTTCAGAGCTCATTCCATGTTGCTCCTAAACCACCGCATCATAACACATGGCTGCACGCTCTACGAGCACTATGGACTCTGGCATGGCTGCACGCTCTACGAGCACTATGGACTCTGGCATGGCTGCATGCTCTATGAGCACTATGGATTCTGACACGGTGCAGCCGGACCCTGACAGGTCACCCACCACCACGCCACGCCATATCAGCCCACCAATACCTCCCAGAACCCGTCAAAATAAAAAAAACACACACAAAAAAACAGAGAACTCTTAGCATTCCTCCCCCTTCACCTCCCAATGTGTCTGTAATGTTAGGTTTGTCTCACCCTTCAACTGCGTCTCAAGCCTCTCATGTGTCAAGCCCCATCCCCGAAATACCAGACCCCACTAGTTTCATTGCCCCTCCTCCTGTCACCTCTGCGTCGTCCACGGTTAGCCAGGCCTCAGTGCTTCACACCCTCCGTTTACATCACTCTACCCCAAGCCGGCGCAGTTAAATACATTTTTTGGGTTGTTAAAAAAATAAATACAATTTGATTTGCCACAATTATGTTTGGTTTATTTTGTCTATCGCCGCCGGCAACACACACTGTGCACCAAACAAGAAACTTCGCAACACACTTAATTTTTGGGCCACATTATGTCTCCAGTAGTTATAAAAAAAAAAAGACTGCACCTTTGTGTGTCTTTAGTATAAAGATATGAGGAGGGCCAAAAAATAATATATGTATTATCTCCATAATCTCTTCTTTCTGCTGTGACTAGAGTTGCAGTCTGAAGAGAAAATGGCGGAAATACAGTGCAGAACTCTACTGAACAGGTCAGGTGTAAAAAAAAAACGAATTAGTTAGGAAACCTGACCTGGTGAGTAGAGAACTGCCTTGTATAACCTCCAATTTCTCTTCTGTGTACATAACCTATTACACACAAATAGAAGGGACAATGGTGGTCACACACGGCATATCTATGCTCACCTGCACAGGTGTCAGAAATAGTGAATTCATGAGGCTGTTATATGTGCAACATGAATTCATTATTTCTGACACCTGACTTGATGAGTATAGATCTCTTTAATGTGACAGTCATTGTCTCTCTTCAGTCTGTGTCCAATGGATACTGCAGAACAGAATAAGGACTCAATGACGTCACCAAGCTTAAAGCAACATTGCTGCCATAACACAAGCAGTATGTGGCCAGTGTTTTATATCAGTATTTGTAAGTCAAAACAAGGAGTGGAGCAATTAGAGGTAAATTATGATATTAACATAACAACTAGCACCTCTGCCTTTAACACCCACTCCTGGTTTTGGATTACAAATACTGATATTAAATACAGACCAAATACTGCTAGTTTTAGGACAGCCTTGGTTTGTAGAGGAAAAACATAGGAGACATGGTCAACACAACCAAAACTAAAGTTTATTAATGAGAAATATTATTATCATTTCAGATAATTACTGTTACAGATCTAATTACAACAGGACATTTAAACAACATTGTCCTGCCATGACACTCGTCTAATATCTGAATAAAAAAATGCAGCAAATTGGTCCTGTATGTGACCAACTGCTGCAGTTGACCGCAGCGGGTGATGCTGGAAATCGGGCAGGGGGTGTGCAACTGGTTCATCCAATTCAATGTTGGGTTGCTCCTTAGCCATTATATAATTGTGCAGAACCACACAGGCTTTGACCACCTCGTCGACTGTTTCCACTTTTAGATTTATGGCTGATGCAAGAATGTGCCATTTTCAGACCAGAAAGCCAAAGGAACACTCTACTGTTCTTCGGGCCCTGGTCAGTCTGTAGTTAAAGATCCTTCTACTGTGGTTCAAGTCCCGACTGTAATATGGCTTCAGTAGGTTTTCACACATCTGGAAGGCCACATCCCCAACAATAACAAATGGCATCGGTGGACCTTGAGTGTTGGGGAGAAGTTGTGGCGGGGGAAAATTGAGATTTTTGCCATACACACGCCAGCCCATATCCGAGTTGTTGAAAGTCTGGGGATCGTTGCCACGGCCAAAAGCTCCAATGTCCAAGGCGATGAAGTGACAGTTCGCATCAGCTATTGCCATGAGCACAACAGAAAAATATTTTTTCTAGTTGAAAAACTTCGATCCTGTTCTGGCAGGTTTGATAATGCGGATGTGCTTTCCATCCACCGCTCCTAAACAGTTTGGGAAATCACACACACTCGAGAATTTTTCAGCTATTTCAAGCCACATGTCCACGGTGGGTAGGGGTATAAACTCATCCCGGAGTACATTCCACAAAGCCTGACAGGTGTCCACAACTATTCTGGACAGGGTGGATATTCCAAGCCGGTATTGGAAGTGGAGGGATGATAAACTCTCTCCGGTTGCCAGAAATCTGTAAGAAAAACAGAACCAAAAAAAATTACAATCTATTCTATTTATGGTGTGTTTACGCTAAAGAAAGATAGGTAACTAGCCAAAACATACATGTCTGAAAACACAAAATTTAGACTGTCATTGGTTTACATTTGTAACGTACCTTAATGTAACCAGCAGACGTTCCTCCGGTGGAATCGCTCTACGCTGGGTGTCCTGTCTCAGTATGGTTCCTTGGACACGAGCAAGCAAATCCCAGAACGAGTCTTGCAACATCCTTGTATATTCATGGAATTTATCCGGGTTGGCATTAAGCTCACCATACAGCGTGTGATAGGCTCCCCAGCTCTCACATAGTTCGATTATGGGGTGTCTTCAAAAACGCCGACGTTGTCTCCTTCTCCATCTTTCGCGATTTCTGTCTTGCTCCCAAGCAAAAGCACAGGCAAGAAACAGGTTGAAATAAAAGCTCTCCATGCGAAGATCCATCATGACACAGGATACAGGAGCAAAATCTGAATATTACAGCTGTTCAGGGGTCTATATAAAGAAATACGATAATACACACCCTCTGTAGTCCCATTGGCGGTGTTTGGTTATCTAGATTTTTCTCTTGGGAAATTTCTCATCATGCGCAAAAAAAACGCAAGCCAAGAAAAAACGCATATGAACGCGTACAAACGCCGCGTTTGTACGCGTTTATATGCGTTTTTCTACTCCTTGCGGATGCGTATTAAACGCTGCGGATTTAAACGCTAATGTGAAACTAGCCTAATGATGTTATAACATATACAGTACAGACCAAAAGTTTGGACACACCTTCTCATTTAACCCCTTCATGACCCAGCCTATTTTGACCTTAAAGACCTTGCCGTTTTTTGCAATTCTGACCAGTGTCCCTTTATGAGGTAATAACTCAGGAACGCTTCAACGGATCCTAGCGGTTCTGAGATTGTTTTTTTGTGACATATTGGGCTTCATGTTAGTGGTAAATTTAGGTCAATAAATTCTGCGTTTATTTGTGATAAAAACGGAAATTTGGCGAAAATTTTGAAAATTTCACAATTTTCACATTTTGAATTTTTATTCTGTTAAACCAGAGAGTTATGTGACACAAAATAGTTAATAAATAACATTTCCCACATGTTTACTTTACATCAGAACAATTTTGGAAACAAAATTTTTTTTTGCTAGGAAGTTATAAGGGTTAAAATTTGACCAGCGATTTCTCATTTTTACAATGAAATTTACAAAACCATTTTTTTTAGGGACCACCTCACATTTGAAGTCAGTTTGAGGAGTCTATATGGCTGAAAATACCCAAAAGTGACACCATTCTAAAAACTGCACCCCTCAAGGTACTCAAAACCACATTCAAGAAGTTTATTAACCCTTCAGGTACTTCACAGCAGCAGAAGCAACATGGAAGGAAAAAATGAACATTTAACTTTTTAGTCACAAAAATTATCTTTTAGCAACAATTTTTTTATTTTCCCAATGCTAAAAGGAGAAACTGAACCACGAAAGTTGTTGTCCAATTTGTCCTGAGTACACTGATACCTCATATGTGGGGGTAAACCACTGTTTGGGCGCACGGCAGGGCTTGGAAAGGAAGGAGCGCCATTTGACCTTTTGAATGAAAAATTGGCTCTACTCTTTAGCGGACACCATGTCACGTTTGGAGAGCCCGTGTGCCTAAACATTGGAGCTCCCCCACAAGTGACCCCATTTTGGAAACTAGACCCCCCACGGAACTTATCTAGATGCATAGTGTGCACTTTAAACCCTCAGGTGCTTCACAAATTGATCTGTAAAAATGAAAAAGTACTTTTTTTTCACAAAAAAATTATTTTTGCCTCAATTTTTTCATTTTCACATGGGCAATAGGATAAAATGGATCATAAAATTTGTTGGGTAATTTCTCCCGAGTACGCCGATACCTCATATGTGGCGGTAAACCACTGTTTGGGCACACGGCAGGGCTCGGAAGGGAAGGCGCGCCATTTGACTTTTTGAATGGAAAATTAGCTCCAATTGTTAGTGGACACCATGTCGCGTTTGGAGAGCCCCTGTGTGCCTAAACATTGGAGCTCTCCCACAAGTGACCCCATTTTGGAAACTAGACCCCCCAAGGAACTTATCTAGATGCATATTGAGCACTTTAAACCCCCAGGTGCTTCACAGAAGTTTATAACGCAGAGCCATGAAAATAAAAAATAATTTTTCTTTCCTCAAAAATGATTTTTTAGCCTGGAATTTCCTATTTTGCCAAGGATAATAGGAGAAATTGGACCCCAAATGTTCTTGTCCAGTTTGTCCTGAGTACGCTGATACCCCATATGTGGGGGTAAACCACTGTTTGGGCGCACGGCAGGGCTCGGAAGGGAAAGCACGCCATTTGGCTTTTTAAATGGAAAATTAGCTCCAATCAATAGCGGACACCATGTCACGTTTGGAGAGCCCCTATATGCCTAAACATTGGAGATCCCCCACAAATGACCCCATTTTGGAAACTAGACCCCCAAAAGAACTAATCTATATGTGTGGTGAGGACTTTGAACCCCCAAGTGCTTCACAGAAGTTTATAACGCAGAGCCATGAAAACAAAAATAAAAAATTATTTTCTCAAAAATTATCTTGTAGCCTGCAATTTTTTATTTTCCCAAGGGTAACAGGAGAAATTTTACCCCAAAAGTTGTTGTCCAGTTTCTCCTGAGTACGCTGATACCCCATATGTGGGGGTAAACTACTGTTTGGGCACATGCCGGGGCTCGGAAGTGAAGTAGTGACGTTTTGAAATGCAGACTTTGATGGAATGCTCTGCGGGCGTCACTTTGGGTTTGCAGAGCCCCTGATGTGGCTAAACAGTAGAAACCCCCCACAAGTGACCCCATTTTGGCAACTAGACCCCGAAAGGAACTTATCTAGATGTGTGGTGAGGACTTTGAACCCCCAAGTGCTTCACAGAAGTTTATAACGCAGAGCCATGAAAATAAAATTAAAAAATTATTTTCTCAAAAATGATCTTTTAGCCCAGAATTTTTTATTTTCCCAAGGGTAACAGGAGAAATTTCACCCCAAAAGTTGTTGTCCAGTTTCTCCTGAGTAAGCTGATACCCCATGTGTGGGGGTAAACCACTGTTTGGGCACACGTCGGGGCTCAGAAGGGAAGTAGTGACTTTTGAAATGCAGACTTTGATGGAATGGTCTGCGGGCGTCACGTTGCGTTTGCAGAGCCCCTGGTGTGCCTAAACAGTAGAAAACCCCCACAAGTGACCCCATTTTGGAAAATAGACCCCCAAAGGAACTTATCTAGATGTGAGGTGAGCACTTTCAACCCCCAAGTGCTTTACAGAAGTTTATAACACAGAGCCGTGAAAATAATAAATACGTTTTCTTTCCTCAAAAATAATTTTTTAGCCCAGAATTTTTTATTTTCCCAAGGGTTACAGGAGAAATTGGACCCCAAAGGTTGTTGTCCAGTTTCTCCTGAGTACGCTGATACCCCATGTGTGGGGGTAAACCACTGTTTGGGCACACGTCGGGGCTCAGAAGGGAAGTAGTGACTTTTGAAATGCAGACTTTGATGGAATGGTCTGCGGACGTCACGTTGCGTTTGCAGAGCCCCTGGTGTGCCTAAACAGTAGAAACCCCCAAGTGACCCCATTTTAGAAACTAGACCCCCCCAAGGAACTTATCTAGATGTGTGGTGAGCACTTTGAACCCCCAAGTGCTTCACAGACGTTTACAACGCAGAGCCGTGAAAATAAAAAATAATTTCTTTCCTCAAAAATAATGTTTTAGCAAGCATTTTTTTATTTTCACAAGAGTAACAGGAGAAATTGGACCCCAGTAATTGTTGCGCAGTTTGTCCTGAGTATGCTGGTACCCCATATGTGGGGGTAAACCACTGTTTGGGCACACATCGGGGCTCGGAAGTGAGGGAGCACCATTTGACTTTATGAATACAAGATTGGCTGGAATCAATGGTGGCGCCATGTTGCGTTTGGAGACCCCTGATGTGCCTAAACAGTGGTAACCCCTCAATTCTAACTCCAACACTAATCCCCCACACCCCTAACCCTAATCCCAACTGTAGCCATAACCCTAATCACAACCCTAATCACAACCCTAATTCCAACCCTAATCCTAAGGCTATGTGCCCACGTTGCGGATTCGTGTGAGATTTTTCAGCATCATTTTTGAAAAATCCGAGGGTAAAGGGCACTGCGTTTTACCTGCGGATTTACCGTGGATTTCCAGTGTTTTTTGTGCGGATTTCACCTGTGGATTCCTATTGAGGAACAGGTGTAAAACGCTGCGGAATCCGCACAAAGAATTGACATGCTGCAGAAAATACAACGCAGCATTTCCGCGTGGTATTTTCCGCACCATGGGCACAGCGGATTTGGTTTTCCATAGGTTTACATGGTACTGTAAACCTGATGGAACACTGCTGCGGATCCGCAACGGCCAATCCGCTGCGGATCCGCAACCAAATCCGCACCGTGTGCACATAGCCTAATTCTAAAGGTATGTGCACACGCTGCGGAAAATGCTGCGGATCCGCAGCAGTTTCCCATGAGTTTACAGTTCAATGTAAACCTATGGGAAACAAAAATCGCTGTACACATGCTGAGGGAAAAACTGCACGGATACGCAGCGGTTTACATTCCGCAGCATGTCCCTTCTTTCTGCGGACTCCGCAGCGGTTTTACAACTGCTCCAATAGTAAACTGCAGTTGTAAAACCGCAGCGAAATGCGCAGAAAAACCGCGGTAAATCCGTGATAAATCCACAGCGGTTTAGCACTGCGGATTTATCAAATCCGCAGCGGAAAAATCCGCAGAGGAACAGAATACGTGTGCACATACCGAAACCCTAGCCCTACCCCTAGCCCTACCCCTAACCCTACCCCTAACCCTACCCCTACCCCTAACCCTAACCCTAGTTCTTACCCCAACCTTAGTGGGGAAAAAAAATATATTATTTTTTTTTTATTGTCCCTACCTATGGGGGTGACAAAGGGGGGGGCATTTACTATTTTTTTTATTTTGATCACTGAGATATAACCTATCTCAGTGATCAAAATTCACTCTGGAACGAATCTTCCGGCCTGCAGATTCGGCGGCCGCACTGCACATGCGCCCGCCATTTTGGAAGATGGCGGCGCCCAGGAAAGAAGACGGACGGATCCCGGGAGGCCAGGTAAGTATAAGGGGGGGGAGATCAGGGCACGGGGGGGCGTCGGAGCACGGGGGGTGGATCGGAGCATGGGGGGGTGGATTGGAACACGGGGGGGTGGATTGGAGCACGGGGTGGGGGATCGCTGTGCAGGGGGGTGGATCGGAGCACGGGGGGATCGCTGTGCGGGGGGGGGATCGGAGTGCGGGGGGGTTTGACTAGAGCACGGGGGGTGTGATTGGAGCACGGGGGGAGCGGACAGGAGGACGGGGGAGCGGAGCACAGGACGGAGGGGAGCGGACCACAGATCGGGGGGCTGGGGGGGCGATGGGTGGGGTGGGGGCACATAAGTGTTTCCAGGCATGGCCGATGATATTGCAGCATCGGCCATGGCTGGATTGTAATATTTCACCAGTTTTTTAGGTGAAATATTACAAATCGCTCTGATTGGCAGATTCACTTTCAACAGCCAATCAGAGCGATCGTAGCCACGGGGGGGTGAAGCCACCCCCCCTGGGCTAAACTACCACTCCCCCTGTCCCTGCAGGCCGGGTGAAATTGGAGTTAACCCTTTCACCGGATCTGCAGGGACGCGATCTTTCTGTGACACAGCATATGCGTCACAGGTCGGATTGGCACCGACTTTCATGACGCATACGCTGTGTCACAGTTCGGGAAGGGGTTAAAGATTATTCTGTATTTTTGTGACTATGAAAATTGTACATTCACACTGAAGGCATCAAAACTATGAAATAACACATGTGGAATTATATACTTAACAAAAAAGTGTGAAACAACTGAAATTATGTCTTACATTCTAGGTTCTTCAAAGTAGCCACCTTTTGCTTTGATGACTGCTTTGCACACTCTTGGCATTCTCTTGATGAGCTTCAAGAGGTAGTCACCGGGAATGGTTTTCACTTCACAGGTGTGCCCTGTCAGGTTTAATAAGTGGGATTTCTTGCCTTATAAATGGGGTTGGGACTAGGGTTGAGCGAAACGGGTCGGCCATTTTCAGAAGTCGCCGACTTTTGGCAAAGTCGGGTTTCATGAAACCCGACCCGACCCCTGTGTGGGGTCGGCCATGAGGTCGGCGATCTTCTGAATCTGGTATCGGAATTCCGATACCGAGTTCCGGTATGTTTGCAATATCGGAAATCGGTATCGGAATCCATATTTAAGTGTAAAATAAAGAATTAAAATAAAAAATATTGCTATACTCACCCTCTGACGCGCCCTGCTTCTTTCCGGCAGCCTTCCTTCCTTAGAATCAGCGCGTGAATGACCTTAGATGACGTCGCGGCTTGTGATTGGTTGCGCGACCGCCCATGTGACCGCTGCCGTGACGTCACCGAAGGTCCTTCAAGTGCTGATTCTTAGGAAGGAAGGCTGCCGGAAAGAAGCAGGGCGCGTCTGAGGGTGAGTATATACCTAATAGGAATATACTCACCCTCGGACGCGCCCTGCTTCTTACCGGCAGCCTTCCTTCCTAAGAATCAGCGCTTAAAGGACCTTCGGTGACGTCGCGGCTTGTGATTGGTCGCGTGAGCGGTCACCTGGGCGGTCGCGCGACCAATCACAAGCCGCGACGTCATCTAAGGTCATTCACGCGCTGATTCTAAGGAAGGAAGGCTGCCGGTGAGAACCAGGGCACGTCAGAGGGTGAGTATATTAATATTTTTTATTTTAATTCTTTATTTTACACTTAAATATGGATCCCAGGGCCTGAAGGAGAGTTTCCGCTCCTTCAGACCCTGGGAACCATTGGAAACCCAATGCACTGCACCCCCGACCCCGACTTTTTTATAGGATCGGCCGATTTCACTCGACCCGACTTTTGAAAAAGTCGGGTTTTGTGAAACCCGACCCGATCCTATGAAAGTAAAAGTCGCTCAACCCTAGTTGGGACCATCAGTTGTGTTGTGCAGAAGTCTGGTGGATACACAGCTGATAGTCCTAATGAATAGACTGTTAGAATTTGTATTATGGCACGAAAAAAGCAGCTAAGTAAAGAAAAATGAGTGGCCATCATTACTTTAAGAAATGAAGGTCAGTCAGTCCGAAAAATTGGGAAAACTTTGAAAGTGTCCCAAAGGGCAGTTGCAAAAACCATCAAATGCTACAAAGAAACTGGCTCACATGAGGACCGCCGCAAGGAAAGGAAGACCAAAAGTCACCTCTGCTTCTGAGGATAAGTTTAGCCGAGTCACCAACCTCAGAAATTGTAGGTTAACGGCAGTTCAGATTAGAGACCAGGTCAATGCCACAAAGAGTTCTAGCAGCAGACACATCTCTACAACAACTGTTAAGAGGAGACTTTGTGCAGCCGGCCTTCATGGTAAAATAGCTGCTAAGAAACCACTGATAAAGACAGGCAACAAGCAGAAGAGTCTTGTTTGGGCTAAAGAACAGAAGGAATGGAGATTAGACCAGTGGAAATCTGTGCTTTGGTCTGATGAGTCCAAATTTGAGATCTTTGGTTCCAAACACCGTGTCTTTGTGTGACGCAGATAAGGTGAACAGATGGACTCTATATGCCTGGTTCTGATTTATTCAAAATTGAAGGCATACTGAACCAGCATGGCTAACACAGCATCTTGTAACAGCATGTTGTTCCATCCGGTTTGCGTTTAGTTGGACCATCATTTATTTTTCAACAGAACAATGACCCCAAACACACCTCCAGGTTGTGTAAGGGCTATTTGACCAAGAAGGAGAGTGATGGGGTGCTACGCCAGATGACCTGGCCTCCACAGTCACCAGACCTGAACCCAATCGAGATGGTTTGGGGTGAGCTGGACTGCAGAATGAAGGCAAAAGGGCCAACAATGGCTAAGCATCTCTGGGAACTCCTTCAAGATTGTTGGAAGACCATTTCCGGTGACTACCTCTTGAAGCTCATCAAGAGAATGCCAAGAGTGTGCAAAGTAGTCATCAAAGCAAAAGGTGGCTACTTTGAAGAGCATAGAATATAAGACATAATTTCAGTTGTTTCACACTTTTTTGTTAAGTATATAATTCCACATGTGTTAATTCATAGTTTTGATGCCTTCTGTGTGAATGTACAATTTTCATAGTCATGAAAATACAGAAAAATCTTTAAATGAGAAAGTGTGTCCAAACTTTTGGTCTGTACGGTATAATAACAAACAATAAGATTAAAAACAAAGAGCATTTCTTTCAATTTACAGTAATATAATTTGTACCGAGAAGACAAGTTTAATTAAAAATAAAGGCTTACAAATGTTCTAAATTTCTGTTATCATGCTTAACATTAGACATTTTTTCTATTGTATTTTGGTTTATTTTTCACAAAAAGGGCAGCCTGATTAAAAAATATTGGGATTAGTTACTATAGATAAGTCTAATATATTTTTCAGGATTTGCTTGAGCTCTCAAGTTCATCTGGGGATTCCGGTTATGTAAAGTGTACAGATGACTCATTTTGAAGGTTCTTTTTTAAAATTTTATTGTATCACAACAATGCAAGTAGAATTGTAAGTAATATTCCCTAAGGAAACAAGTAGAAGCTGACCTAAATTGTAGAACTGAAATGAATAAAAGCATAACTAGACTGAACATTAGCTCAATGAGTTTACATACAAAATGACACATTATATGTGCTTATTACTTGCCTTTGTTCTTTATGCACTACATGATTGACACCTAGACAGTGGTGAAAAACACACAGTTCTTGCCAGCATTTAAAAAGCCTTTAGTTAGCTACTGTAGGTAAAATGTGCTTTTATGCCAGTAGTCCAATGATTCCTTCAAAGATTTGCCTTGCTGTACAGATCTACAAAAAGGATTATATTGTTACTCTAATTTCAGCAGAGGGGGATCCTCTGTTCCAGCAATTTGATTTGCATAGGCTAAACTGGCCACAGATTCTATGGGATGATGCGCACTTAAAGCATGAACATCAGGGCCGGCGTCAGCACCCGGCACAGCGGGCAAATGCCGGGGCCTTGGGAAGAAAGGGGGGCCCACTAGCAGCTGGGAGAGCAGAGCAGGAGATAACATGCTCTCTCCGCCCACAAAGTCACTGCTGGCTGCGTTCTCTTAACCCCTATGTGCCAGCTCTGACACAAGCATCTTCTGACTCAGTCAGTGCAGCCAGGCAGGCACACATAGGGGTTAAGAGAAGGCAGCCAGGTGACTGTTTGTGGGCGGAGAGAGCAGTTCTCTGCTCTGGCCCCTGGCTGGCTGCAGACAGTGCTGCTGAGCTGAACTTATCAGGAAGATTCCGGAGGAGCTAGTCCTACCAGAGTGCAAAGGTATCCAGCAATAATTGCAGTTGGTCCTGTGGCTCAGTCTGCTGCTGTCTGTCTCTGCTGCCTAAAAATGTGGGTGATGTCTGGAGGAGCAGCTGGTGGGGTGCAGCCTGCAGCCACCCAGCTCTCCCAGAACCCCAGAATACATGCATGCTGCACCAAACCTGCACCAGTGGGGTAGGAAGAAGCTTAACCCCTTCCCATCTGTATGAAGGTTATTGCTAAACCTTAAATATAACAATCTGACCCGCATAAATGGGGGTAACCAGATGCCAGGAGGAAGGGGAGCTGCTGCCATGTGGGCTGTAGGTTGGGGCCCCGTGGCCCCATGCTGGTGACTGGAGGGACTCTGCCCAGTGCTGGCATGTGGGTGATTTCTGCTCCGGAGTCTCAGCTTCTCTCCTCCAGGTCACACTGTGCAGTCACAGCAACATTGGTTGTGTCTGTCCAGGTCCCAGCAGCTGCCACTGCTCCCACCAAGGACATGGCATCACTTAACCCTTCCCCTGCAGCCACCGGCAACAAATCCACATTATTCCTTGATTAAATCAGGTTCCAACCCAATAGAGGAGCAGACATTTCCTGCTGCCATTAGGGTCCGGGAGGGGGTGACATTGGCTGCCCTGCTACTGTGTAGTGGGGGGTGACAAGTGTAACATGGGGTAACGATGAAGGAGAAATGCACAGGATAATAGTGAGAGCGACAGAGGGCAGTGTATGGTATGGAGCAGTCACGGGTGGGCTGCAGGATCCCCTCATACTGTACATGATTGCTCGGGACAGGGAGGCGTTTAATGAGCTTCTAATGACGGGGCACTAATTGGGTCATTAGGGTTTGTGGAAAGGATTCAGCATCAGGTCCCTCATTAATGCCCGAGCGATGTTACTTTGTAGCACAGATCTGTTAGGGCCGCAAAACTAAACAACGTTGTTTATGTAGAAAAGTCTTTGTTTCATAGAAAAATTCAAAACAGAAAAGATTTTCTGATACAACAACGCCCTGCTTACGACACTGCACAGCACCTCTCCTGTATATATACACTGCACAGCACCTTTCCCCCTGTATATATACACTGCACAGCACCTTTCCTCCTGTATGTATACATTGCACAGCACCTCTCCTGTATATATACACTGCACAGCACCTTTCCTCCTGTATATATACACTGCACAGTACCACTCCTCCTGTCCTGTATATATACACTGCAGAATTTACAATAGCTGTCACTCATGTAAGAAGTGAAATCTGGCATTGTACTATACATTTCTCTGCCATATCTGTGCATCATAAATCGGGTATGTGTTAAAGGGGGGGGGGCCCACTGAGACTCTTTCGCCCGGGGCCCTCAAAAACCTGGAGCCGGCCCTGATGAACATATCCAGAAGGAATCCTTTGGTTCATGGTGCTCGAAGTAATCAGGATTGTTAATAATAAACTGATAGTTGGCGCTATAGAAATAAAATTATTATTATTACAGTGGTAAGGATAATGTGGTCAATCAAGTAACGTGAGGTCAGCAGAAGAATTAGAATAGTATGGGAAGACAAAGTTCAAAAAGCAAACCAAAGTTCTGTAGTCAAAATCCAAAAAGTCACTTCAAGCCAGGGGTAGATCACAAGTGGAGTCAGTAAACAATACAGTCAGTAATAGATATCAATCAGAAATAGCAACAGTCAGCACTGAAGCAAACTAGCAATATTTCTGCAGTCTGAATCCAAGTTTACGTAGGCTGCTTCAGTGCTGCAACAGGGAAGAACTGAACTTGGGAGTCTATGGGTATGTTCACATATTGCTTTTGTTATTTTCTCCAATTTTTTTTGCTAAGCAATATGCAACATTTTACTGTACCAGAAAAGTGAATGACATCTCTTAAATATCATACACTTGTTGCATATTTCTTCCTTGCAGATTTTAAGCAATTTCAAACATGCAACCTTTCAATACTTTCAGCACTTTTACACATTTTTAGAAATGGGAAAAAACACATAAAACTTGCATATGAAAATGTGGCAAAAATACTAATTTTTTCTCTTAACCCCTTCATGACCAGGGGTATTTTCATTTCCGTTTTTCGCTCCCCTTCTTCCAGGGGCCATAACTTTATTTTTCCGTCAATATGGCCATGTGAGAGCTTATTTTTTGCGGGATGAGCTGTACTTTTGAAAAACATCATTGGTCTTATCATGTCGTGTACTAGAAAATGGGAAAAAAAATTCCAAGTGCGGTGAAATTGCAAAAAAAGCGCAATCCCACACTGGTTTTTTGTTTGGCTTTTTTGCTAGGTTCACTAAATACTAAATACTAAAACTGACCTGCCAGTTTGATTTTCCAGGTCACTACAAGTTCATAGACACCAAACATGTCTAGGTTATTTTTTTATCTAAGTGGTGAAAAAAAATTCCAAACTTTGCTAAAAAAAAAAAATTGTGCCATTTTCAGAGACCCACAGCGTCTCCATTTTTTGTGATCTTGGGATGGGTGAGGGCTTATTTTTTGCACACCGACCTGCCGTTTTTAATTATACATGCAGATACATTCTTTTGATCGCCCGTTATTGCGTTTTAATGCAATGTTGCAGCGACCAAAAAAAAAGTAATTTTGGAGTTTCTAATTTTTTTCTCGCTACGCCGTTTAGCGATTAGGTTAATCCTTTTTTTATTGATAGATCAGGCGATTCTGAATGCGGCAATACCAAATATGTGTATATTTGATTTTTTTTATTGTTTTATTTTGAATGGGAGGAAAGGGGGGTGATTTAAACTTATATTTTTTTATTTTTTTCATACTTTTTTAACTTTTTTTTAACTTTTGCCATGCTTTAATAGCCTCTATGGGAGGCTAGAAGCTGGCACATCTCGATCGCCCCTGCTACATAGGAGCGAAGCTCAGATCGCTCCTATGTAGTAGAATTGTTGCATTGCTATGAGCGCTGACCACAGGATGGCGCTCACAGCAATCCGGCATCAAAAACCATAGAGGTCTTCAATAGACCTCTGGTTGTCATGCCGAAACATCGCTGACCCCCGATCACGTGACGTGGGTCAGCGATGCGCGCATTTCCAGCTGGATGGCCGGAAGCGCTAGTTAAACGAAGCTGTCAGCATTTGACAGTGGCATTTAACTACTTAATAGCGGCGGGTGAATCACGATTCCACTCGCCGCTATTGCGGGCACATGTCATCTGTACAAAACAGCTGACATGTCTCGGCTTTGATGCGGGGTCACTGCCGGAGCCTGCATCAAAGCAGGGGATCTTACGTATTATCCCGTCCGAGGTCAGAAAGGGGTTAAAAGTCATGTTTTTAATGAAGAAATGTCTACACCAAATACTTAATATGTGTCAATACCCAAAAATGGGTAGTGAGAGATAGTATTGCAGATTGCCTGACAACTTGATTCTGAGACATGTAATATACTACCCAAGTTAACAAAAAAAGTTTAAACGCTATGAAAATTGTAAAGAGTACAATTAATAAAAAAAGGAAACCTCTTAAAGTCTTATTTTATTCACAACAGAACACAGATCACAGATCAGATGTTGAAATTTAGACATTTTTCCATTTTATTTGAAAAAATTAACTAATTTAGAAATTGATGGCAACAACCCATCTCAAGTTGGAACAAGGTTAACAAAAGGTTGAAAAAGTAAGTCTACTAATGAAAAACAGAGATAAGATCAATTTTCAACTAAGTCATATGACTGTGTCTAAAAAGAGCATGTTTTACAAGTTTTAAGGTACCTTCACACATAACGATATCGTTAATGATATCGTTGCTTTTTGTGACGTAGCAACGATATCGTTAAGGAAATCGTTATGTGTGACAGCGACCAACGATCAGGCCCTTGCTGGGAGATCGTTGGTCGCTGAACAAAGTCCAGAACTTTATTTCGTCGCTGGATCTCCCGTGGACATCGCTGGATCGGCGTGTGTGACACCGATCCACCGATGTCTTCACTGGTAACCAGGGTAAACATCGGGCCGCGCTTAGTAACCCGATGTTTACCCTGGTTACCAGCGTAAAAGTTAAAAAAAACAAACACTACATACTTACCTACCGCTGTCTGTCCCCGGCGCTGTGCTCTGCACTCCTCCTGTACTGGCTGTGAGCGTCGGTGATGTCACCGCTGTGCTTTCCGGCCGCTGTGCTCACAGCCAGTACAGGAGGAGTGCAGAGAAGCTGAGCACCGGGGACAGACAGCGGTAGGTAAGTATGTAGTGTTTTTTTTTTTTTACTTTTACGCTGGTAACCAGGGTAAACATCGGGTTACTAAGCGCAGCCCTGCGCTTAGTAACCCGATGTTTACCTTGGTTACCCGGGGACCTCGGGATCGTTGGTCGTTGGAGAGCTGTCCGTGTGACAGCTCTCCAGCGACCAAACAGCGACGCTGCAGCGATCCGGATCGTTGTCGGTATCGCTGCAGCGTCGCTTAATGTGAAGGGGCCTTTAGACACAGTTTTGCACAAATAGGTAAACTTTGACCATCTTTGCTTCTCAGAGGCTCTGTCTCTCTAACACGCTCATTTTATACACAGCCATGTGACTTTTGACTGATCTTCTCCTTTTTCATTAGTTCACTTACTTTTGCAGCCTTTTGTTAACCTTGGCCCAACATTATGGAGATGTGTTGTAGCTATTAATGTTTAAATGAATTAATTTTTTCAAATGAAATAGAAAAATGTCTAATTTTCAACTTCTGATCTGTGTTCTATGACCTGTTATGAATAAAATATGTCTATACCGATACCTCCAGTGTTCCTGCATCCCCCCAAGAAGTCCCCCAGGGCTTTGACAACTTCTTTCATGAAGAAAATGGTGGGCACATGCACAGTGCGCCTGCCGAGATCTGCCTGCGGCACCTGGCAAAAATAGGGAATTTTTCCTATTGGTTCATTTTGACCACTGTGAATAGACCCTATCACACTGATCACAATAAAAGAATAGTAAATAAAACCCCCTTTTATCACCCCCTTAGTTAGGGAAAAATAATAAGATTAAAAAAATGTGTTTATTTCCATCTTTCCATTAGGGTTAGAGTTGGGCTAAAGTTAGAGTTAGGCTAAAGTTAGGATTGGGATAAAGATAGGGTTAGGGTTGGGTTAGGGTTAGAGGTGGGGCTAGGGTTAGGGTTGGGCTAAAGTTAGGGTTGGGCTAAGGTTAGAGTTATGGTTATGCTTGGGATTACAGTTAGAGTTGGGATTAGGGATAGGGGTGTGTTAGGGTTAGGTTTGTGGTTAGAGTTATGGTTAGGATTGGGATTAAGGTTTGAGTTAGAATTGGGGGTTCCACTGTTTAGGTACATCAGGGGTCTCCAAACGCAAGATGGTGCCACCATTGATTCCAGCCAGTTTTGCATTCAAAATGTCAAACAGTGCTCCCTCCCTTCTGAGCCCTGCCATGTGCCCAAACAGTGGCTTTCCCCCACGTTCGGGGTATCGGCTTACTCAGGAGAACAACAAATTTTGTGGTCCATTTTCTCCTGATACCCTTGTGAAAATAAAAAAAAATGGTTCCAAAGTAAATTTTTGATGAAAAAAGTAAAATGTTAATTTTTACCTTCCACATTGCTTTAGTTCTCATGAAGCAACTGAAGGTTAATAAACTTATTGAATGTGGTTTTGCACATATTGTGGAGTGCAGTTTTTAGACTGGTGGCACTTTTGGGTATTTTCTGTTATATTGACCTCCCAAACTCACTTCAAATGTGAGGTAGTTCCTGAAAAAAATGGTTTTGTAAATTTTGTTGGAAAAATGAGAAATCGCTAGTCAACTTTTAACCCTTATAACATCCTAATAAAAAAAATTATGCTTCCAAAATTGTGCTGATGTAAAGTAGACATGTGGGAAATGTTATTTATTAACTACTTTGTGTGACACCACCCTCTGATTTAAGTGTACAAAAATTTAAAGTTTGAAAATTGCAAAAGTTTCTACATTTTTGACAAATTTCAGTTTTTTTTTCATAAATAAATGCAAGTTATATTGAAGAAATTTTACCACTAACATGAAGTACAATATGTCACGAAAAAACATTCTCAGAATCAGTGAGATACGTTGAAGCGTTCCAGAGCTATAACTTCATAAGTGACAGTAGTCAGAGTTGTAAAAATTGGCTTGGTCATTAAGGGGTTAAGACATACATTGTCTTTACTCATAGCCACAATGGCGGTTCCTATCTCCCTTATAGTGCACTACCTTGCTGTTTAAGTGACTAAGCATGTGTGGCTTTCTCAATTCACTTCTTCAAGTGCTCCAAAAATAGCAGCACATTCTTGCTTGGCTTAGTTCTGATGAAAACTTCCAGCATCTCACTATAAATGTCAAACATTTTATAAAACGTTATATATTCGTTAGAAAATAAATAGTTGATACACAGCTCTTACAGACACTGACTTACAAAGTAAGTTTGATCGCAAAACTAGAAATATACTTTAATGCCAAAATCTAACCAATTGCTCAGGCTATTTTTTAAGGGAATCTGTCAATAGGATAAGCACTCTTAAGTTGTCTACATGGGCATCTAGGTCATGAAAAGCTGAATATAATGATACCTTTATATCTGCGATCCAATATCTTATTCTGCAACGCCGGTGTCCCCGCATATTTCCTCTCCCCCCAGCAGGGACGCTGACATACTCACTGCCATGGCTCAGAGGCGTCTCCATCTCCAGCTTCTTAGTCCGACACATGTTGCGCAGGTCTCCCTGCAACATGCATAGGGCATTGACACTTCCTTCTTCTTAAAGGTGCAGCATGCACACACCAGAAGTGTCCACAGCCTATAGCTGGAAGACATTAGGTATTAAAGGCACCCTCTCCAGTAGGGAGGTGCCTGAGTAACCTCCGTACCTTCTATGTCTTCAAGCTACCAGTCTGTTGTCAGGTCCTTGTTCCTGAACCCGTCCTGCTATTCTGCTAGTGCTAGTCCTGCTGGTACTGTAAAAAGCAGCTTTTAATTTGCATAAACGCAGTAAAAAACCTTTAAAAATGCTGCATGTGAACATAGCCTTAGGCTTCTTTCACACTAGCAATGACAAAAAAAAAAAAGAAGAAAGACTCGCACATCCCAACTAGTGTGAATAGGTGCATACCAGGAGCAGCTACCTCCATACATAAATATACAAAAAAGGTTGCACTCTATCGTGCAAAAGCATGTCTAATATGAAATATGAATAGCAAAAATTGCTTTTGAACATAAGGAAAATATTTAAGAGACGCTTTGCACAGAATTTGATATAATCAAATAGTGTGAGCCCATCAACCAGTCGTCAAGGTGGTCTCAGAACTGATGGGTCCCTGACCCCCCTGTCCAAATGTGAAAACTTACCAAAGGCCAATGTCTGTATGCCTGGGTGAATGTGGACACCTCTGTTCAGTAAAGCCTACATATGAGTTGGCCGGGACCAAGTGTGATGAGATGCAATTAAAAACCACATGGTGATGGGAGGAGTGCGCAGTCAGTAAGCTAACATAGAAATGACAAAAAAAAGACTCGCACATCCCAACTAGTGTGAATAGGTGCATACCAGGAGCAGCTACCTCCATACATAAATATACAAAAACAGAGGTGTCCACATTCACCCAGGCATACAGACATTGGCCTTTGGTAAGTGTTCACATTTGGACAGGGGGGTCAGGGACCCATCAGTTCTGAGACCACCTTGACGACTGGTTGATGGGCTCACACTATTTGATTATATCAAATTCTGTGCAAAGCGTCTCTTAAATATTTTCCTTATGTTCAAAAGCAATTTTTGCTATTCATATTTCATATATTTCATATTAGACATGCTTTTGCACGATAGAGTGCAACCTTTTTTGTATATTTATGTATGGAGGTAGCTGCTCCTGGTATGCACCTATTCACACTAGTTGGGATGTGCGAGTCTTTTTTTTGTCATTTCTATGTTAGCTTACTGACTGCGCACTCCTCCCATCACCATGTGGTTTTTAATTGCATCTCATCACACTTGGTCCCGGCCAACTCATATGTAGGCTTTACTGAACAGAGGTGTCCACATTCACCCAGGCATACAGACATTGGCCTTTGGTAAGTGTTCACATTTGGACAGGGGGGTCAGGGACCCATCAGTTCTGAGACCACCTTGACGACTGGTTGATGGGCTCACACTATTTGATTATATCAAATTTGTGCAAAGCGTCTCTTAAATATTTTCCTTATGTTCAAAAGCAATTTTTGCTATTCATATTTCATATATTTCATATTAGACATGCTTTTGCACGATAGAGTGCAACCTTTTTTGTATATCTTTCACACTAGCGTCGGAATCTCCCCGTCGCAATGCGTCGGGGAGAGATTCCGACGCTAGCGTTTAACGCATTGCACAATGGAGGCAGCGGATGCATTTCTCCGCTGCATCCGCTGCCCCATTGTAAGGTGCGGGGAGGTGGGGGCGGAAAAAGCGGTCCGTCAGGAGCAAAAAACGTTACATGTAGCGTTTTTTGCTCCCGACGGTCCGCCAAAGCACGACGCATCCGTCGCTCGACGGATGCGACGTGTGGAAATCCGTCGCAAATGCGTCGTCAATGCAAGTCTATGGGGAAAAAACGCATCCTGCAAGCACTTTTGCAGGATGCGTTTTTTCTGCAAAACGACGCATTGTGACGGATTGCAGAAAACGCTAGTGTGAAAGTAGCCTTAGGCTAGTATTTAATGACAGATTTATGGGCCTTGATTTAAAAGTTCATGCCTTTTATTGAGAATTTATATAAAGTTGTCAACTTCTGTAAGGATTGAAAGCTTTTTCGTGTAAACAGTAATAGATTTATCTTTTTTCTGATGCCTTATATTTCTCAAGAACTATACGATGCTTTTCTAATTGTAGCGATCAAAGCTGCAGATAATACTTTTCTAAGTTAAACTGCACTTCGATCTCTACCCTGCAACACTATGAATCGCATTGTAACATAAAAATGGCAAAAAAAATGGAAAATGTCATCTTTTAACCGTTTGGAATAAACAGAGTACTCTATAGAATCAGTAAAAGATATTTTAATAAATGTCTCTCTGTACAGAACGAGATCTTGAGTGAAAGGGAAAAAAAACTTAGTGTCACTTAGTCTCACAGTGAAAATAAAAAAACACTCATTTTTTCATTTAGTTCTGAATGTTATATTTTATGTTATTACAAAAACTAACTGCTGGAAATGTTGGCAGCTAGAAATGATGTGCAGTGCATTATTATAATAAAACCATCCATGCATACTTTCATTTTAATCTTGTAATTAATCCACTGTATTGTCCTTACAAATATTTATCATTGATAAATAAGATGAGCGCCTGAATGTTTAGTAAAGGTTATCAGTGAAAAGATGAAGTAACAGCTACAAAATCACTGGGGTACCATTGTAATATCATACCGATAAAATAATAAGTGAAATAAGATTACGGCTGAAAACATAAGTAATCAAATTGGTTTTCTTCTAATCATAATGGCATATCACACCATTTTATGATGTTCCCTGGTTGTTAAAAGCACTTGAGAGGAAAGCAGTTATTTTGATTTAATTAAACGCTAATTACAATAACGGGGTTTTTTCCAATAAGTTGTAAAATTTTAAAAAAAATTAAATACATTTTTTTAAACACAGTGTTCCATATTTGTAATCTAGAAAGTCAAGAAATGCTAAATGGGTTTTCTAGGAGAAAAACACCTTAGAACAAGAAATCAATATTTGATCAGTGGGGTCACTCCCATGATCCCCACCAAAGCGTAGGGGCACATCTTTTGCTGTTTATCCTGGCACAGATGCCTGAATGTACTACATTTAAAAAGGCACAGCTGCACATACAAGCCAATGTTCCTGAATAAACACTAAAACATTGCAAATGAAACAGAAGACCTTTAAATAACTTTTCCCACCTCATTCATTATGGCACATAAATCTATAGATATGCCCTATTATCATCATGTTTGGGTCCTACATATATTGAAGAAGGCTGTCAAAAAAATCTGTGCACTCACTTCTTACAATCTATAATGAAAATGGCTCAAGTAAACTTTCCTTTTACTGAGATCTGGTTTTAGTTAACTGTGAAACAAATGTCCTACACTCATACAGCACAAGAGAACCTTGGACGGGCAAAGTCATGAAGGGTCTGCACTTAGTTTTTAGACTGAAAACTGCAATTTGTTTGTCTGTTTAGAATTAGCATTCGCTTATAATGTACCATTTAGAACAGCAGCATCCTACATATGTATGTAAAAAAAAAAAGTTGAGCATTATCAATCAGCCTTAAATAGGGAAAAGGATTGTTTATTTAAATATTAGGGAATCACTTGAAAAGGTCACATCCTATAAAAAATCTTGCGGTGCTGCGCGCCCTGCTGGCATAACCTCAGATGAACTCGAGCTTGGGAATTTTTCAGAATACTTTCTCACGCTCGAGTTCATCTGAGGTTATGCCAGCAGGGGGCGCAGCACCGCAAGTCTAGGTAGCTACGTTCCCCTGCTTTCCATTCATTCCCTGGGTTTTTACAGGCAGGGGTGGCTGCATTAGTAGGCTCCTGCTTGTAAAATTATTTAACCCCTTCAGATGGATTTGCAGCGTGGGACAAGACTGAACGACGGAAGGTATGGGATATTGTTGATTTTTTTATTTTAACTTTGTTTCAGGTGACAAGGGTCTTCAATTGGATTGAGAGTATAATAAACTATTACAACACCCTGTGTCTTTATTTCAATAAAATACTTTTTTCCTAATGTGTGTGTTTTATTAACCATTTACTACTATTGGATTAATAATAGATAGGTGTCTTATTGACACCTCTCCATTATTAACCTGGCATAATGTCACCTTACAATAGCAAGGTGACATTAACCCTTTATTACCCCATATCCCACTGCTACACTGGAGTGGGGAGAGAGGCTAAGTGCCAGAATAGGCGTATCTTCCAGATGTGCCTTCTCTGGGGTAGCTGGGGGCAGATGTTTTTAGCCAGGGGGGTCCTATAACTATTCTCCCTCTATAGGCTATTAATATCTGCCCTCAGTCACAGGCTTTCCCACTCTGGTGGAGAAAATTGCTCTGGAGCCCATGCCAGTTTTTTTCCGTGATTTAACCCTTTATTTTAACAGCTAGATCCCCCAAATTTTACACACATACACTTGTAACATTATTAGTGAGGAATATGTTAAAAAATAAGGGATATGAAATGGTTTACTGTATGTAAACCAAGACTCATATCCTGTCGGGTTTGAGAAAGAGATAGGAAAAGCCGGCAATTGAATTACCGGCTTTTCTGCTATCTAGCGCTGTATGCATTATAAATATATATATATATATATATATATATATACGTCTCACTGACATTTTATATATATATATATATATATATATATATATATATATATATATATATCCCTATACTATGTATAGACATTTATTCTATCTATTCTAATAAAACCTGTCAGTGTGATTTTACTGTACACCGCACTGAATTGCCGGCTTTTCTATAGAACACCGCTGCGTATTTCTCGCAAGTCACACTGTTGGTCCATGTGTAATCCGTATATTTCTCGCCCCCATTGACTTTCATTGGCGGATTTTTTGCGCAATACGCTGACAAACGCAGCATGCCGTACAAGACCGTATAATATGGATGCGTAAAATACAGCAGATATGAGCTGCCCCATAGAAAATCATTGGTCCGTGTGCAATGCAAATTTTTCTGCGCCTCTCATAAGTCTGTAAAACTCGTGTGACGCCGGCCTTACCCTTAGCCCAAACCTAACAATTAGCCCATCCCTAACTCTAATCCTAAGCTTAACCCAAATGGCAAAAAATGAAAGAAATAATTTTATTTTATAATTTTTATTTGACTAAGGGGATGACACAGGGGGATTTTATTCTAATTATATGCTTTTGATCAATGTGAAATGGTATATTACACTGCTCAAAAGGAACCAAAAGGAAAATATTTGCTGTCACCAGATGCTGGTTGGCAGATCTCGGTGGGCCCACTGCGCCTGCGACCACCATTTTTTTTCAGGAAGAGAAATTGGAGGGCAGGGGGACGCTAGGAGAGACCAGGGGATGGCAGAGTTACCAGGGGGGGCTTGAAGATATCATTTCTCTCTCCTCTGGCATGTATTTCATGTCAGAAGAGAGAGAAAGGATTTTAATAGTGGGTACACTTTTTTACATGATTGGGGACCGGAAAATCCAACTCTGATCGTGTTCTCCAGGGTCTCAGCTGCCCCAGTAGCAGAGATCATGAACATTTTTAGATTCAGAGAGGCACTATAGCCTTATTTCCAATTGCCTTTTTAAAACAGCAATAAGGGAATAAAGCCCTTAGTGGCCGCCGTTTTAATACGTACCTGCGGTCATTAAGGGGTTAAAGGGAATATATCAGGTGGATTTCACACCCCAAACAATCTATATGCACATCTTGCTCTTTCAAAGACATATTCAGCAATAATGTTACATGGTCAGTCGATGTAACATTCGGTCATTGCCGCAATGCATTCTTGGGACCGGAGCGTTGCGAGGAGCAGGAAAGGCTGGTGCGGAAGGCGAGAATATAATTATTTATTTTATTATTATTTTTAACATTATATGTTTTTACTATTGATGCTGTATAGGCAACATCAATAGTAAAAAGTTGGTCACACTTATAGGGTTAATCGCAGCATTAACAGACGGTGTAACGCAGCCTGTTTAACGGACTGCTAAAACACTATGTGAGCGCTTACTGGAGGGGAGTATGGAGGGGTCACTGACTGGAGGGCAGAAGGGGGCCATTCGAGGCCGGACTGTGCCTGTCGCTGATTGGTCGCGGCCAGTGGGCACGACCAATCAGCGACGCGGGATTTCCGTTACAGACAGACAGACAAACAGACGGAAGTACCCCTTAGACAATATTATATAATTATATATATATATATATATATATATATACACAGTATGTGTGTGTGTAAAACAAAAAAAGTACACATATATGGTATTGATGCGTATTGATGCGTCCGGAACGTGCCAACCTATAAAACGGTCACACTTGTTCACTCCTTCAGTGCTCACCGTAAAAAAAAGAGCAAAAACCTTTGCTTTTTCATCATGCCTCCAATCAAAAAGTAAAATAAAATGAGATCAAAAAGTAAAAATGGTACGTACCGCTGAAAACATCATCTTGTCCCGCAAAAAACAAGCCACCATACAGATCCAACAGCAGAAAAATAAAAAAGTTATAGCTTTCAGAATAAAGTAAAGCAATACAAAAACTATTATTTTTTTATAAAGTAGTTTTTATTGTGAAAAGCAGCAAAACGTAAAAAAATATAAATGTGGTATCGCTGTAATCATACCCGAAGAATAAAGCTGCCTTATTAATTTTACTACACTCGGAACGTCATTAAAAAAAAAATCCTGATATCCTGGTGTTTGATCATTCTGTCTCCCAAAAATCAGAATAGAAAGCAATCAAAAAATGTTATGTGCCCAAAAATGGTACCAATAAAAACCTCAGCTCGACCCGCAAAAAATAAGCCATCACATGACTCTGTAGGCCAAAATATTGAAAAATTATAGCTCTCAAAATATGGTGATGCAAAAACTGGATACTTTTATTTGTGAGCCATTCGATTGTAGATTTTGCTTTATGTTTGGGATCATTGTCTTGTTGGAAGACAAATCTCCGTCCCAAGCTCAGGTCTTTTGCAGACTCCAACAGGTTTTCTTCAAAAATGGTCCTGTATTTGGCTCTATACATCTTCCCATCAATTTTAACCATCTTCCCTGTCCCTGCTGAAGAAAAGCAGGCTCAAACCATGATGATGCCACCAACATGTTTGACAGTGGGGATGTTGTGTTCAGGGTGATGAACTGTGTTGCCTTTACGCCAAACATATCGTTTGGCTTTGTTGTCAAAAAGTTCGATTTTGGATTTATCTGACCAGAGCATCTTCTTTCACATGTTTGGTGTGTCTCCCTGGTGGCTTGTTGCAAACTTTAAACAACACTTTTTATGGATATCTTTGAGAAATGGCTTTCTTCTTGCCACTCTTCCATAAAGGCCAGAGTTGTGCAGTATACGACTGATTGTTGTCCTATGGACAGACTGTCCCACCTCAGCTGTAGATCTCTGCAGTTCATCCAGAGTGACCATGGGCCTCTTGGCTGCATCTCTGATCAGTCTTCTCCTTGTTTGAGATGAAAGTTTAGAGGGACGGCCGGGTCTTGGTAGATTTGCAATGGTATGATACTCCTTCCATTTCAACATGATTGCTTGCACAGTGTTCCTTTGGATGTATAACATTTTGGAAATCAGTTTGTATCCAAATCCGGCTTTAAGCTTCTCCACAACAGTATCACGGACCTGCCTGTTGTGTTCCTTGGTTTTCATGATGCTCTCTGTGCTTCAAACAGAACCCTGAGACTATCACAGAGCAGGTGCATTTATACGGAGACACAGGTGGATTATAGCTAACATCATTAGGCATTTAGGACAACATTGGATCATTCAGAGATCCACAATGAACTTCTGGAGTGAGTTTTCTGCACTGAAAATAAAGGGGCTGAATAATATTGCACGCCCCACTTTTCAGTTTTTGATTTTCCACAAAAATTTAAAATAACCAATAAATTTCGTTCAACTTCACAATTGTGTTCCACTTGTTGTTGATTCTTCACCAAAAAAATACATTTGGTATCTTTATGTTTGAAGCATGATATGTGGGAAAAGGTTCAAAAGTTCCAAGGAGCCGAATACTTTCGCAAGACACTGTAGCTGTAATCGCACCGATTCGAAGAATAAAGTCGCCTAATCACTTATACTACACGAGGAAGGGCGCAAAAATAAATAAAACCAATTCTTCACATGCTGTTTATGTTTTCATTCAGCCCCCAAAAGATCGCAGTAAGGCTTGGCGCACATTTATCCCATGCACTGCGCTGAGCGCTTACACCGGGGTTTCCGTGTAAATCTCTGAAATAGGTGATTCAGATTGAACCTCTGGCTGAAGATTCGCTATAGTGAGGCAGATGAAGACTATGTGGACGCCATAAGACCTGTGATCCGGTCGTGTCCGTCTTTTTAGTCATATATAAAAGCGCAGTCAGCTGTTGTGAATTCTGTGGCAGAGCTCCCTTCTGTGGTCACAAGTGGTACTGCGGCTTCTGAGTTTCCATCCTCAGGGGATGTGGTGAAGTCGTTAGGTGCTGCTCTATTTAACTCCACCTAGTGCTTTGCTCCTGGCCTCCAGTCAATGTTCTAGTGTTGGTCTTGCTTCCTCCTGGATCGTTCCTGTGGCCTGTCTGCTCTTCATAAGCTAAGTTTGCTTGTGTTATTTTTGTTTGCTATTTTTTCTGTTCAGCTTGCTTAATTGGTTTTTTTTGCTTGCTGGAAGCTCTGCGACGCAGAGGGAGCACCTCCGTACCGTTAGTCGGTGCAGAGGGTCTTTTTGCCCCTCTGCGTGGTTGTTTGTAGGGTTTTGTGTTGACCGCAAAGTTATCTTTCCTATCTTCGGTCTGTTCAGTAAGTTGGGCCTCACTTTGCTAAATCTATTTCATCTCTGCGTTTGTATTTTCATCTCTACTCACAGTCATTATATGTGGGGGGCTGCCTTTTCCTTTGGGGTATTTCTCTGAGGCAAGGTAGGCTTATTTTTCTATCTTAGGCCTAGCTAGTTTCTCGGGCTGTGCCGAGTTGCATAGGGAGCGTTAGGCGCAATCCACGGCTGCCTCTAGTGTGGTTGGATAGGATTAGGGATTGCGGTCAGCAGAGTTCCCACGTCTCAGAGCTCGTCCTATGTCTTTTGGTTATTATCAGGTAACTTTGTGTGCTCTGAACTTCAAGGTCCATTGTGGTTCTGAATTACCTAATCATAACAGTACTGGAGGCCCAAAGTACTAATGCTTCTCAATAGAGGGAAAAAAGAAGTTCTGAGACCATTTTTTTTTCTTTGCACTGTGTTTTGCCTTTTTTTCCCCTAGACATTTGGGTGGTTCAGGACACAGGTGTAGTGATGGACATTAAAGGTCTGTCTTCATGTGTGGATCATCTCACTGCAAGAGTACAAAATATTCAAGACTTTGTGGTTCAGAATTCTATGTTAGAACCAAGAATTCCTATTCCTGATTTGTTTTCTGGAGATAGAGCTAAGTTTCTGAGTTTCAAAAATAATTGTAAACTGTTTCTGACTTTGAAACCTCGCTCCTCTGGTGACCCAGTTCAACAAGTTAGGATCATTATTTCTTTATTACGTGGCGACCCTCAAGACTGGGCATTTTCCCTTGCGCCAGGAGATCCTGCATTATGTGATATTGATGCGTTTTTCCTGGCACTCAGATTGCTGTACGATGAACCTAATTCGGTGGATCAGGCAGAGAAAAATTTGCTGGCTCTGTGTCAGGGTCAGGATGAGATAGAGATTTATTGTCAGAAGTTTAGAAAGTGGTCCGTGCTCACTCAATGGAATGAAGGTGCGCTGGCAGCTATTTTCAGAAAGGGTCTCTCTGAAGCCCTTAAGGATGTCATGGTGGGATTTCCTATGCCTGCTGGTCTGAATGAGTCTATGTCTTTGGCCATTCAGATCGGTCGACGCTTGCGTGAGCGTAAATCTGTGCACCATTTGGCGGTATTATCCGAGCATAAATCTGAGCCTATGCAGTGCGATAGGACTTTGACCAGAGTTGAACGGCAAGAACACAGACGTCAGAATGGGCTGTGTTTCTACTGTGGTGATTCCACTCATGCTATCTCCGATTGTCCTAAGCGCACTAAGCGGTTCACTAGGTCTGCCACCATTGGTACGGTACAGTCAAAATTTCTTTTGTCCGTTACTTTGATCTGCTCTTTGTCATCTTATTCTGTCATGGCATTTGTGGATTCAGGCGCTGCCCTGAATTTGATGGACTTGGAGTATGCTAGGCGTTGTGGGTTTTTCTTGGAGCCCTTGCAGTGTCCTATTCCATTGAGAGGAATTGATGCAACGCCTTTGGCCAAGAATAAGCCTCAGTACTGGACCCAGCTGACCATGTGCATGGCTCCTGCACATCAGGAGGATATTCGCTTTCTGGTGTTGCATAATCTGCATGATGTGGTCGTGTTGGGGTTGCCATGGCTACAAGTCCATAACCCAGTATTAGATTGGAAATCAATGTCTGTGTCCAGCTGGGGTTGTCAGGGGGTACATGGTGATGTCCCATTTCTGTCTATTTCATCATCCACCCCTTCTGAGGTCCCAGAGTTCTTGTCTGATTACCGGGATGTATTTGATGAGCCCAAGTCCAATGCCCTACCTCCGCATAGGGATTGTGATTGTGCTATCGATTTGATTCCTGGTAGTAAGTTTCCTAAAGGTCGACTGTTTAATTTATCTGTACCTGAGCATGCCGCTATGTGGAGTTACGTGAAGGAGTCCTTGGAGAAAGGTCATATTCGCCCGTCATCGTCGCCATTGGGAGCGGGGTTCTTTTTTGTGGCCAAGAAGGATGGTTCGCTGAGACCTTGTATAGATTACCGCCTTCTAAATAAAATCACGGTCAAATTTCAGTACCCCTTGCCGCTGCTATCTGATTTGTTTGCTCGGATCAAGGGGGCTAGTTGGTTCACCAAGATAGATCTTCGTGGTGCGTATAATCTTGTGCGTATTAAGCGGGGCGATGAATGGAAAACTGCATTTAATACGCCCGAGGGCCATTTTGAGTACCTAGTTATGCCTTTCGGACTTGCCAATGCTCCATCGGTGTTTCAGTCCTTTATGCATGACATCTTCCGAGAGTACCTGGATAAATTCCTGATTGTATACTTGGATGATATTTTGGTCTTCTCGGATGATTGGGAGTCTCATGTGAAGCAGGTCAGAATGGTGTTCCAGGTCCTGCGTGCTAATTCTTTGTTTGTGAAGGGATCAAAGTGTCTCTTTGGTGTTCAGAAGGTTTCATTTTTGGGGTTTATTTTTTCCCCTTCTACTATCGAGATGGACCCTGTTAAAGTCCAGGCCATTTACGATTGGACTCAGCCGACATCTCTGAAGAGTCTGCAAAAGTTCCTGGGCTTTGCTAATTTTTATCGTCGCTTCATCTGTAATTTTTCTAGTATTGCTAAACCATTGACCGATTTGACCAAGAAGGGTGCTGATGTGGTCAATCGGTCTTCTGCTGCTGTGGAAGCTTTTCAAGAGTTAAAGCGTCGTTTTTCTTCTGCCCCTGTGTTGTGTCAACCAGATGTTTCGCTTCCGTTCCAGGTCGAGGTTGATGCTTCTGAAATTGGAGCGGGGGCTGTTTTGTCGCAGAGAAGTTCTGATTGCTCGGTGATGAAACCATGCGCCTTCTTTTCCAGGAAGTTTTCGCCTGCTGAGCGAAATTATGATGTTGGCAATCGAGAGTTGCTGGCCATGAAGTGGGCATTCGAGGAGTGGCGTCATTGGCTTGAAGGAGCTAAGCATCGCGTGGTGGTCTTGACTGATCACAAGAACTTGACTTATCTCGAGTCTGCCAAACGGTTGAATCCTAGACAGGCTCGTTGGTCGCTGTTTTTCTCCCGTTTTGACTTTGTGGTTTCGTACCTTCCGGGCTGTAAAAATGTGAAGGCGGATGCCCTGTCTAGGAGTTTTGTGCCCAACTCTCCGGGTTTGTCTGAGCCGGCGGGTATTTTCAAAGAGGGAGTAATTTTGTCTGCCATCTCCCCTGATTTGCGGCGGGTGCTGCAAAAATTTCAGGCTAAGAAACCTGATCGTTGCCCAGCGGAGAAACTGTTTGTCCCTGATAGGTGGACGATTAAAGTTATCTCTGAGGTTCATTGCTCGGTGTTGGCTGGTCATCCTGGAATCTTTGGTACCAGAGATTTAGTGGCTAGATCCTTTTGGTGGCCGTCTCTGTCGCGGGATGTGCGTTCTTTTGTGCAGTCCTGTGGGATTTGTGCTCGGGCTAAGCCCTGCTGTTCTCGTGCCAGTGGGTTGCTTTTGCCCTTGCCGGTCCCGAAGAGGCTTTGGACACATATCTCTATGGATTTTATTTCGGATCTCCCCGTCTCTCAAAAAATGTCGGTCATTTGGGTGGTGTGTGATCGCTTCTCTAAGATGATCCATTTGGTACCCTTGTCTAAATTACCTTCCTCCTCTGATTTGGTGCCATTGTTCTTCCAGCATGTGGTTCGTTTACATGGCATTCCAGAGAACATCGTTTCTGACAGAGGTTCCCAGTTTGTTTCGAGGTTTTGGCGAGCTTTTTGTGCTAGGATGGGCATTGATTTGTCTTTTTCCTCGGCTTTCCATCCTCAGACTAATGGCCAGACCGAACGAACCAATCAGACCTTGGAAACATATCTGAGATGCTTTGTTTCTGCTGATCAGGATGATTGGGTGTCCTTCTTGCCTTTGGCTGAGTTCGCCCTTAATAATCGGGCCAGCTCGGCTACCTTGGTTTCGCCGTTTTTCTGCAACTCTGGGTTCCATCCTCGTTTCTCTTCAGGGCAGGTTGAGTCTTCGGACTGTCCTGGTGTGGATACGGTGGTGGACAGGTTACAGCAGATTTGGACTCATGTAGTGGACAATTTGACCTTGTCCCAGGAGAAGGCTCAACGTTTCGCTAATCGCAGACGCTGTGTGGGTCCCCGACTTCGTGTTGGGGATTTGGTTTGGTTGTCATCTCGTCATATTCCTATGAAGGTTTCTTCTCCTAAGTTTAAGCCTCGTTTCATTGGTCCGTATAGGAATTCTGAGGTTCTTAATCCTGTGTCTTTACGTTTGACCCTTCCAGATTCTTTTTCCATCCATAACGTATTCCATAGGTCATTGTTGCGGAGATACGTGGTACCTATGGTTCCATCTGTTGATCCTCCTGCCCCGATTTTGGTGGAGGGGGAGTTGGAGTATATTGTGGAGAAGATTTTGGATTCTCGTGTTTCGAGACGGAAACTCCAGTATCTGGTTAAGTGGAAGGGTTATGGTCAGGAAGATAATTCCTGGGTCTTTGCCTCTGATGTCCATGCTGCCGATCTTGTTCGTGCCTTTCATATGGCTCATCCTGGTCGGCCTGGGGGCTCTGGTGAGGGTTCGGTGACCACTCCTCAAGGGGGGGGTACTGGTGTGAATTCTGTGGCAGAGCTCCCTCCTGTGGTCACAAGTGGTACTGCGGCTTCTGAGTCTCCTTCCTCAGGTGATGTGGTGAAGTCGTTAGGTGCTGCTCTATTTAACTCCACCTAGTGCTTTGCTCCTGGCCTCCAGTCAATGTTCTAGTGTTGGTCTTGCTTCCTCCTGGATCGTTCCTGTGGCCTGTCTGCTCTTCATAAGCTAAGTTTGCTTGTGTTATTTTTGTTTGCTAGTTTTTCTGTCCAGCTTGCTTAATTGGTTTTTCTTGCTTGCTGGAAGCTCTGGGACGCAGAGGGAGCATCTCCGTACCGTTAGTCGGTGCGGAGGGTCTTTTTGCCCCTCTGCGTGGTTGTTTGTAGGGTTTTGTGTTGACCGCAAAGTTATCTTTCCTATCTTCGGTCTGTTCAGTAAGTTGGGCCTCACTTTGCTAAATCTATTTCATCTCTGCGTTTGTATTTTCATCTCTACTCACAGTCATTATATGTGGGGGGCTGCCTTTTCCTTTGGGGTATTTCTCTGAGGCAAGGTAGGCTTATTTTTCTATCTTAGGCCTAGCTAGTTTCTCAGGCTGTGCCGAGTTGCATAGGGAGCGTTAGGCGCAATCCACGGCTGCCTCTAGTGTGGTTGGATAGGATTAGGGATTGCGGTCAGCAGAGTTCCCACGTCTCAGAGCTCATCCTATGTCTTTTGGTTATTATCAGGTCACTTTGTGTGCTCTGAACTTCAAGGTCCATTGTGGTTCTGAATTACCTAATCATAACAGTCAGCCAGTTTTGTGTACCTCTGAAAAGGACACCGCTGAACAGAGGCCAGACGAAGTCCAGAGAAACTCTGCTGCCTCATTATAGTGAATGGATTGGGGGTTTTATCTGTCACGTCACTCAGAGATTTAGATAGAAACCTCAAAGTAAGTGCTCAGTGTAGCGCCGGATAATTTTGATCCCAAACGTTATGTAAAATGTTCCCAATAAAAGCTTCATCTCAGTCCACAAAAAAAGCAAGTCCTCACTCAGATCCATCATCTATTAACGGAAATATAGGGGGCTTCCACTTTACTGCTTGTACATAGGCTCTGGAAAAGTGTTATGGCTACTCACCCCCCTAAAAGAAATTCTGCGCTCCCGAATTCAAATGACCCCCTCCCTTCAGAGCCCCACAGTAGGCCTAAACCACATATAGCGCCGACATGTTTGGGATTTCTGTAGTGATGAGGGCCCACCTAATTTATGGGTGCATGCCTCCAGAAGCATGGGCTGCACATAACATACTGGTGACTGCAACATTCTTGTCACAACAGCATACTGGTCACTACAATGGTAGTTTGCATTTTTCACTCAGCAACATCCACTGCTGCCTGTTTCTGGAAAAAAAACATGGAATCAAAATCATCACTACACTTGTAGATAAATTCCTAAAGTTCTATAATTTCCAAACTGGGGTCACTTGAGGAGGAATTCTGCTTTTCTGGCATTTAGGGGCTCTTTATATAGAGTCTGGAAACTATTCTAGAATAATTTGTTCTCCAAGAGTCAAATAGCGCTCCGTCCCTTTAGAGTCTTGCTGTGTGGCTAAGTAGTACTGTACTGCAACATATGGGGTATTGCCAAGTTCAGAAGAAATTGTGTAACACATTTTTGTACCATTTTTACCCATTTGCCAGTGTTAAAGTGTAAAATCTGGGGCTAAAATAATTTTTTTGTCGTAAAAATGTAATTATTTTTTCTTCACTGCCAAATGGTATCAAATTCTGTGACACACTTGTGGTGTCAATATGATCACTGCACCCCTAGATGAACACATTGAGAGGTGTAGTTTGTAAAATGGTGTCACTTATGGGGGTTTCTACTGTTCTGGCACCTCAGGGGCTCTGCCAGTGTGATATGGCCCCTTCAAACCAAAACCTACACTGTAATATGGCGCTCCTTCTCTTTCATGCCCTGCCGTGCTCCCAGACAGTACTTTTCTGCCACTTACTGGGTATTGGCATACTAAGGAGAAATTGCACAACAAACTTTGGGGTCCATTTTTTCTTGCTACCCTTGTGAAAGTAAAAAAGTGGGGCTAAAATAACATTTTTGTGGTAAAAATGTTTTTTTCTACTTTGACGACTCAATATTATAAAATTCTCTGAAGCCCCTGGAGGTTCAAGGTGCTCACCGGACATCTAGATAAATTCCTTGAGGTGTCTAGTTTCCAAAATGGGGTCACTTGTTGGGGGTTTCCACTGTTTAGGCACGTCTCGGGCTCTCCAAACATAAACATGGTGTCCGCTATCGATTCCAGCCAATTTTGCATTCCAAAAGTCAAAAGGCGCTCCTTCCCTTCTGAGCCTTGCTGTGCTCCCAAACAGTAGTATTCCCCCACATATGGGGTATCGACATGCTCAGGAGAAATTGCACAACAAATTGTGTGGAGCAATTTTACCTTACCCTTATCAAAATGCAAAATATGGAGCTAAAATAGATTTATTTGGGAAAAATGTGATTTTTTTTATTTCCACGGCTCTACTTTATAAACTTCTGTGAAGCACCTGTGAGTTCAAAGTACTCAATACACATCTAGATAAGTTCCCTAAGGGGTCTAGTTTCCAAAATAGTGTCACTTGTGGGGGGTTTCAACTGTTTAGGCACATCAGAGGCTCTCCAAACACAACATGGCAGCCGCTATTATGACCTGGTGGTCAGGACAATAATGGACCTGGTGGTTAAGAGCACACGGAATGACCTGATAGTTACTGATAATAAGGACAAGCTCTGGGACGTGGGAACTCTGCTGACCGCAATCCTTAATCCTATCACGCACACTAGAAATAGCCGTGGATTGCTCCTAACGCTCCCTATGCAACTCGGCACAGCCTAAGGAACTAGCTAGCCCTGAAGATAGAAAAATAAAGCCTACCTTGCCTCAGAGAAATTCCCCAAAGGAAAAGGCAGCCCCCCACATATAATGACTGTGAGTAAAGATGAAAATACAAACACAGAGATGAAATAGATTTAGCAAAGTGAGGCCCGACTAACTGAACAGGCTGAGGATAGGAAAGGTTGCTTTGCGGTCAGCACAAAAACCTACAAAAAGACCACGCAGAGGGCGCAAAAAGACCCTCCGCACCGACTCACGGTGCGGAGGCGCTCCCTCTGCGTCCCAGAGCTTCCAGCAAGCAAGACAACAATAAAAATAGCAAAATCAAAACGGGAGAAAAATAACGACCATCGAGCCTGTCTGGGGTTCAACCATTTGGCAGACTCGAGATAAGTCAAATTCTTGTGATCTGTCAAGACCACCACGCGATGCTTGGCTCCTTCAAGCCAATGACGCCACTCCTCGAATGCCCACTTCATGGCCAACAACTCTCGATTACCAACATCATAATTACGCTGAGCAGGCGAAAACTTTCTAGAAAAGAAAGCACATGGCTTCATCACCGAGCCATCAGAACTTCTTTGCGACAAAACAGCCCCTGCTCCAATCTCAGAAGCATCAACCTCAACCTGAAACGGGAGCGAAACATCTGGCTGGCACAACACAGGGGCAGAAGAAAAACGACGCTTCAACTCCTGAAAAGCCTCTACAGCCGCAGAAGACCAATTGACCACATCAGCACCCTTCTTGGTCAAATCAGTCAACGGTTTAGCAACAGTAGAAAAATTAGCGATGAAGCTCCGATAAAAATTAGCAAAGCCCAGGAACTTTTGCAGGCTCTTTACAGATGTTGGCTGAGTCCAATCGTAAATGGCCTGGACATTAACAGGGTCCATCTCGATAGTAGAAGGGGAAAAAATGAACCCCAAAAATGAAACCTTCTGAACTCCAAAGAGACACTTTGACCCCTTCGCAAACAAGGAATTTGCACAAAGAACCTGGAACACCATTCTGACCTGCTTCACATGAGACTCCCAATCATCCGAAAAGACCAAAATATCATCCAAATACACAATCAGGAATTTATCCAGGTACTCTCGGAAGATGTCATGCATAAAGGACTGAAATACTGATGGAGCATTGGAAAGCCCGAATGGCATAACCAGGTACTCAAAATGGCCCTCGGGCATATTAAATGCTGTTTTGCATTCATCGCCTTGTTTAATACGCACAAGATTATACGCCCCTCGAAGATCTATCTTGGTGAACCAACTAGCCCCTTTAATACGAGCAAACAAATCAGACAGCAATGGCAAAGGATACTGAAATTTGACTGTAATTTTATTAAGAAGGCGGTAATCAATACAAGGTCTCAAAGAACCATCCTTCTTGGCCACAAAAAAGAACCCTGCTCCTAACGGTGATGACGACGGGCGAATATGGCCTTTCTCCAAGGATTCCTTTATATAACTCCGCATAGCGGCATGTTCTGGCACAGATAAATTGAACAATCGGCCCTTAGGAAACTTACTACCAGGAATCAAATTAATTGCACAATCGCAATCCCTATGAGGAGGTAGGGCACTGGCTTTGGGCTCATCAAATACATCCCGGTAATCCGACAAAAACTCTGGAACTTCAGAAGGAGTGGAAGACGAAATAGACAAAAATGGAACATCACCATGTACCCCCTGGCAACCCCAGCTGGACACAGACATAGATTTCCAGTCCAATACTGGATTATGAACCTGTAGCCATGGCAACCCCAAAACGACCACATCATGCAGATTATGCAACACCAGAAAGGGGATATCCTCCTGATGTGCAGGAGCCATGCACATGGTCAATTGGGTCCAGTACTGAGGCTTATTCTTGGCCAAAGGCGTAGCATCAATTCCTCTCAATGGAATAGGATACTGCAAGGGCTCCAAGAAAAAACCACAGCGCCTAGCATACTCCAAGTCCATCAAATTCAGGGCAGCGCCTGAATCCACAAATGCCATAACAGAATAGGATGACAGAGAGCAAATCAGAGTAACGGACAATAGAAATTTAGACTGTACCGTACCAATGGTGGCAGACCTAGCGAACCGCTTAGTGCGCTTAGGACAATCGGAGATAGCATGAGTGGAATCACGACAGTAAAAACATAGCCCATTCCGACGTCTGTGTTCTTGCCGTTCAGCCCTGGTCAAAGTCCTATCACATTGCATAGGCTCAGGCCCATGCTCAGATAGTACCGCCAAATGGTGCACAGCTTTACGCTCACGCAAGCGTCGATCGATCTGAATGGCCAAAGACAGACTCATTCAGACCAGCAGGCATGGGAAATCCCACTATGACATCCTTAAGGGCTTCAGAGAGACCCTTTCTGAAGATTGCTGCGAGGGCACATTCATTCCACTGAGTGAGCACAGACCACTTTCTAAACTTCTGACAATATATCTCCGCTTCATCCTGACCCTGACACAGAGCCAGCAAGATTTTCTCTGCCTGATCCACTGAATTAGGTTCGTCATAAAGCAATCCAAGCGCCAGAAAAAACGCATCAACATCACGCAATGCCAGATCTCCTGGCGCAAGGGAAAATGCCCAGTCTTGAGGGTCACCAAGATCTTTACTTGTTGAACAGGGTCACCTGAGGAGCGAGGTTTCAAGGCAAGAAACAATTTACAATTATTTTTGAAATTCAAGAACTTAGATCTATCACCAAAAAACAAATCAGGAATTGGAATCCTAGGCTCTGACATCGGATTCTGAACCACAAAATCTTGAATGTTTTGTACCCTTGTAGTGAGATTATCCATCCAAGAGGACAGACCTTGAATGTCCATGTTTACACCTGTGTCCTGAACCACCCAGAGGTAAAGGGGAAAAGAGAGACAAAACACACTGCAAAGAAAAAAAAAATGGTCTCAGAACTTCTCTTATCCCTCTATTGAGATGCATTAGTACTTTTGGCCACCTGTACTATTATGACCTGGTGGTCAGGACAATAATGGACCTGGTGGTTAAGAGCACACGGAATGACCTGATAGTTACTGATAATAAGGACGAGCTCTGGGACGTGGGAACTCTGCTGACCTCAATCCCTAATCCTATCACGCACACTAGGAATAGCCGTGGATTGCTCCTAACGCTCCCTATGCAACTCGGCACAGCCTAAGGAACTAGCTAGCCCTGAAGATAGAAAAATAAAGCCTACCTTGCCTCAGAGAAATTCCCCAAAGGAAAAGGCAGCCCCCCACATATAATGACTGTGAGTAAAGATGAAAATACAAACACAGAGATGAAATAGATTTAGCAAAGTGAGGCCCGACTAACTGAACAGACTGAGGATAGGAAAGGTTGCTTTGCGGTCAGCACAAAAACCTACAAAAATACCACGCAGAGGGCGCAAAAAGACCCTCCGCACCGACTCACGGTGCGGAGGCGCTCCCTCTGCATCCCAGAGCTTCCAGCAAGCAAGACAACAATAAAAATAGCAAGCTGGACAGAAAAATAGCTAACCAAAGAAAAACAAGCAGGAACTTAACTTCTGCTGGGAAGACAGGTCACAAGAACGATCCAGGAGTGAACTAGACCAATACTGGAACATTGACAGGTGGCATGGAGCAAAGATCCAAGTGGAGCTAAATAGAGCAGCCAGCTAACGAATTAACCTCGTCACCTGTGGAAGGAAACTCAGAAACACCCACCAGAGGAAGTCCATGGACAGAACCAGCCGAAGTACCATTCATGACCACAGGAGGGAGCCCGACAACAGAATTCACAACAAGCCGCTAATTATTCCAGCATATCTTACTTTCAAAGACGCAAATGGCACTCCTTCCTTTCCGAGCCCTGCCATGCACCCAAACAGTAGTATTCTCCCACATATGGGGTATCGGCATGCTCAGGAGAATTTGCACAGCAAATTGTGTAAAGCAATTTCTCCTGTTACCCTTATGAAAATGCAAAATTTGGAGGTAAAAAGATTTATTTTGGAAAAATGTAATTTTTTTTATTTCCACAGTTCTACATTATAAACTTCTGTGAAGCACCTGTGGGTTCAAGGTGCTCAATACACATCAAGATAAGTTCCCAAAGGGGTCTATTTTCCAAAATAGTGTCATTTGTTGGGGGTTTCCACTGTTTAGGCACATCAGGGGGTCTCCAAACGTAACATGGCAACCGCTAATTATTCCAGCATATTTTACATCCAAAAAGTCAAATGTCGCTCCTTCCCTTCTGAGCCCTGCCGTGCGCCCAAACAGTAGATTTTCCCCACATATGGGGTATCGGCATGCTCAGGAGTAATTGCAAAACAAAATGTATCATTCATTTTCTCCTGTTATCCTTGCAAAGTAAAAAAAAAATTAGGTCTAAAGAAAACATTTTTTGAAAGAAAAGTAAATGTTTATTTTTTTCCTTCCACATTCCATTCATTTTCATTCATTCAAAGTCAAATGGCGCTCCTTCCCTTCCGAGCCCTGCCGTGAGCCCAAACAGTGGTTCCCCCCACATATTGGGCTTCAGCGTACTCAGGACAAATTGGACAACAACTTTTGGGGTCCACTTTCTCTTTTTACCCTTGGGAAAATAAAAAAAATTGTTCCTAAAATCATTTTTGTGACTAAAAAGTTAAATGTTCATTTTTTCTTTCCATGTTGCTTCTGCTGCTGTGAATCACCTGAAGGGTTAATAAACTTCTTGAGTGTGGTTTTGAGTACCTTGAGGGGTGTAATTTTTAGAATGGTGTCACTTTTGGGTATGGTTAGCCATATAGATCCCTCAAACTGATTTCAAATGTGAGGTGGTCCCTAAAAAAAATGGTTTTGTAAATTTTGTTGTAAAAATGAGAAATCGCTGGTCAACTTTTAACCCTTATAACTTCCTAACAAAAAAATGTTGTTTCCAAAATTGTACTGATGTAAAGTAGACATATGGGAAATGCAATTTATTAACTATTTTGTGTCACATAAGTCTCTGGTTTAAAAAGAATAAAAATGCAAAATTTGAAAATTGCAAAATATTCACCAAATTTCCAATTTTTTCACAAATAAACACAAACTATTGACCTAAATTTACCACTAACATGAAGCCCAATATGTCATGAAACAACAGTCTCAGAATCGCTAGGATCCACTGAAGCATTCCTGAGTTATTACCTCATAAAGGGACACTGGCCAGAATTGCAAAAAATAGCCAGGTCATTAAGGTCAAAATAGGCTGGGTCATGAAGGGGTTAATTAACTCATGGTAAAAGCCGAAAATTGAAACAAAAATTGAAATGCCAGAATTGTGCTTTTTGGTTACCAAAACTCTATCAAAGTGCAATAAGAAATTAAAACAAATTTGTATCTACCTGGAAATAGTAATAATAAAAACATCAGCTTACAATACAAAAGAAAAAAGTTTAATATTGTCGTAATCCCACTCACCTGTAGGATCATATTACAAGGCCATTTTCACTGCATTTTAATTTTTTTCCCCCATTTTCTAGAAAAAAGTATAGTAAAATGAATAGTGTAATTCAAAACTACAATTCATCCTGCAAAAAACAAGCCCTTAGGTGGCTTTATTGATACAAAGAAATAAAAATTGGCTATTGAAAGAAGGGGTTGTAAAAATTGAAAGCATAAAAATGTAAAATTGCCCAGTAGGGAAGCAGGTAAGTAAACTATATATATTCACTTAGCCACAGTATGTGAACCTATTTATTCTGGTATATCTGAACCCACTTTAAAACACTAACCAATTTACGAATGCTGACTTTTTACAAGCTTTTGTGAACAACCTTTTAAAATAACTCATGTTGCAGCATGGAAGAGTAAAAAGAAACAAATGTGACTTTTCCAAAGAGCTTCTTTTAAAGATTAAGATGTTGTTTATGACTCAGACATTCTAAAAAAAAATATTTCAATGTCCAAGAACTACTGTACTTTCTTAGTAATATTAGATAGCAGATTTAAAATGAAAAACACTTTATATTCTAGATGCCTTAGAGCACACCATCTGTAAATGCAGTCATGCTTTAACTCGCCAGTACAGAGGAAAACGTTAGTGGCACGAGAGAAAATGTAGTCCAGGCTTGTGTCAAATCAAATAGATTTGCAAATTCGTGAAAATAGTACAAAGCTGCCATGACTGAAAAGGAAATATTACTTTTTTTCAAGGCAAAAAGAAATTTGCTTGGTTACTGAAACAAAGTCTATTCAATATATTGCAGAAGTTTTACTGGCTTAGGATTTAGTACCCACACAAGTTTATAGAGCTGTAAATCCTCAGCTTTCTACCATACGTATATGTATTAAACTAAATTCTTACTACAAAGTAGGCTTTTATTTCTACTATAAGGTTCAAGTTTTGATGCAAATTGAACATGCATAGAAGGAAAAATGGGCCACAGCCTCCGAATTTATGGCAAAAGACTTTGATTCTGTGGAATGGTGCTACTTAAAGTGAACTGGGCATGGTCAGCCCTACAGTCCCTCCTAAACCGCAACCATAACTTTACATACTGTAAGTCTGTTCCTAGTTTATAAGAAGGTCCTTTATGTACCATTCACTTATTTCTAAATTTAAAAAATCAATATTAAAATTGGGCTTGTAATATTCAAATCAGCCAGAACTAGTTTGGCAGGGCGTTGATCCGTCCAGTCTAGTCTTGCCTTAGACCTTGCAATCACGCCCAGGGGGCATGATTAATATCCACCACCTATGCATCATGGTCATCATGTCTCTGTGATTCTTATACATGAATGTGAAGTTTTGCCTTCTTGACCATGTCTAATGAAGTTGGGTGTCCGTTCTTGGACTTCTTTGGCAGTGCGCACGTCCAGGTAGGTATTAATGATGCCTATCCTGCTTTGAAGTCTCTGTCATTAATGGCCTTCTGGGAATGAGGAGTTTACTGATGAATCTGGGGAGTATCACCTGGCATCATTGTGCATGATGAGAAAGGCAGAACATTGCACTCATGCCTGAGAGTTACTGAGCCCTAATGATGACCATGTCTGTGTGGTGAATGTTAATCAAACCCTCCTAGGTTCGAGTGTAAGATCCAAGGCTTAACTAGTTTGGAGAAATCAATTCGTGGCCGAACTAGTCATGGCTACACAGATTCATAACTTCATTTTTCAGACTAAGGGGCTAACAGGATCTGTTCAGGCTCAGTTTTGGGAGAAGGTTCTGATATTTGAATAAAATGTTAAATAATTTACTGAAGAAAAATTCATAAGTGAAAGGGAATTGCACAAGTTACTTTAAACCCTTCCTGCTGAAGCCAGTTTTCACCTTCCTAACCAGGGGAAATATTTTAAATCTGACGAGTCAATTTGTGTGGCAATAACTCTGGAATGCTTCTACATATCCCAGTGATTCTCAGAATGTTTTTTTTTTATTTGTGACACATTGTACTTTATGTTAGTGATACATTTAGGTGAATTAGATTTGCATTCATTTATGAAAGGATCTAAAACTTGTCAAATTAAAAAACAGAAAATTGCAATTTTTGAACTTTTAATTTTTACATTCTTAAAAAAGATCATTACACTGCATAGTTAATAAATAATATTTACCATATATCTACTTTACACGAGCATCATTCTTGCTCTTTTATTTTGTAATGATGTTAGACTGCTTACAAATTTAGCAGCAATTTTTAATTTTTGTTAATGAAATTAACAATTACGGTACCTACAATAATATTCATATAGCACAAAATTAATCTATGGGTTAGGAACAAAGCTTCATCATACAGTTTCCCCACTAATGTATAATACAGGGTGGAGTACTCACATATGATATAATGCCTACAAAAAGATACAAAATGAGTAATTAAAGGCCAACAAACCAAATTAATAAAATGCCAAATACAGAACATTCTTGAAAAATGTTAAGAACAATTGGTCAAAGTATTTCAAAAGTAAACAAAGGACAAAAAATGGTCAGCAAATATATAGTTAATCTCAACTGAGACATATATGGGAATATTGCACATGCCAGTATTGAGTAAGTTTAATTGTCGTACATGTGAATACATTTAACCCCTTAATGACCGCCAATACGTCTTTTAACTGACCTTAGATATAAGAGAATAGTATCCCCATACAGGTGACAATCCAGCATCTGTTGGTTGTACACTATAGCTGACAACTTGCTGTATCAGCCACGATCAGTATTTGCGCCTTCTAAATCTGTTTAACCCCTTAGATGCTGCTGTCAATAGTGACTACATCATTATAAATGGTTAACAGAGTGTGGGGGCTTCTTCTTTATCCCAATTGGTGCCCTCAGATCATGATTTTGTTGTCCTGATGTTTGCGATGGCAATTCATGACCAAATAGCGGCCTTAGAGTCTGCCGGCTATAGTAATCTGTTTAGAAGTTAGCGACATTTAGGTGGTAAAAATACACATTTTCATTTCTGTCATGCCATTTTGCATTAATTCCCGTAAAGCACCTGAAGGGTTAATAAACTACCTGACAGCAGTTTTCAATATGTTTAGGGGTGCTGTTTTTAAAATGGTATCACGTTTGGGGGTTTCCCAATATATGGGACCCCTAAAGTCACTTTAAACATGGATAAGTCCCTAAAAAAATAAATGTGGTAAATTTCTTTGAAAAAATGAAAAATTGCTGCTACATTTTTAAACCTCCTAAAATGCTAACAAAATAAAATAACATTTTACAAATGGTGCTGATGTAAAGCAGACATGTGGGAAATGTTATTTATTAATGGTTTGCTGTTGTATGACTATCTGGATTAAAGGGATAATCATTCAAATTTAGAAAATTGCTAATTTTTTAACATTTTTCTCAAATTTTTTATATTTTTTATAAATAAACACAAAAAATGTTGAACTAAATTTACCATTATCATAAAGTATAATGTGTCACGAAAAAACAATCTCAAAATCACTGGGATTTGTTGAAGCGTTGCAGAGTTATTACCACATAAAGTGACACTGGTCAGATTTCAAAAATTTGGCTCGGTCACTAAGGGGTTAAAAGTACCAGACCTAGGTCCAAATAATCATATACTGAAAGGATTTGTTATCAGATAATAAAAGGAATTGTAACGTTTAGTGCTTACCCATTTAAATGACATTTACTGCGCCTTCTACACAGCCCAAACATGTTTTTCAAGTAATGCTTTCTCAAGGGGAGACTGGTGGTATTGTCCTGCTGGTTAATATATGAAATTAAAGCCCATCAATTGACTTATTTGAGTCACACCTCACAATCATTATCTGCATCCTTTTTGGGCTCTTAAAAGCCAAGTTTGCCTATAAGGAGAGGAAGTGTCACGGGGGAAAACATAATATGTATGTTAGATAATGATGCAAAGAAGAAATAGCAAAAATAGCGTATTTGGAGACACGGGGGTCAGCGAGTGCTCTAGTCCACTAGCTGAAACCACATGGACCTTGCAAGGCTCATCCCATGAATTGTCTGCTTTTCCTTTTAAGGTGGGTATAATACTACTGAGACAACACAGGGTGAGGGTAAAACAGTGAAGGTTTATTGAACCACAAAACAGACAAATAACACATAGAACAGTCCCAGGAATATACCCAAGATGGTCAAAATTACACAGTCTCACTCTTCCGCTGACTGACCAGGATTAATACCATCTGTGACTTCCAGGGCCGAAAACTCCCAACTGTGGCACGTACAGAGAGGAGGTAATGACAAGTTTAGGAAGCTGAAATTCCATTAATATACAAGGCCAGATGACTGGAGGGTCACAACCTGGCTTTTCCAAACATCTCCATTGAACCAGGTGACGAGTGGGTCCCAATCCTGGCTTTTCCAAACGTATCCATGTGGTTTAGGTGACCGGTGGGTCTACATCCTGACCTACCTAAATGTAAGAGAATGTCCAGCTTCACCGAATCTGTAAAAAAGAGTTTTCTTTATTCACAAACTTTAAACAGAGGATACAGACTTCAGCACGAACAATATGGGTAAGAATCTCAACGTGTTTCTGGAGACTAAGCTCCATCTTGTAGAATGTCAAATCTGTGTCCCTCGTGATGGCAACTATCCTGGAAAGTGTTTCCTGGCTGTGCTTTGGAAAGAGTCTCTGGTTATTTGGATTTCTGGCTCTCTTGGAAATCTTGTTACAGAGGCATATTCCTTTTTTATAGTTCACCACTGTTCTTCAAGATATTATTCACAAGTCAAGGGGAAGGAGTAATGAGATTAACTCACATTCTTTGAATATTTAGTTTATTCGTCAATGTGTGCAAATCTAATGTATAGAGACTGTAGAATGTATCAAGCAGTTGTAGATGTGAAAGGAAACATCAGCTAGAACATATGAAGCAAAGAGATATTGAAATGAGATGGTGTAGTACAATTAAATGAGGATCATGTTTGTTTGAGTATTTGGCATAGCTTGCCTGTCTCCTGCCCTGTCCGCTTGCCATGTTTAGCTGGCGAGACACTTTGAAAATTTTGGACATACAGTTGTGCTCAAAAGTTTACATACCCTGACAGAATTTTTGCTTTCTTGGCCTTTTATCAAAGAATATGAATGATAACACCAAAACTTTTTCTATACTCATGGTTAGTGGTTGGGTGAAGCCATTTATTGATATCCAAGTGATGTGCGTTGTCTCACTCGCACCAATAGGCTTATATGGGTGCGAGTGAGCCGAGAATTTTCATCGGTCCGAGACAATCGCAGCATGCGACAAAAACGGCCGACAAAAAGTCAGCTGGTGGGAGCTGCCCCACCATTGGTCCGAGTGCAATGTGATTTTTTTATCGCATTGCACTCGGCCGTTTAAAACGCCAGTGTGACGCCGGCCTAAAGATGTAATCCTGTAACCTCATTCAGCCACCCTTTTATCACAGACAGAGCACATACCACTCATACTCTATAGGTCTGCTTCTGTTTTCCACTGACCGAACAAAAGGAAAAAAAAATAAAAAGGAGACGTCTTTTTGAAAAAAATCACACATTCAACAATGGGACTGTTATTTAAGAAAAACACCCAGCACACGGAAGCCTTCTATTTTACATTTGACTGCTGTCTGTATCTTAGTGTCTAATAGGTGGGAGATGCCTGGAAATGTTTGAATTTTTGTGTATGAGAAAACGGATGGCACACGGATGGTAAAAATGTACACAGACCAAAAAACAAGTATACATATTGGATCAACTAAGCTGACGAAAAAAAGTCCAGGATATGGTGGTACAAGTGTTTGCTCTGAAGGGTCCACAGCCCCCTAGGGGACAGGAGCCAACTATGAGGCAGGAGCCACCTGAGGCAGGAGCCACCTAAGGGGCCAGAAACAATCTGTGAGGCAGGAGCCACCTATGGGGCAGGAACTACCAAGGGGGCAGGAGCCACATATAAGGCAGGAGCCACCTATGGGGCAGGAGCCACCTATGAGGCAGAAGCCATCTAGTGGACAGAAGACACCTATGGAGCAGGAGCCTCCTAGAAGACAGGAGCAATCTAGGGGACAGGAGCCACCTATGAGGCAGGAGCCTCCTAGGGGGCAGGATCCACCTATGAGGCAGGAGTCACCTAGTGGGCAGGAGCCACCTATGAAGCAGGAGCAACCTAGGGGACAGGAACCACCTATAGGGATAGGAGCCACCTAGGGGACAGAAGACACCTATGGAGCAGGAGCCTCCTAGGGGACAGGAGCCACCTAGGGTACAGGAGCCACCGAGGGTACAGGAGCCATCTGTGAGGGAGGAGCAACCTAGGGGACAGGAGCAACACAGGGGACAGGAGTAACACAGGGGACAGGAGCAACCTATGTGGACAGGAGCTTCCTAGTTGACAGGAGCTACCTAGGGAACAGAAGCCACCTATGAGGCAGGAGCCACTTATGGGGCAGGAGTCACCTATGAGACAGGAGCAACCAAGGGGGCAGGAGCCACTTATGGGGCAGGAGTCACCTATGAGACAGGAGCAACCAAGGGGGCAGGAGCCACCTAAGGGGCAGGAGGCAACTAGGGGACAGGAACCACCTATGAGGCAGTAGCCACCTAGGGGACAGGAACTGTCATGGTAGGACTGGTGAGTAAACTGGGACCAGGGTCACCTTTCCTGGCCCTAGCACTAGGGAGCGCTCTAACTCGCCCTGTTCCCCGGGATACCTCAGATGGCGAGGATGCCGGGGCCTCCACCCTGTCTCCTAACTTCAGCCCTGCGTCTGTCCCATTCCCCCACCCAGGGAAGAGAGGCGCTACTGTGTACCACAGTACACCAACATGACAGAGAGGGGAACAAAAGACAAGGGTAAAAGAAAATTCCACTCACACAAATATACTCTCAAAAATAACAGAGGTACTCACCAGGGTGTGAAGGACGGGGGAAGAAAATAAAGCAGGTAAGGATGAGGAATGTCCAAGCGTACAAATCAAGCAAAGGTCACACAATAAACTCCACCAGCTCTCCAGACACCAGCTCTCCAGACACCAGCTCTCCAGACACCAGCTCTCCAGACACCAGCTCTCCACTCTTCTGGTCTAAATAGCAAGTGCTATCTCAGACAAGGATCTAGCCTGAAGGCCTAGCTTTTATAGGAGAAAGGAGTGGCTAGCAGAGCACAGCTGAATGCAGGGATTACCACATGGCTGATTAACCCCTGTCCTGCTGAAAGAAAACAAACACATTTAATATACTGGAGAAGTGCTTCTTCTCAGCGGTGAAGAAGGAGCCATCAGACGCTGTGGTCTTCTGGTACTGCTCTGTTGCAGTAACTTCATGACAGTACCCCCTTTTATGAAGGTGCTCCGGAACCTCAGGGCCTGGTTTATCTGGGTGGGCCACATGAAAGGCCCAAACCAGTTTGGTCGCATGGACGTCAGAAGCTGGAACCAACATCCTCTCCTCAGGACCGTACCCCTTCCAATGTACCATATATTCAAGTGACCGACGAACAAGATGAGAGTCTAAGACCTTTTCTATCTGGAACTCCAGATTACCATCAACAACAACAGGAGAAGGTGGCAGAGGTGACGGTCCTGCAGATGCCACATACTTCTTGAGAAGTGAACAGTGAAAAACATTATGAATTTTAAAAGTAGGTGGCAGAGCAAGGCGGAATGCTACCGGATTGACGACTAAGATCTTATAAAGACCAATAAACCTGGGACCCAATTTCCAATATGGAACCTTTAGCTTAATGTTCCTTGAGGACAGCCACACCAAGTCACCAACACACAGGTCCGGACCCACCAAATGTCTCCAATCTGCCACACTCTTATATTTGGAACCCATCTTTTGCAAATTATTAATCACCCCCTACCATATAGTAGAAATAGAAGACGGGAACCATTCTTCCTCCGGTAAACCAGAAGAGCGATCACCATTGAACAAACTAAACTGCGGATGGAACCCATATGCCCCGAAAAACGGGAATTCACCGGTTGATTCCTGATAGTGATTATTAACTTGCAAATTCAGCCAGTGGTAAGCAGGTAACCCAGTCCTCCTGATTTTCAGACACAAAACATCTAAGATATGTCTCTAAATTCTGATTAACCCGTTCAGTCTGCCCGTTAGACTGTGGGTGAAAAGCCGAAGAAAAAGACAAATGGATCCCCAGACAGGTGCAAAACTCCCTCCAGTATTTTGAGATAAACTGCACCCCCCGATCCAAAACAATATCCGTAGGAATCCCATGCAGTCTTATTATTTCCCTGACGAAGATTTGGCCCAGAGTTTTGGCATTAGGCAAAGCAATAAAATGAGATATTTTACTGAACATGTCCACCACCACCAGGATTACAGTGTTGCCTGCAGACACAGGTAGATCCGTAATAAAATCAACCGACAAATGAGTCCAAGGTCTGCTGGGAATCTCCAATGGTTGGAGAGCCCCTGATGGGTGAGTGTGTGAGGTCTTAGAACACGCACAGATACTGCAGGTGGCCACATACTACTGAACATCCTTATAAGCACCTGGCCACCAAAAACGCAGAGTAAGTAGATCCGCGGTGGCCTTATTCCCCCGATGTCCAGCCAGCACCTTATCATGATGTTCACTGAGGATTCTAAGACGGAGATTGACCGGTACAAACAGTTTACCAAGTGGACAGGTAGCAGGGCCATCCCCCTGAGCATCAGCAACCTCTCCTTTAAGATTGGAGCATATAGACGCCATCACTACCCCTTTTAGTACAATAGGTACCAGTTTGCACTTATCACCTCCCCCAGGAAAGCAACAGGACAAAGCATTTGACTTAACATTTTTGTTCCCTGGCCTAAAAGTAACAAAAAAGTTAAACCTGGTAAATAATAATGCCCATCTTGCCTGACAAGGTGCAAGACGTTTTGCCGACTCCATGTAAAACCAGATTCTTATGGTCAGTGATCACCAACACTGTGTGAACCGCTCCCTTCAAAAACTTATGCCACTCCTCACATGTCCATTTGATAGCTAAGAGTTCCCTATTACTAATATCATAGTTTCTCTCAGCTGGCGACAGTTTTTTAGAAAAGTATGCACATGGTTGCCATTTACTAGGAGATGCACCCTGCGACAATATAGCTCCCACTCGCACCTCAGATGCATCCACCTCGACAAAGAAAGGCTGAGTGACATCAGCCTGAATAAGAATCAGCACAGAAGCAAAACACCTTTTCATCATGTCAAATGCCTCCCTGGCAGAACTGGACCACTTGGAGAAGTCCGTCCCCTTTTTAGTCATATCAGTGAGCGGTTTGGCTACTACCGAAAAGTTTTTTTTATGACTTTAGTAGTAAATGGCAAAACCCAAAAACTTTTGTAAGGCCTTCAAATCCTCAGGACGATCCCACTCCAATACCGCCTGTACTTTCACCAGATCCATGCAAAAACCCGTGGCAGATAATACATATCCAAGGAAAGGGATCTCCTCAACCGAGAACATACACTTCTCGGGTTTGACATACAATTTATTGTCGAGTAATATGTGTAGGACTTGTCTGACATGTTGCTGGTGTGATTCAAGGTCAGGAGAATAAACAAGAATGTCATCCAGGTAGATAACAACAAACCTGCCTACTAGGTGACTAAAGATGTCATTAATAAAGTGCTGGAAGACGGCAGGCACGTTCGTCAACCCAAAAGGCATCACCAGATTCTCATAATGTCCTTCTGGCGTATTGAACGCAGTCTTCCACTCATCCCCCTCCTTAATGCGGATGAGGTTGTAAGCCCCCCTGAGGTCCATCTTGCTCCAACAATTTGATTAAAAAGATCAGGGATAAGAGGTAGTGGATACGGATCACGGACAGTAATCGCATTTAGTTACTGGAAATCCAGGCAAAGACGTAACCTGCCATCCTTCTTCTTAACGGAAAAGAACCCCGCAGCAAGGGGAGAAGAGGATGGTCAGATGGGAGGGAAAATACCCATGCTTGTGGGTCCCCCTGCAGGATCGAGGTAACAATCCCCACCCGTTGCTCCTCTGTGCCAGAGGATACCGAACACAGCTGGAAATAAAGTTTACAGGCCTCACGGAACACAACTAACCTGTCCCGCCCACCAGAGAACCTGTCTGGGAGCGAGACCTTGGGCTCCCCAATGGTTTGCCTGGAGGGAGAGATCCCCACACCAGATGTAACAGAGTGCTGTGAAACCACCGGGCGTAAATCTGCCACCTCTAAACTGAGCTGCTGCAACTGCCCTGTCAGCGCTGTGATAAGATCCATCATGGATCAGGTAAGGCTTTCGGTCTGAGATGATGTGACGATAGGACTGGCGAGTAAACTGGGACCAGGGGCACCTTTCCCTAGCAGTAGGGGGCACTCTAACTCACCCTGTTCCCCGGGATACCTCAGATGGCGAGGATGCTGGGGCCTCCGCCCTTGCCCTGTCTCCTAACTTCAGCCCTGCGTCTGTCCCATTCCCCCACCCAGTGAAGAGAGGCGCTACTGTGTACCGCAGTACAAAAACCCGACAGACAGGGGAACAAAAGACAAGGTTAAAGGAAAATTCCACTCATACAAATATACTCTCACAAATAACAGAGGTATTTACAGGGTGTGAAGGACGGGGGAAAGAAAATAAGGCAGGTAAGGATGAGGAATTTCCAAGCGTACAAATCAAGCAACGGTCACACAATAAACTCCTCCAGCTCTCCACACACTAACTCTTCAGGACTATCTAGCAGGTGCTACCTCAGACAATTGCAGCGCCCCAGAGTCCTGGTCGTTGCAGTAATGTCGCTCTGCCACTAAGGGGAGTGATGTTATGTCTGATTGCACTAAAGGAGTTCACCTGACCAGGTATCACAGTCACACATTACACTTCACACTCCGGCCACCAGGGGGAGCAAAAGGCACTATGTATTAGACCACTCCTCACACTCTGGTAAAACTGGGGGTTGGATAGGAAGATAGAGAGAAAGCAACCTGGGAGAGCTCCAGGGAGGATCTGTCAGGGGTGGGTTCCTGGCAGGTACCTAGCAGAAAGGACAGAATGTGACGGAGCCGCGCCTGCGCTACCCTGCGGCAGCATCCTAAGAAAGGACACAAAGCGAAGTATATTGTGGAGAAGTGAGAAACGAGATCACAGCACAAGGAGATAGAACCAGAAGGAGTCGTGCCCCGAGATCGGCAACATCCTACTGAGGGGCGTAGCCGGTGACCGGAACTCTGAGGAAGTAACTGACTCCAAGCATTACTTATAACAGCGGCAGGACAGTTGATTACAGGTTGGCTGTCTACCTAAAACCACCTAAGCAGACATAGGGGGCAAACGTGGAGAGGGGCATCTCTAGGGTCCCAGAATAGCTCCGAGCCTACCCGTCATACGGGTGTGTCCTAGCCAGATAAACTTGGGGGACTGTTGTGAATTCTGTTGTCGGGCTCCCTCCTGTGGTCATGAATGGTAATTCGGCTGGTTCTGTCCATGGACTTCCTCTGGTGGGTGTTTCTGAGTTTCCTTTCACAGGTGACGAGGTTAATTCGTTAGCTGCTGCTCTATTTAACTCCACTTAGATCTTTGCTCCAGGCCACCTGTCAATGTTCCAGTATTGGTCTAGTTCACTCCTGGATCGTTCTTGTGACCTGTCTTCCCATCAGAAGCTAAGTTCCAGCTTGTATTTCTTTGGTTTGCTATTTTTCTGTCCAGCTTGCTATTTAATTTGTTGTCTTGCTTGCTGGAAGCTCTGGGACGCAGAGGGAGCGCCTCAGCACCGTGAGTCGGTGTGGAGGGTCTTTTTGCGCCCTCTGTGTGGTCTTTTTGTAGGTTTTTGTGCTGACCGCAAAGTAACCTTTCCTATCCTCGGTCTGTTCAGTAAGTCGGGCCTCACTTTGCTTAATCTATTTCATCTCTGTGTTTGTATTTTCATCTTTACTCACAGTCATATGTGGGGGGCTGCCTTTTCCTTTGGGGAATTTCTCTGAGGCAAGGTAGGCTTTATTTTTCTGTCTTCAGGGCTAGCTAGTTTCTTAGGCTGTGCCGAGTTGCATAGGGAGCGTTAGGCGCAATCCACGGCTATTTCTAGTGTGGTTGATAGGTTTAGGGATTGCGGTCAGCAGAGTTCCCACGTCCCAGAGCTCGTCCTTTATTATCAGTGACTATCAGGTCATTCCGTGTGCTCTTAACCACCAGGTCCATTATTGTCCTGACCACCAGGTCATAACAGTACAGGTGGCCCAAAGTACTAATGCATCTCAATAGAGGGATAAGAGAAGTTCTGAGACCATTTTTTTTTTCTTTGCAGTGTGTTTTGTCTCAATTTTCCCCTTTACCTCTGGGTGGTTCAGGACACTGGTGTAAACATGGACATTCAATGTCTGTCCTCTTGGATGGATAATCTCACTACAAGGATACAAAACATTCAAGATTTTGTGGTTCAGAATCCGATGTCAGAGCCTAGGATTCCTATTCCTGATTTGTTTTTTGGTGATAGATCTAAGTTCTTGAATTTCAAAAATAATTGTAAATTGTTTCTTGCCTTGAAACCTCGCTCCTCAGGTGACCCTGTTCAACAAGTAAAGATCATTATTTCTTTGTTACGTGGTGACCCTCAAGACTGGGCATTTTCCCTTGCGCCAGGAGATCCGGCATTGCGTGATGTTGATGCGTTTTTCCTGGCGCTTGGATTGCTTTATGACGAACCTAATTCAGTGGATCAGGCAGAGAAAATCTTGCTGGCTCTGTGTCAGGGTCAGGATGAAGCGGAGATATATTGTCAGAAGTTTAGAAAGTGGTCTGTGCTCACTCAGTGGAATGAATGTGCCCTGGCAGCAATCTTCAGAAAGGGTCTCTCTGAAGCCCTTAAGGATGTCATGGTGGGGTTTCCCATGCCTGCTGGTCTGAATGAGTCTATGTCCTTGGCCATTCAGATCGATCGACGCTTGCCTGAGCGTAAAGCTGTGAACCATTTGGCGGTACTATCTGAGCATGGGCCTGAGCCTATGCAATGTGATAGGACTTTGACCAGAGCTGAACGGCAAGAACACAGACGTCGGAATGGGCTATGTTTTTACTGTCGTGATTCCACTCATGCTATCTCCGATTGTCCTAAGCGCACTAAGCGGTTCGCTAGGTCTGCCACCATTGGTACGGTACAGTCTAAATTTCTATTGTCTGTTACTCTGATTTGCTCTTTGTCATCCTATTCTGTTATGGCATTTGTGGATTCAGGCGCTGCCCTGAATTTGATGGACTTGGAGTATGCTAGGCGCTGTGGTTTTTTCTTGGAACCCTTGCAGCATCCTATTCCATTGAGAGGAATTGATGCTACGCCTTTGGCCAAGAATAAGCCTCAGTATTGGACCCAATTGACCATGTGCATGGCTCCTGCACATCAGGAGGATATCCGCTTTCTGGTGTTGCATAATCTGCATGATGTGGTCGTGTTGGGGTTGCCATGGCTACAGGTTCATAATCCAGTATTGGACTGGAAATCTATGTCTGTGTCCAGCTGGGGTTGCCAGGGGGTACATGGTGATGTTCCATTTTTGTCTATTTCATCTTCCACTCCTTCTGAAGTTCCAGAGTTTTTGTCGGATTATCGGGATGCATTTGATGAGCCCAAAGCCAGTGCCCTACCTCCTCATAGGGATTGCGATTGTGCAATTAATTTGATTCCTGGTAGTAAGTTTCCTAAGGGCCGATTGTTCAATTTATCTGTGCCAGAACACGCCGCTATGCGGAGTTATATAAAGGAATCCTTGGAGAAAGGCCATATTCGCCCGTCGTCATCACCGTTAGGAGCAGGGTTCTTTTTTATGGCCAAGAAGGATGGTTCTTTGAGACCTTGTATTGATTACCGCCTTCTTAATAAAATTACAGTCAAATTTCAGTATCCTTTGCCGTTGCTGTCTGATTTGTTTGCTCGTATTAAAGGGGCTAGTTGGTTCACCAAGATAGATCTTCGAGGGGCGTATAATCTTGTGCGTATTAAACAAGGTGATGAATGGAAAACAGCATTTAATACGCCCGAGGGCCATTTTGAGTACCTGGTTATGCCATTCGGGCTTTCCAATGCTCCATCAGTATTTCAGTCCTTTATGCATGACATCGTCCGAGAGTACCTGGATAAATTCCTGATTGTGTATTTGGATGATATTTTGGTCTTTTCGGATGATTGGGAGTCTCATGTGAAGCAGGTCAGAATGGTGTTCCAGGTCCTTCGTGCGAATTCCTTCTTTGTGAAGGGGTCAAAGTGTCTCTTTGGAGTTCAGAAGGTTTCATTTTTGGGGTTCATTTTTTCCCCTTCTACTATCGAGATGGACCCTGTTAAAGTCCAGGCCATTTACGATTTGACTCAGCCGACATCTGTGAAGAGCCTGCAAAAGTTCCTGGGCTTTGCTAATTTTTATCGGCGCTTCATCGCTAATTTTTCTACTGTTGCTAAACCGTTGACTGATTTGACCAAGAAGGGTGCTGATGTGGTCAATTGGTCTTCTGCGGCTGTAGAGGCTTTTCAGGAGTTGAAGCGTCATTTTTCTTCTGCCCCTGTGTTGTGCCAGCCAGATGTTTTGCTTCCGTTTCAGGTTGAGGTTGATGCTTCTGAGATTGGAGCAGGGGCTGTTTTGTCACAAAGAAGTTCTGATGGCTCGGTGATGAAGCCATGTGCTTTCTTTTCTAGAAAGTTTTCGCCTGCTGAGCGTAACTATGATGTTGGTAATCGTGAATTGTTGGCCATGAAGTGGGCATTCGAGGAGTGGCGTCATTGGCTGGAAGGAGCCAAGCATCGCGTGGTGGTCTTGACAGATTACAAGAATTTAACTTATCTTGAGTCTGCCAAACGGTTGAATCCGAGACAGGCTCGATGGTCGTTATTTTTCTCCTGTTTTGATTTTTTGGTTTCGTACCTTCCGGGCTCTAAGAATGTGAAGGCTGATGCCCTGTCAAGGAGTTTTGTGCCTGACTCTCCGGGTTTTCCTGAGCCGGCGGGTATTCTCAAAGAGGGGGTAATTTTGTTTGCCATCTCCCCTGATTTGCGGCAGGTGCTGCAAAAATTTCAGGCTGATAGACCTGACCGTTGCCCAGCGGAGAAACTGTTTGTCCCTGATAGATGGACTAGTAGAGTTATCTCTGAGATTCATTGTTCAGTGTTGGCTGGGCATCCTGGAATCTTTGGTACCAGAGATTTGGTGGCTAGATCCTTCTGGTGGCCGTCTTTGTCGCGGGATGTGCGTTCTTTTGTGCAGTCCTGTGGGACTTGTGCTCGGGCTAAGCCCTGCTGTTCTCGTGCCAGTGGGTTGCTTTTGCCCTTGCCGGTCCCGAAGAGGCCCTGGACGCATATTTCTATGGATTTTATTTCGGATCTCCCCGTCTCTCAAAAGATGTCGGTCATTTGGGTGGTTTGTGATCGCTTTTCTAAGATGGTCCATTTGGTACCTTTGTCTAAATTGCCTTCCTCCTCTGATTTGGTGCCATTATTTTTCCAGCATGTGGTTCGTTTACATGGTATCCCAGAGAACATCGTTTCTGACAGAGGTTCCCAGTTTGTTTCAAGGTTTTGGCGATCCTTTTGTGCTAGGATGGGCATTGATTTGTCTTTTTCCTCGGCTTTCCATCCTCAGACAAATGGCCAAACCGAACGAACTAATCAAACTTTGGAAACATGTCTGAGATGCTTTGTTTCTGCTGATCAGGATGATTGGGTGTCCTTTTTGCCGTTGGCTGAGTTCGCCCTTAATAATCGGGCCAGCTCGGCTACTTTGGTTTCGCCGTTTTTCTGCAATTCTGGTTTCCATCCTCGTTTCTCTTCAGGGCAGGTTGAGTCTTCAGACTGTCCTGGTGTAGATACTGTGGTGGATAGGTTGCAGCAGATTTGAACTCATGTGGTGGACAATTTGACATTGTCCCAGGAGAAGGCTCAACGTTTCGATAACCGCCGGCGCTGTGTGGGTCCCCGACTTCGTGTTGGGGATTTGGTTTGGTTGTCGTCTCGTTACGTTCCTATGAAGGTTTCCTCTCCTAAGTTTAAGCCTCGTTTCATTGGTCCGTATAAGATTTCTGAGGTTATCAATCCTGTGTCATTTCGTTTGGCCCTTCCTGCTTCTTTTGCCATCCATAATGTGTTCCATAGGTCGTTATTGCGGAGATACATGGCGACTGTGGTTCCATCCGTTGATCCTCCTGCCCCGGTGTTAGTTGAGGGGGAGTTGGAGTATGTGGTGGAGAAGATTTTGGATTCTCGTGTTTCGAGACGGAAACTCCAGTACCTGGTCAAGTGGAAGGGTTATGGTCAGGAAGATAATTCCTGGGTTTTTGCCTCTGATGTTCATGCTGCCGATCTGGTTCGTGCCTTTCATTTGGCTCATCCTGGTCGGCCTGGGGGCTCTGGTGAGGGTTCGGTGACCCCTCCTCAAGGGGGGGTACTGTTGTGAATTCTGTTGTCGGGCTCCCTCCTGTGGTCATGAATGGTACTTCGGCTGGTTCTGTCCATGGACTTCCTCTGGTGGGTGTTTCTGAGTTTCCTTTCACAGGTGACTAGGTTAATTCGTTAGCTGCTGCTCTATTTAACTCCACTTAGATCTTTGCTCCAGGCCACCTGTCAATGTTCCAGTATTGGTCTAGTTCACTCCTGGATCGTTCTTGTGACCTGTCTTCCCATCAGAAGCTAAGTTCCAGCTTGTATTTCTTTGGTTTGCTATTTTTCTGTCCAGCTTGCTATTTAATTTGTTGTCTTGCTTGCTGGAAGCTCTGGGACGCAGAGGGAGCGCCTCCGCACCGACTCTTTTTGCGCCCTCTGCGTGGTCTTTTTGTAGGTTTTTGTGCTGACCGCAAAGTAACCTTTCCTATCCTCGGTCTGTTCAGTAAGTCGGGCCTCACTTTGCTTAATCTATTTCATCTCTGTGTTTCTATTTTCATCTTTACTCACAGTCATTATATGTGGGGGGCTGCCTTTTCCTTTGGGGAATTTCTCTGAGGCAAGGTAGGCTTTATTTTTCTGTCTTCAGGGCTAGCTAGTTTCTTAGGCTGTGCCGAGTTGCATAGGGAGCGTTAGGCGCAATCCACGGCTATTTCTAGTGTGGTTGATAGGTTTAGGGATTGCGGTCAGCAGAGTTCCCACGTCCCAGAGCTCGTCCTTTATTATCAGTGACTATCAGGTCATTCCGTGTGCTCTTAACCACCAGGTCCATTATTGTCCTGACCACCAGGTCATAACAGGGGACGGAGAAGAGAAAGAACGGATACGAGAGTTGTGAGGACTATCCCGTGGTGCTCAGCAGGGAAGGACTACAACACACAGGCGCTAGTTGGTAGGCAACGATTTCCACCTGCAAAGGGAACTCTGGATGTGCCTTCAGACCGGCCGGTCTCAGCCAGCCCTGTTAACAGTGCTCTGGATTGCGGATCTCGAAGCCTTCAGTAAAAAGGTAAAGAGACTGCAACCCTGTGTCCTCGTTATTAACCGCACCTCGCATCATCACCACCTATACTACTGGGAAGCCCTGGGGAAGCACTTCACATGTGGGAAGGTATACCATCTAGCTGCCATAACACCACCCCAGTGGGCCCCAAGCAGTGTCGGTCACCTTGACCGAATACCACAGGTGGCGTCACGAAACCTTGACAAACTTGCAACACCTTTCATTGGACGCCCCTTAGCAGGGTCACGGACCGGGTCCAGCCACCGTGACAACCCTAGAACCGAGACAGAGAGGACCGGTACCGAGTACCCCGCGGCCCTGTGTCTGGGGGCGCTCCACAAGGATCTAGCCTGAAGGCCTAGCTTTTATAGGAGAGAGGAGTGGCTAACCGAGCACAGGTGAATGCAGGGATTACCACATGGCTGATTAACCCCTGTCCTGCTGAAAGAAAATAAATACATTTAAAGGGAACCTTTCACCTGAATTTGCCATAGTACATGCAAGATTGCCTTGCGCAGGCGTGTACTACGGAGGACATAGAATGAACTTCAATCCAATATTGCGGCCAGCATGCAGCCAGCGGGTAAGGAAAGGGTGAATCAAACACCCAAAAACTCCGCCCATATGACCAAATTCAGGTGACAGGTTCCCTTTAATATACTGGTGAAGTGCTTCTTCTCAGCAGTGAAGCAGGAGCCATAAGACACTGTGGTCTTCTGGTACTGCTCTGTCGTGGTAACTCTGTGACAGGAACCACCTGTGAGGCAGGAGTCACCTAGGGGACAGGAGCCACCTATGAGTCAGGAGCAACCTAGGGGACAGGAACCACCTATGGGGCAGGAGCCACCCATGAGGCAGGAGCCACCTATGAAGCAGGACCCTCCTATAAGGCAGGAGCCACTAGGGGACAGGAACCACCTACAGGGCAGGAGCCACCTATGGGGCAGGAGCCACCTGGGGGACAGGAGCCACCTATGTGGACAGGAGCTTCATAGAGGGCAGGAGCCACCTATGGGGCAGGAGCCACCTATGGTCAGAAGCCACCTATAGAACAGGAGCCTCCTAGGGGGCAGGAGCCACCTAGGGGACAGAAGCCACCTATGGAGCAGGAGCCTCCTAGGGGACAGGAGCCACCTAGGGGACAGGAGCCACCTATAAGGCAGGAGCCACGTAGGGGACACAAGCCACCTAGCAGACAGGAGCCACCTATGAGGTAAAAGTCACTTAGAGGACAGGAACCACCTATGGGGCAGGAGCCACCTATAAGGCAGGAGTTACCTAGGGATCAGTAACCACATATGAGGCAGGAGCCACTTATGGGACAAGAGCCACCTATGAGGCAGGAGTCACCTAGGGAACAGGAACCACCTATGAGGCAGGACCCACCTAGGGGACATGAGCCACCTATGGGGCAGGAGTCACCTATGAGGCAGGAGTCACCTATGGGGTAGGAGCCATCTAGGGGACAGGAGCCACCTATGTGGACAGGAGCTTTCTAGGGGGCAGGAGCCACCTAGGGGACAGGATCCACCTATGGGGAAGGAGCCACCAAGGGTTATAAGCTACCTATGGAGCAGAAGCCTCCTAGGGGGCAGGAGCCACCTAGGGGACAGAAGCCATCTATGGAACAGGAGCCACCTATAAGGCAGGAGCCACCTAGGGGACATGAGCCACCTAGAGGACAGGAGCCACCTAGAGTACAGGAGCCACCTATGGGGCAGGAGCCACCTATGAGGTAAAAGTTACCTAGGAGACAGGAACCACCTACGTGGTAGGAGCCACCAATGAGGCTGGAGCCACTTATGGGGCAGGAGCCACCTATGAGGCAGGAGCCACCTAGGGGACAGGAGACACCTATAAGGCAGGAACCACCTAGGGGACACAAGCCACCAGGCGGACAGAAGCCACCTATGGGGCAGGAGCCACCTATGAGGTAAGTCACCTAGGGGACAGGAACCACCTATGGGGCGGAGCCACCAATGAGGCTGGAGCCACTTATGGGGCTGCAGCCACCTATGAGGCAGGAGTCACCTAGGGAACAGGAACCACCAATGAGGCAGGAGCCACCAATGACACTGGAGGCACTTATGGGGCAGGAGCCACCTATGAGGCAGGAGTCACCTAGGGAACAGGAACCACCTATGGGGCAGGAGCCAACAATGAGGCTGGAGCCACTTATGGGGCAGGAGCCACATATGAGGCAGGAGTCACACAGGGAACAGGAACCACCTATGGGGCAGGAGTCACCAATGAGGCTGGAGCCACTTATGGGGGAGGAGCCAGCTATGAGGCAGGAGTCACCTAGGGAACAGGAACCACCTATGAGGCAGGAGTCACCTAGGGCACAGGAACCACCTATGGGCAGGAGCCACCAATGAGGCTGGAGCCACTTATGGGGGAGGAGCTACCTATGAGGCAGGAGCCACCTAGGGGACAGGAGCCACCTATAAGGCAGGAGCCACCTAGGGGACACAAGCCACCAGGCAGGCAGAAGCCACCTATGGGGCAGGAGCCACCTATGAGGTAAGTCACCTAGGGGACAGGAACCACCTATGGGGAGGAGCCACTTATGGGGCAGCAGCCACCTATGAGGCAGGAGTCACCTAGTGAACAGGAACCACCCATGAGGCAGGAGCCACCAATGACACTGGAGACACTTATGGGGCAGGAGCCACCTATGAGGCAGGAGTCACCTAGGGAACAGGAACCACCTATGGGGCAGGAGCCAACAATGAGGCTGGAGCCACTTATGGGGCAGGAGCCACATATGAGGCAGGAGTCACCCAGGGAACAGGAACCACCTATGGGGCAGGAGCCACCAATGAGGCTGGAGCCACTTATGGGGGAGGAGCCACCTATGAGGCAGGAGTCACCTAGGAAACAGGAACCACCTATGAGGCAGGAGTCACCTAGGGCAAAGGAGCCACCGACGGGGAAGGAGCCACCAAGGGTCAGAAGCCACCTATGGAGCAGGAGCCTCCTAGGGAACAGGAACAATCTAGGGGACAGGAGCCACCTATGGGGCAGGAGCCACCTATGAGGCAGGAGCCACCTATGAGGCAAGAGCCACCTATGAGGCAGAAGCCACCTATGGGGCAGGAGCCACCTATGAGGCAGGAGGCAACTAGGGGACAGGAGCCACCTATGGGGCAGGAGCCACCTATGAGGCAGGAGCCAACTAGGGGACATAAACCACCTAGGGTGCAGGAGCCACCTAGGGGACAGAAGCCACCTATGGAGCAGGAGCCTCCTAGGGGACAGGAGCCACCAATGGGGCAGGAGACACCTATGAGGCAGGAGCCACCTAGGGGACAGGAGCCACCTATAAGGCAGGAGCCACGTAGGGGACACAAGCCACCTAGCAGACAGGAGCCACCTATGGGGCAGGAGCCACCTATGAGGTAAAAGTCACTTAGAGGACAGGAACCACCTATGGGGCAGGAGCCACCTATAAGGCAGGAGTTACCTAGGGATCAGTAACCACATATGAGGCAGGAGCCACTTATGGGACAAGAGCCACCTATGAGGCAGGAGTCACCTAGGGAACAGGAACCACCTATGTGGCAGGACCCACCTAGGGGACATGAGCCACCTATGGGGCAGGAGTCACCTATGAGGCAGGGGTCATCTATGGGGTAGGAGCCACCTAGGGGACAGGAGCCACCTATGTGGACAGGAGCTTTCTAGGGGGCAGGAGCCACCTAGGGGACAGGATCCACCTATGGGGAAGGAGCCACCTAGGGTTATAAGCCACCTATGGAGCAGAAGCCTCCTAGGGGGCAGGAGCCACCTAGAGGACAGGAGCTGTTGTGAATTCTGTTGTCGGGCTCCCTCCTGTGGTTATGAATGGTAATTCGGCTGGTTCTGTCCATGGACTTCCTCTGGTGGGTGTTTCTGAGTTTCCTTTCACAGGTGACGAGGTTAATTCGTTAGCTGCTGCTCTATTTAACTCCACTTAGATCTTTGCTCCATGCCACCTGTCAATGTTCCAGTATTGGTCTAGTTCACTCCTGGATCGTTCTTGTGACCTGTCTTCCCATCAGAAGCTAAGTTCCAGCTTGTATTTCTTTGGTTTGCTATTTTTCTGTCCAGCTTGCTATTTAATTTGTTGTCTTGCTTGCTGGAAGCTCTGGGACGCAGAGGGAGCGCCTCCGCACCGTGAATCGGTGCGGAGGGTCTTTTTGCGCCCTCTGCGTGGTCTTTTTGTAGGTTTTTGTGCTGACCGCAAAGTAACCTTTCCTATCCTCGGTCTGTTCAGTAAGTCGGGCCTCACTTTGCTTAATCTATTTCATCTCTGTGTTTGTATTTTCATCTTTACTCACAGTCATTATATGTGGGGGGCTGCCTTTTCCTTTGGGGAATTTCTCTGAGGCAAGGTAGGCTTTATTTTTCTATCTTCAGGGCTAGCTAGTTTCTTAGGCTGTGCCGAGTTGCATAGGGAGCGTTAGGCGCAATCCACGGCTATTTCTAGTGTGGTTGATAGGTTTAGGGATTGCGGTCAGCAGAGTTCCCACGTCCCAGAGCTCGTCCTTTATTATCAGTAACTATCAGGTCATTCCGTGTGCTCTTAACCACCAGGTCCATTATTGTCCTGACCACCAGGTCATAACAAGGAGCCACCTATGGGGCAGGAGCCACCTATGAGGTAAAAGTTACCTAGGAGACAGGAACCACCTACGTGGTAGGAGCCACCAATGAGGCTGGAGCCACTTATGGGGCAGGAGCCACCTATTAGGCAGGAGACACTTAGGGGACAGGAGCCACCTATAAGGCAGGAGCCACCTAGGGGACACAAGCCACCAGGCGGACAGAAGCCACCTATGGGGCAGGAGCCACCTATGAGGTAAGTCACCTAGGAGACAGGAACCTCCTATGGGGAGGAGCCACCAATGAGGCTGGAGCCACTTATGGGGCTGCAGCCACCTATGAGGCAGGAGTCACCTAGGGAACAGGAACCACCTATAAGGCAGGAGCCACCAATGACACTGGAGACACTTATGGGGCAGGAGCCACCTATGAGGCAGGAGTCACCTAGGGAACAGGAACCACCTATGGGGCAGGAGCCAACAATGACGCTGGAGCCACTTATGGGGCAGGAGCCACATATGAGGCAGGAGTCACCCAGGGAACAGGAACCACCTATGGGGCAGGAGCCACCAATGAGGCTGTAGCCACTTATGGGGGAGGAGCCACCTATGAGGCAGGAGTCACCTAGGGAACAGGAACCACCTATGAGGCAGGAGTCACCTAGGGCACAGGAACCACCTATGGGCAGGAGCCACCAATGAGGCTGGAGCCACTTATGGGGGAGGAGCTACCTATGAGGCAGGAGCCACCTAGGGGACAGGAGCCACCTATAAGGCAGGAGCCACCTAGGGGACACAAGCCACCAGGCGGGCAGAAGCCACCTATGGGGCAGGAGCCACCTATGAGGTAAGTCACCTAGGGGACAGGAACCACCTATGGGGAGGAGCCACTTATGGGGCAGCAGCCACCTATGAGGCAGGAGTCACCTAGTGAACAGGAACCACCTATGAGGCAGGAGCCACCAATGACACTGGAGACACTTATGGGGCAGGAGCCACCTATGAGGCAGGAGTCACCTAGGGAACAGGAACCACCTATGGGGCAAGAGCCAACAATGAGGCTGGAGCCACTTATGGGGCAGGAGCCACATATGAGGCAGGAGTCACCCAGGGAACAGGAACCACCTATGGGGCAGGAGCCACCAATGAGGCTGTAGCCACTTATGGGGGAGGAGCCACCTATGAGGCAGGAGTCACCTAGGGAACAGGAACCACCTATGGGCAGGAGCCACCAATGAGGCTGGAGCCACTTATGGGGGAGGAGCTACCTATGAGGCAGGAGCCACCTAGGGGACAGGAGCCACCTATAAGGCAGGAGCCACCTAGGGGACACAAGCCACCAGGCGGGCAGAAGCCACCTATGGGGCAGGAGCCACCTATGAGGTAAGTCACCTAGGGGACAGGAACCACCTATGGGGAGGAGCCACTTATGGGGCAGCAGCCACCTATGAGGCAGGAGTCACCTAGGGAACAGGAACCACCTATGAGGCAGGAGTCACCTAGGGCACAGGAGCCACCGACGCGGAAGAAGCCACCTAGGGTCAGAAGCCACCTATGGAGCAGGAGCCTCCTAGGGAACAGGAATAATCTAGGGGACAGGAGCCACCTATGAGGCAGGAGCCACCTATGGGGCAGGAGCCACCTATGAGGCCGGAGCCAACTAGGGGACATAAACCACCTATGGAGCAGGAGCCACCTGGGGCACAGGAGCCACTTAAATGGCAGGAGCCTTCAGGTATTTCGGCATCTTCCATAGACTGAGGACGAGTCCGGTTCTCTTCTCCTCCGAACAGCTGGTCATTGGGGTTATTGTGTCCCTGTTTAGCTGTGTGGAGGGAGTCACTGCACTTGGACCCCACTTTCAAATACTTTTTACATTATTTATTCATTTGAATTAGTGCCTTCATCCTTTGTAATCCAAGTCACATGTTCCCACAAGTCATTTATCACGTCTCGATGGGATAAATCACTTTAATGGCTTCCACATTGAGACCCTCAGGCGCAGCATTGTCGTGAATGCCCACTGCTACTCCATTCATGTCTACAACACTGCCAGCGATGTACCCGGCCCTCCGTCAGGCCCGCAGACAGGAATAGATGACAGTGGGTGTATAACAGCGTGTGTAACAGCAGTGTCAGACTGAAGAACATTGGGCCCACCGGAGGATTGGATTCTGAGGGCCCACCTATATCCCCCAATGAAGAGCCCCATAGCAAATGCAAGGCTTGTACTATGAACTCTCCTGAAGAAGCCAGAGCCCTCCAGAGGATTCTCCTGTGGGCCAGTCAGAGGCGTAGCTAGAGCTTTTGCCGCCCGGGGCTGTTCCCGAGTTTGGCGCCCCCCCCATCCCCCCCCCATCCCCCCCCTCCCCAGCTCAATACACACAAAGGTTACCAAAAATGGTTTTCCTGTTTTGTAGAACTTAAACTGGGCCTAATGGTGTCACCCCCACATGCCACACCTGTGACTTAATACCACCACACCATGACCAGGCCACATAGTGACCGAATAATACTACATACAAGGGACAAATACCACCGCACCATTTCCAGACCACATATTACCACCACATAGTGACTGAATACTACAATACTGATCAGTAATAAAAAAAAAACCACAATACTATCACCATAAGTGCCAGTATTCACAGGAGATCTGTACTTAGTATGCAGTGTCTGTGTAGAGGTAATACAGAGATCACTGGTGACATTATACACAGGACCTCTATATAGTATACAGTGTATAGTGTCAGTGTATAGGTAACACTGACTCACCAGTGACGTCTCTAGGTGAAGTCCTTCATCTTTCATCCAGCACAGACCGCCATCATTCCTTCCAGCCAGGACTCGTTTCTGCAGGAAATAACACAGTTATCTCGAGCTCCGCTTGCAGAACACATTACTTAATTTTTCACAACTTCTACATTACACCACATGAAGAAAAAAAGGTGATATAGTGTCACTCTGCACAGTAACAGGACCGCCCCCCCATTTAAAACAGTATACTCAAAAAATAAAATAAATACATCACTGCAGTAACAATATCCCTTAATTATCCCCTATGGTAATAATATTCCCCACCCTGGCCCCGTTTATCTCATTCCTGGCTCCAGCCATATGTTGTCGTATCCTGCCCTCATGAGTATCCATTCTACCCCATATGATCTCCCCATCCTGCCCCACCAGCCTCCATCGTATCCGTCCTGCCCCATGATCCAATCCTGCCCCGTGTCTCCAATCATGCCCCGTATCTACATTCTGCCCATGCCTCAAGTCCTGCCCCCAGTGTGTCCAGCATATTACCCCCATGTTGTCCAGCAATCTGCCCCAGTGTGTCCAGCATATTACCCCCATGTTGTCCAGCAATCTGCCCCAGTGTGTCCAGCATATTACCCCCAGTGTGTCCAGCAATCTGCCCCAGTATGTCCAGCATATTACCCCCAGTGTGTCCAGCAATCTGCCCTCAGTGTGTCCAGCAATCTGCCCCAGTGTCCAGCCTTTCCCCAGTGTGTCCAGCAGTCTGCCCCAGTGTGTCCAGCATATTACCCCCAGTGTCCAGCATTGCCCCAGTGTGTCCAGTATATTACCCCCAGTGTGTCCAGCAATCTGCCCCAGTGTCCAGCATTGCCCCAGTGTGTCCAGAAGTCTGCCCCAGGGTCTCCAGCATTGCCTCAATGTGTCCAGAAATCTGCCCCAGGGTCTCCAGTATTGCCCCAGTGTGTCCAGCAATCTGCCCCAGGGTCTCCAGTATTGCCCCAGTGTGTCCAGCAATCTGCCCCATGGTCTCCAGTATTGCCCCAGTATGTCCAGAAGTCTGCCCCAGGGTCTCCAGCATTGCCTCAATGTGTCTTGAAATCTGCCCCATGGTCTCCAGTATTCAGTGTGTCCAGCATTCTGCTCCATAGTCTCCTGTACTGCCCCATGGTCTCCAGTATTGCCCCAGTGTGTCCAGCAATCTGCCCCATGGTCTCCTGTATTGCCCCAGTGTGTCCAGCATTCTGCCCCATGGTCTCCAGTATTGCCCCGGTGTGTCCAGCAATCTGCCCCATGGTCTCCAGTATTGCCCCAGTATGTCCAGAAGTCTGCCCCAGGGTCTCCAGCATTGCCTCAATGTGTCCTGAGATCTGCCCCATGGTCTCCAGTATTCAGTGTGTCCAGCATTCTGCCCCATAGTCTCCTGTACTGCCCCAGTGTGTCCAGCATTCTGCCCCATGGTCTCCAGTATTGCCCCAGTGTGTCCAGCATTCTGCCCCATGGTCTCCAGTATTGCCACAGTGTGTCCAGCATTCTGCCCCATGGTCTCCAGTATTGCCCCAGTGTGTCCAGCAATCTGCCCCATAGTCTCCTGTATTGCCCCAGTGTGTCCAGCAATCTGCCCCATGGTCTCCTGTATTGCCCCAGTGTGTCCAGCATTCTGCCCCATAGTCTCCTGTATTGCCCCAGTGTGTCCAGCAATCTGCCCCATGGTCTCCTGTATTGCCCCAGTGTGTCCAGCAATCTGCCCCATAGTCTCCTGTATTGCCCCAGTGTGTCTAGCAATCTGCCCCATGGTCTCCTTTATTGCCCCAGTGTGTCCAGCAATCTGCCCCATGGTCTCCTGTATTGCCCCAGTGTGTCCAGCAATCTGTCCCATGGTCTCCTGTATTGCCCCAGTGTGTCCAGCAATCTGCCCCATGGTCTCCTGTATTGCCCCAGTGTGTCCAGCAATCTGCCCCATAGTCTCCTGTATTGCCCCAGTGTGTCCAGCAATCTGCCCCATGGTCTCCTGTATTGCCCCAGTGTGTCCAGCATTCTGCCCCATGGTCTCCAGTACTGCCCAGTGTGTCCAGCAATCTGCCCCATGGTCTCCAGCATTGCCCCAGCCCCAGACAGTCAGACATAAAGAAAAAAAAAAAAAAGTAAAATCCTCACCTCTCCCGTTCCCAGCGCAGGTCCGGTGCAGCCAGTCAGCGTCTCTCCGGCTCTGCGACGCTCAGGACAGAGAGGCAGAGCGGCGCGCACAGTAGTGACGTCATCGCGCCCTCTGCTCTGAGACGTCGCAGAGTCAGAGGACGCTGAAGCCGCAGGAACCAGGAGAGGTGAGTATTAGAGCGGGGGGCGGGGGCGGGACCCGGACCCGGGGGTGGGGGGAGCTGGCCCTGGTCGTGGCGGCGGACGGCGCCGCCCGAAGATTTAAAGGGGCGTTTTTTTTTTTTTTTATCTTCTTCTCCTGCAGCGCCGGCCGCCCCCAGCATTGTGCCGCCCGGGGCGGACCGCCCCCCCTTCCTACGCCACTGGGGCCAGTCCAACCCTGTGTAACAGTAATTAATGTGTATGGCCACCTTTAGCCAGCTGCTACATAAACCCTAAATAGCTGTTTTTTATATTCCAGAACTTTTTTTTTAATTTTATTATTATTATTATTATTATACATTTTTATAGCGCCATTTATTCCATGGCGCTTTACATGTGAATACGGGGCAAATATAGACAAATACATTAAACATGAGCAGATAACAAGGCACACGAGTACATAAGGAGGGAGGACCCTGCCCGCGAGGGCTCACAGTCTGCAGGGGGTGGGTGAGGATACACTAGGAGAGGGAAGAGCTGGCTGTGCGGCTGTTCAGTAGGTTGAGGATCACTGCAGGCTGTAGGCTTGTCGGAAGAGATGAGTCTTCAGGTTCTTTTTGAAGGTTTCTATGGTAGGCGCAAGTCTGATGTGTTGGGGTAGAGAGTTCCAGAGTATGGGGGAAGCACGGGAGAAGTCTTGGATGCGGTTATGGGAAGAAGAGATGAGAGGGGAGTAGAGAAGGAGGTCTTGGGAGGACCGGAGGTCGCGTGTAGGTAGGTACCGGGAGACCATGTCACAGATGTATGGAGGAGACAGGTTGTGGATGGCTTTGTATGTCAGTGTGAGGGTTTTGAACTGGAGTCTCTGGGCGATAGGAAGCCAGTGAAGGGCTTGACACAGGGGAGAGGCTGGGGAATAGCGGGGGGACAGGTGGATTAGTCGGGCAGCAGAGTGTAGGATGGATTGGAGCGGTGCCAGAGTGCTAGAGGGGAGTCCAGAGAGTAGGAGGTTGCAGTAGTCGAGGCGGGAGATGATAAGGGCATGCACTAGCGTTTTTGCAGTGTTGCGGTCAAGGAAAGCACGGATCCGGGAAATATTTTTGAGTTTGAGACGACAGGAGGAGGCAAGGGCTTGGATATGTGGCTTGAAAGAGAGGGCAGAGTCGAGGATCACCCCGAGGCACCGGGCGTGTGGGACTGGGGATAGTGAGCAGCCATTGACATTGATAGATAGGTCTGGTGGAGGGGTAGAGTGAGATGGGGGAAAGATGATGAATTCTGTTTTGTCCATGTTCAGTTGTAGAAAGCGAGCAGAAAAGAAGGCTGAAATGGCAGACAGACAGTGCGAGATTTTTGTAAGTAAGGAGGTGAGGTCAGGTCCGGATAGGTAGATCTGCGTGTCATCAACATAGAGATGGTACTGCAAACCATGGGACTCTATGAGCTGTCCCAGGCCGAAAGTGTAGATGGAGAAGAGTAGGGGTCCTAGAACAGAGCCTTGAGGAACACCGACTGACAAGGGGCGAAGTGAGGAGGTGGTGTGGGGGAGGGAGACACTGAATGTTCGGTCTGTCAGATATGACGAGATCCAGGAAAGGGCCAAGTCTGTGATGCCAAGAGATGAGAGAATTTGTAGCAAAAGGGAGTGGTCAACAGTGTCAAAGGCAGAAGACAAGTCCAGGAGAAGGAGGACAGAGTAGTGTCGCTTGCTCCTGGCAGTTAGTAGGTCATTGGTGACTTTAGTTAGGGCAGTTTCAGTTGAGTGATGGGAACGGAAGCCTGATTGTAACCGATCAAAGAGGGAGCAGGAGGAGAAGTGGGAGGACAGTTCAAGATGGACGTGTTGCTCCAGCAATTTGGAGGCATAAGGGAGAAGAGATATCGGGATATCGGAATAAGTGCCATTTATCTGACGAGAAGCTCCGCATCCTCCCTCCCGCTGGCCCAGTACTAGAACTAGCAGCATAATAACATTATGCATGCTCCCAGCTGCCACTAGGGGGCGCCCACATCACTGGAGTGCGTCCAGCTCCTAACACTTTCATACCCAGTGAGCGCCTCCTAGTGGCGGTAGAGGGTTATAATTTGCTCTGCACCACGTTACACACATTTAGGCTGCATGTTATGCACATATAACTCTCCATAGGGCGACATACACACAGGCACACACATTCACATTACGAGAAAGACACCGGAAATTCCCCTGCTAGCCTAGCGCAGACAGTAGCTCTCACGTGACTGATGACTGGTCACATGACTAAACGTCATCGCAGGTCCTTTCGTTGACTAGAATGCATTCTTACCGCAGCTGAAGCCTCCAGGATCCAACATGGCGGCGTCCACAGTGCATCTCTCACATGCGGCTTTTTCTGTGAACCGGTGCCCGCACTGTGTGAGCTGGAGCCGGGGCGGTGTGCTGGCATGTGGGACGTGTCACTGTGTGGTACTGTACAGCCCGCAGGTAAGCGCTATGGGACTCCTGTCTGCAGCTGACAGCCTGATGCTGGGTGAGGGGGGACCAGGTGACAGGCACAGGATGCACTAGCCTGGGCACACACCAGTGTAGGTGGCAGGAGCCTGGGCACACACTAGTGTAGGTGGCAGGAGCCTGGGCACACACCAGTGTAGGTGGCAGGAGCCTGGGCACACACTAGTGTAGGTGGCAGGAGCCTGGGCACACACCAGTGTAGTTGACAGGTGCCTGGGCACACACCAGTGTAGATGGCAGGTGCCCGGGCACGCACCAGTGTAGATGGCAGGAGCCTGGGCACACACCAGTGTAGGTGGCAGGAGCCTGGGCACACACCAGTGTAGATGGCAGGAGCCTGGGCACACACCAGTGTAGATGGCAGGTGCCCGGGCACGCACCAGTGTAGATGGCAGGAGCCCGGCCACACACCAGTGTAGGTGGCAGGAGCCCGGCCACACACCAGTGTAGATGGCAGGAGCCCGGGCACACACCAGTGTAGATGGCAGGAGCCCGGGCACACACCAGTGTAGATGGCAGGTGCCCGGGCACGCACCAGTGTAGATGGCAGGAGCCCGGCCACACACCAGTGTAGGTGGCAGGAGCCCGGCCACACACCAGTGTAGATGGCAGGAGCCCGGGCACACACCAGTGTAGATGGCAGGAGCCCGGGCACACACCAGTGTAGATGGCAGGAGCCCGGGCACACACCAGTGTAGATGGCAGGAGCCCGGGCACACACCAGTGTAGATGACAGGAGCCCGGGCACACGCCGATGTATATGGCAGGAGCCCGGGCACACACCAGTGCAGGTGGCAGGAGCCCTGGCACACGCCGATGTAGATGGCATGAGCCTGGGCATACACCAGTGCAGGTGGCAGGAGCCCGGGAACACGCTGATGTAGATGGAAGGAGCCCGGGCACAAGCCTGTGCAGGTGGGAGCCTGGGCACACGCCAGTTTAAATGGCAGGAGCCCAGGCACACGCTAGTGCAGATGGAAGGAGCCTGGGCAGGCTTGTGACACTGGCATGTTCATATAGAGCTCAGACCTGTGGATCCCATTATGTCAGTGTGATGGGGGAAGATCTGGTGATCTAATCAGTTGTGTTTTGGATCCTGGAAAAACCCAAAAGCCAATTAGGCTGGAATTCTTGAGTTTGGTGGCAGATGCCTGGGTGAGGCGGCACTCCTCTGTACAAAGTTTGGCGACCATTGAATAGAATTGTATATTTAATTGCAGTTCTGTTTAATAAATCTTAAGCTCCTTTTAATTCACAGAATGTTTAAAGGGAATGTGTCATTAGAAAATGATGATCTACTGATTAAAAGGGTATTCCCATCTCCAAGATCCTATCCCAATATGTAGCAGATATAATAATATTAGCAAATACTTCCAATTAAAAATATAGTACAGTTCTTCTGATCTGCTATGTTGCTTGTGCAGGGCATTGCAGTAGCTTAGGCATCCATGGTGATTAGTGATGAGCGAGTGTACTCATTGCTCGGGTGGTCTCTGAGTATTTGTTAGTTCTCGGAGATTTAGTTTTCATCGCCTCAGCTGCATGATTTACAGCTGCTAGCCAGCCTAAATACATGTGGGGGTTGCCTGGTTGCTAGGGAATCCCCACATGTATTTAAGCTTTCTATCAGCTGTAAATCATGCCACTGAGGCAACGAAAACTAAATCTCCGAGAGCTAACAAATACTCGGTCACCCTAACGTGCTCAGGTAAACCCGAGCAACGAGTACACTCGCTCATCACTAGTGGTGACGATCACTGCTGTAGTGTTAGTTGTTAATGATCGTCACCATGGATACATAAACTTACTGCAATGCCTGCACATGGTGTAAGCAACATAGCGAATCAGAATAACTATACTACCATATTTTCTGGCATATAAGACGACTGGGCGTATAAGACGACCCCCAAATTTTCCATATAAAATATGGAATTTGGGATATGCCCGCCGTATAAGACGCGGGTCATCTTATACGCCCAGTCATCTTATATGGCGTGTGGTTCTCAGGGTCTGGAGGAGAGGAGACTCACCTTCAGGCCCTGGGATCCATATTCATTTAAAAAATAAAGAATAAAAATAAAAAACATGGATATACTCACCCCATTGACGAACCCTGGCTCTCAGCGCTGCAAGCGTCTCCCTCTGTTCCTTAGAATGCGGTGAGTGAAGGACCTTCAATGACGTCGCGGTCAGGTGACCGGTCACCTGACCACTCATGTGACCGCGACGTCATTGAAGGTCCTTCACTCACCGCATTCTAAGGAACGGAGGGAGACGCTAGCAGCGGTGACAGCCAGGGCCCGTCCAAGGGTGAGTATATCTTTTTTTTTTAATTTTTATTCTTTATTATTTACATGAATATGGATCCCAGGGCCTGAAGGAGAGTCTCCTCTCCTCCAGACCCTGAGAACCACACGCCGAAATGCAGGATCGCTCCCTGCACACGCTGTACCCAGCGTATAAGACGACCCCCGACTTTTGGGACAATTTTTTGGGGTCAAAAAGTCGTCTTTACGCCGGAAAATACGGTACATTTCTATTTGGAGGTATTTGCTAATATTATTATTACATCTACTCCATGTTGTGATAGGATTTTAGAGATTGGAATGCCCCTGTAAATCAGATTTTTGTGTTACGTTTTTTCTTGTTTTGTTTTACGCAGCACAATTTGTACTAAAAATGGAAAAAAAAAATCTTTACATTTCCACACTGGCCACTTTGAAACTTTAACACAAGTCTCCTGGATCCTCGCCACAAATCTTACTCTAATCAGAGACTGGAGTGAAATTTGTGTCGTAAGATATGCCACAACTCGTCATGAACTATTTTGGCCTCACAATGCCGTGTCCTGCCCCAGCTCCTTCCGTTTGGTGGAGCTGGCCAATAGCGGTATGTAAACTCCAAAAGTCGCAAAAATGTTGCTACATTTTTAAAGTTTTTTTCCATAAACGCTGATGAATTACCGGCTAATTTCCTGCGGTTTCAGGAAATAACACATGTACATTGCCACCATGGCCAGATCCCAAATCTGTCTTTTGTATTGAAATATCTAATGAGCCTGTAGAAAGGTAATTGTGAAGTGAGAGGGAGCAGGTCGCCTGTGACATCGTCCATTGTGTGATCCGAGGATCCTGTGTATTTTCCTGTGACACGAGTCTAGAAAAGCCCAAGTGGCCAGTGTGAAAATTGCAAGATTACTAATTATTTTTTATGAAACATTGTAACATTAAATTTTTTTTTGTAAAGATACACGTAACTCAAAAGAGTGAATTAAACAATGCATAACTTTTTGATTATAAATTCCATTTAATATTTGTTTTATAATTTCAGAAAAAGACAGTGATATCTACACTTAATGGACACACCGAGCGGGTCAACTGTGTGCAGTGGATTCAGAAACCTGATTGCAGTAAGTACTTGTATATTGCAGAATATCCTTTTTTAAGCTCATTTCTTTACAGCTGAAATGAAGGTATGTTAATGTATACCACTCCGATGGTAAATGAAGCCTTATGGATACGTTTGACATTTTCACCAGGAGACTTAGTCGATGTATACAAGGGTTTCTATGCTTCCAAGCAACTTTTCAGAATAATCGGTCCACAGTGTGACAATGACACTATTACCTTCCATTATATGACTTGTACCCTGCATTACCACTACTTTTCCTCTTTGTAATCTCTATCTCTAATTTGCAATCCACTCTGAGCTGGTGGAGGAGACTAGCTTCCATGATGTCTCCCGTGCACAGCACAGCACACAGATGGATTCCTGCTCTTTATTCCTTTTTTAGCACACGGAGACAAGCAGCAGCATGGATGACATTATAATGCTGCTGAACCCAATAAAGCTAGCTGCAGGGAGACTGAGAAGTCTTGTGACATCCTGTAATGTAACAGAATCTTTACGTCTCTCTCTGCTTGTGTCCTGCTCCGCTTTCATCCTTCCCTCTTCATAGAGTGTAATAGGCTGTGTCACATTACAACACAGTGAACTGTCCGTCCTTGTCATAGCAAGATGGGTTTGGATGCTTTTAAGAGTTGTTCACAAGTTCCGGAGACGGAGGATGAAAATATGACATTACCGATCGTAATAGTTTACTTTATCTTTTGATAGTTTCTGTAGCAGGCGGACCTGAATCTGATCCCAGATCCGTCGTTTCCTTTTCAGGTCACCTGTTGTGTTTTATTAATCTTTTGTCTTTCATGCTTCGTCTTCAGGGTAACAGGGTGTATTTTCTCACCCTGTTTTCCCACACGTATGCAACCGAAAGAGCAGTGTGGTGTCACCCACATCGCCCACTCTCGGACCCGCAGGCAGGACTTTATCCCCTGTCACCTTTACGGGTGTTTCAGGGTGATTCCTGGTGGTCAGTCCTTGCCTTTTCCCCACCCACTCGGAGAGGGCTGGGAGGAAGACGGTGGTCACCAGCAGTGGCCTTCTCCCTTCTTGTAAGGGGTTTATGCCGTCTTCTGCACCATCCGGAGATGGTGCGGGAAGAAGGACCCTTTTCTCAGTCGCCCATGACAGCACTACCAGAGAGAGGGGATCCGCCCTTCAGGGACAGGAAACCTACAGGATAAAAGGGCGGTACCTCTCCCCTGCATCAGTTTTGGTTTCCTGTCCCTGACGGGGAACCTTCTCGGACGGTACCTGGCATGGACGACCGGAAGACTAACCTGGCGAAGATCCGGAACCGGCCAGTCCGAGTTCTGGCGGCGGGGAGGCCCCTGCCACGGCTGGTCCGGTATCCGAGGCCGCCACGACTTCGACCGAGGGGTCCGGAAGCGTGAGCGGGGGGAAGCGCCGCCGCCACTCCGGATAGGAGTTGGAGCGCTCCAGCACACTGCCGATCCAAGATGGCGCCGCACCGGAAGTAGTGGAGGAACTTCCGGTTCGGGGGCAGTGAGGTAAATGGCTACACCAAGATGGCGCTGCCCCGGAACCGGAATCCTTCATTTCCGGGTCGTCTGGCTGCGCGCGCATGCGCAGTGGCTAGAAAAGGAGAAAAAAAAAAAAAAAAAACGCTTCCCCCAAACAGTGCAGCCACAGGGGGAGGGGACCAAGCGCCACCCTTTAAAAAGAAGGTGCACTTGACAGACCCTTGCTGCATGCTGTTCCAAGATGGAAGACAGCGATCAGCAGCTCCAGCCACCGCCGCCGCCGCCACCGCAGCAGCAGCAGCGCCATCGTCAGCGCCAGAAACCGGATGCCCAGGGGAAGAGAACTTCTGCAAGCAACCGAAGTTCCCGATCCAGTAGCCATTCCACACCATGTAGTTCCAGTGCGGTAAACCTGCGGCCGGCCATGGATCATACGCCTCAGGATCCTACCCCTCCTCCAGAACCGGTACCTGTGGCTGCGTCAGATTGGTGAGTGATCTTCGTGAAAGCTCATTTTTTGTAATTGGGGTTCCCCTTCTCCCTTATCTTAGGCAAGGAAGAGAACGGGGAAGATGAAAAATAGAACATGCCCCTTATGTGAGAAAGCATTACCACAGTCCTGGGAGAAGAAATTATGCGACTCCTGTATTGAGCGAGTCCTCTGTGAGGAGACCCCGAACTTCGCCTCTGAGTTACGCTCTGTAATTAAAGCGGAGGTTGAGACGGTGTTTAACTCCCTTAAAAGCGACAGGAGATCTACTAAGAAATCAGCTCCTGATAGAAATTCCGACTCTTCTAGCTCCGAGAGTAAAAACTCGGATACGCAAGATTCATCCCCCTCCTCTTCAGACAGTGAAAGTGGGGGTCGTCATTGCTTCCCCCTAGATGAGGTTGACGGCCTTGTAAAGGCTGGAAGATCGACGATGGGGGTGTTAGATCCTCGTCCTGATAAAACGGTACAGGACATTATGTTTGGTGGTCTTTCCCAAAAAAAGCGTAAGGTATTTCCCCTTAATGAAAATATTCAAACGTTAATTAAGAAGGAGTGGGAGAAACCTGAGAGAAAAATTCATCGGTTCCCTCTATTAAAAGGAAATACCCCTTTGAAGAAGAAGCTTCGGTTTCGTGGGATAAAGCCCCCAAACTCGATGTTGCGGTAGCTAAGGCCTCGAAAAAGTTCGCATTACCATTCAAGGATATGGGAACCTTGAAAGACCCTCTTGACAAAAGAGCAGATACCTTTCTTAAAGGGGCCTGGGAGTCAGCCGGAGGATGCTTAAGGCCAACTATAGCAGCGGCATATACGTCGCGTTCCTTAATGATTTGGGTCGACAACTTGGAGAAACAGATTAGAGATGGGGTCCCTAGGAATAAAATTTTAGACTCCATCCCTATGATTAGAGGAGCCGCGGCATTCTTGGCAGACTCTTCAGCTGACTCCATCAAATTAACATCTAAATCAGCAGCTCTCTCAAATGCGGCACGTAGAACCCTATGGTTAAAAAGCTGGCCGGGGGATTTACAAACTAAACACAAACTGTGTTCAATCCCCTGTGAAGGTAAATTCCTCTTTGGAGAGACTTTGGACGACATCCTGCAAAAAGCAGGTGATAAAAAGAAAGGTTTTCCCATCCTGGCCCCAACATATAATAAACGGCCCTTTCGGAACAGAAAATTTTTTAGAAGGAGACCACCTAGGGAGCAAAACCGATGGGATGACGGAAGGAGGAAAGACAGAGGTTTCCTCTTTGGTAACTCCCCTCGAGATAGAAAACCCCCCCCCCAAGTGACGTCTTCCCCAGGGTGGGAGGGAGATTGACTCAATTCCTCCCGGCCTGGGAGAAAATTTCGACCAGCCCTTGGATATTAAAATTAATAGGAGAAGGACTTCGCATAGAATTTTTATCCCTACCCCCACGGAATTATGTGGTAACACCGCTGAGATCATCTCAACAACAAGAAGCTCTAGAACTAGAAATTGTAAAACTAGTAAACAAGGCTGTCATCCAAGAAGTCCCCCCTCTGGAGAGAGGGAAGGGGTTCTACTCTCCATTGTTCCTGGTTCCCAAACCGGACGGAACCTTCCGAACTATAATAAACTTACGGAAGTTGAATACCTATGTTAAAAACTACAGATTCAAAATGGAGTCAATAAAATCAACGATAAAAAATCTGTTTCCCAACTGTTTTATGATAGTTCTAGATCTCAGCGACGCATATTATCACGTCCCCATCCACAAGACCTCTCAGAAATTCCTCAGACTGGCAGTAGTCATAAAAGAACAGACCAGGGAATACCAATACAGGGCTCTTCCCTTTGGCATATCAATTGCTCCCCACATCTTCACAAAGTTGATAGCGGAGATGATGGCACATCTGAGAGAGGAAGACGTCTTGATTATTCCATATCTAGACGATTTTCTGATTGTGAGCAACTCGGCCGAACTCTGCCGTCAACAATGCGACAGAGTCATAGACACCTTAACAAAATTGGGCTGGCTGGTGAACCTCCAAAAATCAAAACTGGAACCAACCAAGGTTCAAGAATTCTTGGGTCTCATCCTGGACTCAAGTTCTCAGGTTTGTTACCTACCAGACAAGAAAAAACAAAACATAATCCACCTAGTGTCACAAGCGCGTGCAAACCCTACCATGACTCTAAGGAAGGCAATGTCATTACTGGGGTCCCTCTCGGCCTGTCTCCCAGCGGTTCAGTGGGCACAGCTCCACACAAGGACACTTCAGTGGGATATTTTAAGGAACCAAAAAATACTAGGAGGACGGTTAGAAAATCGAATGACTCTAAGTTTACCCACTATTCATTCCCTGGGCTGGTGGCTGAATCCCAACAACTTATCAAAAGGGATTCCCTGGGTAACAGAGGCATCTCAGATAGTTACCACAGACGCAAGTCCCACAGGGTGGGGGGCTCACCTAGACGACAGAGTCACTCAGGGGATATGGACAATTCAGGAGCTCAGATCTTCCTCAAATCAAAAAGAGTTGAGGGCTGTGAATCACGCACTACTGTACTTCCTAGACCAACTGCAAGGCCATCATGTCCGAGTATTCTCGGACAACAAAGTAGTAGTAGCTTACTTAAACCACCAGGGGGGTACCAGGTCTCAATCATTAATGGAAACCACCTTCGAAATGTTCAGCCTGGTACAAAACAACTTCCTGTCCCTATCAGCCCTACATATAAAAGGGGTGGAAAACCAAAAAGCGGACTTTCTGAGTCGTACCCTACTAAAGCAGGGGGAGTGGTCTCTAAATCAGGGCATATTCAACAAAATCACAGGTCTATGGGGGATCCCTGTAATAGACCTCTTTGCCAATATGATAACACATTTTCAAATGGTGGTTACCATAGAAAAAAGAAGTGAGAAAGAAGTACTAATAAAAACAATACATTTATTGAAAACTTGTTCTAAAAAATGTGTAACAATTAAGATTAGACAATGACAGAAAAAAGGGGGGGAGGAATGGAAAAAACCTCCAAATACCAGAGGAGGCACACCACAACACACCGGTACGGTATAGCAAGTGTATCCCAAAAATAGCTACATAATGAATCAAGGGCTACCAAAAGTATGCCAAATGAAAACAGCTGCTAGGATATAAGTGCCTTAATGACAGTGCACAGAACCATATATAAGGTAATGTAGTTTTGGAGGAAGCGAAGGGGAGGGAAAGGGGGCATATGATAACCAAGTGGGAAAAATCAGGGTATTAGCATAAAAAGTGCTAGTATAAGTCCCACTTAGTAATAAGGGAAAGCAAGTGGACTAAGTGTATTAGCAATGATAGTGCTATAATAACTGCTGGGTAATAGAAATGTCACCATATGTTTAGACTGATTGTGTCATATAGTACCAGCCTCGCTTCATAAATGAGTAAATACCTGTAGATGGTTTGTCTCAGGGGTCTGTGCACGCCGAGTCCGGGTGATGTGGAAGCCTCCTGCGCCCAACAAGCGCCGTTTCGCCACAAGCTTCTTCTAAATGGGGCGCCATTTAGAAGAAGCTTGTGGCGAAACGGCGCTTGTTGGGCGCAGGAGGCTTCCACATCACCCGGACTCGGCGTGCACAGACCCCTGAGACAAACCATCTACAGGTATTTACTCATTTATGAAGCGAGGCTGGTACTATATGACACAATCAGTCTAAACATATGGTGACATTTCTATTACCCAGCAGTTATTATAGCACTATCATTGCTAATACACTTAGTCCACTTGCTTTCCCTTATTACTAAGTGGGACTTATACTAGCACTTTTTATGCTAATACCCTGATTTTTCCCACTTGGTTATCATATGCCCCCTTTCCCTCCCCCTCGCTTCCTCCAAAACTACATTACCTTATATATGGTTCTGTGCACTGTCATTAAGGCACTTATATCCTAGCAGCTGTTTTCATTTGGCATACTTTTGGTAGCCCTTGATTCATTATGTAGCTATTTTTGGGATACACTTGCTATACCGTACCGGTGTGTTGTGGTGTGCCTCCTCTGGTATTTGGAGGTTTTTTCCATTCCTCCCCCCCTTTTTTCTGTCATTGTCTAATCTTAATTGTTACACATTTTTTAGAACAAGTTTTCAATAAATGTATTGTTTTTATTAGTACTTCTTTCTCACTTCTTTTTTCTATGGTAACCACCATTTGAAAATGTGTTATCCTATGTCGAAGTGACTGCAGCCTGTGCTATATATAGGACTATGGGAATAATCTCTTTGCCAATATGCACAACAAGAAAGTGGAAACTTTCTGTTCCCTAGATCCCAGGGGGAATCCTCAGGCTGTGGATGCATTCACAATACCCTGGACACAGACACTAATGTATGCATTTCCCCCTACTATTCTCATTCCAGCAGTTCTGAGAAAGATCAGGCAGGACAAATCCAGACTCATCTTGATAGCCCCCTTCTGGCCCAAGAGAGCCTGGTTTTCATGGCTGAGGATGTTATCAATCACCGATCTCTGGGTGCTTCCGGATCTTCCGGACCTCCTGTCTCAGGGACCGGTGTTCCACCCTCAATCAGAAAATCTCCATCTGACAGCGTGGCTTTTGAGAGGTCACTATTGAGGGAAAGAGGGTTTTCTGACAAGCTAGTGTCTACACTAATGAAAAGTAGAAAACCTGTGACCACAAAAATATACGGCAAAACATGGAAAAAATTTTTGTCCTCCTCTGGGGTAAAATTGCAAGATGGTGTTCCAGTATCTGAAATACTAGAATTTCTACAGAAGGGCTTAGACTTAGGCCTTTCGGTAAGTACCTTAAAGGTACAGATAGCAGCTCTAGGAGCTTTATACTGTGAGAACATAGCAGCCAACCCTTGGGTTATACGGTTTGTCAGAGCAGCCGCAAGGTCTAAACCGCTAACTATAAGTAGATTACCAACCTGGGATCTGAACTTAGTTCTGTCAGCCTTAACAGACTCCCCGTTTGAGCCCATAGAATCGGTACCCCTTAAAATTCTTTCTCTTAAAACGGCCCTCCTAATAGCCCTGACTTCGGCCCGTAGGATAAGTGACCTCCAAGCCCTGTCCGTAAACCCTCCATTTACACAAATTCTGGATGATAAAGTTATATTAAAAACAGACCCTTCCTATCTACCGAAAGTTGCGTCAACATTCCATAGATCCCAAGAAATAATCCTTCCTTCTTTCTGTCAAAACCCTAAAAATAAGAAGGAAGAGAAATTCCATACACTAGACGTTAAAAGGTGCCTGGTCCAATACATAAAAATCACCCAGCAGTATAGGAAGGAAGGGTCTCTTTTTATCTGCTTCCAGGGACCCAGGAAAGGACTCAAAGCTTCTAAGGGCACTATAGCTCGATGGGTCACAGACGCAATAGCTTTGGCGTACTCATCCTCCGGGAACGCCATTCCGCAAGGACTGAAGGCACATTCTACAAGGGCTATGGCGACCTCCTGGGCCGAAAGGTCAGAGGTACCATTAGATCAGATCTGTAAGGCGGCCACCTGGTCATCACCTTCAACCTTCTTCAGACACTACCGCTTAGACCTAGCCTCTTCGTCTGACCTAACCTTCGGGAGAAGGGTTCTGCAGGCTGTGGTCCCTCCCTAAGCAATGATCTCTGTAATTCTCTCTGGTAGTGCTGTCATGGGCGACTGAGAAAAGTGTAGTTACTCACCGATAACGGTGTTTCTCAGAGCCCATGACAGCACCTGCTTATTCCCCCCCCTCATCACGTGTGCGGTGAGCGCATTATTTGTGTGAAGTGGTTTTTACATATAGACACGGTGTTCACTGTTAAGCATTATGATTAAATTGCATATTTTTTGTGTTGTTGTGACTAACCTGGAGGACCTCCGATGCTCTGTAAACAAAACTGATGCAGGGGAGAGGTACCGCCCTTTTATCCTGTAGGTTTCCTGTCCCTGAAGGGCGGATCCCCTCTCTCTGGTAGTGCTGTCATGGGCTCTGAGAAACACCGTTATCGGTGAGTAACTACACTTTTCTACCAGTGACCCTCATCCATCCGAGCGACCCTGATGATGTCCTCATCAGTGAAGAGGGATTCAGGACTCACCTTTTATAGGTAAGTCCTTTTCTCTGTCTCTAGCAGCTACCTGTCTACCTCACTATTTACCTGCGACAGGACACCGCACGGAATATAGCTGCACTGAACGGCTGCAGCCATTTTTTTCTTCTTCCCTACTAGTATTTCGTTAACGCCTTTTTCCTGTAGCACGGGCTTCTGTGCCCAATCAGAGGGCTGGTTCTGTCTTCTTCTGTGCTGGCCAAAGCCACGCCCCCCCCACATTAAGCGTGCGTATTCATTGTGCGCTTTTCCCCCTATCACGGGGCCTACTCTCCCTGCCCGGTGCACAGCTCTGGCGGCATAGCCAATAGGGGGGCCCCTATTCCCTGACACCGGCCGGCACAAATCGGCCAGCCAATCTCACCAACATACAGACGCGACCAATTTTCATGCCAGGACTAGGACCTTCATTAATACCATTTGCCGCGGTCCTGTCACTGCAGGTGCCGAGGTGTCTCGACTAATTCCAGGTCCTCTGTTAATATAGCTCCTGGCTTTGGGCCTTCTCCCGGACTCTGTAGCCACGCCCCCTTACTGGCCCCGCAGCTAATCAGTGGTCGCCTGTCACTTAACCACGCCCCCTTACTGGACCCTCGACTAATTAGGGCATGCCGTATGCTGAGGCCCCACACCCTCTGATGAGCGTGTTTTTTTGCCTAATGAGAGAGTGTTTCTCTATCCCTCTCTCCCTGTCACCCCAGAAATGCCCCCCGCATAGTGTGTCTCTGTCTGCAAGGTGCGGGAAGATTCATGCACTGTCTGTTACCATCTACTTGTGGTTCCAAAGGGTACAGCAGGCGGCGTGTCTGTCTGCAAAAGCGTGTGAAGAATCGTGCATCTGTCGGTCACCATCGACTTCCGGCTCCAAAATGCACAGCAGGCGTCCATCACTATCCCAATCTCAGGGAGTCCCACTCCCGTCCCTATAATCCACGACGCCTGTGCCATCTGTAAAAAGAAGTGGCATTCAGGTCAGTCTTCATTTTTTTTCTGCCTGGCCAGTGATTCCTCCACTGTGTCTACACAGTTTCCCTCTAACGCTCGGGATGAGAGCACTCCCCTCCCTCCGGAGTGGGCTGTTGCCATGCCAGTCAGTCTCAGACCTGACAAAAGTTTGAGTCCCTGTTCCAGGTCCTGGAGCGACTTCCACACTTGTCTTCTGCCACCATTTCTCCGAACACCTCTCACGGTGATTCGCACGCACCTGACCGCGACCTTCACAGGGACAAATTTCTCTAGTTCTCCGGGACTCTATGCATTCCTCACCCCATGCCCTCTCCTCGAAGGTGGCTTTTGGGTCAGATATGAATTCCCAGTCTGAGTCTGAGTCCGATACGGACCAGACCTAAAAGATGCATCTTGGCAATTACCCTAATTCTGAACCTAAGGAAGGAAGAGGCACCTGCTCAGGAGCACTGTTTCCTTCAAACGGGTAAGATGTCCTTCCCAGAATTTCCCTAATCGCAGGGAATTTGCAATAATTATGTTCAAACACTGGGAACACCCTGAAAATCACTTCCCAGGAAAGGAGCAGCTAAATATTCTTTATCCCTTTAGCCCAGACCTCGTTGATAAATGCGCAGAATCCCATGATGTGGATCCGCCGGTTTCTCGCCTGTCTTCTTGGACAGTCTTGTCTCTACTGGACGGTGTATTTCTTAAGGAGTTTATCGATAGACAGATTGAATGCTTGGCTAAGTCTTCCTTTGAAGCAGCCGACGCCTCCTTCTGTCCCTTTTTTGCCTCCACCTGGGTGGCAAAGTCCATGTCTGCCTGGGCAAGAATGCTTCGTCAGGGTATCTAGCAGCAGCTCCTCTGGATGAGGTGGCAGATTTGGTAGGTCAGATTGTCCATGCTGGCAAATATCTCTTGAGCGCGTCCTCAGATGCGGCTGTTTGTTCTGCTAGGGCTACCAGCAACATTGTTGCTATACACCGCATTCTCTGATTGAAAGCGTGGAAGGCAGATCCACCGTCTAGAACAGTGTTTCCCAAACTCCAGTCCTCACGGACCCCACAAGTCATGTTTTCAGGATTTCCATAATGTTGCTCAGGTGATAGAAGTCCTGAGGGCTTGATGAAACTTCCACCACCTGTGCAATACTAAAGAAATCCTGAGAACATGACCTGTGGGGTCCGTGAGGACTGGAGTTTGGGAAACACTGGTCTAGAAAGTCCCTCACTAACCTTACCTTCCCAGGCCCTAGACTTTTTGGGTCTAAACTGGATCAAATTTTTTTGGATGCTACTGGCGGGAAAAAGAGCACCTTGCTTACCCACTCCAAATCTAAATCTTTTTTTAATAAGAAGAGGTCACTTCAATTTTGTTCATTTCAGCCTTTCTCTGCTTCAAGGTCTTCCGCCCAGTCTTCAGGGTGCCTCGTCAACAGGTTTTCCTCGGCGTGACAGGTCACCCCCACCTGGGAATTTCTCCAGGGTGGGGGGCCAACTTTCTTCTCTTCTGGGAAGTATGGTTGTCGGTGATCGACGATGCCTGGGTCAGAGAGTCACGTTCCATTACAAAATCGACTTTTCTTCCCCCCCAGGAAGACGTTTCTTTTTGTTGCACCTGTCGAAACATCAGTCTCGGGCCACAGCGGTTCTTCTGGCCATCTTTTCCCTATTACGCTCAAGAGTTATTGTACCTGTTCCCCGGAACCAACAGTTTTCATGGTTCTACTCCATTTTTTTTTGTAGTCTTGAAAAAAGACTAATCGCTCTGTCCGTTTTTGGTTCTCAAGCGATTGAACCGTCACGTTTGGATCCATCTTTTCAGGATGGAGTCCCTATGTTCGGTAATCACCTCCATGGAACCGGGAGAGTTCCTTTGTTCTGTAGACGTTCAGGATGCTTATCTTCACATTCCCGTTTGCGTTCAGCATCAGAGATTCTTATGGTCCTGCATGAGAGTTCTGTTGAAGATGGTTGCCGCCATGGAAGCCATGTCTTTTTGCCCAGTTTCATACCTGTCCGTTTCAGCTGGCCCTCTTGTCAGCTTGGGGTAAGAGGACCGTCTCTCTGGACCGACCTGTGCTTCTGCCACTCAAGGTGAAGCAGTCCCTACCGGATGGATGCTATTAGCATCAGTCCTACGAGGCAAGTCCTTCCTTCCCTTCCGGTCGCAGGTCTTTACCACCAATGCCAGTCTCTTCGGGAGCAATCTTTGTTCATCAGCGCAGGGTCGCTGGAGCGCCCAAGAAGCTCTCCCCATCAATCTCCTGGAGATCAGGTCCCTTCGCCGCTGGTAGACCTTCCTCGCAGGCCAGCCGGTCCGCATACAGGGGGACTACACCACAGCCGTGGTTTTCATAAACCATCAAAGTGGGACTCCCAGCAGACAGGTTTGGGTATAGGTAACCAGGATTCTGTGACGGGCAGAACGTCACATTCCCGCCATATCATCCATGCACATTCCATGGGTAGAAAATTGGGTAGCCGATTCTCTGAGCCGTCAGGGTCTTGCATCAGGTGAGTGGTCACTCAGCCTGCCGTTTTCAACCAGATATGCCAGAAATGGGCACTTCGGATTCTGACCTGATGGCGTCTTGGATGAACCATAAGGTTCCTCAGTACATAACCAGGTCCCGGGATCCCTAGCCATCGGTTGCAATGTTCTAGTAATCCCGTGGTCACATTTCCAACTGCCTTCTCTTTTCCCGTCCCTCCCCCTTGATTCCGAGAATCGTAAAAAAAAAGTTAAAGGCAGAAGGGATGCCCGTAATCCTATAGCACCAGACTGGCGCAGACGGGCCTGGTACGTGGAGCTGGTGAATATGCTCATGGACGCTCCCTGGAGGCCTCCAGATCGTCCGGATCCTTTTTCGCAAGGCCCCCCCCACTTTTTTCTACCAGAGTTCACAGTCTCTAAGTTTAATGGCATGGCCGTTGAGGCCGTACAGTAGTTCTGAGAGGCTGTTTTTTCTCTGTCGCCCATGACGGCACCACGGAGGGGATCCGCCCACCAAGGACAGGAAACCTACGGATAAAAAGGCGGTACCACTCTCCTGCATCAGTTGGTTTCCTGTCCTTGATGCGAGACCAACGGACTTACCAGATCGACGTTGGAATTCCGGGGCCAACCAGTCCGACTCAGGCAGCTGGGGTCCCTCTGCCTCGGCTGGGGTGGTGACCCGAAGCACCACCGCTGGGGGCTAGTGGGCCTACAGGGTGTGCGGGGGAGGTGACAAGGAGTTCGCCAATATGAAGGAACTTCTTGCGGTCAAATTCGCCCTTCAGGAATTCTTGGGGGTTCTTCACTCTCACCATGTAAGAGTGATGTCGGACAACCGGGTGGTGGTATCTTACCTAAATCACCAAGGATATCCGACCCTTGGGTATTACCAGATCTCCAGGATCTATTGTCTCAGGGCTCAGTCTGTCATCCGCAGGTCAAGAACTTGCACTTGACAGCTTGGCTCTTGAAAGGAAACTATTAGAAAGCAGGGGGTTCTCCCCGGGGTTAATTTCAACTTTATTACAAAGTAGGAAGCCGGTTACTACAAAACAGTACGGCAAGATATGGAAAAAGTTTCTATCTTCATCAGGTGCAAAAATAGGGAAAGAAATTCCCCTTAATTCCATATTAGAGTTCCTACAAAACGGGTTGGAGATGGGTTTAGCCACTAGTACTCTAAAAGTTCACGTGGCAGCATTGGGAGCCCTATTTAATGTTGATTTGGCTTCAAACAGGTGGGTCTCTAGATTCATCAGAGCATCAGGGAGATCGAGGCCTCTTCCGGTAAAAGTTGTTCCTCAATGGGACTTAAACTTGGTCCTTAAAGCCCTGACTAGTCCACCATTTGAACCTTTACACGAAACTTCATTAAAAAAACCTATCTCTCAAAACCGCTCTGTTAGTCGCCCTCACTTCTGCCCGTTGGGTTAGCGACTTACAAGCTCTCTCAGCTAACCCTCCTTACACACAATTTCTAGAGGATAGGGTCATTTTAAAAATAGACCCAGCATATCTCCCGAAAGTGGCTTCAAAATTTCACAGGTCTCAAGAGATATCTCTCCCCTCCTTCTGTCCCAATCCTAAAAATAAGGAGGAACAAACATTACATACACTAGATGTAAGAAGATGTCTCTTACATTACCTAGAAGTCACTAGAGAGAGTAGGGAGGATCCCTCTCTGTTTGTGTGTTTCCAGGGTCCCCGGAAGGGGAAAAAAGCATCTAAAGCCACCATAGCAAGATGGATCACGGACGCCATCAGTCTTTCATACTCAGCAAGTGGAGTGTCCGTTCCCGGGGAGGTTAAGGCTCACTCGACAAGGGCAGTGGCAGCTTCCTGGGCGGAGAAGGCTGGAGCTTCTATTGACCAGATATGTAGAGCTGCTACCTGGTCCTCACCATCCACATTCTATAGGCACTATAGGTTGGACCTAATCTCCTCTTCAGACCTTACCTTTGGTAAAAGGGTTCTGGAGGCGGTGGTCCCTCCCTGAATGTACTGTCTATGCAAATCTCTCCGTGGTGCCGTCATGGGCGACAGAGAAAAATATAGTTCTTACCGATAACGGTATTTCTCTGAGCCCATGACGGCACCCGTACATTCCCTCCCTTCACTTGTGGGTGCACACATTAAAATAGTGCCATAGTCTACTTATAGTCTATTCATAGTTTAAAGTCACGCGGTATCTTGTTATGCTAAACAGTTAAAATTAACAAATGTTTTAGTAGTCTCCCATCGTTCTCTATGTAAAACAACTGATGCAGGAGAGTGGTACCGCCTTTTTATCCGTAGGTTTCCTGTCCTTGGTGGGCGGATCCCCTCCGTGGTGCCGTCATGGGCTCAGAGAAATACCGTTATCGGTAAGAACTATATTTTTTGCCCATCTGTCATTCTGACCATGGTTAGGGTGTGAAAACCAGCTTCCTCGCATATCTACCACAGATACTGGAAAGCCTTCTTTCGGTGGTGTGAGGACAACAATTTAATTCCTATGTCCTTTTCCCTTCCTTCCATCCTTGGTTTTTCTACAAGCGGGTCTTGACTCGGGTCCAGGGTGGATAAAAATCAATGTTTTTAAAAAAAAAAAAAAAACAAAAATCGGATTTTTTTTATTTAAATCGGATTTTTTTCAATAAACTGCTTTTTGAGGAAAATATTTTACCATCCAAAGGTTCTTCCATCATGAGCTAAAGCTGAGTTGTTTAACTCAGTAGAATAAAGGCTGTATATGTGTAACATTCACGATGCCATGCTCTTCCAGAGGTTTCTGTAGGATTAGTGGGCAGTTTCTCTCCTATATTATCACAGATGCTCGCTTTACTTACGCAGTTCTCAAAACTGAATTTGACTCCGCAGAGGTCCCAGCCTCTTCTTCACGGCAAAAATGTTACAACATGAACAGAGTTGAGAAAAATACCTTAATCCTATTGTTCTACAAACCTATGAATACAGAATCAACCCCTTCAGTGCCAAGTCCAAGAAGTTAGACAATATGTTTCTGATTGTTTGGAGTGGAATAGATCTGCACAACACAAGAAGAATGTGAATCTAAGTGTGAGGAGGAGGAAGGGCAAGCAGACAAGAAAATGAAAGTGAAACTTTGAGCACAATACTGCAGCATAGCCACAGACAGACAAGTCTGGATCTGTTTGTGTGTACGATCTGAGGTTTATTACATTATTTCCTTATAATGGCAGCAGGCCGTAAAAGAGACCCAGTTTGGGAATATTTTAATGAAGCTCCTTCGCCTATCGGTAAGGCAGGCATGCGTGCAAAATGCAAACAATGCAACAAAGAGATGCAAGGCCTGGTGGCACGAATGAGGCAACATCATGAGAAGTGCGGTGATGAAGACGACCAAAGAAACACTTCTGAACAGGCAGGATCTTCAGGTTGGTAAACATTTTTATTGAATCCTATTTCTAAAGACTGAACTGTCATGTGTGAGAAAAATTATATTTCTTATTATTACTGCATGTTACTGTCATTTGGTACAGTTATGAAGAAAAACAAATATTCCTCTTGGGGCAGGGGCAGTGATGTGTTGTGTACAATAAGCAGAAATTGTATAAACAATAAAATAACAGCATTGGCTTTTTTTGTTTAGGGGAATTCATGGATTCTGGAAACTATCCACCTCCAAGATCACCATCATCCTGTTCTACAGTTTCAGAGTTATCCATCCAGGATAGTGCTTCATTAGCAGCAGCATCATCATCAGACACCCACAGCCACATATCACCATCACCCAAAAGGAAGAAAAAACCTTTACCTCCTGGAACCACCATAGATCGGTTTGTGATAAGAACTAGCAGATTAGAAAAAGAGTTGATTGATGAAAAAATTGCCCAGTTTATTTATGCAACGAACTCTTCTTTCCGTCTGACTGAGAACCCACATTTCATTAATATGGTTCAGTCACTGAGACCAGGATACAGTCCACCCAGCAGAGCTGATGTTGCAGGGAAACTGCTGGATCAAGTGTATGACAGAGAAATGGAGCAATGTGCAACAGCTCTGGAGGGTAAAATTGTTAACCTAAGTATTGATGGGTGGAGTAATGTCCACAATGATCCTATTGTATGTGCTTGTATAACAACAGAAGAAGGTAAATTCTTCCTTGCACAAACAACTGATACGTCAGGAAATGCACACACAGCAGAATACTTACAAGAAGTGGCAGTAAAAGCTATAACGACATGTGAACAAAAATTCAAATGTCTAGTACGCAGTTTGGTCACTGACAATGCTGCAAACGTATCCAAGATGAGAAGAGATTTAGAAGAGCAGGGAGGGAATACAAAGCTGCTAATAACATATGGTTGCAGTGCTCATTTGCTGCACCTCTTAGCCAAAGACTTAAGTGTTCCAGAAATAAAGGCTAATGTTGTTGAAATTGCTAAATAATTCCGTAATAATCATTTTGCTGCAGCAGCTCTGAAAAGGATGGGTGGAACCAAGCTAACACTCCCACAAGATGTTAGATGGAACTCTGTGGTGGACTGTTTTGAGCAGTATATCAAAAACTGGCCTATTCTGATGACACTTTGTGAAGAAAATCGAGATAAAATAGATGGCACTGTCACGGCCAAAATCCTCAACATTGGGCTTAAGAGAAATGTTGAACATATGCTGAGCTTCCCGAAACCCATCTCTCAAGCTTTAAACAAAATACAGAAAAATAGCTGTTTTATTGCGGATGCTGTTGAAATTTGGAAGGAACTGAGTGAACACTTAAAAACAGAACTACACATGGACAGAATTAAATTACAAGCAGTAAACAAACGAATGGGACAAGCACTGACTCCAGCTCATTTTTTGGCAAATATTGTCAATATCCAATATCAGGGTCAAAACCTAAGTGCTGAGGAAGAGGAGTTAGCTATGACATGGGTATCCAGCAATCATCCATCTTTAATGCCAACTATAATAAACTTCAGAGCTAAGGGGGAACCATTCAAGAAATATATGTTTGCTGAAGATATTTTAAGGAAGGTCACACCAGTAAACTGGTGGAAGTCACTTAAGCGCTTGGATTTAGAGACTGTTCAAGTAATGATTTCACTTTTAACAGCAGTAGCTTCTTCTGCAGGCGTTGAAAGAATATTCTCTTCCTTTGGACTCATTCATTCTAAATTGAGAAATCGGTTGGGACCCAATAAAGCAGGAAAGCTTGTTTTTCTTTTCCAGATTATGAATAGGAACAAAGAAGATGATGATGAAGATGACGACAAGTGAGCTACAGAGGACAGCAGGGACAGTAGTATTTAAGTTTTTCATGTGTCGGCTGGGCTGACAGTCTAAGTTTCTTATAATATATATATATATATATATATATATATATATATATATATATATATATATATATATATATATATATATATATATATATATATATTTTGTTTAGCCAAATTAGTTAACAAACATGGATGTTTGTTTAAGCAAATAACTTATGCTGTAATGTTGTTATTGTTTCAGTTGAATAAATCTATTTAAATTGTTATTAAGGTCCGGATTATTTTTCTCCTTCCTAAGTACAACAGAACAGTGGTGTCCAAATGTGAATGATTAACCCAATCAGATCTAGTGTCTCGTTCCCAGGTAAAAACTTTTCTTCATTGTTCCCCAATAGATCCATGGGATCTTAACCTTATCCATGGCGCATTCCAGCGTGCTCCTTTTTTTGAGCCCATTCAGGACATTCCGTTTTCTCTTCTGCCATGAGAAGTTGCCTTCTTAGTGGCTTTTTCGGCCATCAGTGTAGTTTCTGAGTTAAATGCATTGTACTGCCGTTCTCCGTTCCTGACTCTACATCAGGACAAGGTAGTCATCAGACCTGTTCCTTCCTTTCTACCTAAGGTGGTCTTTTCATTTCACTGTACTTAAGAGATTGTCCTTCCTTAACTATGTCCCTCTCTGGCCCATTCCCTGAAGAACTCCTTCCTGGGCAGTTTGTCACCAGGCCTCGGCTTTACAGATGTAAGGTCGTGACCTGGTCATCTTTGCACACCTTCGCAAGGTTTTACAGGGTTCATACTCATGCCTTGTCTGATGCAGACCTAGAAAGGAAAGTGCTGCAGGCAGCGGTTACGCATCGGCCGACCCAAGTCTGTTTTTTTTTGCATTTTTTTTCTGTTCCCCCCTTTGGGGACTGCTATAGGACGTCCCATGGTTACCTGTGTCCCCCAATGAAGCGATAAAGAAAGAAGGATTTTTGGTACTCACCATAAAATCTCTTTCTTGGAGCCTTCATTGGGGGACACAGCAACCTCCCTAAATTGTTTGTACCACTATTGGGTCTAAGTGTTTTTGTTGTTGGGTTGGTACATGTGTTGAGTTTTTGGTTGCCTCTCCTGAGGTACTTTGTGTCTGTGTCAGTGGGTTTATACTGCGGAGGAGGAGCTATTTATTTATTTTTTTTGTCTAGTGTCCGCCTCCTATCGACAGCAGCATACACCCATGGTTACCTGTGTTACACAACGAAGATTCCAAGAAAGAGATTTTATGGTGAGTTCCAAAAATCCTTCTTTTTTATTGTTTTATTTATAATGGGGCAAAAGGGGAGTGATTTGAACTTTTTGTACTTTTGTCATATTTTGAATAACTTTTTTCTTCACTTTTTACTGTATTTAATATTCTCCTCAAGGGACTTGAAGCTGCAAGTCCCTGATCACTTGTCTTATACAGGTCCTTCTCAAAAAATTAGCATATAGTGTTAAATTTCATTATTTACCATAATGTAATGATTACAATTAAACTTTCATATATTATAGATTCATTATCCACCAACTGAAATTTGTCAGGTCTTTTATTGTTTTAATACTGATGATTTTGGCATACAACTCCTGATAACCCAAAAAACCTGTCTCAATAAATTAGCATATCAAGAAAAGGTTCTCTAAACGACCTATTACCCTAATCTTCTGAATCAACTAATTAACTCTAAACACATGCAAAAGATACCTGAGGCTTTTATAAACTCCCTGCCTGGTTCATTACTCAAAACCCCCATCATGGGTAAGACTAGCGACCTGACAGATGTCAAGAAGGCCATCATTGACACCCTCAAGCAACAGGGTAAGACCCAGAAAGAAATTTCTCAACAAATAGGCTGTTCCCAGAGTGCTGTATCAAGGCACCTCAATGGTAAGTCTGTTGGAAGGAAACAATGTGGCAGAAAACGCTGTACAACGAGAAGAGGAGACCGGACCCTGAGGAAGATTGTGGAGAAGGACCGATTCCAGACCTTGGGGAACCTGAGGAAGCAGTGGACTGAGTCTGGTGTGGAAACATCCAGAGCCACCGTGCACAGGCGTGTGCAGGAAATGGGCTACAGGTGCCGCATTCCCCAGGTAAAGCCACTTTTGAGCTACAGAGAAGCAGCACTGGACTGTTGCTAAGTGGTCCCAAGTACTTTTTTCTGATGAAAGCAAATTTTGCATGTCATTCGGAAATCAAGGTGCCAGAGTCTGGAGGAAGACTGGGGAGAAGGAAATGCCAAAATGCCTGAAGTCCAGTGTCAAGTACCCACAGTCAGTGATGGTGTGGGGTGCCATGTCAGCTGCTGGTGTTGGTCCACTGTGTTTCATCAAGGGCAGGGTCAATGCAGCTAGCTATCAGGAGATTTTGGAGCACTTCATGCTTCCATCGGCTGAAATGCTTTATGTAGATGAAGATTTCATTTTTCAGCACGACCTGGCACCTGCTCACAGTGCCAAAACCACTGGTAAATGGTTTACTGACCATGGTATTACTGTGCTCAATTGGCCTGCCAACTCTCCTGACCTGAACCCCATAGAGAATCTGTGGGATATTGTGAAGAGAAAGTTGAGAGACGCAAGACCCAACACTCTGGATGAGCTTAAGGCCGCTATTGAAGCATCCTGGGCCTCCATAACATCTCAGCAGTGTCACAGGCTGATTGCCTCCATGCCACGCCGCATTGAAGCAGTCATTTCTGCCAAAGGATTCCCGACCAAGTATTGAGTGCATAACTGAACATTATTATTTGTTGGTTTTTTTGTTTGTTATTAAAAAACACTTTTATTTGATTGGATGGGTGAAATATGCTAATTTATTGAGACAGGTTTTTTGGGTTATCAGGAGTTGTATGCCAAAATCATCAGTATTAAAACAATAAAAGACCTGACAAATTTCAGTTGGTGGATAATGAATCTATAATATATGAAAGTTTAATTGTAATCATTACATTATGGTAAATAATGAAATTTAACACTATATGCTAATTTTTTGAGAAGGACCTGTACATAGCAGTGTATCAGCACTGCTATGTGTACCTAAAATCATGATTTCCTATAAATGGCAGCCAAGGGCTGACTTACACAGGAGTATGGTAATGACGGGTACAGCGGTCATTTGCAGATCCCTAGGTATCATGACAACCCATCTGCGCCCCACAATTGAGTCACAAGCGCATTGATGGGAGCTTTGAATGATGTGCCACCCCTAGCAATGCATGTTAAACACCGCTGTCAAACTTTGACAGCAGCATTTGACAGGTTAACAGCCTCGGACCGAGCTCCGGTCCACCTATGGATGCTAAAGGCAGATGATGGCTGATTAAATCAACCATCATGTGCCTGGAAAGATGCGGCCTCGGCGTGCGTCCACTCATCAATGTCAGAGACACGACTTTTGACGTACTTTTAACTGAAGAGGATAAGATTTCAGATGTAATGATGTCCACTGAATTTAAAGGGTTCTTCCCAAAATTATAAACTAAACATTCGATAGTGAATAACTTACTATTCCGACTGCTGGGTCCCCAACAATCTTGAGAATGTGGCTTTTAATCTTGGGTGCATTATTTACCAATGGAACTGACTGTGAAAGCCGAGTGCAGCTCTTGGCTATTCCACATACAGAACGATCGGTGATAATTTAGTATTTTGGAAATAACCCTTTATTTGTAATCTTAATCTGTCTTTATTGTATTCCCTTTACACTTAGAGCAGAGCAGCATATCACGTTTACATCTAACGAGTTGTTTTGTCAGGGCAGCCAGTGTCTATATATCCTATAAAGGAGGACATTGCGTCAGGCCCCTATTTAAGCCAAAGTGGAGGGCAGCTCGTTAGCTCTCTGTGACTGATCTGAGTAATTTCTGAATTATAGAATAGACCTTAGTGATATAAAATCTACCGCATGTAGTTTTATGTAGCTGCATCTTCTGCCTCAGTCAAATTACGGCCAATATCTTTCGTGTCAGGCTTGTAACTTGTGTTATAAATAGTGAGAGTCTCTAATGTGTGCCCTGTTTGTATTTTTAGGTCCTGAAACAGAGCTTGTTTCTGGGGGGTCTGATAAGAAGGTGATTATTTGGAGGACAGGTGACTATCAGGTATGTAGAATTTTGAATACTGTAATAATGCATATGCTAATATTATATGCGGCTATGTGCTCTGCTATACATTATGGGAATATTAGCCATCACTGAGGAGTACTGTGATATAATCTCTAGGCTAAGGCAAAGTGCATTTCTACAGGTCAGGTTCAGAGGTGACTACTTATATGTGCGACAGTTCATTGTGCCACAGAACTTCTTATTGAAGAGGGAAAGTTTCATGTCTGCTACTTATTAGTGACACCATCATCATTTTTTATATAAAAGTTCTGCAGCTCCTTTACTGGTGCACATTGTTGTACATATTGCTCCAGCTAAACAACCATTTCTTGAAGAGATTTTCCACTGCTATAATATTGACAACCTTTCTTCTTAGGCAGCATGTTGGCTTGGCACAGAGTAGGCCGACGGCCGTTTCACGCTACTGCGCTTCTACGGGTCCCGTAGAAGCGCAGTAGCGTGAAACGGCCGTCGTCCTTCTCCATTGTTTCTCCCTGCCATGTCCTGCTATTTTACTGTGAAGCCATAAATCAATAAAGAACGGACCTTTTGTACGGACGGTGAGTGCTCTTCTTTTCCTTCATGCCTTTTACCATTTGAGACAGTTTTTTTTCCTCTGAATGAGCACCCATAGTCCGGAGTGGCTGAAGCACGCTTTACAGCTACAGGGAGGTGAAATTGGTGTAACAGGCTGATTGTGCGCACTTCTATTTTCTACATTGTTTTTGGCACAGAGTAGCCTTGCGGCGCTGGGCTCCTGGGTTCAAATCCCACCAAGGACAACATCTGTAAGGAGTTTGTATGTTCTCCCCTCAATTGTGTGGGATCCTCCCACCCTCCAAAAATATACCGATAGAGCATTTATATTGTGAGCCCCAATGGGGACAGTGAGGATGATAACTGTAAAGCGTTTTGGAAAAATGGTGCTATATATGCATGTAAAATCAATATCAGATCAATGGTGGTGGGATACCTGGCACTCCCACCAATCGGCTCCAGCAGCATCTGCATATAAATAGTGTATGGAGCAGAACACCACAGCTCTTTACCCTTTTAGTGGCTCCTCCAGGTTACTGCAGATCAGCGCTGCACCGCTTTGTGGTGTTCCACTCTGCACCCTGTTTACATCCTGCCTGTGCTGTGAACTAGTCGATTAGCTATTGATGACCTATGTAGAAAAAGGGAGTAAAATATAAGAGTTGATCACTTTCTCCTGAAATTTCTAAAAGGCCTTGACCTGACATGCACTGTCATAGAAAACCCTTACCCTTCTGTTTTTTTTACTGCAGCACCCCAGCTTTAGGCCTCCTGCTGCCCATGAATATAGACAGTCCCGGCGACCCCCACAGTGGTAGTTCTTCATATGGTGGCAAACACGTGTTGTATCCAGCTGCTGCTTGTTCTGGAAGTGTTGAGCACACGATCAGATACAGGCAGCAGAATCTACTGGGGATGGCACAGTGAAAGGAGCTTTGTATAAAAGCATTCCAACATTCCTTGGGAAGCGATGAACGATGTCTATGAAATGACATTTATCTCTGTATAATCATTGTGTTCTGAGTGCAGAATGGTACGTTCATACAATTATTTCCAGAAATGTCAATGCAGAACTTCTTTCAAATAACATTTATTATAGATCCTACAGAAGAAAGGCCAAGATACAAAAGTACAATTTATGAAGAGTACACAATCTTTAATAATAATCATTTTTATTTCTACAGTGCCAACATTTTCCGCAGCACTTTTCGGTTCAGAGGGTTCATGTACATACAAGATTAGTCATTAGTGATGAGCGAGTATACTCGTTACTCGAGATTTATCAGTTTAAAGTGCGTGGCAGTTATACAATGGCAGTTGGACAGGGCAGGAGACAGGTAAGGGGCATAAGTTTTCCAAACAATCCTGCTTCTTGGTCAGTCATGCTACATTATGCATTTATCATATCAATCTGCTTCTTATTTGTTTTTACTTCTGCTTTCTCGCAACTCGCCTGCCCTTTAACACACTCTGGTCACTCTCTCTATATCCACCCCTCCATTCTCCCCTCTCCCATGTATAACTCTGAGGCTCTACTGACATTTCTTACCCACTCCAAACCAGCCACTACCGCCATGCAGCACTCAAAATGTTCATACAAATCATCCCACCACCTGCTCTTCCTGTTTTTTCTCCTTCTACTAGTTGCAGGTGACATCTCCCCAAACCCTGGACCTCCCTCCACCAGCATACATTACTCTGCTCCAGCTACATATAGAAACCCTGCTAATCTTATTAACATTCAGTGCATGCCTTCTCCTATTGCTTTCCACTGTGCTCTCTGGAATGCACGGTCTGTGTGTAACAAACTAACTTACATTCACGATCTTTTCCTCTCTAGTTCCCTTAACCTTCTGGCTATTACAGAAACCTGGATCCAGCACTCAGACACCACCGCCGCTGCCGCTCTCTTGTTTGGTGGGCTGAAATTTTCACATACCACTAGACCTGAGAACAAACAGGGTGGAGGTGTTGGTTTACTCCTTTCATCACAATGTGCTTTCCAGGTCATCCTCCCGGTTCCCTCACTTACATTTCCTTCCTTTGAAGTCCACGCTATCAGACTCTTTAAGCCCTTCCCCTTGTGGGTGGCGGTTGTTTATCGCCCTCCAGGCTCCTCCCACCTGTTTCTAGACCACTTTGCCACCTGGCTTACTCACTTTCTATCCTGTGACATCCCCGCCCTCATCATGGGAGACTTTAACATCCCCATCAATGATCCCCTCTCCCAATCTGCCTCTCATCTTCTTTCTCTAACTTCTTCATTCAACCTCTCACAGTTTACTAATTCTCCTACGCATGAGGACGGGAATACTCTGGACCTGGTTTTTTCCCGTCCCGGAGCGCTGCACGACTTTACTAACTCCCTTCTCTGTCAAGAATTGTCTCCTCACCCGGGATACTCCCACTTACCACACTTATCGGAATACACGTACCATTAATACCCAGCAGCTTATGGACAACCTCCACACATCTTTAGCCCCCATCTCCTCACTCTCCTGTCCAGACTTAGCATTGTCACACTTCAATATTACACTGAAGAATGCCCTGGATGAAGCAGCACCTTCTACACGCAGAAAGACCCGATACAGACAACGGCAGCCTTGGCACACTATGCAAACATGCTTTCTTCAGCGCTGCTCAAGGTGTGCAGAGCGGCAGTGGAGAAAATCTGTCTTAGCAGAAGACTTCATCCACTATAAGTTCATGCTCAAAACCTATAACTCTGCCCTTTCTCTGGCCAAACAATCCTACTTCACCACCCTCATCACATCACTATCCAACAACCCAAAACGACTTTTTGAAACCTTAAACTCCCTCCTGAAACCTAAAGTACAGGCCCCCATCTCCAATCTCAGTGGTGAGGATCTGGTCACTTATTTCCTAGAAAAAATCAACCACATCCATCAGGATATCTCAGCCCAATCTCCTCAGTGCCTGGATCCCCTTGCCTGCCGCACCTCAAGCTCACTAGACATCTTTGAGCCTGTTTCAGAAGAAGAAGTTTCCAAGCTCCTCGCTTCTGCTCGGCCTACAACCTGCAATAGTGACCCCATTCCTTCACCTCTCCTGCAGTCTCTCTCACCAGTGGTCACCACTCACCTGACTAAAATATTTAACCTCTCTCTTTCCTCAGGCATCTTTCCCTCCTCATTTAAACATGCCATCATAACCCCTTTACTTAAAAAGCCATCCCTGGACCAGAACTGCACGGCTAACTACAGACCTGTCTTTAACCTTTCCTTCATCTCTAAACTCCTGGAACGCTTGGTCCACTCCCGTCTAATACGCTATTTCTCGGATAACTCTCTTCTTGACCCCTTACAATCTGGTTTCCGCTCTTTACACTCCACTGAAACTGCCCTCACTAAAGTTTCTAATGATCTAATAACAGCTAAATCCAAAGGTCATTGCTCCCTGCTGATTCTCCTGGATCTATCTGCCGCATTTGACACTGTGGATCACCAGCTCCTCCTCACTATGCTCCACTCCATAGGCCTCAAGAACACAGGCCTCTCCTGGTTCTCCTCCTACCTCTCTGACCGCTCCTTCACTGTATCTTTTGCCGGCTCCTCTTCCTCTCCTCGTCCCCTTACTATCGGGGTTCCGCAGGGCTCAGTCCTGGGCCCCCTCATCTTCTCTCTATACTTCCCCTATTGGACAAACAGTCAGCAGATATGGGTTCCAGTACCATCTCTATGCTGACGACACCCAATTATACACTTCTTCCCCCGACATCACCCGTACCCTAATTCAAAATACCAAGGATTGTCTGTCTGCTGTCTCTAACATCATGTCCTCCCTCTACCTGAAACTAAATCTCTCCAAAACTGAACTACTTGTGTTTCTCCCTTCTACTAACCTCACTCTACCCAACATCGAAATTACCCTGGAGGGTTCAACTATAACTCCCAAGCAGCATGCCCGCTGTCTTGGGGTGATATTCGACACCGAACTTTCCTTTACTCCCTATATCCGATCACTCACTCGCTCCTGTCACCTGCATCTTAAAAACATCTCCAGAAATCCGACCTTTTCTCACCTTTGAAACTGCTAAGACTCTTACTGTTGCTCTTATTCATTCTCGTCTGGACTACTGCAACTCTCTTCTGATCGTTCTCCCTCTTTCCAAACTTTCTCCTCTCCAATCCATCTTGAATGCGGCAGCCAGGGTCATATTTCTGTCCAGCCGCTTCACTGATGCCTCCATCTTGTGCCAGTCATTACAGTGGCTACCCATTCGCTACAGGGTCCAGTATAAACTCATCTCTCCCACCCACAAAGCTCTCCACAGTTCTGCACCTCCTTATATCCCCTCTCTCATCTCCGTCTATCGCCCTACATGTGCCCTCCATTCTACAAATGACCTAAGACTAACTTCCCCCGTTATCCGAACCTCGCACCTCCGTCTCCAAGACTTCTCTCGTGCTGCGCCAGCTCTCTGGAATGCACTTCCCCAGACGATCAGACTGATACCTAGCCCCGACCTATTCAAGCGCGCTTTAAAAACCCATCTCTTCAAACAAGCCTACCAAATCAACTACTCAGTAAACTAACTTTGTCCTGTTCCCTCCTTCCAAATTATCTGCATGTGAATCTGCACCCTACTATTCTTCTGTCTCCACACCCTCCATGCACACAATAACTGCACTTGATACTTGACTATTGCACTTCAACACACGGGCTGATGACCGGATCATGCAGCTTTATATGAAAATCCCTATTTATTATAATTGCCAGACCTGAAATAACAAGCACTTTTCACCTATTGTGTTCCCCCATTTCCCTGTAGATTGTAAGCTTGCGAGCAGGGACCTCACCCCTAATGTCACTGTTTAAATTGTCTTAACTTGTACTGAGTTTATTGTCTGTACATGTCCCCGCTTATTGTAAAGTGCTGCGGAATATTTTGGCGCTATATAAATAAAAATTATTATAATTATTATTATTTGCCGAGCACGCTCGCGTTATCTCCAAGTATTTGTTAGTGCTCGGAGATTTAGCTTCTGTCTCCGTAGCGGCATGATTTGTGGCTGCTAGCCAGCCTGAGTATATGTGGGGATTGCCTGTTTGTTAGGAAATCCCCACATGTATTCAGGCTGGCTAGCAGCTGCAAATCATGCTGCTACGGAGACAGAAGCTAAATCTCCGAGCACTAACAAATACTCAGAGATCACCTGAGCATGCTTGGGAAATCTCAAGCAACAAGTATACTCGCTCATCACTAGTCATTACAGAATAACCCATAGTTCTACACATACCAAGAGGAGTGAGGACCCTGCTCAATGGGGGGGGGGAGGGACACACGAAATGAAAAGATGAATTGCTAATCTTGTAAGGTCCAGCCATAAATATAATAAATAAGGCATTCAAATAACTGAATGAACTAGTCACCAGCCAGTATCTGTCTAAGTACAGATAAAAAGAGCTATTGAGTGTATGGAACAGAGAACAGGGAGACGTTAGATTAATGAGCTGAGGTGATAGACCAGTCTAAAGAAATGTGTTTTTAGGGCACGCTTGAAACTGTGGATACTAGGGAATTTATCTAATCGTCCAGGGTAAGGCATTCCAGACAACTGGCACAGCACGAGGGAAGTCTTGGAGATGGGTTTTTAGGGCACGCTTGAAACTGTGGATACTGGGAATTTATCTAATCGTCCAGTGTAAGGCATTCCAGACAACTGGCACAGCACGAGGGAAGTCTTGGAGATGGGTTTGGATTAAATAAGATGTTAGACTTAGGTCATTAGCATAACAGAGAAGACTGGCCGACTTCTAGACAGATGAGGGAGGAGATGTAGGGCGGTGCAGAACAATGGAGAGTTGAGTGGGTGAGAGTGATAAGTTTTTATTGGACTCTAGTGTATGGGCAACCAGTAGCAGTTGGTCAGAAATATGATCCTGTTTGCTGCATTCAGTATAGACTGCAGAAGAGAAAGCTTAAAGGGAAGGTGCCGCAATTTTGTTTTTGTATTAAAAATGATTGTTTATATAAACAATTATTTTTAATACAAAATTATTTTTTTTTACTTTAATATCTTTTTTATTATTAATTATTTTTGCAGCCACTGGGCGCCGCCATTTTGCTTTGCAGGAGTGTAAGAGTCCCAGCGCGACACTTACTCTCTGCAAATACGGCAGCCCTGGGCATAGGAGTCTGTGGTCGGGAGCCGACCCCATACCTATCATTGTGCTACTCCTTGCTCTGATGTGGCCACGCCCCCTTGGCTGTCTCCACATCACAGCAGAGGCAGGAGATCGGCGCCATCTTTCTTCAGCCCACTGTGTGTGAGCTCCACTCACTTGACTTGAGAGCTGCGCTGTTATAGGAGGGACTGTTCCCGCTGCCTCCCCTTTCACACTGTCAGCAGCTGCTGTTCCCTGTCCTCTGCTGCCTGGTGTGTGGCTGTGATCTCTAGAATCGCTAGAGAGGGTGAAGTGCTGTGGTCTGATGTCCTCTATCAGGAGCTGCAGAGAGGTAACAGAGGGGGGATGGGGGAGAATCTCTGTGCTGCTCTGACCCTGCCTCTCACTGCAGCTCCTCACAGGACATCAGACCGTGTATCTATCACTATACTGTGCTGAGCCATGTATCTAATCCTCTCCTGTGTGATAGTGTCTGCTGGCCCGTGTATCTAATCCTCTCCTGTATGATACTGTCTGCTGAGTCGTGTATCTAATATTCTCCTGTGTGATACTATGCTGAGCTGTCTATCTAATCCTATACTGTGTGATACTGTCTGCTGACCTGTGTATCTAATCCCATACTGTGTGATACTATGCTGAGCAGTGTATCTAATCCTATTCTGTGTGATACTGTCTGCTGAGCCGTGTATCTAATCCTATCCTGTGTGATACTGTCTGCTGCGCCGTGTATCTAATTCTCTCCTGTGTGATAGTGTCTGGTGAACCATGTATCTAATCCTCTCCTATGCACTCCTCTCCCCCCTGCATATCTTTCTCCATTGCACACACAACTCAATGCGTGCGATAACAGGAGCTGCAGGGGTCATGCTGTATTATGGCATTATGTGAGATCTATATGACGGTATTATGTGATCTGTATGGTGGTATTATGCTTGATCAGTATTGTGAGAATTATATGGTGGTATTGTGTGATCTATATGGCGGTATTATGTGAGAACACTGGCAGTATTATGTGTGATCTATATGGCGGTATTATGTGTGATCTATATGGTGGTATTATGTGAGAACTGTATGACAGTATTGTGTGATCTATTTGATAGTATTGTGTGTGATCTACATGGCGCTACTATGTGTGATCTGTATGGTGGTAATATGTGAGAACACTATGGCAGTATTATCTTCAGAAAGCGGACCCATTCTATGGTGGTTCTGGCTGAGCAAATGCACGCGGGTGTGGGGTAATAGAGGGGGCAGCATGACCTCCAGTTAGGTGCAGTCAGGGGAAGGCTGGTGAGGTAGCTGAAGAGAGGGGTCTCATGTTTATCATTACTATATGGCTACATTTCCTTCCCAGCATCTCCCGGGACTGCGCCTGTCGCCTCGCTTTCACACATCGCCAGGACAGGATGGAGAAGACAGGATCTGAGGAGGGGAATGGAGTCTTTGCATGCAAAGCCTGGATCAGAACCGGCCATAAATCCGCAGAAATGTTTCCTGGATTTCTGTGGAGCAGTCGGTCCATCCATATGTATAAAAGACAGCGCTCTATGTACAGTCCCTGGCTGCTCCGCACACCGAACATGGTGCCTCCATACACCAGCACACTGCTCTCCTGAAATACTCTGTGCTGCTGTCACCCTGCTCTCACCACCATATATCTCCCAGAATCCTTGCTACCTGCCATCCTCGGTGACTGTCTACTTGTCAGTATAAGGCTTCTTTCACACAAGCGTCGGTACGGGCCCGTCGCAGTGCGTCGGGCCGACATATCGACGCATGCTGTGAAAGAAATACCCGACGTGGGCAGCGGAAGTAGTCTTACGACGCTTCCGCTGCCCCGTTGCAAAGTCCGGGGAGGAGGGGGCATTTTTTTGTGTTGGTCCGCCAAAACACGATGCAACCGTCGCACGACGGTTGCGACGTGTGGCAATACGTCGCAATGCGTCAGTAATGTTAGTCTATGGGGAAAAAACGCATCCTGCAGACAACTTTGCAGGATGCGTTTTTTCTCCTGAATGACGCATTGCAACGTATTGCAAACAACGCTAGTGTGAAAGTAGCCTAAGGCTGCCGTCCACGCTCAGTATTTGGTCAGTATTTTACCTCAGTATTTGTAAGCCAAAACCAGGAGTGGGTGATAAATGCAGAAGCGGTGCATATGTTTCTATAATACTTTTCCTCTAATTGTTCTACTCCGGGTTTTGGCTTTCAAATACTGAGGTAAAATACTGACCAAATACTGCTAGTGTGATGGCAGCCTTACTCTGCAGTCACCAACAAAATGGCTGCTCACTGGGTTCCTGAATATCATCCTCTCTTATCCATTAGCAAACACCCAGAAGGGGAGGAGAGGAGACATCACACACGTCAGCAGACTCCGCCCATAATTACTGCAGTGCTGTAATATGAGCAGCTGCTCCCCCTGGTGTTTAAAAGTGGAAATTCCAAAACTTTTCAAATTATTTTTCATATTTTACTAAATTATAAACAAATAATATTTTTTAAGAAAATGTAAACATTAATTCTTTACATTTTTACAATTGCTGTAAAAAAAAATTTTTGATGGCACCTTCCCTTTAATGGGGGACAGACCAGTAGAGAGTTGCAGTAGTCCAGATGACAATGAATCAAAGCAACAGGAAGAATCTTTGCAGCATCAAATATAAGGAAAAGTCAAATTCAAGAGATGTTTTGAGGTGCAGGTGACGAGTGAGCAAATTTACTATTATTCTTAATTAAATATAGCAAAATAAACTGTTAAAAATGCATCACACTGTGGGTGAGAAAGGGACGTTGCATCAAGATGACACAAATACTGCATGTATTTACAGCAATGCCAATAGAGAAACGTTATATCATGGTGTCACATGAATGAAGCTATATGATAGGAAAACCAAAACACTCTTACCTTCCAGAGGTAGACTCTAGTAGCTGCAGGTGATCAAAGAAGGGTCCTCTGCAGTCCCATGTAAAAGTAGAACATTACTGATATCTACAAGGTCCCTAACCTCATTCCACTATATGCATTGGTCCTTTTGTTATCATTACTGTTAGTTTGGTGGAGGTGATCCATTTTTATCTATTCACTGTGCTCATTATAGTAAGAGTGGTTCTCTGTGGTCCAAAAGGTCAGTTCTGCAGCACCAAAGGAAAGTAGTTAAAACTCAGCCTTTAATCATATAGGATAAAAAAATAGCAGAATGTGCACGTGTTAATAAACCATAATGCTCATAGGGTAGAAAGACCTTTAATCATAGGTTTAAGGTTTTTTCTACCCAAAATGCATAAGTATTATGTTTTTTTTAGTGTGTGCATGTTCTACCATTTTTTGTATTCACTATGACTAAAGGCTGAGTCCCTGCTGCCTAACAAGCGGAGCCAGCTATCAATCAGCATGACACCGACATGAAAAAGAAGCCGTTGCTAGATCAACGTCACATCAGCAGAGGCAGCTGAATCGCCCGCAGGAGGGGACTGGTGGCCTGTCTGACTATTATGTTCAGACAGAGGTGTTAGAGCTGGAAAAATCTGATGTGGTTTTCAAGAAAAATCCACATCAAGAATCCTTGCACTTTTTTGACACTTTTTTTCCCACACATTTCTCCTTCGTCTCATTAGGGGACACAGGACTATGGGTGTATGCTACTGCCGCCAGGAGGCTGACACTAAGTAGATAAAAAAAATTTGCTCCTCCTCCAACATATACACCCTGACACTGGCCGAGACAGCTCCAGTTTTATGCTTAGCGTCCATAGGAGGCACATCTCTGGGTTTTTTCCCAGATCTTTTTTTCTTTAAGCCATGAAGATGAGATAGGGGCGATGGACCCTTTTGAAGGGGTCCGATCTCCCCAAACTAACAACGGGCGAGCACGTGGAGTGTCGCCTCCACGTATCCTCTCCTGCAACGTGGGAACACTTGCCAGACTTGCCCATGTCCACCCTAAGGTAACGGAATCCTAGGCTGTATAGGCGCACGTTGTCTGTCCGTGCAGCCTCCACTTCATCACCAATGCACTGACAGCGGTGATTATGAGAGGCAGACGGTCCCTCTCCTCACCTCCTGAAGGGGTGACAGAGTTAGGGTGCCTGCACCGTCTTGTACATAACCCCCCTTCTGACCTTTGTTTCTGGCGGTGAGGGGCTGGAGGGCTCCGACGGCGCTATGCGTTCATCTCGTGTCAGTATGGCGCGGTTTTGTTCCACAGCAGTGGCACTGCTGGAGACTATCTTCCGGGTACTCCCCCGGGCGCCGGGTAATCAAGTCCCCGGCTTTTGGCATGTTAGGCTGCGGGCGGAAGTCCCGCCCTCTTTTTACCGCGCCTTCTTCCGGCGGCCACGCCCTTTCCCTGGGATAGATCCAGGAGCAAAATCTAGGACCCGGCTTCTGTCTGTAGTAGGCTGCAGCCGGAAAAACCCCTCCCCCTCGAGGAGGAATCCACCCTCCAATCGAGCGCACTGTATTATAAGGATGGCGCTGACGCTTTTCCCGGTGACAGGCTTCACTAGAGGCACGGGGACACAGGACTGAGGTAAGTGCTACTCCCCCCGCCTGACAGCTGCAATACTTGATTCAGCAGCTTTTTTGAGGATGCGATTTTCAGCACAACAGCTGAGTCACCATGTCTAGAAGGACTAAGTCTCACACGGTTTTATATACCACATGTGTTGCCTGCCGGTCTGCTTTTCCGTGTGCCCAGAGCAACCGTCTCTGTGAAGCCTGCGATTCCGAGTGCGCTCAGGAGCCCTCCCCTGCGTCTCTGTCCAGTGTGCCTGTATCTGAGACTGTGGTGTCCCACCCTGAATGGGTCGCATCCTTGACGCAGTCTATGACGTCCTTAACTAAGGGGATCGAGTCCCTTCAGACCCCGGCTGGGGCCAGGGACGACGGTTCATCTGTCTTAGAAAAATCCTCCGGTTCACAGGATCCTCTGTCCTGCAGGGGCGCCGCATTCCCTCTAGGCAGACGCCGTGGAAACGAACCCATCCAGCGTCTCCCGGTCCGTCAGGTGCATCTGCATCCTGGAGTTCCGTGTCCAGTTCTCCCTCACCTGCAGAGGTGAGTGAACACAGTTTGGACTATGATTCCAAAGGTTTCCTCGATTTAGAGGCTCCTGATTACCAGGAGTCAGTAGACCGCCTCATCGAGGCCGTTAATCAAACCTTGGGAGTGGAGGACGAAGTCACCTTGACTTCCGGTCATAAGGTGTCTGTTAAGAGGTTCAAGCAGCTTCATAGAGTTTTTTCCGCTCATCCTGAATTTGAGGACTTAGTCCAGCGCCACATGGAAAGGCCGGACAGGCGCTTCTCGGGTCAAAAGACTCTAAGTGCAAGATATCCTTTTTCCCCTGAGTTACATAAAAATGGGCGGAATCTCCTTCGGTAGATCCACCTGTTTCTCGGTTGGCATAGTCATTATGCCATATTTAGACGATCTTTTGGTAAAAAGTTCAACTTTCCGGGCGTGCGAGGAGAATGTCAGCATTACTATGGATACTCTGTTTCGCCTAGGGTGGCTAGTGAATTTAAAGAAGTCGTCTCTGGTGCCATCCCGGAAAATTTCCTTTCTAGGGATGGTCTTCGACACCTCCCGAGGTCTGACGGTCCTTCCCTAAAACAAGGTCCTGACCCTCTGGCAGGAAGCGAGGGTCCTTCACCAGCCAGGCGCCCACACGATCAAGTTTTGCATGAGGGTCTTAGGAAGGATGGTGGCAGCAGCGATAGAGGCTGTGCCTTTTGCGCAACTCCATCTATGCCTTCTCCAACATGCGCTTTTAGCATCCTGGGACAAAAGCCCATCCAATCTCAAGTGTCGTCTGTCTCCCCAGATCAGACAAGCCCTTACATGGTGGACAATGAGTCCCTCTCTGCAGCAGGGAAAGCCTTTTCCCCAAGTCCATTGGCTGGTGGTCACAACGGATGCCAGCCTGCTGGGTTGTGGAGCAGTATTTTGCCACCACACAGCTCAAGGACGCTGGTCCTCAAGGGAGTCAATCCTGCCGATCAACCTGTTGGAGATTTGGGCGATTCAGCTGGCTCTGCAGCACTTTCAATCCCTTTCTGGCAGGCCACCCAGTCAGGATTCAATCAGACAATGCCACGGCGGTGCCATACATAAATCACCAGGGAGGCACCCGCAACAGGGCAGCCATGCACTAGGTAAAGCAAGTCCTCTGCTGGGCCGAGAGGAACCACTCTGCTATCTCGGCGGTTCATGTTCCGAGCAAGGAAAATTGGGCAGCGGACTTTTTCAGCAGGCAGGGCCTTGCGTCCGGGGAATGGTCTCTCCATCCCGACATTTTTTTGCAGATATGCCAGCGTTAGGGAACCCCAGACGTGGACCTAATGGCCTCAGGATTGAATGCCAAAGTTCCAAGGTTCGTCGCCCGGTATCGAGATCCACAGGCAATCGCGGTGGATGCATTAGTTCTACCTTGGAAACAGTTTTTGCTCCCATATCTGTTTCCCCCTCTGGCAGTACTGCCGAAGGTGGTCAGGAAGGTCAAGATAGAGGAAGTTCCTGCACTTCTAGTGGCCCCAGATTGGCCTCGTAGGTCATGGTATGCAGACTTGGTGCAGCTGCTCGCTGAAGCTCCTTGGCGGCTACCAGCTCGTCCGGATCTTCTGTCACAAGGTCCAATATTCCACCAGAACTTAGAGGCTCTGCGTTTAACTCTTTGGCTGTTGAATCTTGGATTCTGACGCAGGCCGGGTTTTCTCAGAAAGTTGCTGATACTATGATTAGCGCCCAGAAATCCACCTCAGCGCGAATTTATCATCACACCTGGAAGGTTTTCCTTTCATGGTGCAGAAAACAAAGTATTCCCTCTCTTCGTTTCTCCATTACTAACATCCTAGCATTTCTTCAGGCCGGCCTGGATTCGGGCCTCGCACCTAGTACCCTCGGAAGACAAATATCAGCTTTGTCAGTGCTTTTTCAGCGTAGGATAGCTATCAATCTACAGGTAAAAACTTTTTTACAGGGAGTTTCTCACAAGGTACCGCCTTATAGGGCCCCCCCTGGAAGCCTGGGACCCTAATCTGGTCTTAAATGCTCTACAGGAGGCTCCTTTTGAGCCTCTTCAAGACGTCTCTTTATCGTACCTCTCTTGGAAAGTTGTGTTCTTGGTAGCCGTAACCTCCATTAGGCGGGTTTCAGAACTAGCGGCCCTGTCCTGCCAGGCTCCGTATTTAAGGTTTCATCAAGATAAGGTTGTGCTCAGGCCAGTACCTTTCTTCTTGCCAAAGGTGGTTTCCTCATTCCACATTAACGAGGATATTGTCTTACCTTCTTTTTGTCCAGCACCAATGCATCGTGTGGACAAAGCTCTCCATATGTTAGACCTAGTGAGAGTTCTGAGGAGATACGTTTCAAGGACTGCATCTTTTCGTCAGACAGATGTTCTGTTCGTCCTTCCTCAGGGTCGTAGGAAGGGACTCGCAGCCTCAAAATCTACCTTAGCCAGATAGATACGGTCAACTATTCAGGAAGCCTACCGCATCAAGGGTGCGGTCGTCTCGGCTGGGATCAAGGCACACTCCACTCGAGCAGTGCGGGCTTCCTGGGCGCTTCGGCACCAGGCATCAGCAGAACAGGTTTGCAAGGCTGCAACCTGGTCCACTCTGCACAGCTTTGCCAAGCACTATAACATCCATACTAAGGCCTCTGCAGATGCAAGTCTGGGTAAAAGGATTCTTCAGGCAGCGGTGGCACACCTATAAGTGGTAAGTGCCTAGGGGCTTATTCAGCTGGGTTTTCTTCCCACCCAGGGACTGCTTTGGGACATCCCACAGTCCTGTGTCCCCAATGAGACGAAGGAGAAACATGGATTTTTGTGTTGCTCACCGTAAAATCCTTTTCTCCGAGTCGTTCATTGGGGGACACAGCTCCCAACCGTTACTTTTGTTGATTGTCTCTTTTCAGCCGGTGGAGTTATTCTAGACATGTTGTTTCTACATTAATGCTGTTTTACTTTCTCTCCTACTGCTTTTGTACCAAACTGGAGCTGTCTTTGCCAGTGTCAGGGTGTATATGTCGGAGGAGCAGCTAATTTTTTTTAATCTACTTAGTGTCAGCCTCCTGGCAGCAGTAGCATACATCCACAGTCCTGAGCCAATGAACGACTCGGAGAAAAGGATTTTAAGGTGAGTAACACAAAAATCCATGTTTTTTTACACCCTTTTGACTTGACAATTGCAAGTTTGGAAAGGAATCTGCATCAAAGAAGCATTGTTTCACTTTTTTTTTTCTGAAGTGAGATTTTCAAAGCCTTGTTGGTAAAAATAAAAAAATGCTGTTGGAATTGTATTGTAGCTTTTACCATTAAATCAATAAGAACTCACATTTCACATAAAAGAACTGTGTGAACTTACCCTAGGGGATGTTCATACAGAGTTTCTTTTATATCGTCATCTCGGGTTGAAAAATCCACATTAAGAAAAAAATGCATTGAAAAATCAGTATTGATGTCAATAGCAAGCTTATTCACAGCGTATTTTAGTTTTTTTTACTTGGATTTTGGAACAGAATCCACTCTGAATTCTGTGTCAAAATACTTTTTGTGAACATAACTTGATAGTATGTGTACACAGTGTCTTTTTCGGGCTTATTCAGCCTGAAGGACACTCTAAAAACTGCAAAAAGAATGAACATGTCAAAATAACTTGCTGTGTATAATTTATGTCTTTTGTAACTCCTTTTTTATCATTTCTGGCTTCTGAAATGGATAGTATTATTAAAAAAATAATGACCAGTGTTCAAGAACTGTATTGTTCAAAACGCTTATGGTTCTTCTTATACATCACTCCCTATTTTAAATTTGCAATGTTGTCTGGCCGAATGAAATAAGGCCAAATGAAAGATTTTTATCAACACCCTGGTGTGTGAGCTGGATCCATTTTCACACTGTTCAAATGATTAAAAAAACCACTGCCGTTCAAGACGCCACAAAATGTCCAAGATGGCTTCCGAAAAGAAATCGTCCCTGCTTCAAAAACGATGTGGGTATGCCGACATCTAAATGATGCTCTATGCATATACCATAAAGACTGTCAATGCTTTACTTAAATACTGTTAAAGGTTTTCCTAGCGTAAGAACTAAGCATATTGCAATCTCCAAGTATGTCCATTACCTCATCATTTCTTATTAGCACCAAGTGGAAGAAGAATTGCTTTCATAAGACTTAGCCCTGAGTCATCATTGCTGTTTCTCCACTTTCCTGGAGTAGTTTGCTCCTTTTTATTTGGCGTTAGTATTTGCACCTTATATGCTCCTTTTTTGGCACATGTCACTTCAGTTTGACCCCTGGAGTAAGGTTTCTAGGGGAGTTTTCAATTTAGTGCATTCTTTCGACTTTATAAAAAAAATGTGCAAATTTCATTGTGGCTAAATGTGAAAAAAATGGTTAAAGACAAAAATAAAGAGCAATTTTTAAAAAAAAAATTGCACTAAATTCATAAACCGCATGCACCATTTTGAAAAATTTGATACAAAAAAACATCTTTGAATGCCACAAAACAACAAAGAAAAGTGACTGCAATAAATCGCAAATGATAAATTGGTCTTTTTTCAGTTAGTGGGTCCTTTTGTTTTTTAATCGGTTTTCATTGGTAACGTCCACTTTTCTTCTTTCTAGCTCGTGCACAGTGAAGTACTGGATGGTCACACTGATGCCGTGTTTGCAGTTCATGCTGTGTATTGGCCTTCAGACTCTGAGCATGATCTTCTTGTGGCCTCAACCGCATCAGACTGCACTGTCAGAATATGGCGAAGAAGTGGTTCAGCAAGTAAGTCACGTTAATCAGCTAGTGTTTAACTCTACTCTTTTCCATGAAATGTATTCTTGCAGAGCAGTAATCCGGACATATAAACTGATACATAATGGGAAGTGGCAGTAAGGTGGAGTGGTGTCATGTAAGCAGTTAGACAATTAGGTTAGAAATATGAAGAGTAGATTTTTAGACGAAAATGGCTTAAAAACAAAACTTGTCAAAATTGTTTGTATACTATGCTTCTACTATACCTTAATGGCGAAAGCAAAGCATAATTCTCTCCGGGCCACCTTTGATCATATAGGCCAGAATAAAATCTGCTGTTCTAAGATCAGGTGGTAGGTGAGCCTTCAATTTTCTAACTGTTATGGATTTGGTGCAAGACATAAATGGGTAATTATTCTGAACTAGATGGTGGCCCGACTCTAACGCATCGGGTATTCTAGAATATGCATGTCCACGTAGTATAGTGCCCAGCCATGTACGAGGGGCGATCCAAAAGTAATGATAATCAATACTAAACACAATGAATATAGTCAAAAAATAAATTTATTTTTCTACATAGTCTCCTAACAAGTCTATACATTTAGTCCATCTCTTTTCTAAACTTAGAATTCCCTTCGAAAAGAATTCTTGATCTTGACCCTCTCTTCGATCTGCCAATACAACTTCTTCAACTTTTTCCACGTTTTCTTCATTGAGGGACGTGGATGGGCGTCCTTCACGATGGTTATTTTCCGTCGATGTTCTTCCCAGCTTAAATTCCTTGGCCCAGCGTGCAACTGTGGAATATGGAGGAGAAGAGTCCCCCAATGTTTCCACCAAGTCGCTGTGTATGTCTTTGGCAGTCATTTTTTTTCAAGCAGAGGTATTTGATGACAGCTCTGAGCTCGTTTTTTTCCATTTTGATGTTCATTCCTCGGCAGTTCATATTCAAATGAATGTAGCTCCCGGGAATCTTGGTCTATTTAAGTAAAAAAAAATTTCCTGGACTAGTGGGTACCTAAGAGAGAAGAAAACATTTTATTTTCAATTCTGTGTGCAATAGAAATAACCGATTATCATTACTTTTGGATCGCCCCTCGTAGTATATTGCCCAGTCACGTAGTATATTGCCCAGGTACGTAGTATATTGCCCAGTCACATAGTATATTGCCCAGTCACGTAGTATATTGCCCAGTGACGTAGTATATTGCCCAGCCACATAGTATATTGCCCAGTCACGTAGTATATTGCCCAGTCACTTAGTATATTGCCCAGCTACGTAGTATATTGCCCAGTCACGTAGTATATTGCCCAGTTAAGTAAAAAGGGCAGCACACTGCAGCGCCAAAACATGCAAACTTGAAAACACGAAATTTGAACTGCATTACTGCACTAGAAATATGAAAAATGAGAGCTTTTAGCGCATAAAAATGGCCATATTTATGTGTACCTCGTAGCCACTTTACGGCATCTCTCTTATACGAGGTCCTACGCTTGACCTACCTCACCGAGAATAAACGTCTCCATCTGAATGGGTACATGTGAAACCTCTTCTTGGACTCAAATTCTCTCTTGTATATTGCCCAGTCATGTAGTATATTGCCCAGCCACATAGTATACAGTACAGAGCCACGTAGTATATTGCCCAGTCACTTAGTATATGGCACAGAGCCACGTAGTATATTGCCCAGTCACGTAGTATATTGCCCAGTCACGTAGTATATTGCCCAGCCACGTAGTATATTGCCCAGCCACGTAGTATACAGCACAGAGCCACGTAGTATATTGCCCAGCCACGTAGTATATTGCCCAGCGACGTAGTATATTGCACAGTGACGTAGTATACAGCACAGAGCCACGTAGTATACTGCCCAGTCACGTAGTATATTGCCCAGACACGTATGTAACAGGTTAAAATAAAAAATAAACATATACTCACCTTCCGAGGGAGCCCTTGTAGTCGAGTCGCCTGTGTGCGGTGCACTCAGCAGCTTCCGGTCCCAGGGTTGGTATGAGCGCAGGACCTGTGATGACGTCGCGGTCACATGACCGTGACGTCATGGAAGGTCCTTCTCGCATAGCATCCTTAGCATCGGAACCTGCCGCATGCACTGCCGAGGACGGGGCGCGACGGCGGAGGGTGAGAATAACCTTTATTTTTTAATTATTATTATTATTTGTAACATTAGATCTTTTTACTATTGATGCCGCATACACATCAACAGTAAAAAGTTGATGACACAGGGTTAATAGCTGCATTAATGGAGTGCGTTACACCGCGGTTGGTTAACGCTGGCATTAACCCTGTGTGAGGGCTGACTGGAGGGGAGTACAGAGCGGGCACTGACTGCGGGGAGGAAGGAGCGGCCATTTTTCCGCCAGACTGTGCCGGTCGCTAATTGGTCGTGGCTGTTTTGCCGCGACCAATCAGCGACTTGGATTTCCATGACAGACAGAGGCCGCGACCAATGAATATCTGTGACAGAACGACAGACAGACAGACGGAAGTGACCCTTAGACAATTATATAGTAGATTGCTTTTTGTATGAATGACCGGTTTGTGCCTCTGTGTTGGGAATTTACATGAGGATATGGCAATGGCCTTATGTTCTTGTAATCTGAAAAGTGCACATACTTGACTCTACCGTTTTGTATGTTGTTTTTCTATATGGATGTTAGGTTAGTATTTTCTGAACAGTTTATTTGAGCTTTATGTGTATGTACTTTTTTTTAATAAATAAAATTCACATAGCCCATAGTGTGGCACCCCAAAAATGTAGGTGTAACTGCCAGACCACTATGTGCTTCTGTCTTCTATAATTGTTTTTCACATTATAACTTTAAATATACCAAATAAAATGTAGTAGCAACAGAAAAATGTTCTTTATCCCTCCTTATACCTTATCACTAAACTGTCTGTGTAACTATTACTTTGAGTATTTTGCGTAGCTTAAGGTACCTTCACACATAACGATATTGTTAACGATATCGTTGCTATTTGTGACGTAGCAACGATATCGTTAATGAAATCGTTCTGTGTGACAGCGACCAACGATCAGGCCCCTGCTGGGAGATCGTTGGTCGCTGAACAAAGTCCAGAACTTTATTTCGTCGCTGGACTCCCTGGAGACATCGCTGGATCGGCGTGTGTGACACCGATCCAGCGATGTCTTCACTGGTAACCAGGGTAAACATCGGGTAACTAAGCGCAGGGCCGCGCTTAGTAACCCGATGTTTACCCTGGTTACCATGCTAAAAGTGAAAAAAAACAAACACTAGATACTTACCTACAGCCGTCTGTCCTCCAGCGCTGTGCTCTGCTCTCCTCCTGCACTGGCTGTGAGCCGGAAAGCAGAGCGGTGACGTCACCGCTCTCCTTTCCGGCTCACAGACAGTACAGGAGGAGAGCAGAGAAGCAGAGCGCAGCGCTGGAGGACAGACAGCGGTAGGTAAGTATCTAGTGTTTGTTTTTTTTTACTTTTAGCATGGTAACCAGGGTAAACATCGGGTTACTAAGCGCTGCCCTGCGCTTAGTTACCCGATGTTTACCCTGGTTACCAGCATCGTTGGTCGCTGGAGAGCGGTCTGTGTGACAGCTCTCCAGCGACCAAACAGCGACGCTGCAGCGATCCGAATCGTTGTCGGTATCGCTGCAGCGTCGCTTAATGTGAAGGGGCCTTTACACTTGAAAGCAGCAGTAAATTGACCTTTGCCTTTGGGCCCAATATAGTTTTTGATTGAGGATTAGGCTTGGGCTATGCGGTGACTTTGACAGCGACACAGGTCACACAGCCAAATGTTGCTATATGCCATTGCTCCAGCGCAGTGTACCGCAAGTGAATGGGGTCCTCAGGTTACTGCAACAAGCAACTTCATTTAGTCATTAGAAAATAATCTGCTGTTTGAAAATTGTTTGTTACACGTTTGGTATCTTTTTTTTAATGTTTCTTATTCCTATCTTTGTTAAAAAAAAATCTTGAAATCTAGTACTTTTCACTCTACCCACCAAGCCTCATAGACTCACAATTTCTATTCTCTGGATCTTGCTCTTCAGCAGTTATCTCATTATCATTACAGACAGGTTTACAATGAAAGGTAAGGCTACGTTCACATTAGCGTCACGCGACGCAGCGTCGCCGACGCACGGCAACGCATGCGTCATGGGCCCCTATCTTTATCATTGGGGACGCATGCGTTGCGTTGTCGTGCGTTTTCGGTAAAACGCACGACGCATGCGTCGTTTCACCGCACCTGGGTGGCGTCGGAGACGCTACATGTAGCATTTTTGTAGCGTCAAAAAAACGCGCGCGTCGCTCGTGCGTCGTCAATGCGTTATAATTTACCATTGAAACGTATTGACGACGCACTTGCGTCGCGGGTGTGCGTTTTGCGTGCGTTGTGCGACGCATGCGTCGTTAGATAAAAAGAAACAAAAAAGTGTCTAGACAGTGTCTAGACAGTGCAAACAGTGAGAAAAACATCCCCCATATATAAAGAAAATGTTGGATTGTTTGTCACTTATGCTGCAGGCTACTCTACAGAGTACATCTACTCCTACTACAGTCTTCTCATCCGCTGTCCAGAGATGTAAGTATAGAATGATTCTGTGCATTTTCTACATGTTTTTTAAAATTATTTTTGCAAGTTGTGTTTTATATTCTGCATTGTGGTTAAAGATATTGTGGTATTTTTAGACTGGTTGTGATGTATGGCGTTGTATAGGATGCCGTTTCATTGTCTGCGGCCTTGATTATTGTTCTTTCTAGGATAGATTTTTCGTTTCCATTTTTTGGTTTGGTGGTGTTTTTTGAATTCAGTTGTGATGTTTTATTCTTGCGTTATATGATGGCGTTTAATAGTCTCCGGCCCTGTCGGTTTTATATTAAAGTATGGTAGTATAGAATGATTCTGCGCCCTTTTATTACATTTATTAATTTTTTATTGCAAGATGTGTATTATGTTCTGCACTGTGGTTGTGTAAAGACATTGTTGTATGTTTATGGTTGTGATGTATGGCGTTGTATGCCCTTTTATTGTCTCCGGCCCTGTCTGTTTTATTGTAAAGTACGGTGTGTTATTAATGTTTATGCCCTTAATTTTTGGGTGTTGTTAATGTATTACTTCCAAAAAAAATATTGTGTTTTTTGTGTTGCTCCGTGCATTCTGTACTTTAAAAAAAAACAAAAAAAAAAAACCTTTTTTGTGATTACTACATTGGGTCTGTTGTAGATTAGTTTTCTTATCTTTAGGCTTTTGTACTCTGCCATTGGGTTGTCTCTGCCATTGTTTCTTTAATTTAATCAATGTGGCAGTGTTGTTTGCTCAGCTTTAGTTCAGTTGGAGTGCAATGTTCTTTGTGGTTTAAATGACTTTTTTTTTTTTTTTTTTTATTTATTGCTGGATTGTGCATAGGAGCATAGTATCAATGTTTTTTTGTTCTTTATTTCAGATTTGCATTATTAGTCATGGCCAGCGGCAGTGATTCCAGCAATACCCCACCGCTGAGGAGTCCGGTGAGTCCATGATCTACTATTGCTTACTATATTCGCTGTCATTTGTAGATGGGTCACTCAACTTTTTGGTAAACTATTTTGCAGGCTTCTTCAAGTGAGGAGGAGGACCAGGAGGAACAGAGGGAGCAGCAGCAGGGACCACGGGGCCAAGCTGTGGTTGCAGGACGGAGCGTAAGTATTTCTTTCAAACCTATTTTTTTTTTTTTTTTTTTTGTGGATATGGGGGTTGGTGGGAGGTTTTGGTGTTGTGTGTAGTAGGTGGCGGTGGAGGAGGTAGGGACAATTTTTTTTACCTTTCAAACATTAATATTTTCTATTTTTTTTTAGGTTTCACAACGGGCCCTGGATGAGCCACTTAATATCGACCTTATGGTGGCATCAATAGAAGCACGGGGCCCGTTGTGGGACAGCCGTGACCCCGGCACGCGGACCAGGGCATATTGCGGCTTCTGTGGTTGGAGGTGGCACAATCGCTGTGGGATGGCTTCGACAGCGCTTCCTCCAAGGCTAAAGCTAGTTTCCGTAAGTATTTCCAAAATGCTGCTGTGACCCATCATGCCAGGATTACACAACCGTCTGTGATGTCTTCTATTGGGATTGCACACGGTTGCATAATCGTTTTCAATATATTATCTAAAACCTTTTTTATTTTTTATTTTTAATACACAGTTAAACAATTGAAGACCAGATGGCGCTCCATGAAGGACCGCTTCCGGAGGGGCCTGAAAAAGGAGGGACAGACTCGTAGTGGTGCTGCTGCTTCAAGGACCTCGGTGTACAAGTATAACCGTATACTGCAGTTCTTGCGACCGGTCCTTGAAAGCAGAGAGTAAGTATAGTACCTATGCACACACCTAGTTTTTACAACATGCATATTCACATACTACATTCCAGCCACGTTGCTTATTGCCCAGCCATTTATTTTGGCAAGTCCCAAGTATAGAAATGAAGAAAAAAAGGCAAGTTCACCGAGGTGTGAAAAGTAAAAAATACATACTTTTATCCACTTCAATCATAAGCAGAGGATGAAACATCAGCACAATGCAATAGACACTATCTACGCGTTTCAGGTGACAGGGAACATCAGACCTGAAACGCGTAGATAGTGTTTTTATTGTATTGTGCAGATGTTTCATCCTCTGCTTTTGATTAAAGTGAATTTTGTTTTTACTTTTCACACCTCGTTGACCTTGAATTTGTAATTCATTTCTGGTCTTCTCACACTTGACACAGCGGCTCCCTTCTGGGATTACAACAATGGTGAGCTTGACTTTTAGCAATTTCACTAAAATCTGAAGTATACATAAAAATAGTAGATTGGCCAAGCCCAGCCAATATTTAATAGTGGAGTAGTATAGTGGCTATACATGTGTATCCACGATTTTTTATACACAAAAAAGTAAAATATAATAGATACGGCATACCTTCAACTGCAAGGCAGGTTATGTTCCCATGGTTGCTCAGCTCGCAGGACTTGTGATGACGTCTCGGTCACATGACCGTGACGTCATGGCAGTTCCAACGTAAGCATAATTGTCTGGCGTTGCAAACCACAACCATGGGTGACTATTTAGAAATAAATAAATACCTTTTTTTTTAATATTGATGGTGCATATGCAGTGTCAATATTAAAAATAGTTTAATATTCATGGCGGCAATGGATACCTGGCGGTAAAGTTTAATGACGCATGTGAAATGTGATATTTTGTATACTAATGGTTTCCTTATGTTTTCACAGAACACACAGCAGCACCCGCGAGACTGTCCGACCCTCAAGAGCGGTCCTTTGTGAAGCGCCATCTGAACAGTCGCAGCCATCCCACAGCGAGAGCAGGTCTGCACCAACACAATCTGGCGAACCGGCAGCCGGTCCATCAGATGTTCCCCTGGCCGAGGCCTCTGTCGCTCCTTCCTTTGGGTCTTCCCGACAGCGTCAGCGGGCCTCGGACAGGGCGCCCATGTCCGAATTTTTACATCTGAGCACCGTATTTCAGAATGGTTTCAAGGCGCTGTGCGATAAAATGTGCAATATCGAACGGCGTCTTGAAAACATCGAAACGGATCTCTCGAGGCCGGCCAAACATTTTTTTACTGCCATTCACAAACGGCATGGTTGAACATCTTACGCCGGAACTCCAGATTTCGTTCATGCAGGGCTGCAACAATTTATATGTCAGTGCTCTGCAGCAGGCTCGGGTCATGCAGTCAGCGACAAATATGCCCGCAGTACCATCGCTGGCTGCCATGACTCCGACTCCTGCTGCAGAGCACCACCACAGAGCTCCGCGTGCCGAGGGCCACCGCCACCACAGAACAGAGCCCCAAAGTTCTGAGCCTGACAGGCCTTCAAGGGGACACAGACGGGAAGCCGACCCCCACCCAGAGGGAGAGAGGAGGAAAAAGAAGAAGAAGACGACGACGACAACAAGCACTACGTCCTTGGCTATGGCTGCTCCCAAAAGTACCACCAGAAAACACCCCGGGTCGACCCGGAGCACACCAAGTACCCAGGCTGGGTCTACACGGAGTACACCCAGTACCCAGCCTGGGTCAACGAGGAGTACACCATCAACACAGCCTGGGTCGACCCGGAGCCAGAGTAGCCAGCCAAGGACACTGGTCGTCCCTCCTCCTCCCTCACCTGCTACTTTCCAAGTCTCGCCACCATCCACTGCCTGGATTGATGTCGGCATCCCGTCTAGTGTGATAGAGTATGCTGCTTCCTCCCCCTCGTCCTCCTCCTCGGTCTCCTTTACACCCCAAAAAACTGTGGGATATGAATCCCCTTTAGTTGCGGATATTGGTACCCCATAAAAACATTTTCCCCAATTTTATTTTTGGACCCTAAATAAATTTGTTATATTTTTTCAAACAAAATTTGGTTTTTATTGTCTCAAATAAAGTTTGCACCAAATCACACCTTGCGCTGTACACACAAATCTTGTCTTTGTAACACCTGATGTGCAATGTGTGACAATATTGTATCAATTTTTTTTTTCCTTTTTTTATTGGGCTGTCGCTCATTGTACTCAGATGTTACAAACACAAACAGCATTGCTCAATATGTCAAGTTTACAATGTACCATCACACAACGATTTCAGTATAGATAAAGTTGGTTTTTTATGTGTAACCAACGTTATCTTTTCTGAAATCGTAAAACGATTGAGCCCCTGCTGTGAGTTTTTTGGTGTCAGCGAATGATTTGGAATTTTTTTTGGGTAACTGATCAGACGCTGTCATTGTTGGATTGGCGAGTTAGACACCAATCCAGCGATGTCTTTGTTTTAAACAAGGGAATATTGGGTTTACTAGTGCACTGTTTTAAACACTCAAATAAAAAGTGAACAATACCCCACAAATATAAAAAGGTGTCTACCACGTCCCTCGCCGTCATCTTTCCGCACTGACACTGTGATTACCGCCCGTAAAGCTGAGCACACCGTTGACTTAATAATAAACGCTGTGCTGTGCTTTAGGGCTGCCACAGTACGGGAAGTTGACGGCGATGGACGTTTCACACACCGGAGTGTAAGGTTTTTTTGTAATTTTTAAAATTACATTTACAATGGTAAACATCGTGATTATGGCAAAGCGCTTTTACCCAGATTACACGGGACTTGCTCTTTTTTGGTCGCTGGAGAGCTGTCTGTGTGACAGCTCTCCAGCAACCACGCGACAACTAAACAACGATCTCGATCCAGTCGTATCACTGGTCGGTATCGTTGGATAATACTTTTATTAATGTACCTTAAGATTATTGGTCAGGTGAGGTGGAAGCAATGTTCACAGTGTCGCCACTATTTTACTCTGGACAAATTCTAGCATCCTGAGTACAATAGTATTAACTCTGTAGAGTTTTGCAAACATGATCGTCTCCCTCCTTGTCAAGCCAGGTTCCATATGCAAATAGTCTGCAGGATTAAAAATGGTTGACAAGGTGGGAGCCGATTATGTTATTATACGTCAAAACTATGGAACACACAAATTTTGTGTGACACACATTACTTTCAATATTGGATTTTACAATTCTATTACTATGAAAAAACGTATGGGAGATTTGTTTGGTGAAAACGGAAAGGCACAAGAACTTTATTTCAAAACACAACGCATTAGAAAATCAGGGGACATTATAACAATAACCAAACATAGGATGGTTAAATGACATGGACTACACGGTGTTTACATGGCATCATAACACGAAGAATTAAACCATTTGATCTTGCCATGAAACACGGCCAACATCAGAAACAAAGTATGTAGCAAATTGGTCCCTCATATGAGCAATCTCCAAAGTTGTCCGCAGAGGATGAGCTTGGTAATCAGGCAATGGATTTGGTATGGGTTCATCAAGTTCCACGTTGACTCTCTCTTTATCAATAATAAAATTGTGGAGAACCACACACGCCTTCACCACCTCATCCACTGTCTCAATTTTCAAATTTATGGCGGATCCTAAGATACGCCATTTGGAGACCAGGATGCCAAAGGCACACTCCACAGTTCTTCTGGCCCTGGACAGTCTGTAATTAAATATAGTTTTGGTGCGGTCCAACCCACGACTTGAGTAAGGTTTAAGTAGGTTGCCACTCATTTGAAAAGCCTCATCACCAACAACAACAAATGGCAGGGCCGGGCCGTCGGTGTTGGGAAGAGGTCGTGGCTGGGGAAAATTAAAATTGTTATTTTACAATCTTCGGCCCATATCAGACTCCTTAAATGTCCGTGAATCATTTGCACGACCAAAAGCTCCAATGTCCACAGCGAGAAACCTGCAGTCCGCACCTGCAATTGCCATCAGCACGGTGGAAAAGTATTTTTTATAATTAAAAAAAAGAGATCCACTTCTTGAAGGCTTGGTAATCCTAATGTGCTTCCCATCCACGGCTCCAATACAGTTAGGGAAAGAACACACTTGTTCAAATTTTTGGGCGTTGGCAAGCCATATTTCTCTTGTAGGGATGGGTAAAATTTCCTCCCGGAGGTTGTCCCACAATGCGCGGCAAGTGTCGGCAATAATACCCGACAGTGTTGAGACTCCAATCCGAAACTGGAAATGCAGTGATCTCAATGTCTCTCCGGTAGCCAGGAAACTGACAAGAAGATAAATAAATAAATATAATTAATTAAATTGGTATGAAAGAATTTTTCATTTTTAATTACAATCCCCCACCCCACAAAAACAAAACACGTTACTTTAAAAAATGACAATGGTAGGCTCCACGACTCTCTCGGACTTCCACTATAGGGTGTAGCCAAAAACGCCGACGACTCCTTCTCCGTAGTTTGTCTCTTCTCCTCTGTTCATGACAGGCAAAAGCATAAGCTATAGCAAGGGCTAATTCCAGCTGAAAAGTGAGGTAGATACTCTCCATGGGACGATCCATCTTGATGCTCTATGGTTGGAAATAATGTATGCCGGGGTATATATACCACTATTACATTAATACCCACCCCCATCTACCCATTGGTGGCATTATCGATTGTCTAGACACTAAACCCACCCTCTTCTATTCATTGGTGGTGTTATCTAGTGTCTAGACACTAAATTGTGTGTAAAGATCTAATCAGTGTTTGACAACGCATGCGTCGTAAAACGCTGCGTTTTTTGTAAAAACGCAACAAAAACGCACCAAAAACGCTGCGTTTTACGACGCATCCGTCCGACGCTTGCGTCAAAAAAGGTGCGTTTTTGCGTGCGTTTCCAATGCGTCGTGCGTTGCGTCGGCGACGCTGCGTCGCATGACGCTAATGTGAACGTAGCCTATCACCTCCTGCAAAGCTGCCACTGGAATGTCAATGGTGTATCTAGTCAGATGGGCCAGGTGCAATAATTTGACCTGTCTTCCACCTACATGTTGGTCAGATCTGTTAACCATTGTAAAGTTTTAAGTCCTAAAAAGACATTCATGTTGCCCCCCCTCGATAATTTAATAATGTGCCCCATCCTGGAACTACTGTATTCCATAAAAATATATTTCATCCTCTGCCCCTTGCAGTAATAATGTCCAATATCCTGTGCCCCTTCCAGTAATAATGTCTCCCATCCTGGCCCCTTTCAGTAATCTATGTCCCCCATGCTGGCCTCTGGTATATTGTCCCACCACCTGGGCCCATCCTGTAATGTGCCCATTCCCGCTGTTGTCTTACACATTTTAAAAAATCAATACTGCAATCTTCTCACCTTTCTCCACTCCCATGACATGCAACGTCTTCTTCTGTAGCCGTCAGCTGACTTCGCCGTGCCTGCTATGGGCGATGCATAACGTCATTGCTATGCCACTGTGACTGGCACATCTACTTCAGCTGCATTTATTGTGGAGCAGGGATCCGGTGGGTCTCTGCGCTGCAGTACATTTCAGCTAAATGTCGCCCTCTCTGCGACGGTGATTGTTACACCCCTGATCAATGGTCAGTTGTATCTGCTGTGAATCCCATTATCAAATGCGGTTAATAGACACTTGTCTTCTAAATGTCCATTTCATGCAGTCTCCATTGGCCAAAATGCTTCAAGAACTTGGTTTCCATGTTAGATCCATTAAAATGATGATTTTTCATCTGAAAACCTAACTGCTATATCACATATTAATGGGATTGAGATGCATGCCATATTATTTTTTCCTAGGGTTTTGAGCAGCAGCGGTAGACTGTGATAATATATGCGGAGTCCATGTCTGAAACGAGAGCGCAACGGTCTCTGTGAATTCTTTAAAATATCAATACACTTCTCTGTGATAGGACATGAGTAATATTCTTTCCATTTATCTGCTTGGTTGAAATTGAGAAGCATAACGGGTCAGACATGCACAATAGGTTCAGCACTTGAGGCCAAGTCATTAAAAGTGAGCTTGTTAATACTATTCTCGAGCCTTTGGCATTACTTTTCTCTTTGGCTCCTGTAGAAGGGTGCACTAGCCTAATGGATTTCTCACGATGCTCCTTTTTAGCTAAAAGTCTGCAAACGTTGTCATTTGGAAATGGATTTGTTCTGGATGTCTGCTTATCGGTATTGCCTGGCAGTGGAGGTGAGTAGAGTTCTCCAACGTTTTATCATTGCTAATGAAGTTAGAAAGCGCGATGGCTCTGAAATGACATTTAGAGTTTACCTTGTCACTAAAACTAAGGGAATTTACTATTTGTCCGCCATATTCTTTTTCTAGTCTAAATGTTCCTTTGATTATTTACTTAAAATGCAGATGATTTTATGGATAACTAAAAACATTTCTCACTTCAAGTTAATAGTGTCTTTTCTTAAAAAGCAGCAGCTTAATATAAAAGGGTTTTCCTGACTATTTAATATTGATGACCTATTTTTGAGGTTAAAAAAAAAAAAAAACATATTGAAAAAGGGCCCACTCAACATTCGTATTAAATTTGTATGCATTTGCACAAATAAATATATACCGTAGATAATATACAAGCATATACAGACATAGTCAGCACACTGCGACTGATGAAAATGAGAACTCCACTATTGTATATGTGCAAAAAACATGAGCTACTTAGCTAATTTTCTTTGATCCAAAAGCATAAAGGCCATACAGCCATGACAAGTTGTACCTCACATAGAGAGGCAAGTCACTAGAATTACGGACCGTCCATGTGCCAAACCAGGCCTAACATTAAATGGGGACGAGATGGGAACCAGGCTTAGCTTTAAAGGGGTTGTCTGGTCCAAATCGATAAGTCTGCAGTCACTCTGTCTGACTGCAGCCTTATGAATCCCCCCAGCGTGCGCACTTTGCGCTACAAGGATTCGCTGAGTCGGGACCTGGAGGGTATGCATGCGTTATACATACTCCTGGCCAAAGACCAGCCAGTGGGCATGGCCTTGCTCCATACACTTGTATGGGGCAAGGCCATGACATCTAGTCGGCCATGCCCACTGGATGGCCGCATCACTAGATGGGGCGTGGCCTTGCTGAATACAATACAAGTGTATGGGGTGAGGCCATGCTCACTGGACAGGTCCTGGCTGGGAGTATGTATAATGCATCCATACCCTCCGGTCCCGGTTTAGAAACCATCGAATCCTCCCAGTGCACAGTGCGTGCGTTAGGAGGATACGTAAGTCTGCAGTCACACAGAGTGACTGCAGGCTTATCGTTGTGGACCAGACAACCCCTTTAATAAGAACATTCTTGGGAAAGATGGATGATTAATGGTGCGAAGCCTGGGAGGAGAGCCACACACCCCTTTGCATATTATAAAAAAATGAACAATAAAAATAAAAAATACCCCTCACACCTTAAGGCTATATTCACACATTCCTTTTTTTCCTGCAGCCAAAACCTTTGCAGTAAAAAAGTTGCAGTCAAAAAGCAGGTTTTGCTTACTTTTTTTCTGCTTTTTTTCAGGATCCCAATGTTCAGCTTTGCTTCCACTAGGCATGAACAATGCAAGTTGTTTGGCCACCAATTTAAGACATATGTGGCACCATACAAATTTTTTTGAAAAAATGGAAATTTGATCAAATTATTTAGTTGAAAAGGATTTTTATGTCTGAAAAAAGTGACTATTCTGAACAAAAAAGTTCATGAAAAAAACACAATATTGCAAATGTAAAAACAGCAGGGGGAGTTGAATTGGTTGGGATTAGTTTACCTAACACATTGGTAGAGCATTTTGTTGGTCAAGCATTGTTTACTTTTGTCACATTGGTCTGCCCTTGGGTTGGTCAGGTATTGTTCAATTTCCCACACTGGTAAAGCATTGTTCACTTTTACACATAACACAAACTGTACCAATGCTAACTGCGGTTCTCAGGTGAGGAGACCAAGACATTTTGATTTAATCTTGAGGAAATCACAAAAATTAATGGCAAATGATGGCAACGGTTTTTGCTGCTTTTTTGCATTTGCCCATTACAATGCAAAAACGCTGACAGAATTGACATACTGCAGTTTTAAAAATAGTTTTCCAATTCAATCAGGAAAATAAAACAATGTGTGTGCTTAAGATTTCTGAAATCTCATAGCTTTTGCTGCTACTGTAAAAAGCAGCTATAATTTGCATAAAAAAGCAACACTATCGCAACGTATGAACATAGCCTTAACAGTACCCATTGTTTAAATTTCTATTTCATAAATCAAACATTGACAATGAAAATAAAAACTAATAAGAGATATCTACTTCACTCCATCAGGAATGATCATTAAATCTCAAAATTCTCCACTTACAATGAATAATTTTTTTAAATTTATTTTTGTTTTTAAAATAAAGTTGCCGGTAATCTGCCCCCTCCCACCCCCTGTGCGTCCCCCCCCGCTGGCATTAAAATACTTACCCAGCTCCCTCGGCGCTTACATCCTCTCAGCGTCGCTGCTTGTCCTGTATGAGCGGTCATGTGGTGCCGCTTATTACAGTAATGAATATGCGGCTCCACCCCCATGGGGTATCAGAAAATGGCGCAATTTTTTTTAGCAAAGTTTGGAATTTTTTTTCACCACTTACATAAAAATAACCTAGACATGTTTTGTGTCTATGAACTCTTAATTTGGTGTCTATGAACTTGTAGTAACCTGGAGAATCATAATGGCAGGTCAGATTTAGCATTTAGTGAACCTAGCAAAAAAGCCAAACAAAAAACAAGTGTGGGATTGCACTGTTTTTGTAATTTCCCCGAACTTGGATTTTTTTTCCCCGTTTTCTAGTACATGACATGCTAAAATCAATTATGTCAAAAGTACAGCTCGTCCCGCAAAAAATACGCCCTCACATGGCCATATTGACGGAAAAAGAAAAAGTTATGGCTCTAGGAAGGAGGGGAGTGAAAAACGAAAATAAAAAAACAAAAATACCCCAGGTCATGAAGGGGTTAACCTGGTCATGACCGATAACACATATTTACGTCATTGACCATGTTCCTGCCTTTGATGCAGGCTCTGGCACTGAGCCCGCATCTTTCCCTTCATTTGATAGCTGTGAATTTCCTGTGAACTCTGGCTCGTGGCCAGCATTCACAGATCGTTATTTTACACAGGGTTGAAGCCTTCTATGTATAGCACAGGCAATTGGACAATCGCTGCTTCAAGTATCCTTAGGGGACTATTAACCCCTTAGCGACCGCCGATACGCCTTTTAACGGCGGCCGCTAAGGGTACTTAAAGCACAGCGCCGTTAATTAACGGCGCTGTGGAAAAAGTGAATAGCGCCCCCCAGAGTCGGATTTTCTCCGGGGTCTCGGCTGCCGGGGGTAGCCGAGACCCCAGAGAACATGATTCGGGGGTTTGTACCGACCCCGCATTTGCGATCGCCGGTAATTAACCGTTTACCGGCGATCGCAAAAAAAAAACAAAAAAAAACAAAACGCGATCTCTTTTTAATTTCTCTGTCCTCCGATGTGATCGCACATCAGAGGACAGAGAAAAGGGGTCCCAGATAGCCCCCCGATACTCACCTATCTCCCCCGGTGCTCCTTGTGGCTCCCGGTGGGCGCCGCCATCTTCAAAATGGCGGGCGCATGCGCAGTGCGCCCGCCGGCCGGCACCGGGAGAATCTTTGGGGTCTCGGCTACCGGGGGTAGCCGAGACCCCAAAGAACATGATCGGGGTCGGTTTTACCGACCCCTGTTTTGCGATCGCCGGTAATTGTTTACCGGCGACCGCAAAAAAAAAAATAAAAAAAAATCAAAGTGTAATTCTCTGTCCTCTGATGTGATCGCACATCAGAGGACAGAGAAATAGGGGGATTCGGGGACCCTATCATACTCACCTGTGTCCCTGGGTCCTCCTGCTGCTCCTCCTGGCCGCCGGCAAAAGAAAATGGCGGGAGCATGCGCAGTGCGCCCGCCATCTGTCTCCATCTGCCGGCCGGCAGGAGAACAGCAGTTGGGGCTAAAATTAGGGTTAGGGTTAGGGCTACGGTTAGGGCTAGGGCTAGGGTTAGGGCTAGGGTTAGGGTTATGGCTAGGGTTAGGTTTAGGGCTAGGGTTAGGGCTAAGGTTAGGGATGGGGCTAAATTTAGGGTTAGGGTTGGGGCTAAATTTATGGTTCTTTCACACTTACGTCGGTACGGGGCCGTCGCAATGAGTCGGCCCGACATACCGACGCACGTTGTGAAAATTGTGCACAACGTGGGCAGCGGATGTAGTTTTTCAATGCATCCGCTGCCCAATCTATGTCCTGGGGAGGAGGGGGCGGAGTTACGGCCTTGCATGTGCGGTCAGAAATGGCGGACGCGACGTACAAAAAAACGTTACATTGAATGTTTTTTGTGCCGACGGTCCGCCAAAACACAACTGATCCAGTGCACGACGGACGCGACGTGTGGCCATCTGTCATGATCCGTGGGCAATACAAGTCTATGGGCAAAAAACGCATCCTGCGGGCACATTTGGAGGATCCGTTTTTTGTCCAAAACGACGGATCGCGACGGATGCCAAACGACGCAAGTGTGAAAGTAGCCTTAGGGTTAGGGTTGGGGCTAAAGTTAGGATTAGAGTTGGGATTAGGGTTAGGGTTTGGATTAGGGTTGGTATTAGGGTTAGGGTTGGTATTAGGGTTACGCTTGGGATTAGGGTTAGGTTTGGGATTAGGGTTAAGGTTAGGGTTGTGATTAGGGGTGTATTGGGATTAGGGTTAGGTTTGAGGTTAGGGTTGAGATTAGGATTAGGGGTGTGTTGGATTTAGGGTTTTGATTAGGGTTATGGTTAGGGTTGACATTAGGGTTGTTTTGGGGTAAGGGTTGTGATTATCGTTAGGGTTAGTGATTAGGATTATGGATCAGGTTGGGATTAGGGTTAGGGGTGTGTTGGGGTTAGGGTTGGAGCTAGAATTGGGGGGTTTCCACTGTTTAGTTACATCAGGGGGTCTCCAAACACGACAGCCAATTTTGCGCTGAAAAAGTCAAATGGTGCTCCCTTTCTTCTGAGCTCTGCCGTGCGCCCAAACAGTGGGTTACCCCCACATATGGGGCATCAGCGTACTCGGGATAAATTGGACAACAACTTTTGGGGTCCAATTTCTCCTGTTACCCTTGTGAAAATAAAAACTTGGGGGCTACAAAATCTTTTTTGTGGAAAAAAAAATATTTTTTTATTTTCACGACTCTGCATTCTAAACTTCTGTGAAGCACTTGGGCATTCAAAGTTCTCACCACACATCTAGATAAGTTCCTTGGGGGGTCTAGTTTCCAAAATGGGGTCACATGTGGGGGGGGGGTTACTACTGTTTAGGTACATCAGGGGCTCTGCAAACGCAACATAACGCCCACAGACCATTCTATCTAAGTCTGCATTCCAAAACGGCGCTCCTTCCCTTCCGAGCTCTGCCGTGCGCCCAAACAGTGGTTTACCCTCACATATAGGGCATCAGCATACTCTGGATAAATTGGACAACAACTTTTGGGGTTCAATTTCTCTTGTTACCCTTGTGAAAATAAAAGCTTGGGGGCTACAAAATCTTTTTTGTGGAAAAAAAAATATTTTTTTATTTTCACGACTCTGCATTCTAATCTTCTGTGAAGCACTTGGGCATTCAAAGTTCTCACCACACATCTAGATAAGTTCCATGGGGGGTCTAGTTTCCAAAATGGGGTCACTCGTGGGGGGTTTCCACTGTTTAGGCACATCAGGGGCTCTCCAAACGCGACATGGCGTCCGATCTCAATTCCAGACAATTCTACATTGAAAAAGTAAAACGGTACTCCTTCTCTTCCAAGCTCTGCGGTGCGCCCAAACAGTGGTTTACCCCCACATATTGGGTATCGACGTACTCAGGAGAAATCGCACAACAACTTTTGTGGTCTAATTTCTCCTGTTACCCTTGCAAAAATAAGAATTTGTGGGCGAAAAGATCATTTTTGTGTAAACAAATGTGATTTTTTATTTTCACGGCTCTACGTTATAAACTTCTGTGAAGCTCTTGGGGGTTCAAAGTTCTCACCACACATCTAGATAAGTTCCTTAAGGGGTCTAGTTTACAAAATGGTGTCACTTGTGGGGGGTTTCCACTGTTTAGGCACATCAGGGGCTCTCTAAACGTGACATGGCGTCCGATCTCAATTCCAGCCAATTCTGCTTTGAAAAAGTCAAACGGCGCTCCTTCACTTCCAAGTTCTGCGGTGCGCCCAAACAGTGGTTTACCCCCACATATGGGGTATTGGCGTATTCAGGAGAAATTGCATAACAAAATTTATGGTTACATTTCTGTTTTTATACTTGTGAAAATAAAAAAAATGGTTCTGAATTAAAATGTTTGCAAAAAAAAGTTAAATGTTCATTTTTTCCTTCCACATTGTTTCAGTTCCTGTGAAGCACGTAAAGGGTTAATAAACTTCTTGAATGTGGTTTTGAGAACCTTGAGGGGTGTAGTTTTTAGAATGGTGTGACACTTCGTTATTTTCTATCATATAGACCCCTCAAAATGACTTCAAATGTGATGTGGTCCCTAAAAAAAAAAGGTGTTGTAAAAATGAGAAATTGCTGGTCAACTTTTAACCCTTATAACTCCCTAACAAAAAAAAATTTTGTTTCCAAAATTGTGCTGATGTAAAGTAGACAGGTGGGAAATGTTATTTATTAACTATTTTTTGTGACATATCTCTCTGATTTAAGGGCATACAAATACAAAGTTTGAAAATTGCAAAATTTTAAAATTTTTTGCCATATTTCCGTTTTTTTCATAAATAATTGCAAGTAATATCGAAGAAATGTTACCACTAACATGAAGTACAATATGTCACGAAAAAACAATCTCAGACTCGGTGGGATCCGTTGAAGCGTTCCAGAGTTATAACCTCATAAAGTGACAGTGGTCAGAATTGCAAAAATTGGCCTGGTCATTAAGTACCAAATTGGCTCTGTCACTAAGGGGTTAAAGTAAAAATTAGAAAAAAAATATAAAAAAAAAACAAAACACAAGTTAATATCACAGCCCCTCCTTTCGCCCTATGTTGCCGCATTAAGAAATCTAACAAAATCTAAAGTAAATTAATCTGATTGTAGACAGCTTAACAAGAAAACAAATCAAGATGCCAGAATTAAGTTTCTTGGGGCACCGCAACATTGCAATAAAATGAAATCAGAGGCGATTAAAAACATCATATTTACCCCAAAATGGTATTGGTAAAACTGTCAGCTTGGGGTGCAAAATATAAGACCTTACCCAGCCCAAGATCACAAAAAATGAGGACATTACGAGTCTTGGGAAAATGGTGACAAACGCAAAAACTTTTTTTTCAAACAAATTTCTAAAAAAAATTTCACTGCATAAATAAAAAAAAAACCCATACATGTTGGGTATCAGCGTAATCATATTGACCTAGGGAATCATAATTTCACAGCAATTTAATTATTTTCCAGTTTTCTAGTGCACTATATGGTAGAATGAATGGTGTCATTCAAAAGTACAACAGGTCCCACACAAAACAAGCTGTCATAGTGCCATATTGACAGGAAAATCAAAAATTTATAGCTATTGGAAGAAGGGAAGGAAAAAACAAAATGTGGAAAATCGCCTTGGGGTGAAGGGGTCAATATGTGGGTGCCCAAATATGCCGGCCAATAAAGAAACATAGACATACAATGCGTGTCAGCGCACTGCGAGTAATGCGTACATTAATTCCACTATTGCTATACAAGTATTGCTACATAAAAGCAAGTCAATGACAAACTTTCTTATTTTAATGCAAACTAAAGCAATTTAATAACTTTACTGACATAAATTTCCAAAGAATGGAGTCTATTGAAATGACAGTTTTAGTAGCCCCGTGTCAGTGGTGTGATGGGCCGACCACCACTCTAGTCACACATGATTCTTCAAAACCCTAGTTTTGTGGATCGTTGGAGGTCCCATTGGTTAGACCCCTAATGACCATGAAGTTATTCTCTGATATATATTTAGCAAATAGCTTCCAAGTTTTGAGATACCCATTTAACACACAAAACACTACCGTCAAGCAAGCGCTGCAGAATAGTCTTGGTCACCTTTTCATATTTTTATCTGATTTTTTCTTTCTATTTCCAGTCCCCATCTTAGCTTGCGGAGCAGATGATAGCCGGGTTCATTTGTATGTAAAGCAGGACGGGCAGGTAATTATTCCTTCCACAGTTGTTATTGGTTTTTGTGTAGAAATTAGCATTATTTTTCACCTTCTTTGATGTACAACCTAGCTCCATTAGTTCTCCCCAGAGGATCGCCACACAAAACCTTCGTCATTTAAATTCTGCGCTTCCAAGCTTTGGCTAATTAGGACATGTTAATCTGTGACTTTTCCTATTAAGTTTAGGTATATATTTTTTTCTCTCTGAGTAATGCTAAAGCTTATCTGCCACAATGGGAAATAAATGTCAGAAATGTGATTAATATAAACTAGCACTTTAGCGCCTCAGAAGTCCTGATTATATTTTGACCAACTAGACAAAACCCCATGCATCCGTATTGCATAATATTACTGTACAACTCATTAATTCTGAAAGGGAGCCTGTCATCAGGTTTCCTCAATATAAACTGCTCTTCTACTGGGTTAGCCCTTAAACAGGTATTTAAATGTGTCATTCTGAAAAAAAGAGAATGGACAGCACCTCCAAAAATCATACGTCGATCTAAAGCCGCCAGGCAAAAATTCATATAACTGAACATGAGGTTCTTAGTTTAACATTCTGATCAGACTGTATGAAGCCCACTGCCACGTCACGGCAAACCTCAAAGTGGGTCCCTGTCTCCCTAACAGAACGGAGGCGTTCGGCGACCATCGCCATCGCGGCAATGCACCAACAGGGCAGATGGCCGGTGCCCCACAGCACCCATGCTGCAAGACTGAGTCCACATGACTCTAGACCACACCGCCCCATTTAAATGTGTCAGGCTGGCATACGGTATAAAAATGACTTTATACATGCCATCATGCTTGCCTCATGCTCTATAGCCCCTCTCCCTGAGATTGATCCAGGTGATGTGTGTCCTCCATTTACAGCTTTAAACCTCCACTATTGCAGTTCACCTAGTTCAGTATCAAATGCACATGCTCTGATGGACAGCAATAGTGTGAGATTTACAGTTATATATGGATAACGTAAGGGACGTCAGGCACATCAATCACAGGCAAGGGGTGTCAAGGCTTCTTTGTGCCCACTAGTGATGAGGAAGGTGCTCCGATAAGGTCTTATCCCAGCATGCTTGGGAGCTAACTGAGTGTCTTCGACGTACTTGAATAATATGTTCGAAACCCCGCGGCTGCATGTCTCGCAGCTTTTAGGCAATCCCTGCATATGTTTTGGCTGCCTAACAGCCGTGAGACATGTAGTCGCGGGGTCTCGAACATATTATTCGAGATTGCCGGAGAAACTCTGTTAGCATCCGAGCACGTTTGCTCATCACTAGTGCCCACCAATTGGACTGCACGCCAATGATTTACATGCTCTAGTCATTTTTTTGGTATGTCAGGCAGCGATGGTGATATGTGGACCCGTTTAGAGGTATAACAAAATGATGGAAGCCATTTTATGCCAGGAAACCGGAGTATCTACTGTGACTGCATTGTCACAAGAAAAAATTAATTTCATGTAATTTAGATGACTGAATAGGACTTTATGCAACTGGCAAATTTATTATTTGATGAGACTTTTGTGCAGATACCAAGGCCCCGATTTCTCTAGACTCACTTTTGAACACCTGTCTTGATGAACGATGCTCTCGAATAGGATGTGCCAAACTCACTTAGAGGCTTGTATCTCTTGTTGAATTTGACGCATCTTCAGCTACTGTGCACCAGCGCATGACATTTAGTCCAATCATCTATGAGTTGCATAAGTTTTGCCATAATTCAAACAGTTGTATGCCAGATTTCTGACAAAACCAGGTTTGATGAATCGAAGACCAAGTTCCTGAGTGTGTGCTGTTCAGAAACCTGAGACGAGTTTGATATGGTTTTCCAAGACTTACAATCTGTGTGATAGGCACATTTTGGGGTTGCTTGCTAAATATTTTCTATAATATGCTACCTTACACAGAAACTTAGAGGGACTTACCATCTCAGAATCCTGGAAATAAAGCAGTGCACAGAGAGTGCCAGTCAAACAACTTGTAGTCTCAGCCGTTGGACCTCTCCAATCAGAAAATAATGGCACATCCTGGAGTTATCAATTCACTTTCTGGCATGGGAAAATTCATTTAAAACTTATCTTCATAAAGCTCTATTACAAGAATATTTTCAGCCATGAAGAAAAATGTGCGGCAAACAAAATGGTTAGAAATCTAATTGGGCTTATTATGTCTTTAGTTTCAGAAGACACAAGTTCTCCCCGGACATGAGGATTGGGTGAGAGGTGTGGAATTCGCTATTAATGGTACGTACTTCTGCTGTCTATGTTAGAACGTCACTCTAGTCGTGCCTAATTTCTAGTATAGTATGTATCAGGAATCAAGCCTGACAAAATCGCAACACCCAAACCTCCTATTTCCAGGTCACCACTTGACAGCACCATTGAGGACGTCCTTCTTATCCACAGTGGGACAGGAAACCACGATTTTAATAGGACCCTCCCCCTTCCACCCTTCAGTGTTTTTCCTTTCCCACTGCGGATAGGAAGGGTGAGGATCAGGGGGGCTCGGCCTCTTCCTTCTCACCTCAAGAACTCTGCTAGCTGACACCCGACTAGAGGGTCCCTCAGCAGTACCAGTGTAGCACTGCTCCTGGTGAATGGGGTCGCTTCCTCCTGATGGGGGCTCTCGACCCTTGGCGTTGCCCCAGATGTACCTGAACCCAGGGCTGCCTCTGTGAAATCCGCCGCTTCATCATGCTGGTCTCGGGGGAGAACGAAGGTGCCACAGGACATCTCATCATGGACGCAGGTCCCAGTCCCGGCACGTGTGGTTGCTGCAATCCAGGTCGCTGCTGCCGCGAACGTCACTTCTAGGTCGCGACTGTCGTGCGCATCACTTTCAGGTCGAGGCCGGCAGCATGGGGGCAGCGTCTCCTCCTCTGAACCAAGTCTTATGGCGCAGAGGCAGGATACTTCTGTGGCAGGTCGGAGGGGCAGCGAATGACCGCCAGAGGATCACTGCATATAATAAGGAAAAAACGGCGTGGGGAGGCCAGCGATCGTGGTGCAGTCCTGTCCTACTCAAAGAATCAGGATGGAGGAGACCACTAATCTTGACATGATGCAGGAGAGCCAGGGGCATGTAAGTACAATCCCACGAAACAATTACCTTTATGTATTGTAGGGGATCTCCACTGCAATGGAAAAGAATGAGAAGTCAGAAAAATATATTTGCGCTGTAAAGCTTAAAGATTCCTGGCAGAAAACCCTCTGTGAGACATGAACCAGCCGGATTGTGGGGGAGGAGCAGGCTTCACTCATGTCCAACATGAGGGCTATTGTCAGAGAGGAAGTTTAGGCTTCGATATCTGGTCTGGTATTCCTTCAGCCCACGCAGTCGAACCCCCAGGGATCCAGGAAGAGACCAAGAGAATCAGATCTCTCTTCTGAGGAGATCTTTTCCGAGTCAGAGCTGGAAGAGGAGGAAATGAGCAGAGATCTTCCAGAGAAAGGGAAAAGATACTTGTTCTCATCAAAGTCTTCACAGTGAACTCGCATATACGGTCTATTTTTTTAGAGAATGGGAGGAGGCAGAGAAAAGACTAACGATTCCCAGAGACTTTAGACTTCGCCTGCTGTTCGACCTATCTTCATAAGATGACGTCCTCTTCTTGTCTTCACGCTGTGGCTCCGGCGCAGGCGTACTTTGTCTGCCCTGTTGAGGGCAGAGCAAAGTACTGCAGTGCGCAAGCGCTGGGCCTCTCTGACCTTTCCCAGCACTTGCGCACTGCAGTACTTTGCTCTGCCCTCAACAGGGCAGACAAAGTATGCCTGCGCCGGAGCCGCAGCGTGAATACAAGAAGAGGACGTCATCGTAAGAAGATGGGAGGCCACGGACCGCGACACCAATCGGACCGGACCACAGCGGGACCGCCCCTGGGTGATTATAATCTAACCTCTTTTTCTCATCTTTCAGGGGGTGACAGGTTCCCTTTAAGAGAAAAACAATCGTGCATCCAGGATCTGATTCATTCTGCCCACGGTTTAGGCAGAATAAATCAACTGACAGGTTCCTTTTAAGGATAAAATAAATTTGAACACATGGAACATATTTATCGACCAGAGCTTTGCTAAAAGGGATGTGACGCACTGGGACGTTTTAATGACCTAATAAAATGTCAACTTTTTGGTTCAAAATTGTGCCACAAAGTAAATTAAAGGGAATCTGTCACCTCAATTTTGCCCTATGGGCTGCAGCCACCGCCATCAGGGGCTTATCTACAGCATTCTGTAATGCTGTAGATAAGCCCCCGATGTAACTTGAAAGATAAGAAAAACACGTTAGATTATTCTCACCCAAGGGCGTTCCCGGTTCGGTCCGCTCTGATGGGTGTCGCAGGTCTGGGTCCGGCGCCTCCCATATTCATACGATGATGTCCTCTTCTTTGCTTCTGTCGCGGTTCCTGCTCAAGCGTAATTCTCTGCCCTGTGGAGGGCAGAGCAAAGTACTGCAGTGCGCAGGCGCTGGGCCTCTCTGACCTTTCCTGGCGTCTGCGCACTGCAGTACTTTGCTCTGCCCTCAATAGGGCAGAGAATTATGCTTGCGCAGGAGCCGCGACAGAAGCAAAGAAGACGTCATCGAATGAAGATGGGAGGCGCCGGACCTGGACCGCGACGCTCATCGGACCCGAACATAACCTGGATCGCCCCTGGGTGAGTATAGTACATCCGGGGCTTATCTACAGCATTACAGAATGCGGTGGCTGCAGCTTATAGGGCAAAATTGAGGTGACAGATTGCTTTAACTAATAGATGATGGAAACTTTGACTGGACATTCTAAAGATGTGCCAGATATATCAACCATGAACCACAGTGATAAGTCTGGTGCATTTTAAGACTGTCTGCATTAATTAATATGCCTTAGTATTTTTGCAAGCGCTGCACATTCGCACATTCCTCTTTCTGTTCCCAGAGTCCGTCCTGATCCTGTGCTTGGATTTATTTTTGATAATTACTTAGCAGTTATCAGAAATATCTTATAGTAATGTCGTTGGTGACATCATGCTGGCGACTTGCGAATATGTTCTGATTGTTCCTTACCTGAGCTGTAAATCCTTCTTTTCATCTGAAGTGTGTCTTATGAGGGCTGTACTCTGCTCTCCTTCAGACAATCCCGACTATACAAACTGATGACGCCTTTCATTCTGACATTTTTCTTATGCCGAGAATGGCTTGTTGACTCATCACTTTGTGCTTTGCATACATTTTCTTAGTTGTCTGTCCTGGTTTTTAGCCATTTACTTATTCGTTTCTCAGCAACGTGCCAACAAATTTCTGCAAGATTTGCTCTAAACAGCAAAAACTTATCTAGAAAAAAAGTAAAAGGCTAATGCATTGAGTTAACATAACATCATCCCTGACAGAGTGCCAAATCCACACGGACCTGATTGCGGGTTGCTAATATTGACTTACTGAGATGTACGTTCCTAAGGTGCTAGCCTAGGACAATTGCTATTCAGAACTGGGAAACTTGTCCATACATCATTTGGCTACATTTTTTGTTGATGGCCCAATTAAAATAAAGGAAAATAATTGATAGAAAGTTCAAAAGTGTGCAATAAAGGAGATTAACCTGTACATTTTATAATGGTGTTCTGGTGTACTACACTAACACAACTTTCCAATTCCCTTCCTTGCTTTTAAGAAGAATGCTTTCCATTAAGTTTTTATGTTGGATTCCTGCTATAATTGTTACTGTCTGGGATCCATCAATACGGTACAGTGTATAATGGCTCCATTATTTCTGCATCAATGAATCTACATGCTTTTTCCTCTCATGTGTTGCTTGTATATAATCTGTCTCAGGAGCGGACACTGAAAGAAAAGGGCCTCTTTGCACAATTCCACCTGCTTTGGAGTTGGTAGTGGGCCCCCTTCCCTCTTGGCCTCCTGTATAAGTTGCACCAACGGTATGCCCACATCTTATCTGTCTGTCCGACTATCTGATGTGTTTTGACACTGAACCATCTGTACAATCTAGAGATGTGGTTTTTTTTTTAAGCTGAAAACAGGAGTGAATTCAAAAGAGAGGCAACAGAAGTCTTTCCTTTTGGATCTAGTTCTAGCTTCGGCTCCAAAAACTTTGTTATTTAAGTATAGCACAATGGTTGACATACTGAGTGCATGTGGTTATGCAGAAAGGATAAACATGCTCTTTAATATCTTCATTAAAGAAGTTTCTCCTACGCCTCATTGGGGGACACAGGACCATGGGTGTTATGCTGCTTGCCACTAGGAGGACACTAAGTAAACACACAAAGAATTAACTCCTCCTCTGCAGTATACACCCCTTGACTGGCCAGTAACGACCCAGTTCTTGCTTAGTGTCTTCAGGAGGCACTTGGGTCTGTTTTCAGACTCCACCGTTTTTTTATTTTATTTTTATTTTCTGTTAATTTTTATCTTTTAATTAACGGAGTGAAGGGTGCGACGGATTCCTTTCTAGGGTCCGCTCTACCCCTGAACCATCAACAGGCGAGCACGGCGAGTATACCTCCCCGTACCTCTCCTGTGACGACTGGGGCACGCCTAATCTACGCTAGGGCGACGGTTCCTATACGGTCCCGATCTCCCCCCTGTAAGATGGCGAGCACATAGAGTATACCTCTTATGTGCATCTCCCAGGCTCCTCTGCAATTACCTCGGCATCATGTAGTCCCCACTGTAGCCTTAAGTCCACTGCGGCAGGCACATCTGAAGACGCACAGACGCTCTCCATCCCCCGGCATAGGGAGGATCGATTGAGCTGGAGGCGGCATCCCTCCTTGGTGAGTAGTACCCTTTCTCACGCTGCCTGCGTGGGAAAGTGCGGTCCGGGTCCCTGGGGAGAGGTGCCGCTGGCTAGATGCCAGCGGCGATCATTTGGCGCTACGTCGCGGCCGCCGGTGCGTTTTGCCGGCAGGCTCCATAAATTTAGTCCCCGGCTTCTTCAGCCGGACTAGGACGCAGTTGAAATTCCCGCCCACGACCGGAGCCCCGCCCACTACTCAGGTGCTTCTCGCTCTGAACGAGAAGAGGCCTGCAAAACACGGGCGCCATCTTGAGACTCCACTTCTGCGGGGAAATCAGCCGAAAACGCTACTTTCCCTCTCTTCTTCCCCGAGGACACCAGCACAGGACCATGGGTAAGCTGCTCCACTCCATAGGGAAAAGCTTAACCACTTCTCTGCTATCGCAGTTTATTGGAGGAATAGACATACACTATGTCTCCATCTAAGGAGGCTAAAAGGGGCAATAAAAAGCACACTGTTTTTTACTTCATGTGCCACTTACAATTCTGCTTTGCCACGTGCCCACAATACTCCTTTGTGCCAGAACTGTGACCCGGCCTGTGCGCAGCCGCCTTCTGCCACCACGTCCAATGTTTCCACCGACCCTGCCGAGCCTAACCCTTCCTTGTCACGTTCTATGGATTCTTTGGCCAAGGCATTGGACTCTTTCCAGGGATCCTCCCTAAGCCAGAACTCCCTTCCGTTGACAACAACGGAATCTGGCGCCCGTACGGGGCCGTCCCACCACAGGGGGCTTACTGTACTACTGGAATCTCTGGGTTCCAGGAAAAGAACCCATCCCTCGTCCCCCGTACACGCTCGAACTTCAGCATCTGCGAGCTCATCTTCTCGGATATTAACTGGGAAACAGAAACCTGTGAAACCCATAAAGGCAACAGGTTTCTGCTAATAACCAAGAAAAATTATCTTTCACAATTGGTGCAGAATCCAACCAGAGGAGTAGCACTTTTAGACCTAATACTATCTAATAGACCTGACAGAATAACAAATCTGCAGGTGGTCGGGCATCTAGGAAATAGCGACCACAATATTGTACAGTTTCACCTGTCTTTCATTAGGGGGACTTGTCAGGGAGTCACAAAAACACTGAACTTTAGGAAGGCAAAGTTTGACCAGCTTAGAGATGCCCTTAATCTGGTAGACTGGGACAATATCCTCAGAAATAAGAATACAGATTATAAATGGAAAATGTTTAAGAACATCCTAAATAGGCACTGTAAGCGGTTTATACTTTGTGGGAATAAAAGGAGTAGAAATAGGAAAAACCCAATGTGGCTAAACAAAGAAGTAAGACAGGCAATTAACAGTAAAAAGAAAGCATTTGCACTACTAAAGCAGGATGGCACCATTGAAGCTCTAAAAAACTATAGGGAGAAAAATACTTTATCTAAAAAACTAATTAAAGCTGCCAAAAAGGAAACAGAGAAGCACATTGCTAAGGAGAGTAAAACTAATCCCAAACTGTTCTTCAACTATATCAATAGTAAAAGAATAAAAACTGAAAATGTAGGCCCCTTAAAAAATAGTGAGGAAAGAATGGTTGTAGATGACGAGGAAAAAGCTAACATATTAAACACTTTCTTCTCCACGGTATTCACGGTGGAAAATGAAATGCTAGGTGATATCCCAAGAAACAATGAAAACCCTATATTAAGGGTCACTAATCTAACCCAAGAAGAGGTGCGAAACTGGCTAAATAAGATTAAAATAGATAAATCTCCGGGCCCGGATGGCATACACCCACAAGTACTAAGAGAACTAAGTAATGTAATAGATAAACCATTATTTCTTATTTTTAGGGACTCTATAGCGACGGGGTCTGTTCCGCAGGACTGGCGCATAGCAAATGTGGTGCCAATATTCAAAAAGGGCTCTTAAAGTGAACCTGGAAATTATAGGCCAGTAAGTCTAACCTCTATTGTTGGTAAAATATTTGAAGGGTTTCTGAGGGATGTTATTCTGGATTATCTCAATGAGAATAACTGTTTATCTCCATATCAGCGTGGGTTTATGAGAAATCGCTCCTGTCAAACCAATCTAATCAGTTTTTATGAAGAGGTAAGCTATAGGTTGGACCATGGTGAGTCATTGGACGTGGTATATCTCGATTTTTCCAAAGCGTTTGATACCGTGCCGCACAAGAGGTTGGTACACAAAATGAGAATGCTTGGTCTGGGGGAAAATGTGTGTAAATGGGTTAGTAACTGGCTTAGTGATAGATAGCAGAGGGTGGTTACAAATGGTATAGTCTCTAACTGGGTCGCTGTGACCAGTGGGGTACCGCAGGGGTCGGTATTGGGACCTGTTCTCTTCAACATATTCATTAATCATCTGGTAGAAGGTTTACACAGTAAAATATCGATATTTGCAGATGATACAAAACTATGTAAAGCAGTTAATACAAGAGAAGATAGTATTCTGCTACAGATGGATCTGGATAAGTTGGAAACTTGGGCTGAAAGGTAGCAGACGAGGTTTAACAATGATAAATGTAAGGTTGTACACATGGGAAGAAGGAATCAATATCACCATTACACACTGAACGGGAAACCACTGGGTAAATCTGACAGGGAGAAGGACTTGGGGATCCTAGTTAATGATAAACTTGCCTGGAGCAGCCAGTGCCAGGCAGCAGCTGCCAAGGCAAACAGGATCATGGGGTGCATTAAAAGAGGTCTGGATTATACTGCCTCTGTACAAATCCCTAGTTAGACCGCACATGGAGTACTGTGTCCAGTTTTGGGCACTGGTGCTCAGGAAGGATATAATGGAACTAGAGAGAGTACAAAGGAGGGCAACAAAATTAATAAAGGGGATGGGAGAACTACAATACCCAGATAGATTAGCGAAATTAGGATTATTTAGTCTAGAAAAAAGACGACTGAGGGGCGATCTAATAACCATGTATAAGTATATAAGGGGACAATACAAATATCTCGCTGAGGATCTGTTTATACCAAGGAAGGTGACGGGCACAAGGGGGCATTCTTTGCGTCTGGAGGAGAGAAGGTTTTTCCACCAACATAGAAGAGGATTCTTTACTGTTAGGGCGGTGAGAATCTGGAATTGCTTGCCTGAGGAGGTGGTGATGGCGAAATCAGTCGAGGGGTTCAAGAGAGGCCTGGATGTCTTCCTGGAGCAGAACAATATTGTATCATACAATTATTAGGTTCTGTAGAAGGACGTAGATCTGGGGATTTATTATGATGGAATATAGGCTGAACTGGATGGACAAATGTCTTTTTTCGGCCTTACTAACTATGTTACTATGTTACTATGTTACTATGTTCTCGCTCCCCCTCCCCCGAGAGTCGCAGCGTATATGACTCGAAATATGAGTCGAAGGAATCTTTAACTCAAGACTCCGATCGGTCAGGAGACTCTTGACTCCCTTATTGAGGCAGTCAACAAAACCCTAATGGTGGACGAGGAATCTGTATCCACTCAGGAACACGTCGTGTCTTTTAAAAAGGCTAAACGCGTCCAAAAGATATTTGCTAATCACCCTGAGTTTCAGGACATTGTGCAAAAACACGGGGAACACCCGGATAAGCGATTTACGGCTCAAAAGGCCAAGGAAGCTAAATATCCTTTCTCCAAGGCCCTGATGAAGGAGTTGCTTCTCTCTCCTGTGGATCCTGCCGTATCACGACTCGCATCCAAAACAGTCCTATCTCTGTCCGACGGTTCATCAGTCAAAAACCCTTCTGACCATCAAATTGACTACCTGGCTCGCTCAGTCTTTGAGGCCTCAGGAGCAGCACTCCTTCCATCTTTTGCTGCTACCTGGGTGGCTAAGGCAATGGTCGCCTGGGCAGAGGTGTTAACCTCTACCATCCACGACAGTAATCTTCCCCCAGAGGCGGCCAGACTCGCTAACCAGATAGCTCAGGCCGGAGACTTCATATTTAATTCTTCCATAGATGCGGCTAATTGCACAGTGCAAACGGCTGCAAACGCAATCTCCATCAGGAGGGCCTTGTGGCTCTGCGATTGGCGAGCAGATTTTGCTTCTAAAAAGTTGCTGACTTCTTTACCTTACCAGGCTGGCCGTTTATTTGGGGAGAAACTAGACCAAATCATTTCTGACGCTACCGGAGGGAAGAGTACATTTCTTCCTCAGCAAAAACCTACCCGGCCCTTTCGGAATCGACAACAGTTTCGATTCCGGTCCTTTCGTAACAACTCCAGTTGGTCATCCACTTCCCCTGGTTCGGGACGGCGGGAAAACAGAAATCCCAAGGTCTCATACAGACCTAACCGTTCCTGGAAACCCAGACCGAGAACTTCTGGCCCTAAGGCATCCACATCCCTTAAACCTTCTACACAATGACTCGTCGACGTGTCTGGCGGACACCGACAAAGTAGGCGGACATCTTCTTTCTTTCCCTCATAATTGGCTCTCTGTCGTTCACGAAGAGTGGGTCAGAGAGCTCGTGTCCTCCGGATACAAAATTGAGTTTTCTACTATTCCCCCCCATGCTTCTTCCAGTCCTCTCCCCCCAAATCAAGAGCGTCACATCTTCTTCAGGCCATACAGGCGCTTCGAAGGGACGGTGTCATCGTTCCTGTGCCTCGAGACCAAAGGTTCAAGGGGTTTTACTTGAACCTATTCGTGGTCCCAAAGAAGGACGGGACTCTATGGTCCTTACTGGACCTCAAGCTGCTGAACAAGTTCGTACGGGTTCGACTCCATTCCATTGTCGCATGCCTGGAAAAAGGAGAGTTCCTTGCATCCATAGACATCAAGGATGCTTATCTACACATCCCGATTTTTTTTTTTCCCTCTCAGCAGTTCCTGCGCTTCGCAGTCCAGGACGAACACTTCCGGTTTGTGTCCTTGCCCTTCGGACTCGCCAATGCCCCCAGAGTCTTCACGAAGGTCATGGCAGCTGTCATGGCCATTCTCCACGCTTGGGGAGTGGTAGTTCTTCCATATCTGGACGACCTATTAATCAAGGATCTGTCCCATTCTGCCTGCGAGGAGTCTGTAAGTATCACCGTGGATTCTCTTTCTCGCCTGGGTTGGAAAATCAACTTCGAGAAATCATCTCCACTGCCGGCTCAGCAAATCTGCTTCCTGGGCATGATTTTGGACTCTTCCCGTGGGTTAGTCATTCTCCCTCCAGAGCAGGTCTTGTTCTTACAACAGGGAGCGTGCAAGCTCTGCCGCCCAGTCCCTCACTCCATTCACTTCACGATGCACATCCTCGGGAAAATGGTTGCGGCGATGGAAGCCGTTCCGTTTGCGCAGTTCCATCTCCGTCCCCTCCAACAGGCGCTGCTGTTAGCCTGGGACAGGAGTCCATTCTCCCTCGACCGTCGTTTTCGCCTGTCCCCACAGGCAGACCCTCAGGTGGTGGATGCTACAGTCCTCCCTGAACCAAGGGAAGTCCTTTCTCGCAGTGTGCTGGTTAGTGGTGACCACCGATGCCAGCCTTTTGGGCTGGGGCGCAGTTTTCAATCACCACACGGCACAGGGTCGTTGGTCCACACGAGAGTCGCGTCTTCCAATCAATATCTTGGAGATTCCAGTGATCACACTTGCCTTACGCAATTTTCACCACCTTCTCGCAGGCCATCCCATCAGAATCCAATCCGACAACGCCATGGCCGTGGCGTATATCAACCGACAAGGGGGAACCCGCAACAGGGCAGCCATGCACGGTCACCCACATTCTACGCTGGGCCGAGACCAATCATTCGCTCATCTCGGTGATCCACATATCGAGTGTGGAGAATTGGGAAGCGGACTTCCTCAGTCTCCAAGGTCTTGCCTCGGGCGAGTGGTCCCTCCATCCAGAAGTCTTCCAGCAGATTTGTCTTCGCTGGGGGACGCCGGATGTGGATCTTATGGCCTCAAGGCTAAACAACCAGGTTCCCCAGTTCATTGCTCGATCCCGCGACCCTTGCGCCATCGGAGCAGATGCTCTGGTTCTGTCGTGGCATCAGTTCCAGCTGCCGTACATATTTCCTCCTTTTCCTCTGCTCCCGAGGGTCATCAAGAAGATCAGGGCAGAGGGGAGACCGATGATCCTTGTCGCGCCGGACTGGCCGTGCCGAGCATGGTACGCGGAACTCGTCCAAATGGTCGCCGACGTTCCCTGGCGGCTTCCAGATCGCATGGATCTTCTCTCACAGGGCCAGATTTGCCACCAGGACTCCGGGGCTGTGTCCTTGACGGCGTGGCTATTGAATCCTGGATTTTAGCCCATGCCGGATTCTCTCCCGGGTTTCTTTTACCATGATTCGTGCTAGGAAACCCGTATCTATGCGCATTTATCATCGCACCTGGCGCACCTTCTTTTCATGGTGCAATGCGCATGGACGTTCTCCTCTGGTGTTTTCCATTCCGTCCATTCTGGAGTTCCTCCAATCATCAGGTTTAGAGTCAGGCCATGCCCTAGGCTCGCTCAAGGGACAAGTGTCCGCATTGTCAGTTCTATTCCAACGAAAGATCGCTTCCAGACTGCTGGTTAAGACGTTCATCCAAGGAGTCTCCCGGGTGGTCCCTCCCTATAGAATGCCATTGGCTTCATGGGATCTTAACTTGGTTCTCTTAACTGAGTTCTTCAGGAGGCCACTTTCGAACCATTTCAAGACATCTCTCTCACCCTCCTTTCAAGGAAGGTGGTTTTTCTAGTGGCGATTACGTCGATCAGGCAAGTCTCTGAGTTGGCGGCTCTCTTGCCGACCCCCTTTTCTGATTTTTCACCCAGACAAGGCCGTTTTGAGGACTTCTCCCTCTTTCCTACCTAAAGTCGTCTCCTCTTTTCACCTAATTGAGGACATTGTCTTGCTGTCATTTTGTCTGGCACCAACCCATCGTATCGAGACAGCTCTCCATACTCTTGACGTAGTTAGGGCTCTTTGGCGGTACATCTCTCGGACGGCCCCCTTCCGTAAGTTGGACGCCCTCTTCCGGAGAGACATAGGAAAGGTCTAGCCGCCTCAAAGGCCACTCTTGCCAGGTGGAGTCACTCAACTATCCAGTAATCCTACCACGTCAGGAACACCCCTGTCCCAGGAGGGATTAAGGCGCATTCGACTCGGTCGGTGCCTCTTGGGCCATTCGGCACCAGGCGTCAGCACAACAGCTTTGCAAAGCTGCGACTTGGTCCAGTCTGCATACTTTAACGAAGCATTATCACGTTCATACCCAGGCTTCGGCAGACGCTGCACTTGGCAGGCGCATTCTGCAGACAGCGGTACCTCAGTAAGCCAGTGGTACATGGGGTTTAGCAGTGCAGTTGCTCCCCACCAAGGACTGCTTTAGGATATCCCATGGTCCTGTGTCCTCCAATGAGGCATAGGGGAAAAGAAGATTTTTGTGTACTCACCGTAAAATCTTTTTGTCCGAGCCAATCATTGGGGGACACAGCACCCACCCTGTTAGCCTATTGGCTGGTTGTTGTTGTTGGTCGTTCCTCAGTTTGGACATAGTTTACTTGTCTTGGTTTTCTTATACTCCTACTGCTTTACTACCGAACTGGGTCATTACTGGTCAGTCAAGGGGTGTATACTGCAGAGGAGGAGTTAATTTTATGTTTTTACTTAGTGTCCTCCTAGTGGCAAGCAGCATAACACCCATGGTCCTGTGTCCCCCAATGATTGGCTCAGAGAAAAAGATTTTACGGTGAGTACACAAACATTTCCTTTTTCTACTTTCAGGAAAGTGTACCCCAAACTAAAAAATAACTAAAATAAGAAACTGAGCAGGTATTCACCCTTCCTGGGTCCAGCTTCGTCTCTCATCTGCCTCTCTTATCTGTAGAGCTCTCTGGTTGTGCCAAGGTAGGCTGCAAAAGCCGCTGTGCCCATTGATTGGTTACAGTGGTGATACCCTCCATAGACGTGATGTCTCAGCAGCAGCCCAAACACTGAGACCTGAGCAGTAGTAGGAGGCCGGTGCTGGACTCGTGGAGGGTGAGGACCTGCTCTGTTACCTCAGGTATTTCACAGCATTTGGCATTTACTTTTCTAAAACTGGAAATCCTCTTTAAAACCGTTGTCTTACAATCCCAATTTATCACTTAAACACAATTTTCTAATTGCTGGGTCTCCCACTAATCAAGAGAATGATGGTCCCTCTGTTTAAATGAAACAGTGTTAACACATGCAGACTTCCTCTCAGTTTAAAGTCTATGGAACTGACTGAGATAGTGGAGCATCAGTCCGATAGAAATAAAGGGGAGCGCAGTGTGCATACTTAACCCCCACTCTATTTAATCAGGGAACACGGATCACCATTTCTTGTCGTCTCTGAGGCTTCCGACACTGGGACTCCTAACAATCAGCAGCCTATTACCTATTCTATGAATACGGCACAAATCCTGTGGACATAGGTTGATTGTGTGACAACCCCTTAAATTATAAGGTCACGTGAATATATGTCCTATTCATAAACGTGCTAGAATGAAAGCATACATCTGTTTGTAGAAAAGAGTTAGTATATCGGGATAGTATCGCCCATCTCTCAGTCCACATGAGTCTTCACATATTCATCCATGCCTCAGTGACTTGTGTAACCGATAGAGCTTTGGTCTGGAAATAACTCTGTTGTAATGTCTATGAAGGCCCTGGTTACCCCAAGACTTCCGCCCTGATAAGGGCAGTCCACAGCTGTCCATCTGCAGAGGATGCCCTAAGTGTGCTCTATGTGGTCCCGAAGCATTTTCTCCATTTGGGTTCATCAGGGAAATTGGCAATGCATGTGTGTATCTGTATAAAAACTCAAGGGCTGTGGTACCAGGATTCCAGTTGTGTACTGTGCATTCTTCAAAGTGGGATCCGTTTTATACACATCTCCCCACACACACCCCAGTGGTTTAATGGCTAACTGTTTTTGATAGAATAGGGGTGTCCTGTAGACCATTCTTGGATAACTGACCACTGTCAGCACAAACCTGTTATACACATATACCATTATTAATTACTCTAACTGTCGTGCTTGCATCCATCACTGTGGATATTGTTTTCTCTTGTACTTGACAGGTGACTTTTATTATGTGTGATTATTTGATTTGCAATTGCACATATGTTTGCTTTAATACTTATTAAAGTCTACATTTTAAACTAAATGGTGGCCTGATTCTAACGCATCGGGTATTCTAGAATATGTATGTATGTATGTATGTATGTATATAGCAGCCACATAGTATATAGCACAGGCCACGTAGTATATAGGAACCATGTAGTATATAGCAGACAAATACTACGTGGCCTGTGCTATATGCTATGTGGCTGCTATATACATACATACATATTGTAGAATACCCGATGCGTTAATACAGGCCACGCACTATATCACAGTGGCCACGCATTATATAACACAGCCCAAGCAGTATATAACACAGCCCACGCAGTATATAACACTGGCCATGTAATATATAGCACAGCCCACGCAGTACATAACACAGCCCACGCAGTATCTAACACTGGCCACGTAGTATATAGCAGCCACGCGGTATATAACACAGCCCACGTAGTATATAGCAGTGTGGGCACCATATCCCTGTTAAAAAAAAAATAAAATAAAAAATAGTTGTATACTCACCCGCCGGGATCCAGCGAAGCTGTGGCGATGCGCGCGCGGCTGCCACCATCTTCTGTTTCCAGGATGCATTGCAAAATTACCCAGATGACTTAGCGGTCTCACGAGACCGCTAAGTCTTCTGGGTAATTTCGCAATGCATCTCTGGAAACGGCAGCTGCGTGCGCCTCGGCGGACTACTGATGGTGAGAATAGCAGGTTTTTTGTTTTTTTATTATTTTTAACATGACATCTTTTTACTATTGATGCTGCATAGGCAGCATCAATAGTAAAAAGTTGGGGACACACAGGGTTAATAGCAGCGTTAACGGAGTGCGTTACCCGCGGCATAACACGGTCCGTGAACCCTGGCATTAACTCTGTGTAAGCGCTGACTGGAGGGGAGTATGTGGGCGCTGGGCACTGACTCCAGGGGAGTAGGGAGGGACTAATTCTCGGTCGGACTGTGCCCATCGCTTATTGGTCGCGGCAGCCAGGACAGGCAGCTGGCGAGACCAATCAGTGACGCGGGATTTCCGTGACTGAAGTTGCCGACAGACAGACATACAGAAGGACAGACAGAAAGACGAAAGTACCCCTTAGACAATTATATAGTAGACTAGATGGTGGCTCGATTCTAACGCATCGGGTATTCTAGAATATGTATGTATGTATGTATGTATGTATGTATGTTGCGCTGTGAGTGGTGTTTAAATCCCGCACAAATATCGCTGATTGGTCGCGGCCGGCTGACCGCGACCAATCAGCGAAGCGTGGATCAAATCCTGTGCCATTTCGCGGGAGGACCCTGTCGAGGGTTGGGGGCGCAGGATGTCAGGGATTCTGGGCGCAGGATGTCGGAGGTTCGGGGTGCAGGATGTTGGAGGTTTGCACATGCTTGGCGTAGCCGCAGCTCTGCTCCCTGTTCCCGGCGCCCCTGCTTGTCACTCGGGCGCCTCTGCTCCCTCTCCCTGGGGACCCTGCTCCTTCTCCCCGGCTCTCCGCACACGCAGGACTCCAGGTGCCCGCACACAACAGGTAGTCACAGGCCGGTGTCCTCGCAGCCCCCTCTACCCTCCACTCTTTGCCCTCTCCTGGTCCCTGGCTTCCTCCCCGCCTCCCTCGCTCACCCGGAATGGTACACGCACTGTCCAGAAGCCTCCACGTTCCCTCCTGGTCGGTACACTCTCCCGCTCCTCTCTCCTGTAAACCGGCCGTGATGGTGGAGACCACACAACTTCCCAGAAATCCTGCATTGCTGATTGGTCAGAGCCCAGCCGGCCGCGACCAATCAGCGACGCAGGATTTCCGGGATAGAAAGACGGAAGTGCTCCTTAGACAATTATATATATAGATCACTCACAATTTGCTGATATACAGTACAGAGCAAAAGGTTAGACACATCTTCTTATTTAATGATTTTTCTGTATTTTCATGACTATGAAAATTGTACATTCACACTGAAGGCATCAAAACTATGAATTAACACATGTGGAATTATATACTTTACAAAAAAGTGTGAAAAGACTGAAAATGTCTTATATTCTAGGTTCTTCAAAGTAGCCACCTTATGCTTTGATGACTGCTTTGCACACTCTTGGCATTCTCTTGATGAGCTTCAAGAGGTAGTCACCGGAAATGGTCTTCCAACAATCTTGAAGGAGTTCCCAGAGATGCTTAGCACTTGTTGGCCTTCACTCTGCGGTCCAGCTCACCCCAAACCATCTCGATTGGGTTCAGGTCTGGTGACTGTGGAGGCCAGGTCATCTGGCGTAGCACCCCACCACTCTCCTTCTTGGTCAAATAGCCCTTACACAGCCTGGTGGTGTGTTTGGGGTCATTGTCCTGTTGAAAAATAAATGATGGCCCAACTAAACGCAAACCGGATGGAATAGCATGCCGCTGCAAGATGCTGTGGTAGCCATGCTGGTTCAGTATGCCTTCAGTTTTGAATAAATCCCCAACAGTGTCACCTGCAAAGCACCCCCACACCATCACACCTCCCCCTCCACGCTTCAAAGTGGGAGCTAGGCAAGTAGAGTCCATCCGTTCATCTTCTCTGCGTCGCACAAAAACACGGTGGTTGAAACCAAAGATCTCAAATTTGGACTCATCAGACCAAAGCACAGATTTCCACTGGTCTAATGTACAGGTCCTTCTCAAAAAATTAGCATATAGTGTTAAATTTCATTATTTACCATAATGTAATGATTACAATTAAACTTTCATATATTATAGATTCATTATCCACCAACTGAAATTTGTCAGGTCTTTTATTGTTTTAATACTGATGATTTTGGCATACAACTCCTGATAACCCAAAAAACCTGTCTCAAGAAATTAGCATATTTCACCCATCCAATCAAATAAAAGTGTTTTTTAATAACAATCCAATAAACCATCAAATAATAGTGTTCAGTTATGCACTCAATACTTGGTCGGGAATCCTTTGGCAGAAATGACTGCTTCAATGCGGCGTGGCATGGAGGCAATCAGCCTGTGACACTGCTGAGATGTTATGGAGGCCCAGGATGCTTCAATAGCGGCCTTAAGCTCATCCAGAGTGTTGGGTCTTGCGTCTCTCAACTTTCTCTTCACAATATCCACAGATTCTCTATGGGGTTCAGGTCAGGAGAGTTGGCAGGCCAATTGAGCACAGTAATACCATGGTCAGTAAACCATTTACCAGTGGTTTTGGCACTGTGAGCAGGTGCCAGGTCGTGCTGAAAAATGAAATCTTCATCTCCATAAAGCATTTCAGCCGATGGAAGCATGAAGTGCTCCAAAATCTCCTGATAGCTAGCTGCATTGACCCTGCCCTTGATGAAACACAGTGGATCAACACCAGCAGCTGACAGTGGGTACTTGACACTGGACTTCAGGCATTTTGGCATTTCCTTCTCCCCAGTCTTCCTCCAGACTCTGGCACCTTGATTTCCGAATGACATGCAAAATTTGCTTTCATCAGAAAAAAGTACTTGGGACCACTTAGCAACAGTCCAGTGCTGCTTCTCTGTAGCCCAGGTCAGGCGCCTCTGCCGCGGTTTATGGTTCAAAAGTGGCTTTACCTGGGGAATGCGGCACCTGTAGCCTATTTCCTGCACACGCCTGTGCACGGTGGCTCTGGATGTTTCCACACCAGACTCAGTCCACTGCTTCCTCAGGTTCCCCAAGGTCTGGAATCGGTCCTTCTCCACAATCTTCCTCAGGGTCCGGTCTCCTCTTCTCGTTGTACAGCGTTTTCTGCCACATTGTTTCCTTCCAACAGACTTACCATTGAGGTGCCTTGATACAGCACTCTGGGAACAGCCTATTTGTTGAGAAATTTCTTTCTGGGTCTTACCCTCTTGCTTGAGGGTGTCAATGATGGCCTTCTTGACATCTGTCAGGTCGCTAGTCTTACCCATGATGGGGGTTTTGAGTAATGAACCAGGCAGGGAGTTTATAAAAGCCTCAGGTATCTTTTGCATGTGTTTAGAGTTAATTAGTTGATTCAGAAGATTAGGGTAATAGGTCGTTTAGAGAACCTTTTCTTGATATGCTAATTTATTGAGACAGGTTTTTTGGGTTATCAGGAGTTGTATGCCAAAATCATCAGTATTAACCCCTTAATCCCATATGACGTACTATCCCGTCCAGGTGACCTGGGACTTAATTCCCATGGACGGGATAGTACGTCATATGCGATCGGCCGCGCTCACGGGGGGAGCGCGGCCGATCGCGGCCGGGTGTCAGCTGCCTATCGCAGCTGACATCCGGCACTATGTGCCAGGAGCGGTCACGGACCGCTCCCGGCACATTAACCCCCGGCACACCGCGATCAAAGATGATCGCGGTGTGCCGGCGGTGCAGGGAAGCATCGCGCAGGGAGGGGGCTCCCTGCGGGCTTCCCTGAGACGATCGGTACACGGTGATGTGCTCACCGTGTACCGAGCGTCTTCTCCCTGCAGTCCCCGGATCCAAAATGGCCGCCGGGCTGCATCCGGGTCCTGCAGGGAGCACTTCCGGGTCAGGATCAGGCTGCAGCTGCAGCTCTAATCCTGCCCGGCTGTATGTCAGATCACCGATCTAACAGAGTGCTGTGCACACTGTCAGATCGGTGATCTGTGATGTCCCCCCCTGGGACAAAGTGAAAAAGTAAAAAAAAAAATTTCCACACTTGTAAAAAAAAAAATAAAATAAAAATTCTAAAATAAAGCAGAAAAAAAAAAATATTATTCCCATAAATACATTTCTTTACATAAAAAAAAAACAAAAAAACAATAAAAGTACACATATTTAGTATCGCCGCGTCCGTAACGACCCGACCTATAAAACTGGCCCACTAGTTAACCCCTTCAGTGAACACCGTAAGAAAAAAAAAAAAAAAAACGAGCCAAAAAACAACGCTTTATTATCATAACGCTGAACAAAGAGTGGAATAACACGCGATCAAAAAGACGGATATAAATAACCATGTTACCTCTGAAAACGTCATCTTGTCCCGCAAAAAACGAGCCGCCATATAGCTTCATAACCAAAAAAATAAAAAAGTTATAGTCCTCTGAATAAAGCGATGCCAAAATAATTATTTTTTCTATAAAATAGCTTTTATCGTATAAAAGCGCCAAAACATAAAAAAAATGATATAAATGAGGTGTCGCTGTAATCGTACTGACCCGAAGAATAAAACTGCTTCATCAATTTTACCAAACGCGGAATGGTATAAACGCCTCCCCCAAAAGAAATTCATGAATAGCTGGTTTTTGGTCATTCTGCCTCACAAAAAAATCAGAATAAAAAGCGATCAAAAACTGTCACGTGTCCGAAAATGTAACCGATAAAAACGTCAACTCGTCCCGCAAAAAACAAGACCTCACATGACTCTGTGGACCAAAATATGGAAAAATTATAGGTCTCAAAATGTGGAGACGCAAAAACTTTTTTGCTATAAAAAGCGTCTTTTAGTGTGACGGCTGCCAATCATAAAAATCCGCTAAAAAACTCGCTATAAAAGTAAATCAAACCCCCCTTCATCACCCCCTTAGTTAGGCTAGGTTCACATTGCGTTAATGGGTTAACGCTAACGGACAGCGTTGCACGGCGAAAATGTCACAATTAACGCCGTGCAACGGGTCCGTTAGCACAACCATTGACAGCAATGTGATTTTCAGGTGTAGCGCATCGCTAGAGCGTGCCATTTTCGGCTCGCGCTAGCAAGGTGCCATTCTTTTGTGGCGCGCCTCAGACGCTGCTTGCAGCGTCCGCGGCGCGCCCGAGGTCCGATCCCCGATCTTCCAGAGCAGGGACGTTAACGCGACCACTAAACACGACACCTAAAAAGACATTGTGTTAGCGCAATCCGCTAGTGCTAAACGGATTTCCCTAACGCAATGTGAACCTAGCCTTAGGGAAAAATAATAAAATTAAAAAAAATGTATTTATTTCCATTTTCCGGTTAGGGTTAGGGTTAGGGTTAGGGCTAGGGTTGGGGCTAGGGTTAGGGTTTGGATTACATTTACGGTTGGGATTAGGGTTGGGATTAGAATTAGGGGTGTGTCTGGGTTAGGTGTGTGGTTAGGGTTACAGTTGGGATTAGGGTTAGTGGTGCGTTTGGATTAGGGTTTCATTTATAATTGGGGGGTTTCCACTGTTTAGACACATCAGGGGCTCTCCAAACGCGACATGGCGTCCGATCTCAATTCCAGCCAATTCTGCATTGAAAAAGTAAAACAGTGCTCCTTCACTTCCGAGCTCTCCCGTGCGCCCAAACAGGGGTTTACCCCAACATATGGGGTATCAGCGTACTCGAGACAAATTGGACAACAACTTTTTGGGTCCAAGTTCTCTTGTTATCCTTGGGAAAATAAAAATTTGGGGGGCTAAAAATCATTTTTGTGGGAAAAAAAAGGATTTTTATTTTCACGGCTCTGCGTTGTAAACTGTAGTGAAACACTTGGGGGTTCAAAGTTTTCACAACACATCTAGATAAGTTCCATGGGAGGTCTAGTTTCCAATATGGGGTCACTTGTGGGTGGTTTCTACTGTTTGGGTACATCAGGGGCTCTGCAAATGCAACGTGACGCCTGCAGACCAATCCATCTAAGTCTGCATTCCAAATGGCGCTCCTTCCCTTCCGAGCTCTGCCATGAGCCCAAACAGTGGTTCCCCCCCACATATGGGGTATCAGCGTACTCAGGACAAATTGAACAACAACTTTTGGGGTCCAATTTATTCTGTTACCCTTGTAAAAATACAAAGCTGGGGGCTAAAAAAATCATTTTTGTGAAAAAAAAAAGAATTTTTATTTTCACGGGTCTGCGTTATAAACTGTAGTGAAACACTTAGGGGTTCAAAGTTCTCACAACACATCTAGATAAGTTCCATGGGAGGTCTAGTTTCTAATATGGGGTCACTTGTGGGGGGTTTGTACTGTTTGGGTACATCAGGGGCTCTGCAAATGCAACGTGACTCCTGCAGACCAATCCATCTAAGTCTGCATTCCAAATGGCGCTCCTTCCCTTCCGAGCTCTGCCATGCGCCCAAACAGTGGTTCCCCCCCACATATGGGGTATCAGCGTACTCAGGACAAATTGGACAACAACTTTTGGGGTCCAATTTATTATGTTACCCTTGTGAAAATACAAAACTGGGGGCTAAAAAATTTTTGCGAAAAAAAAATAAATTTATTTTAACGGCTCTGCGTTATAAACTGTAGTGAAACACTTGGGGGTTCAAAGCTCTCAAAACACATCTAGATAAGTTCCTTAGAGGGTCTAGTTTCCAAAATGGTGTCACTTGTGGGGGTTTTTAATGTTTAGGCACATCAGGGGCTCTCCAAACCAACATGGCGTCCCATCTTAATTCCAGTCAATTTTGCATTGAAAAGTCAAATGGCGCTCCTTCCCTTCCGAGCTCTGCTATGCACCCAAAAAGTGGTTTACCCCCACATATGGGGTATCGTCGCACTCAGGACAAATTGCACAACAACTTTTGTGGTCTAATTTCTTCTCTTACCCTTGGGAAAATAAAAAATTGGGGCGAAAAGATCATTTTTGTGAAAAAATAAGATTTTTTATTTTTACGGCTCTGCATTATAAACTTCTGTGAAGCACTTGTTGGGTCAAAGTGCTCACCACACCTCTAGATAAGTTCCTTAAGGGGTCTACTTTCCAAAATGGTGTCACTTGTGGGGATTTCAATGTTTAGGCACATCAGGGGCTCTCCAAACGCAACATGGCATCCCATCTCAATTCCAGTCAATTTTGCATTGAAAAGTAAAATGGCGCTCCTTCCCTTCCGAGCTCTGCCATACGCCCAAACAATGGTTTACACCCATATACGGGGTATCAGCGTACTCAGGACAAATTGGCCAACAATTTTTGAGGTTCAATTTCTTCTCTTACTCTTGGGAAAATAAAAAATTGGGGGCGAAAAGATCATTTTTGTGAAAAAATATGATTTTTTATTTTTACGGCTCTGCATTATAAACTTCTGTGAAGCAATTGGTGGGTCAAAGTGGTCACCACACATCTAGATAAGTTCCTTAGGGTGTCTACTTTCCAAAATGGTGTCACTTGTGGGGGGTTTCAATGTTTAGGCACATCAGTGGCTCTCCAAACGCAACATGGTGTCCCATCTCAATTCCTGTCAATTTTGCATTTAAAAGTCAAATGGCGCTCCTTCCCTTCCGAGCTCTGCCATGCGCCCAAACAGTGGTTTACCCCCACATATGGGGTATCAGCGTACTCAGTACAGATTGTACAACAATGTTTGGCATCCATTTTATCCTGTTACCCTTGGTAAAATAAAACAAATTGGAGCTGAAATAAATTTTGTGTGAAAAAAAGTTAAATATTCATTTTTATTTAAACATTCCAAAAATTCCTGTGAAACCCCTGAAGGGTTAATAAACTTCTTGAATGTGGTTTTGAGCACCTTGAGGGGTGCAGTTTTTAGAATGGTGTCACACTTGGGTATTTTCTATCATATAGACCCCTCAAAATGACATCAAATGAGATGTGGTCCCTAAAAAAAAATGGTGTTGTAAAAATGAGAAATTGCTGGTCAACTTTGAACCCTTATAACTCCCTAACAAAAAAAAATTTTGGTTCCAAAATTGTGCTGATGTAAAGGAGACATGTGGGAAATGTTACTTATTAAGTATTTTGCGTGACATATCTCTGTGATTTAAGGGCATAAAAATTTAAAGTTGGAAAATTGCGAAATTTTCAAAATTTTCGCCAAATTTCCGTTTTTTTCACAAATAAACGCAAGTTATATCGAATAAATGTTACTACTAAAATGAAGTACAATATGTCACGAGAAAACAATGTCAGAATCGCCAAGATCCGTTGAAGCGTTCCAGAGTTATAACCTCATAAAGGGACAGTGGTCAGAATTGTAAAAATTGGCCCGGTCATTAACGTGCAAACCACCCTCGGGGCTTAAGGGGTTAAAACAATAAAAGACCTGACAAATTTCAGTTGGTGGATAATGAATTTATAATATATGAAAGTTTAATTGTAATCATTACATTATGGTAAATAATGAAATTTAACACTATATGCTAATTTTTTGAGAAGGACCTGTATATTCCTTGTGTTCTTTAGCCCAAACAAGTCTCTTCTGCTTGTTGCCTGTCATTAGCAGTGGTTTCCTAGCTATTTTACCATGAAGGCCTGCTGCACAAAGTCTCCTCCTAACAATTGTTGTAGAGATGTGTCTGCTGCTAGAACTCTGTGTGGCATTGACCTGGTCTCTAATCTGAGCTGCTGTTAACCTGAGATTTCTGAGGCTGGTGACTCCGATAAACTTATCCTCAGAAGCAGAGGTGACTCTTGGTCTTCCTTTCCTGGGGCGGTCCGCATGTGAGCCAGTTTCTTTGTAGTGCTTGATTTGCAACTGCACTTGGGGACACTTTCAAAGTTTTCCCAAATTTTTGGACTGACTGACCTTCATTTCTTAAAGAAATGATGGCCACTCATTTTTCTTTACTTAGCTGCTTTTTTCTTGCCATAATTCAAATTCTAACAGTCTATTCAGTAGGACTATCTGCTGTGTATCCACCAGACTTCTGCACAACACAACTGATGGTCCCAACCCCATTTATAAGGCAAGAAATGCCACTTATTAAACCTGACGGTGCACACCTGTGAAGTGAAAACCATTTCCGGTGACTACGTCTTGAAGTTCATCAAGAGAATGCCAAGTGTGTGCAAAGCAGTCATCAAAGCAAAAGGTGGCTACTTTGAAGAACCTAGAATATAAGACATATTTTCAGTTGTTTCACACTTTTTTAAGTATATAATTCCACATGTGTTAATTCATAGTTTTGATGCCTTCAGTGTAAATTTACAAATTTCATAGTCATGAAAATACAGAAAAAATCTTTAAATGAGAAGGTGTGTCCAAACTTTTGCTCTGTACTGTACTTTATATTTGGTGATGAGACTAGTAGTTCTTTAGGACATGGAGTTAAGACCGTCTCCTTTCCCTTTTCTTAATGCTTATCAACATAATATATAGTGTTAAAAAATTTGTTTAAAAAAGGCTTCTGGTTCTCCACAAACCCCATAATGCTGCTGTTTGGATGTTTTTATTTTTTCCACACAGGTCAGGATATATACTTAGCAAGCTGTGCCCAAGATTCTCTTATCCGTATATGGAAAATTTTTCCTAAATCTGCAATTGAAAATCTCAAAATTGAAGATGATGAAAACAACATTAAGCTAAAGGAGAATATACTCACAGTTAAAGAGAAGGGTAAGTTTTACAGTGAGGGGTTAATTGACGTTTCTAGATCCCGATATAAAATCTGAAACAGTGCTGTCAAACTCTACTAGCAGTTTATAGTACTAGTGTCCTTTTATCCACCTTCACTGTGTGTTCGTGACTTCATTCATTGCATGATCAAAAAGTATGCTTACTTAGCTAATGAACAATAAACAAAAAAAGTTCCACTCTGTAGTGCTAAAGCATGTCTATGTGAAATGTATGAAATATGGATAGCAATACTGCTTCTGGATACTTGGAAAAAAAGAGATGCTTAGCACTTAATTTGGCCAATTCATGCATGCCCATCAACCAATGACAAGGTGGTCTCAAAACTGATGGATCCTAATGTGTCTAAGGTAAATACCTCTCTAAGACTGAAGTCTGAATTCCTGGGTAGATGTGAACACCTCTCTTCCAAGTCTGATTTTATGGGTAGGTAGGACCCTGCTGCAATTAAAATCCACCACATGCTGAAGGGCGGCGTGTTTGGTCAGAAAGCTAATATACAATGACAGAAAGACTAACTGGCGCTTCCACGCTAATGTGAACGTTTGTTGCTGGGCATGCATGAATTGGTGAAATTATGTGCTAAGCGCCTCATTTTTTCCTAGTATCCAGAAGCAGTATTGCTATTCATATTTCATATATTTCACATAGACATGCTTTAGCTTTACTGAGTGCAATTTTTTTTTTGTTTATTGTATATGGAGGTAGCTGTTGCTAGTTTGCATCTGTTCACATTAATTTGGAAATTCCAGTCGGTCTTTATTTTTGTCATTGTCTTAGCTAATGAACAGACTTGGGGGCTGGTGATACAGGTAGGGTAGATATAGTTGTTGGAACCCTGGATTGAGCTATGTTTTTCTCAGTGGGGTCAAAATACTTTTCTTAGTATTTTTGAAGAGTAATTTTAGCCAAGGGGGAGTGTGTAATTTGCAGTAACTCAGATTTGTAAAATAAAAAGCGAGTAATACTATATTTTTATTATTTAAAACTGTCTGACATTTTTACCTACATCTTGGGTAGTTGATATCTTATTAGTGGCACAAGTTCGTCATCCAACTCTGTTAAGACACAAGGCCCAAGGTTAACATCCACTTCCAGTACTGACCAGTTATGCCAATCCTCAATTTTAACATACACGTGGATGTTAAATTGGGAGCATGGCAGACTGGTCAGTACTGAAAGTTCTACTAATCCAGCCCCCAGTAATGGACCGCCTAGCAGCTGTATCTGTACAGGAGACTGACTAATCCAACCTGTAAGCCAGGTTAATGACAGTGATGTGGAGCCTGCAGAAGCTTCTTTACTCTCTCACCTTCAGATCCTTTTGACTGGGAATAGGGAGCTTTATTACTGTCTGGGTTGCGACTGCCATACACTTGAAGGAGTACAAAAGTGTCATGTATGTAATGTTGTATCATGTCAGTACTGAGCAGAGATTTCAGGCATATGAGGAAAACGTACTGCAAGGAATACTTTCAAAAATAGCAAGGTTAATATTTCTTTAACAGTTAACATAATGCAAAGTGAATGAACCAGAGAAAAAACTACCGTATATACTGGTGTATAAGCAAGTGTTTATTTCTGCTGCTCACAGGCGATCTGATCATGGCCTCTAAGTAGCAGAGCCGATTGGACAACTGCAGCTTCTAGTCTCCCATGGAGACTATTAAAGCATGCAAAAAAACAGTTTTTAAAAATATTAAAAATATATAAAAGTTCAAATGGGGCCCTTTGGCCCCATTTAAAATAAAACAATAAAAAAAAATCAAACATACACATATTTGGTATCGCCGCGTTCAGAATTGCCCGATCTATCAATATAAAAAAGAATGAACCTGATCGCTAAACGGCGAAAAAAAGTCAAATGGCCAAAATTACGTTTTTTGGTCCCCGCTACATTGCAATAAAATGCTATAACAAGATTGTATCTACACCAAAATGGTATCAATAAAAAGGTCAGCTTGTCGCGTAAAAAATAAGACCTCACCCAACCCCAAATCACGAAAAATGGAGACGCTATGGGTATCGGAAAATAGCTCTTTTTTTTTACCAAAGTTTGGATTTTGTTTTCACCACTTAAATAAAAAAAGAACCTAGACATTTTTAGTGTCTATGAACATGTAATTTAGTGAACATGGTAAAAAAACAACTACTGTGGAATTGCACTTTTTTGCAATTTCACCCCACTTGGAATTTTTTTCACTTTTTTCAGTACACGATATGTTAAAACCAATGTTGTCGTTCAAAAGTACAACTTGTCCCGCAAAAAACAAGGCCTCACAAGGCCATTTTGACCAAAAAATAAAAATGTTATGCCTCTGGGAAGAAGGAGAGTGAAAAGCAAAAACGGAAAATGGCCTGAGGGTTAAGGGGTTAAAGCATAAAATTGGCTTAAACCCTTTCCAACATCGGGTGTACATTTACGCCGATGTTGGACTTCCTTCCTTTGATGCGGGCTCCGGTGGTGAGCCCACATCTTTCCCGGGACATGTCAGCTGTTATGAACAGCTGATATGTACCCGCAATAGCCGCCGCCGGTGGAATCACGATCCACCCACGGCTATCGCCATTTAAATGCCACTGTCAAACTCTGACAGCGGAATTTAACAATCGCTTCCGGCAATTGAGCCGGAACTATGCACACCGGTGACCCCCGTCACGTGATCGTGGGTCACCGGCGTGTTGGCATGACAACCAGAAGTCTCCTGGAGACCTCTATGGTTGTCAGTGCTGGCTTGCTGTGAGCACCACCCAGAGGTCGGTGCTCATAGCAAGTGAGTAATTCTGCTACACATAGCCGATCTGATCATCGCCTCTATGTAGCGGAGCCGATCGGGTTGTGGCAGCTTCTAGTCTCCTATGGAGACTATTGAACCATGCCAAAAGTAAAAAAAAAAAATGTACAAAAGTTCAAATCACCCCCTATACGCCCCATTCAAAATAAAACAATATAAAAAAATGAAACATACACATATTTAGTATCTCTGCTTTCAGAATCGCCCGATCTATCAATAAAGAAAAAGGATTAACCTGATCACTAAACTGCATAGCGAGGAAAAAAAAGGAAAAACGCCAGAATTACGTTTTTTTTTTTGGTTGCAGCGACATTGCATTAAAATGCAATAATTGGTGATCAAAAGATCGAATTTGCACCAAAATGGTATCATTAAAAAAAAAGCCCCTATCCCACCTGTGATCACAAAAAATGGAGACTCTACAGGTATCGGAAAATGGTGAATTGTATTTATTTATTTTTTTAACAAAGTTTGGAATTTTTTTTCACCACTTAGATGAAAATGAACCTAGACATGTTTGGTGTCTATGAACTCGTAATGACCTGGAGAATCATAATGGCAGGTCAGTTTTAGCATTTAGTGAACCTAGAAAAAAAGCCAAACAAAAAACAAGTGTGGGATTGCACTTTTTTGCAATTTCACTGCGTTTGAAATTTTTTTCCGGTTTTCTAGTACACTACATGGTAAAACCAATGGTATCCTTCAAAAGTACAACTCGTCTTGCAGAAAACAGAACCTCACATGGCCATATCGACGGAAAAATAAAAAAGTTATGGCTCTGAGAAGAAGGGGAGCAAAAACCGAAAAAGCAAAACCGAAAAAAGCTCCTGGGGTTAAGGGGTTAATTGGTTTCAATGACACCTGTTCTTGCAAAATGTAGTCAGAACTGCAATGGAAGTGGAGATTTGTTGATCGTAAGGGGATCATAAATTGGGCCAACTCCATTATTTAGAATATAAGAACATTAGTAAGTTTTATTACTTTACATTTTGACAACAACTTTTCATGTCATTGAACAACGCCTGTAGCTGGCTCTCTCCAACTTTAAGGCTATGTGCACACGTTCAGGAATTCATGCAGAAAATTCCTGTGGAAATCCAGACATTTCTGCCAGATTTCCGCATGAAATCCGCATGCGTTTTTTTGCGCGGTTTTGACGCGTTTTTTGCGCGGTTTTTCCCAGACATTTCCCAATGCATTAGACAATGGGAAATCCGCGAAAAAAACGCAAAATTAATGAACAGGTTCATTATTTTTCCGCAATGCGTTTTTCATGCGGAAAAACGCACATCATGTGCACAGAAATTGCGGATTCCATTATAAATGATGGGATGCTTAATGTATGCAGATTATTTGCGGTTTTATAGCAGTTTTATAGCGTTTTTATAGCGCAAAAACGCTAAAAAACTGCAAAATAATCTGCAACGTGTGCACATAGCCTAACCATCCATGAATTCAGGAAGACATTAGCCATGTTTTTCTATCCCTGCACTACACATTTTACACTTTTGCTGGCAGGGCAATTTTTATAACTTTGGCAAACAAATTCTGAGTTCACTTATAAAAATCATACATCATATTATTCAAACAAACTGTAGCCAGTAACCTGTGAAAATGTCAACCAGAAATTTATAATCACAGGCACCTTCTTGAATCTTTGAAGGAGAAAACATAATGCTGAGTTAAATAACTACACATATATGTGTGTGTGTGTGTGTATGTATGTATGTATATATATATATATATATATATATATATATATATATATATATATATATATATATATATATATATATATAGTTTGTAGCTAAGATTCAGACCCACACAGAAAGCGGACACACATCCCCTCCTAAAAATGTCATGATGTGCTGTGATCTTAGATGACATGGCCACGTGCTCTTGTTATTACTTATACAACACCAGAATCAAATGGACCAGAAATTGTGATCCAGATGCAGGTAACCATCTTAGTCAAAGAGTTGTCTGATTAGGCACAGGGTATGCAACAGCTATACTACAAAAATACCATCTCCAAATATGACAGTCAAGTCCTTGGCAAAGGAAAAGAAGGATGATAACATGAAGAAAAGTTCCTGTATTGGTTTCAAATTGACCGATAAGGGATTCTTGGACTTTTGACAACAATAAATTTGCATGTCTTTTTCAATGGATAGGTCATCAATGTCTGATTAGTCAGTTGCAGGACTGCTCTGTCTTCTGATAGTGGCCTCGGCATCGTGCTGCTGATCCGCCTCCTGTTGATGTGGATAGAAGGCGGCTGTGCGGTATCCTGCCATGGCCACAATCAAGACAGAGCAGCTCCTCCATTATGGCCGACTGCCACCACCAACACAGAGAACAGCTGATTAGCAAGGGTGCTGGTTGTCGGACCCCGACCGATCAAACATTGATGACCTATCCTGATTTGTAATTACCGTAACTTCTGTTATAATGTGAAGCCACTGCAATTTTTATGAAGCATCTTCTTAGCAGCTGCACTTCAGATGTGCGCTACTCGTGTGTAGAAAGATACATAAGGACCCCAGCCTATTCACAGGGTAATCGTCGCTCATTTCTGATCACTCAATGTAGACATGACTAGCAAATAAACAACAAATGATCATTTGCTTGTTTTGAGTTGCATCTTTTATGCAAACGTAAGAATCATCACGAATCCCCTACGGTAATTGCAACATGTGGTTGTATAGGAAATGAGCTGATCAACTTGATTTATTGTTGATCGGCACTCATTATTGGAAATTTAGCCTCACATGTTAATGGACCCTTAGTGTTTCTCTATCGCTTCATTAGGGGACACAGCTAAACCATGGTGTTCTGTGAGTAACCCCCAACTCCTGTTTTTGTGATCATCAGCTTACTGTATGTAGAAAAAACTTGAATATTAGAGAAAGGTTGTGTTTGCCATACAAAATATGATTGAATCTCACATTGTCGTTGTACATTGTAACAAATCCGTATTAAATTCCCTCATAGACAGCTTTTTACAGTGCAATCACCTTCTTTGTCAAAGGGAAGATTGTAATCCGGGAGAAGAACAGTCTGGTCTTTTGAAGTAGTCATTGTTATTCTGCAGAGCACAGAAGCGATACTGTTTCTTAGCAGTTCATTGGGGAAATATTTCACATGTCACTTTATTGATTAGAAGCCATTTGGCTCTGCTGCTCTCCAGTTTATGCCTCCAGCGAACGCTAATCATTTTATATCAGAACAAAAAGCTTTGTCTTTATTGTTTGCATTTGCTATTGATGCATGACCTGTTGTGAAAAAAAGAAATGGTATTTACATTGTACAGTGCTGGAGATGTAGTGTTTGCTGATACAAATGCCCTCATAATGTTTTTAAACATCATTTATCACATAATGAAGCTCTTAATTTTAGGCCATCTCTCCAATGAAGCTTCTACCCCAACTAAGCAGCTCCAGTCTGCCAGTCACTGGGTAAAAGATCACATGCATTCTGTAAGGGAACCTGAGCCCTTTACACCATGTAGAGATGGCTTAGGCTCCTTAATTTATGATTGATGGTTTAAAGAGGACTTGTCACTTGCTAAAAATAATTGGGTTAAATCTGTTAAAATCTCTGAGTTCCCCTGGCTTTGCAGCTCTTTTCCTTTTTGCTCTGTGTTACTCCATTGCAGAGATATTCATGTTTGTTGTTTTTGAGCACATTATGTGAAATCTCTACTTGCAGACAGACTGGGCGTTTCTTCATAATCTTCCCCTGGGCCATACACTTTCAACCCTCCCTTCTAAACACTGCCAATCAGCTTGGTTATCTGCTCAGCTGTGATTGGCAGCATATGAGAGGTAGGGGTGAAAGTGCACACCCCTAAAGACAAAAATAAAGTTATGCACAGTTGGACTGCAAGCAGAAATTTCACATAATGCATTCCGAAAGCAACAATCGTGAATATCTCTGTAATGGAGTGACACAGAGCAAAACGGAAAACAGCATTTAGGTTGGCGAGTCATTTGCTAACTTCTCCTTTAAAGTGTAGCTGTCATTTTAATTTTTAATTCATTAATAGTATGCATGAAAATAATAAAATTTTATAATGTATCTGATCAGAGTAGTCTGCTTCTTTCTCCTCCAGGACTGAGTTTCATTCTCAAAATTCTCAATTAATGGGTATAATCTGTATTCAGTGAAGACAGAATTTCCTGTTACTGAGATAGACTCTTATTAGTAGCAACTGATATCTAGTGGGGAGGAGAAGGGAGGGGCTACAAGCAAAGCTCCCCCTCCCGTCTTTATAAAATCTGTAGAAACTGTCATCTCCATCTCCAACTGTCCATAAAGATTTCCTGTGAATATAAGAATTTTAAGAATGACTAATTGGTCCTATTGGAGAGCGAAGGGGATTTCTCTGATAAGATATATTACGTTTCTTATTTTCATGTGTAATATTTTATGACATGAAAATGAAAACAATTGTTAATTTTGAAAGTTATTTTTCTGCTGATGAAGTGGGTGAAACAGGTATTGACCACGTCACCAATTTTCTTAGTACCGTAAATCTATTTCTAAAGATGATATTGACACAAAATTCTCACCAGATGTCGATGACAACCTGTTCCATCTGCACAGGCAAATAATTAAAGCCATAGATATCATTAATGAAGTTATGCGTCATAATAAGAAATGACACAGGAAAATAGCATTGAACACGCTTGCGTCAATGTATTTAATACTTCATGCAAAACCATTGGTCGGTGATGACGGCTTCAAGACTCCTCCTGTGTGGAGAAACTAGTTGCATACTGTACATTGCTCAGTGTGATTTTGGGCCATTTTTCCACCTAACTACAGTACTCTTTAATCCTGAAGGTTCGTGGGCTCCTTCCATGAACTCTGAGCTTTAGTTTCTCCAGTAAATTTTCTATTGGATTCTGGTCCGGTGATTGGCTGGGCCTTTCTAGCAGGTTTATTTTCTTTCTCTGAAATCAATTGTGAGTTTCCTTGGCTGTGTGTTTGACATCATTGTCTTGCTGAAGTGTCCACCCTCGTTTCATCTTCATTATCCTGCTAGATGGCAGCAGATTTTTATCTATAATGGCTCAGTACATATGTCAATTCATCTTTCCTTAAGATACATGAAGTTTGCCAGTGACCTATACTGAAAAACAGTCCCACACCAAAATGTTCCCACTGCCACACATCACTTTTTATATGGTGTTTTGGGGGTGATATGCAGTGCCTTTGCCCTCCAAACATGATCTGTATTATGGCATCAAAATAATTCAATTTTTATCTCATCTGATCAGACTATAGTTTCCCAGGATTTCACAGGCTTGTCTAAATGTTGTTGCGCAAACTTTAAACTTGCTGAAACATGCTTTTTTGTTCAGCAATGTGGTGATCGTGCATACAAGCCATGGAGGTTGACTGCATTACTTATTCATTTCTTTGATACAGTTGTACCTGCTAATTCCAAGTCTTTCTGTAGCTTTCGAAAGGTGGTCCTTGGTTCTTGAACAACTCTTCTGATTATTTTCACTCCTCTTTCTGAAATTTTGCAGGAAGCACTTGGTCGTGACCGGTTTATGGTAAAATAATGTTTTTTTCATTTCTGGATTATGGCTCCAACAGTGCTCACTGGAGCCTTCAGTAGTTTAGAAATTCTTCTGTATCTAATTCCATCAGTATGTTTTGCAGCAATAAGGTTGCAAAGGTCTTGAGTCATTTTACAAAGAATCTGAGAAATTGTACTTAAAGCTGTTGTCCAAATTGGGAAAAACATGTCTGATTTCTTTCGGAAACACCTGATTGAGTCAGGCCTGCTATTGCAACTCAGACCCACTGAAGTGACGGGAGGGGAGCTGCAATACCATGTACAATCCATGCTGTGGTAGTGCTGTTTCTAAAAAAAAAAAAAAAAAAGCAGCCATGTTTGTGTAATGCTGGAGAACACTCCTAAGCTAGAAGAGGTAGGGCCATGATTCTTGGAAGGTCACCAGCACAGCTTCCTGACTTTTATAGGTTTGGGAACTACATGTCTCTGTGACATATCAGGAGATCGAATATCCTAACATTTTAAGTTATAATTTGCTGCCTGCATACTTTTGGAAACCTATCTAAAGTTGAATTTTTAGATGGAGTCCTACTTAAAAGATTGCTTACATAGTTGTGAATTGCATATGAATTTCCTGTAGTGGATTTTCAGATTATCATTGGTGGTCCTGAAACTTCAGAATGGGTTATACTATTCAATTTAGCCCGGTCATTAGTTTGTGCATGGGACGCAGAAGACACAATGTTGTAAATCATTTTATAGTTTGTCAAGAGAAAACAAATAAAGGGAAAGTATTCCCATAGCCTGCAGAACTAATGGGAGAATGTCTGATAAATACGTGGAGCTGTTTGTGTGACACCAAAGAATCAGAAAAGTGTTCTGTGATCAGACCTCTGGCTAATTGTGATTGATCTTGTTTTAGGGGAAGAGTTAAATTATGCAGTTACCTTGGAATCTGTCTTGGCCGGTCATGAAAACTCCGTGTACGCTGTTCACTGGCAGCCACCTTTCCTGAAAGGTAATCACGTAGCACATATTATGTACTGAATGAACTGCATGTGTAGACTATTTGCAGACCATTACAGTAAATCGCAGCTGGTAATAACAAGGTTTCCTTTCCCTTTATTTCCATAGAATTCATATAGTGCCAGCATATTTAAATAGGGCTGTATTTTCAACAAAGTTTTCTTAAATCAGTAGTACAGGGAATCATAAGAAACACAGTTTATTAAAGGGAACCTGTCACCCCCAAAATCGAATGTGAGCTAAGCCCACCAGCATCAGGGGCTTATCTACAGCATTACAGAATGTAACCTGAAAGATGTGAAAAAGAGGTTAGATTATACGAACGCGGGCGGTCCGATCCGATGGGCGTCACGGTCCGGTCCAGGGCCTCCCATCTTCTTACGATGACGTCCTCTTCTTGTCTTCACGCTGTGGCTCAGACGCAGGCGTACTTTGCCCTGTTGAGGACAGAGCAAAGTACTACAGTGCACAGGCGTCATGAAAGGTCAGAGAGGCCCAGCGCCTGCGCACTGCAGCACTTTGCTCTGCCCTCAACAGGGCAGACAAAGTACGCCTGCGCCGGAGCCGCAGCGTGAAGACAAGACGAGGACGTCATCGTAAACAAGATGGGAGGCGCTGGACCAGACCGCGACACTTATCGGACCGGACCGCAGCGGGACCGCCCCTGGGTGAGTATAATCTAACCTCTTTTTCTCATCTTTCAGGATACATCGGGGGCTTATCTACAGCATTCCAGAATGCTGTAGATAAGCCCCTGATGCCGCTGGGCTTAGCTCACCTTCGATTTTGGGGGTGACAGGTTCCCTTTAATATTCTTTGGTTGTCCATAGAAGTCCAACAAAGTTAAGAGAAAAAATTATTGCCATGCGGAAACATACAAAAAGAAACAAAAAGATAGCAAAGATATTAAATGTATTTTGAAAGAAAGTTGGAAACAAAGTTCACAAATTCAAAGTTACAGTAACACTGGTGATGGTACCTGGATATGTTGTCTACCATTGATTTACAAAAAAACCCTGCCAGAAAGGAGAAGCGGTCACCCACTGCTACTAGATTCCTCAGGACGTCAGAAATTACAAAAAACCTGCCGCTATATTTGGTGACAGCAGACAATGAGGTTTCATATTGCACAGTAAGGTGCATGCAGAATGCTGAGCTTCTCCATGCCTAAACTCCAAAGTGTACACCACTACTGATCCAAAAGCACAAGGCACATTCTAAAACCATATAAATAAGCCATAAAAGTATTTGGATTCTGTTCTATAGAGTGATGAAACAAAACTGGAACTTTTCATACCTGTGTATCAAAAAAACCTATAAAGAACAAAACGATCTATGGACACCAGTCGAAGGAAGCCTTTAAATGTAATTTCCAGGTCAGGAGAGGGAGGTCACACCCCAGCTTGCACAGAATGCAAAAATACAAAGAAAAACACAAAAATTGAGCTTGGATTAAGTTGGTAGACATGCAACATATAAATACATGTTCACATTGGCCATAAAGCATATAAAGTTTACAAAGAACAAAATGTGCAAAAACCCTCTGTAACTAAATAGTAAGTAAAAAGCAAAAGTACATCTAAATAACACCGGGTTCTTAGTAATACTGATCAAAAATAGCATAAAAGCCATCGCACCATCATCAAGGTGACCCTGATCAGGACAATCCTACGCTGTCTAATATTAAAAAACCTTACCATGTGTCAGATTTTACCTCAATGTGTGAATAAGGGCAGACAAAAAGGACTGGGTCCCGATCTATGGACGCCAGCCTGGGAAGCCTTTAAATGTCTGATACCTATGCTTAGTATGTTTAGAGGAAGAAGAATGAACCATACTCTAAAAAACTACACTTCCTACAGTGAAGCATGGTGGTGGCTTTAGGGCTGATTTGCTTCCTCTAGCAATGGAAACCTACAGAATGTGGAGGATACAATGAATTCAGTCAAGTATCAAGAAATCCTATAAGATATTGTCATGCCTTCTGGAAGGTATTTGTAGCTTAGAGGTCATTGGATCTTCAAACAGGCCAATAATCCTATGGATTCAATCAAGTATCAGGAAATCCTATGTGATAATGTCATGCCTTCTGTGAAGAAATTGAAGCTTTGAAGTCATTGGATCTATAAATAGGACAATAACCCTATGCAAAATTCACCAAGACTTGTTTTCAGAAGTCTTGGAAGATTCTAGAGCTTTAGTCACAGCCTCCAAACTCAAACCCCATAGAAAATCTTTGGGATTTGAAGAAGTCTGTTGCAGCGCACACAAACCCAAGAATATTAGTAATCTTCAAGCCATTGCCAAGAGGAATATGCTAAAATTCCTCAGGAATGCTTACAGAAGCTGTTGTTTGGCTATGCATTATATTTCTATCAGGTTATAACAGCCAATGTAACAAAAATAGCACACCCTCATAGAAATAAATGAGATCCCTTCATATGTTATATAGTTAAACCAATAGAGAACCCATGAAGACACTGGATCAATGATAAAAACACCAAACACTTTATTAGAACAAATCGATAAAAAATACATATAAGACAATATAACAAACTGGTGAGATATAATATACCATAGATACAGGGTCATAGCAGAAGCACAAGACTGATCCGACTCCCTTACATAATGACTTATATAAAATAGCTACCACAGATGTGTAGGTATCATGTAAACAGAAAGGCTCATAAATAGTACTGGGAGTATGACTAATCTGCAGTATATATGCAATATATATGTGACCAATTCCACATCAGATAACAAAATCACATGAAGGTAACGATATAGCAGTCACACATACCTGTAGACATAATGGAGCCCAAAAGAAGGGAGTAGTACAGACTAGGCACACCTCGACGCGCGTTTCGCTGCAACGGCAGCTTCGTCAGGAGGTACAGTGGCCTGTCTGCTGAAGCCCTTATATAAATAGTCCCCCTCATGTGTGGATGTAAACCACCTGTGACGCGGCGCATCGGCGTCATGATGCGGCATCACCGCGGGGACGGCGCTCAGTGTGCACGTCATCCGGTCACGTGCTCCGGTCACATGACCGGGCACGTAACCAGGACGACTGAGCATCACAAGAGGCACCTCCCCACAGCAGCGCCGCAGCGCATGCGCGCCGTGCGCACTATGACACTTGTAACCCGGCGCATCGGTGCCATGATGCGGCCACACCGCGGGGACGGCGCTCAGTGTGCACGCCGCCCGGTCACGTGCTCCGGTCACGAGACCGGGCACGCAACCAGGACGACGGGACACCACCAAAGACACCTCCCCACAGCGGCGCCGCAGCGCATGCGCACCGTACGCACCCAAGTGTAAACTGGAAAATGGGATGTAACAGTGCTCCCATAGTAGATAACCTAACCAATAACAGCCAATGGTGGTTAAAAAGGACTTTGACACATTAACAGATTTTCAGAAACAGTATTTCCAAACAGTAAAACGAGCTAGTTAGGCAGGGTGTTTATAAAGGAATATACAAATGCTGGTGATTTGGGGGCCATGGGGGAACCTGTCAGGTTCCTGTAAGTCATTCTTGATGATTGTTTTACTGCAAAGAGGAGAAAGTTTGTAATTGTACCTATAGTTTTCAGTGGAGGGTGCAGTTATCATTTTGATTGCATCCGTACATGTACTATGGGGACAGGAAGAAAAACATTAGACTTGAACAAAGAAGACCCAGGAAAACATACTCAGATGGGAGGTAAGAACATTTCTAAAACAATCCACAGCGAGGAGATTGGAACAAAACAAAATCCTCTAAACTGCATGCTCGCAAACGCCAGAAGCCTGACAAACAAGATGGAAGAACTAGAAGCAGAAATATCTACAGGTAACTTTGACATAGTGGGAATAACCGAGACATGGTTAGATGAAAGCTATGACTGGGCAGTTAACTTACAGGGTTACAGTCTGTTTAGAAAGGATCGTAAAAATCGGAGAGGAGGAGGGGTTTGTCTCTATGTAAAGTCTTGTCTAAAGTCCACTTTAAGGGAGGATATTAGCGAAGGAAATGAGGATGTCGAGTCCATATGGGTCGAAATTCATGGAGGGAAAAATGGTAACAAAATTCTCATTGGGGTCTGTTACAAACCCCCAAATATAACAGAAACCATGGAAAGTCTACTTCTAAAGCAGATAGATGAAGCTGCAACCCATAATGAGGTCCTGGTTATGGGGGACTTTAACTACCCGGATATTAACTGGGAAACAGAAACCTGTGAAACCCATAAAGGCAACAGGTTTCTGCTAATAACCAAGAAAAATTATCTTTCACAATTGGTGCAGAATCCAACCAGAGGAGCAGCACTTTTAGACCTAATACTATCTAATAGACCTGACAGAATAACAAATCTGCAGGTGGTTGGGCATTTAGGAAATAGCGACCACGATATTGTACAGTTTCACCTGTCTTTCACTAGGGGGACTTGTCAGGGAGTCACAAAAACACTGAACTTTAGGAAGGCAAAGTTTGACCAGCTTAGAGATGCCCTTAATCTGGTAGACTGGGACAATATCCTCAGAAATAAGAATACAGATAATAAATGGGAAATGTTTAAGAACATCCTAAATAGGCAGTGTAAGCGGTTTATACCTTGTGGGAATAAAAGGACTAGAAATAGGAAAAACCCAATGTGGCTAAACAAAGAAGTAAGACAGGCAATTAACAGTAAAAAGAAAGCATTTGCACTACTAAAGCAGGATGGCACCATTGAAGCTCTAAAAAACTATAGGGAGAAAAATACTTTATCTAAAAAACTAATTAAAGCTGCCAAAAAGGAAACAGAGAAGCACATTGCTAAGGAGAGTAAAACTAATCCCAAACTGTTCTTCAACTATATCAATAGTAAAAGAATAAAAACTGAAAATGTAGGCCCCTTAAAAAATAGTGAGGAAAGAATGGTTGTAGCTAACATATTAAACACCTTCTTCTCCACGGTATTCACGGTGGAAAATGAAATGCTAGGTGAAATCCCAAGAAACAATGAAAACCCTATATTAAGGGTCACCAATCTAACCCAAGAAGAGGTGCGAAACCGGCTAAATAAGATTAAAATAGATAAATCTCCGGGTCCGGATGGCATACACCCACGAGTACTAAGAGAACTAAGTAATGTAATAGATAAACCATTATTTCTTATTTTTAGGGACTCTATAGCGACAGGGTCTGTTCCGCAGGACTGGCGCATAGCAAATGTGGTGCCAATATTCAAAAAGGGCTCTAAAAGTGAACCTGGAAACTATAGGCCAGTAAGTCTAACCTCTATTGTTGGTAAAATATTTGAAGGGTTTCTGAGGGATGTTATTCTGGATTATCTCAATGAGAATAACTGTTTAACTCCATATCAGCATGGGTTTATGAGAAATCGCTCCTGTCAAACCAATCTAATCAGTTTTTATGAAGAGGTAAGCTATAGACTGGACCACGGTGAGTCATTGGACGTGGTATATCTCGATTTTTCCAAAGCGTTTGATACCGTGCCGCACAAGAGGTTGGTACACAAAATGAGAATGCTTGGTCTGGGGGAAAATGTGTGTAAATGGGTTAGTAACTGGCTTAGTGATAGAAAGCAGAGGGTGGTTATAAATGGTATAGTCTCTAACTGGGTCGCTGTGACCAGTGGGGTACCGCAGGGGTCAGTATTGGGACCTGTTCTCTTCAACATATTCATTAATGATCTGGTAGAAGGTTTACACAGTAAAATATCGATATTTGCAGATGATACAAAACTATGTAAAGCAGTTAATACAAGAGAAGATAGTATTCTGCTACAGATGGATCTGGATAAGTTGGAAACTTGGGCTGAAAGGTGGCAGATGAGGTTTAACAATGATAAATGTAAGGTTATACACATGGGAAGAAGGAATCAATATCACCATTACACACTGAACGGGAAACCACTGGGTAAATCTGACAGGGAGAAGGACTTGGGGATCCTAGTTAATGATAAACTTACCTGGAGCAGCCAGTGCCAGGCAGCAGCTGCCAAGGCAAACAGGATCATGGGGTGCATTAAAAGAGGTCTGGATACACATGATGAGAGCATTATACTGCCTCTGTACAAATCCCTAGTTAGACCGCACATGGAGTACTGTGTCCAGTTTTGGGCACCGGTGCTCAGGAAGGATATAATGGAACTAGAGAGAGTACAAAGGAGGGCAACAAAATTAATAAAGGGGGTGGGAGAACTACAATACCCAGATAGATTAGCGAAATTAGGATTATTTAGTCTAGAAAAAAGACGACTGAGGGGCGATCTAATAACCATGTATAAGTATATAAGGGGACGATACAAATATCTCGCTGAGGATCTGTTTATACCAAGGAAGGTGACGGGCACAAGGGGGCATTCTTTGCGTCTGGAGGAGAGAAGGTTTTTCCACCAACATAGAAGAGGATTCTTTACTGTTAGGGCAGTGAGAATCTGGAATTGCTTGCCTGAGGAGGTGGTGATGGCGAACTCAGTCGAGGGGTTCAAGAGAGGCCTGGATGTCTTCCTGGAGCAGAACAATATTGTATCATACAATTATTAGGTTCTGTAGAAGGACGTAGATCTGGGGATTTATTATGATGGAATATAGGCTGAACTGGATGGACAAATGTCTTTTTTCGGCCTTACTAACTATGTTACTATGTTACTATATATTTCCATAAATATAGAAAATCCCATACATAAAGAGGAAAAAAAGGTTTCTGCTTCTAATGTAATATTACAAACCTTTCCTCAATAAAGATTTGTGAATGTATCCAATTAAATTTGTTAGTATAGATTTTTTTTTCTAACAGTAGTCATTTGCATAGATTACAACTTTTTTTTCTGTTCACTCTACAAGACTAGGGTCACTTCTATTCTATGATGAAAAATCCTATTCACTAAAATGGGATCAGTTAGGTTAAACTGATGGTTTCCTGAACAGAAACCAATCTAAAAGTGCAGTATATTTTATTCTTCAGGCAGAATTGACGGGACTCAACCAGGGATTCAAGCTTCAGGAGGCTAATTTGCATATTCCAGGTGCCTTCTGGGAGAAGCGAAGTCTCCCTAAGCTAGAAGATCGTTGGGTACAGCCGGGACCAGCTGCTTCGAAAGCATCACCAAACCAGGGATTCAAGCTTCAGGAGGCTAATTTGCATATTCCAGGTGCCTTCTGGGAGAAGCGAAGTCTCCCTAAGCTAGAAGATCGTTGGGTACAGCCGGGACCAGCTGCTTCGAAAGCATCACCAAACCAGGGATTCAAGCTTCAGGAGGCTAATTTGCATATTCCAGGTGCCTTCTGGGAGAAGCGAAGTCTCCCTAAGCTAGAAGATCGTTGGGTACAGCCGGGACCAGCTGCTTCGAAAGCATCACCAAACCAGGGATTCAAGCTTCAGGAGGCTAATTTGCATATTCCAGGTGCCTTCTGGGAGAAGCGAAGTCTCCCTAAGCTAGAAGATCGTTGGGTACAGCCGGGACCAGCTGCTTCGAAAGCATCACCAAACCAGGGATTCAAGCTTCAGGAGGCTAATTTGCATATTCCAGGTGCCTTCTGGGAGAAGCGAAGTCTCCCTAAGCTAGAAGATCGTTGGGTACAGCCGGGACCAGCTGCTTCGAAAGCATCACCAAACCGCGCGCCTTACGGCGCGCGAATTTTTGCCTGTAGGACATTATTGCAAGAGAGCTTGGCTGAGTAGAGTCAAGTCAGCAAGTAGAGTAGCAAGTCAGCAGGATCTAGGAGCAACATGGCAGATGTGACAACCTACATGGTGAGCTGCAGCATGTGCTACATGTTCACAGATCGACCAGAAGAAGAATCCAATTTCACCTGTCAGAAGTGTAGACTAGTGGCCCTTTTAGAAGAAAAGGTGCGGGGTCTGGAAGAAAGAATAGCAACTTTGAAACTCATCAAAGAGAATGAAGACTTTCTAGACAGAACAGAAGCATCTCTACTGGTCACAGAAGGTGCAAAAAGTGTCAGAGAACCTCCAAAAGCAGATGAGTGGAAGCATGTGACCAAAAGAAGCAAGAAGACCATGGAGAAATCACCAACCACACAACTGAAGAACCGATATCAAATCTTTGTAGAGGATGAAGATGGCACACCTAAGAATGAAGCAATACCAGCAAGCAAAAAAGAAAAGGGCACACAGCAACAAGTGACAGCAAAAAGTACAGCCAAGAAGCAACGAAGAGTGGTGGTGGTGGGAGACTCACTACTGAGAGGCACCGAAGCAGCCATCTGCAGACCGGACATAACTGCAAGAGAAGTATGCTGCCTTCCAGGTGCAATGATCAAGGATGTGACCGATAGGATACCAAAGCTCTTCAGCTCCAAGGACGTCCACCCATTTCTTCTGATACATGTTGGCACCAATGACACGGCAAGGAAGGACCTACCGACAATCTGCAAGGACTTTGAAGAGTTGGGGAAGAAAGTAAAGGAACTGGATGCACAGGTAGTTTTTTCTTCTATCCTTCCAGTAGACGGGCATGGCACCAGGAGATGGAACAGGATCCTTGATGCAAACAACTGGCTAAGACGATGGTGCAGACAACAAGGATTTGGATTCCTGGACCACGGTGTGAATTACTGGTATGATGGACTCCTCGCCAGAGACGGACTACACCTCAACAAACCTGGGAAACACACATTCGCCAGAAGACTCGCTACACTCATCAGGAGGGCGTTAAACTAGAAGAAGAGGGGACGGGAAGAAAAACATTAGACTCGAACAAAGACGACCCAGGAAAACATACTCAGAAGGGAGGTAAGAACATTTCTAAAACAATCCACAGTGAGGAGATTGGAACAAAACAAAATCCTCTAAACTGCATGCTCGCAAACGCCAGAAGCCTGACAAACAAGATGGAAGAACTAGAAGCAGAAATATCTACAGGTAACTTTGACATAGTGGGAATAACCGAGACATGGTTAGATGAAAGCTATGACTGGGCAGTTAACTTACAGGGTTACAGTCTGTTTAGAAAGGATCGTAAAAATCGGAGAGGAGGAGGGGTTTGTCTCTATGTAAAGTCTTGTCTAAAATCCACTTTAAGGGAGGATATTAGCGAAGGGAATGAGGATGTCGAGTCCATATGGGTTGAAATTCATGGAGGGAAAAATGGTAACAAAATTCTCATTGGGGTCTGTTACAAACCCCCAAATATAACAGAAAGCATGGAAAGTCTACTTCTAAAGCAGATAGATGAAGCTGCAACCCATAATGAGGTCCTGGTTATGGGGGACTTTAACTACCCGGATATTAACTGGGAAACAGAAACCTGTGAAACCCATAAAGGCAACAGGTTTCTGCTAATAACCAAGAAAAATTATCTTTCACAATTGGTGCAGAATCCAACCAGAGGAGCAGCACTTTTAGACCTAATACTATCTAATAGACCTGACAGAATAACAAATCTGCAGGTGGTTGGGCATTTAGGAAATAGCGACCACAATATTGTGCAGTTTCACCTGTCTTTCACTAGGGGGACTTGTCAGGGAGTCACAAAAACATTGAACTTTAGGAAGGCAAAGTTTGAACAGCTTAGAGATGCCCTTAATCTGGTAGACTGGGACAATATCCTCAGAAATGAGAATACAGATAATAAATGGGAAATGTTTAAGAACATCCTAAATAGGCAGTGTAAGCGGTTTATACCTTGTGGGAATAAAAGGACTAGAAATAGGAAAAACCCAATGTGGCTAAACAAAGAAGTAAGACAGGCAATTAACAGTAAAAAGAAAGCATTTGCACTACTAAAGCAGGATGGCACCATTGAAGCTCTAAAAAACTATAGGGAGAAAAATACTTTATCTAAAAAACTAATTAAAGCTGCCAAAAAGGAAACAGAGAAGCACATTGCTAAGGAGAGTAAAACTAATCCCAAACTGTTCTTCAACTATATCAATAGTAAAAGAATAAAAACTGAAAATGTAGGCCCCTTAAAAAATAGTGAGGAAAGAATGGTTGTAGATGACGAGGAAAAAGCTAACATATTAAACACCTTCTTCTCCACGGTATTCACGGTGGAAAATGAAATGCTAGGTGAAATCCCAAGAAACAATGAAAACCCTATATTAAGGGTCACCAATCTAACCCAAGAAGAGGTGCGAAACCGGCTAAATAAGATTAAAATAGATAAATCTCCGGGTCCGGATGGCATACACCCACGAGTACTAAGAGAACTAAGTAATGTAATAGATAAACCATTATTTCTTATTTTTAGTGACTCTATAGCGACAGGGTCTGTTCCGCAGGACTGGCGCATAGCAAATGTGGTGCCAATATTCAAAAAGGGCTCTAAAAGTGAACCTGGAAATTATAGGCCAGTAAGTCTAACCTCTATTGTTGGTAAAATATTTGAAGGGTTTCTGAGGGATGTTATTCTGGATTATCTCAATGAGAATAACTGTTTAACTCCATATCAGCATGGGTTTATGAGAAATCGCTCCTGTCAAACCAATCTAATCAGTTTTTATGAAGAGGTAAGCTATAGACTGGACCACGGTGAGTCATTGGACGTGGTATATCTCGATTTTTCCAAAGCGTTTGATACCGTGCCGCACAAGAGGTTGGTACACAAAATGAGAATGCTTGGTCTGGGGGAAAATGTGTGTAAATGGGTTAGTAACTGGCTTAGTGATAGAAAGCAGAGGGTGGTTATAAATGGTATAGTCTCTAACTGGGTCGCTGTGACCAGTGGGGTACCGCAGGGGTCAGTATTGGGACCTGTTCTCTTCAACATATTCATTAATGATCTGGTAGAAGGTTTACACAGTAAAATATCGATATTTGCAGATGATACAAAACTATGTAAAGCAGTTAATACAAGAGAAGATAGTATTCTGCTACAGATGGATCTGGATAAGTTGGAAACTTGGGCTGAAAGGTGGCAGATGAGGTTTAACAATGATAAATGTAAGGTTATACACATGGGAAGAGGGAATCAATATCACCATTACACACTGAACGGGAAACCACTGGGTAAATCTGACAGGGAGAAGGACTTGGGGATCCTAGTTAATGATAAACTTACCTGGAGCAGCCAGTGCCAGGCAGCAGCTGCCAAGGCAAACAGGATCATGGGGTGCATTAAAAGAGGTCTGGATACACATGATGAGAGCATTATACTGCCTCTGTACAAATCCCTAGTTAGACCGCACATGGAGTACTGTGTCCAGTTTTGGGCACCGGTGCTCAGGAAGGATATAATGGAACTAGAGAGAGTACAAAGGAGGGCAACAAAATTAATAAAGGGGATGGGAGAACTACAATACCCAGATAGATTAGCGAAATTAGGATTATTTAGTCTAGAAAAAAGACGACTGAGGGGCGATCTAATAACCATGTATAAGTATATAAGGGGACAATACAAATATCTCGCTGAGGATCTGTTTATACCAAGGAAGGTGACGGGCACAAGGGGGCATTCTTTGCGTCTGGAGGAGAGAAGGTTTTTCCACCAACATAGAAGAGGATTCTTTACTGTTAGGGCAGTGAGAATCTGGAATTGCTTGCCTGAGGAGGTGGTGATGGCGAACTCAGTCGAGGGGTTCAAGAGAGGCCTGGATGTCTTCCTGGAGCAGAACAATATTGTATCATACAATTATTAGGTTCTGTAGAAGGACGTAGATCTGGGTATTTATTATGATGGAATATAGGCTGAACTGGATGGACAAATGTCTTTTTTCGGCCTTACTAACTATGTTACTATGTTACTTGTGTTGGAGCCTCATTAGGAAGCTCTGTCACAAGTATGAACCAGTATAAAACCTGTTTTGTATTATGTATGCCACTGCTGTGTTTTGTCCTGCAGGTGGCAGCATTGTACAACCTATGAGCCTCTTATCCGCATCAATGGATAAAACCATGATTCTATGGGAGCCTGATGAGGAGACTGGAGTATGGCTAGAGCAGGTTTGTATCCTGTTGTTTATTATTACATTTTGTGGAGTAACTTTTGCTTAGGATTAAAAAAAAAATAGCAGCTTTACTAAAATTTGCAAATTTTGCTTATAGCCTTTCTAATGTGCACAGCGAGCTCGAATAAGGCACGGACTGCAAACATCCAACTTTCTGAACAATGGGTTGATTTTAAGATTTTTAAAGATCAATCTAAATCTTAATAAAATCAGTGTGTAAATGATTAATTCAAACCAATCATATCTTAAAACATGCCTAATCTTAAGATCGGGGTCAGATGAGTGTACAAAAAGTTATTTAAGTTTTATCCTGAAAAATCGGCCGATTTTCATCCAATATTGCCCTCCATGTGTAGCATGATGAAATGCAGTTTCCTAGGTTAATGGCAATGTATCCATAAAAATCGAATGTTACACAGATGATCCTTGTGAGATCCAGTTTTTGGGCGCCCCCATAGACATGAGTAAGCGGGTCTCATCTGAAATATGGAAGACAAAGGTACTCTGTCCAATGTAACTCAATATGGCTGTCCAGATGACAACTTATTCACATGGTCAGTATATGGTGAGATTTTTACTGTGACAGCAAACGTCCATACTATACACTGGTCTGAACGAGCCCTAATGCTAAGACCGTCCCCATGTATAGACTCTCTTGACTATGTGTATGGTGGAGCTGAAACTGGTACATTATCTTGTAAGCTAAAGATTTTAATTATGTTAATGTTAACCCAACCGTTGCTCGAGGATGAAAATAATACATTTTTATCATTATAGTTGGCTCTTAAGTCAAAAAGAAATGCCTTCATCTTGATATTAATATAGTAATGAACAGCATAGAAAGCAACTGCAACCCCTCGAGGTGCTTGTGGTGTATTTCTAGATGGCACTTCCACCATACTTTTCTGTGTGGTGAGTATATATCATGTGAGCGGCCGCAGAAAAGGGATAATGAAATTTAAATGGTGAATTATTAAAGTATCTAAATTTAAAGGGGTTTTCCACTACTCAGACAACCCCTTCTCAATCACTATGTTTCACCCTTATAACAGCTATACTCCCGTCCGGTGCTGTTCCAGTGGTGTGGGAACTGGTTCTCCCATGGCTCGCATATCAGCGGCCACTCCACTCTCCCTGCATTCCGACATCCAGGGGAAGTGAGAGAGCACCCGGAGCTCTGACCCCCCTCTGATTGTCAGTTACGTCTGAAGGAGGGGAGGGTGAGTTGGCGGCAGGGCCCACGTCACACATAAGAGCCAGTGCTGACACGTAAGAGCCAGTGCTGACACTGCTGGAACAGCGCAGTCACCAGAGGTGAGTAACCCATGCTGTAATTATTGTCTAAGGGGCGAACATAGTGATTGAGAAGGGGTTGTCCAATTAATGGACTACTGCTTTTCATGTCTCGGAGCTGACCATAACTCCTAATCTATAGATTAGGTTGTCCAGTCTAGAAAACAAAACAATGAGTACACAGACTGTACTCTTATCGGAAGACCCGGCTGCTGGGTCTCCCAGCCTGAGCTAATGGCTTCTTATATCCCTTTGTATCAGGTCTGATAGGAGAACGGTCCATGTTTCAAGGATGTGTGAAGCCAGCCTTAAGGTACCGTCACACTAGACGATATCGCTAGCGATCCGTGACGTTGCAGCGTCCTCGCTAGCGATATCGTCCAGTGTGACAGGCAGCAGCGATCAGGCCCCTGCTGTGCTGTCGCTGGTCGGGGAAGAAAGTCCAGAACTTTATTTCGTCGCTGGACTCCCCGCAGACATCGCTGAATCGGTGTGTGTGACACCGATTCAGCGATGTCTTCACTGGTAACCAGGGTAAACATCGGGTAACTAAGCGCAGGGCCGCGCTTAGTAACCCGATGTTTACCCTGGTTACCATCGTAAAAAAACAAACAGTACATACTTACATTCAGCTGTCTGTCCCTTGCCGTCTATTTCCTGCACTGACTGCTGGCCGCAAAGTGAAAGTGAAAGCACAGCACAGCGGTGAGTCACACAGCGGTGACTCACCGCTGTGGCTGTGCTCTGCTTTCACTTTGCGGCCAGCAGTCAGTGCAGCAAACAGACGGCAAGGGACAGACAGCTGAATGTAAGTATGTACTGTTTGTTTTTTACGATGGTAACCAGGGTAAACATCGGGTTACTAAGCGCGGCCCTGCGCTTAGTTACCCGATGTTTACCCTGGTTACCGGGGACCTCGGGATCGTTGGTCGCTGGAGAGCTGTCTGTGTGACAGCTCTCCAGCGACCAAACAGCGACGCTGCAGCGATCCGGATCGTTGTCGGTATCGCTGCAGCGTCGCTAAGTGTGACGGTACCTTTAGTTTAAAAATATATATAAAAGCACAGATAGACTCCAAGTGCACCTTTTTTTTTATTTAGCATTATGTAAGACTGTTTTAACCCATTAATGTAAGGTCTGAATGGGTCCTAAGGGCCGGCTGTTTTTTTTTGTTTTTGATTGTTTGATCCGGCTGCAGTACACCTCTTTTAACAATTGTAGGGATTTCACTCACTCAGGTGCGACGGTTGATACTCAGAAGGCACAATCCTTTAAAAGTTCACAGGGTTTATTGCTTCATAAACCACATGGCAGAAAATAACAGAAAACAAATAGCCTTTGGCTCAGGAAAGAAAAACAAGTGTCCAGTCCTTCAGGCTCAGTCCTGGAGCCTTAACACACTCAGGAGGGTTTCATCTCCACACATATCTGCTGTGTAAAGCATTAGCCAGTCTTATATAGAGCTAACCACACCCATTATCCCATCACATGATTAGACATGTGGTCTGACATCACAGGTCCTGAAACACATATATACATGTTTATGTGAAATAAAGAAAATACTCCGGGCTACATCACAGCGACATGCCACCTATGTGACACATACCTCCCGTCGACTACACACCCTTTAGCCATGCTACACAGTCCATTCTGAAACAAGAAAAAGTTGGCCAGATGTAGCCTAGTTTTAGGAGGTAGAAGTTGAATTATTTTTGGCACCATTTGGTATTACAAAAATGATGTGTTAATGTATTTTTTGAAGTGGGAATATGGAAAAAAGGCGAATTTAGTATTGTTCCGTTCTGTTATTTATTTGATTTTTTTTATACTAATCTTTCACATGTAATCTCAAATAGCCTGATAAATGAATTGTTTAGTTTATTAGTAATATAGGTGCCAAATCTGTATAGGTTTTCCATCTTTTTGTATTCACAATGAAATTAACTTTTTCTTGATACATAGTACATCTTTAAATTAAATTTTACTAGTCGACCCGTGCAAAATTTTTGCACATTGGTAATCGTGGGCCCAGGCAATTTCGCTTGAACTGATGCAAAAGCCAAAGCATTATTCAATTGCCGTATATTTTGCAAATAGTTTTGAGCTTCGTGATCATTCTTTTCAATAAGTGTCTGAAGTTCTTTACAAACCGTAATGGCAAGTAATTCAACCTTTCCCTTGTGGCAACAGATGGAAGCAGATTGGTCACAACCGACTTCACCTAAATAGAGATTTGTTGAACAATGTGGACATACTTTATCCATACTCCCAACACTGTGGGTTTTAACTTCATTGTTTGGAGCACAACAGTATGTCTTTGGAAGTGAATGTTGGCTCCTCCTTGCACAGATGTCTTGTTGTAGACGCAGGAAGTAATTAGGTGGAACTAAATCAATACAGTGCTCTTGCAGTAGTGTTCTTCGTTGATTCACTATCTGTTGTCTGTGCTCCTGTTGCGCCTGTCTATGGTTTTCAAGTCTTTGTTGCCTTTGTTCATGAGGTTGTAGCCTGTTTAATGTTCGCTGAGATGGTGTGTCTCGTTCGTGTTGGCCTTCCTCGAGGCCAGCTTTTTATATGCCTCTTCCTAGTCACCCTGCAAAGTAATTCCAAACCCAAACAATGTCAGGTCAGTGCTCCAAATGCAGCTTGAAATGTACAATAGGCAGTGCATCTTTCCAATAGAATAAGCAGTGCATGTTTCCAAATGTGTTTGCATATGTGACTCCCCTGCAGTGAATTGTGCAATCTGTTAGGATTTGTTTGTGATGTCTGTAACCAGCTTTGTGGTAGTATGCTTTGGGGTAGTGTGGTGCCACCTGCAGGTCATTTTTCCTTACTGCAGGTTTATGAAAATTAATGTTTAAACTGTATTTCGTGATCACATCCTGGATGTGTGGTTTGTTTGGCTATTTTCTTGCTGAAGGGGGCAAGTTTACCTTTCAAATGGTGTATCATTTGTGTGTGTTTGGGTGCAGTATGAACGGAGATACAAAGTAATCATCGAAAAAGAGTGTCTAGAAATATGTAACTATAAATACGTTTTCATTGTAAATTTATGCTGTATTAGCTTATCTCAATATAGTAATACTTTATACTTGATGTCTCTTTGATAGAGGGTGTTGTCCATCTTTGGGAATAATTATGTTGTCTAACATAAATGCATGTCTTTTGGGCAAAAAACCCCCCTCATTTTTCAAATTGGATTTCATTAAAAATGTTGCACTTTTTGCCCTCTATAGCCTTTCTGTTGCACTGCCTATTGCTGGCTGCAGAATGAGCTTTCTAAAAATCCATCAGTGAGCTTATTCTGATGGTCCAAAGGGAATGGGAAAGTTTCTAACTCTTTTTTTAGTTGTCGTTTTTTGAGCTCCTCTGAGCAGATTTATGGTTATGTGCAACACAACCTCTTTTTCAGTCTGATTCCACCACAGAATTGTAAATCGCTCAAACTAATGAATATTTCTATGTGAAATGATTTGTTGTACATATGTTCAGGTTTTTTAACTTTTTTTTTAACTTCTTCTGATTTCTAAAAATGCTTCGAGGTTAAAAGAAGTGACAAGTGACATGACCATTCTTCAGACATTTTACTTTCAGAAGACATTCTGTACTTTATATTACATGCCAGTAAGAAAGCTGAAAAGACGAGCTGACATATTTTAGAGCATTTTGCTATCATTTTTGCTTAAAAAGAACATTAGCTGTATCTGTACGAGTCAGTGAGGTGAAAAAATCACAGTAAAACAGCAGTAAGAAAAGACATCACAAGTATGATGAGGAAAACCCTTGAAGTACAGGCTGAAAAATGTGTAGGAAATGTTCGAAATAATGGGAAAAAAAACCCACCAGACTTTCTGGGATCATCTTCTGCTTGATAAACTCGGTGGGTTGTGTATATAGCCAAGCTAGAGTCTGTAAATGCAAAACAGAACGGTGCATGGTTTGTATTGCAAAAATGATTTCCAGCCTCAAATGCATCCACTTAAAGGGAACCTGTCACCCCCAAATCACGGGTGAGGTAAGCCCACCGGCATTCCAGAATGCTGCAGGTAAGCCCCCGATGTATCCTAAAAGATGAGAAAAAGACGTTAGATTATACTCACCCAGGGGCGGTAACGGTGTTGGTCCTGGTCCGGGGCCTCCCATCTTCTTATGATGACGTCCTCTTCTGGTCTTCACGCTGCGGCTCCGGCGCAGGCGTACTTTGTCTGCCCTGTTGAGGGCAGAGCAAAGTACTGCAGTGCGCAGGCGCAGGGAAAGGTCAGAGAGGCCCAGGATACTGCTCAAACTACTCTAGGGCTCTTTAAAGGTTCCCTAGTCTTTAGTCTGGTCATTGCAAAGCACAAAAACACAATCATGTCGCCATTAAAAGATGTTACTGTAGATTATGGACCCTCACTGCCCATTGTCAGAAGGTGGTGGGCATTCATTGAGGGGATAACAGTGTTTGCTATTAATGCATGAGATCTCCCATTTCCCAATTTAAGTGGATAATATTCAACTGTGTTCTTTTTTGTTTCCTTGATTGCATTTTACCGTCGTTAAATCTTTTTGGATGACGGCATTCTTCAGTGCACTCAGCTAGTTTTTTGTTCTTTTCAAGGATAAAGCCACTGTAGCCCATGAATGGAATATAAAATCTGTCCCCAAGGGTGCAACACTTAATTCTTCCATTTGGAAGTTTTCAGTCTGCTGCCTGGTTGAATATATTGTGCAGTCATGATTGAGCAGATATTCAAGGACAGTTGTTTCATTTCTGTTCGACTCAATTTCAGCATGCTTGCAGGCTATCTTCTGTGAAAATGGGAATCGGTTGCAAACCAGGCAGAATTAGTTTATGGCATATAGTGATAGAGCATTGTATGTGCGTTTATCCATTTACAGGCATTCTTTGTGGGAAAGCTCCAAGCCATGTTCTTTGGTGACCTATAAGCAGTGCTGCTCTGACATATCACTCGGGTATAGAATCCACTTCTAGTGCTGAAATTGCTGTCTATCATTTCTCTTCAACTTCACTTCTGCTTCTTGGCATTCCAATCTTGCGGGAAAATACTAATGCAGCATAAAATCTTACAAGAAGGTTTGAAATACTTAAAAATGTGGGCCAAATATGTAAGATTTGTCTGGATGATGGTTGTTGCATGTGAAATAGACTCTGTTATACACACCTCAACAGTGAGATTGCAACACAAGGAAGAAAGTCGTGGAATTATGGAAATCCAAGGATCGCTAGACATATTATTGATATGGAAATGATGAAAACATAGAGACCACATTTTCAAAGTATTTCAATGTATTCATTATTGATTATTAACAAGTGCAGAAATATCTCCGATTCCCTAACAAACAGGCAATCCGCCTCATGTGTTGCAGCTGTCTTAACAGCCGCAAAACATGCAGTCGCGGGGACTCGAACATAATGTAGGAGCATGCCCAAGATACGTGGATAACACGTTATCTGAGCACTTTTCCTCATCAGTGTTACTTAATCATCAAGTTCCGCAGCTGCCAGCTACCTTTATAATTGCCATCCAGTGATATCCCAGATGTTCTTCATGGGAGATAACTCTGGTGATGCTGCAGGCCATGATACCACATTCAGACAATGCAGCTTGCTCACAGTAGCACAAGCAATATGTGGCCAGACGTTGTCATGTTAAACAAACGGACTCAGGGACAGTTTGGACAAATGGCCATACGAATGGTTCCACCACCAAATCAGTATCATGCCGAGCTGTTAAGGTGCCTGAATTGAAGACTAGAGGGGTCCTGCTATTGTACATTATTTCATCCCACATCATAATCCGAGGTTAGGTACTCTTCATGACTTTCATTGCCCACATACTCTCAACATGGAGACCATATGGAATGATAACTGGAGAATGATCTGGAGACGTAGTGGGAAATGCCATGAAGAAGCCTGTACAAGGGAATGCCACACTAGTCATATTTCTGAGACCATGGTGATCGGTGGCATAAAGTGCAGTAGCTGGAGCCCTCTAGTCTGCAGTCCTGTTGCACTTAACAGCTCAGTGTTACATTGAACGGGTGGTGCAACCAATTGTATTGGCATTTTAATGTTCTGCCCAAGTGCATGCTGAGTGGCAGAACATTCTTCAGACAACTATCTATAACCTCATGCCTGCCAAAGAAAATAAGTGCATGTAACATTTCCTACACCTGGCACTCAGACTTGATACAGCATAATTCAAGAGGCTTTGAAAGATGTTTCTAATTTTTTTTTTCATCATTTGCTTTTCATTACCATGTTTTGTGTATCTTGTGATTTCCACAATTCTTCCACTTTGTCTTATTTGTGTTTAAATGTCAATGTTGCAGGGTGTAGTTTCATATTATATTTGAAGGTTAGTAGTAATAAATGGGAACCTTTCATCATATTGTCCCTACAGGTATGCACATCCCGGTTCTAAAAGGGGTATTCCAGTATTGCAATATTGATCCAATGTTGATCCTTGATAGGCCGTTTTGAGTCCATACATTTTAATGGAGCATTTAAGGGGTTACCGTAACCAACATGTTCACGCCATTACTTTTTCCTGCATAAAAAATCAGCTATTCTTACCTTCCCTTGCTCCAACTCTCGGCAGCTGCTACCTGTAAGAGTCTACAGGGTACGGTGACATTACAACTTAGTGCACATGTCTGTTGCGGCTCGGCAGCCACTGCCTTCTACACCTGCATACATCTTGAGCCCAGTGACTAGTTGCAGCTGTCATGTGCTGCAGTGGTCTTGTCACCGCTGTAAACAATCACCTGGAGTAGTGGTCGAGAGGTAGTGCTGGAGCAAGGGAGGGAAATACTGCTGATTTTGTTATTTTTTACATAGAACAAGCTGATGGGATGAAAAAGATTGAAGATGGAAAACTCCTTTGGCCAAGATTAAAGGGACCCTATACATGTTACCTTAATTTAATAGTTATGGGTTAAATAGTGGTTATCCATGTGACCCTGTTTTGTTTTTTTTTTACTATCACAAAGAAGTCTTTGCATCTGCATTATATTTCAGATGCCTTCCGAGAAATGCCTAATTTTTTTTTCCTTTTCTTTTGTCAATTGAAGGTACGCGTTGGAGAAGTTGGAGGAAATACTCTAGGATTTTATGGCTGTCAGTTTAGCCCAGATAAGTCAATGATTCTTGCTCATGCATTTCATGGAGCCCTGCACTTGTGGAGTCGGAATTCAGAGAAGCATGTAAGAAACTTGAGTTTTGTGGTTTTGATAAAAGAAAAAACCTAATGTAAATATGTATTTGATGAATATTGTATAGTTAGTGTGCTCACTCCTTGATTATGGCAGTTGTAAAGGAATGTACCAGTGCACTTAGTCACGTCTTCTGTACAGTGTAGAGCTAAGACACGACCCAAGGATCGTGGTTCATTTCACTTCTAGTTCAGTTTTAGAATGCTGCACCTAGGAAAATAAAAAGATTTTTATTCATCTTTCTCTAATGTAGCTAGTTTAGTCATACATCCATTGATTCACACGAAACTGAATTTTTTAAGTTTGTAATCTAGATTTAAAACGACGTACTTTGTAGTGTTGATTAGCTTTTCTTACCTGCAGGCTTTGGCAGAGTAGGAGGAGACGTTAATTACTGCTGCCCTTTACTTTGTCCCTGCTCGCGACTGTTGCAGGTGTAAGTAGAGAATTATAAACCAGATACGTTAGACCACTTATTTCCTGCTCGAATTTTGGCTTACCGAGTCTCCCCCAGAATAAGCCCTAGCGTGATTGTAAAGGATTTTTGGAGTGTGCTTGAAATATAAGCCCTACTCCAAAAATAAACCCTAGTTACAGTCAGGGCCGGCAATAGGGGGAATCAAACTGAGCAATTGCCCAAGGCCTCCACTCTGTTAGGGGATCCCAGTGTTTCTTTTCTGAGGCTAAGATTGCTTGAGGATCTTTGAGGACCACAGTCATGTGACCATTATGTCACCAAAGGTCTCTTAACTGCAGGAATCTAGTGAACTAAGCAGGAGACAGGCTGGTATGCAGGGCCAGCCTTGGGGAGAATGGGGGGAAATTTTTCAGGGTCTCGAGGATTTCTATTCAAGTCAAGCTTGCTTGAGGACATTTGGTGACCTCATAGTCATGTGACTATGGTGATGTCACCAAAGATGACAGACCATTTTTCTTCAAGAGCCTCCCTATTGTGCATCTTGAAACAGCCACACCGCTAGTTTTCAGAGAGTCCTGTATCTCAGCTGATGTTATTTGTGGGTTTTTCTTTGCATCCCGAACAATTTTCCTGACTTTTGTCACAAGTCACAGGTGAGGATGTTACCTTTAGTTGCCATCAAACCCATTTGTGGCAACTTCTGTGCATGTTATCAGGCCAAAATGACTAGGGTATGTGAACTTTTGATCAGGGTCATTTGGATGTTTTGGGTTGTCATTATGATTTAAAAAGAGAAAACACAGTTGTCTGACAATAAATGGCTTCACCCAACCACTAACCATGAGTGGAGAAAAAGTTTTGGTGTTATCATTCATATTCTCTGAAAAAGGCCAAGAGGGTCTGTAAACTTTTGAGCACAACTGTATACACATATTGTATGTACATTTCTGCCAGAGGCGCACGGCACTTTTAAGATCCCTAAATTATTAAGTGATGTTCGCCTTTTAATGAATTGGGTGCATCTTACTCCAGCGGCCCTCCTGTTCATTAAGACTGGCCTGCCAATGCCAGTCTTAAAGGGAAGGTGCCATCAAAAAAATTTTTTTTTTCAGAAATTGTAAAAATGTAAAGAATTAATGATTACATTTTCTTAAAAAATATTATCGTTTGTTTATAATTTAGTAAAATATGAAAAATAATTTGAAAAGTTTTGGAATTTCCACTTTTCAACACTAGGGGGAGCAGCTGCTGAAATTTCAGAAAAACCTAGTGTAGAAATAGCTCACATTACAGCACTGCAGTAATTATGGGCGGAGTCTGCTGACCTGTGTAATGTCTCCTCTCCTCCCCTTCTGGGTGTTTGCTAAGGGATTAGAGAGGATGATATTCAGGAACCCAGTGAGCAGCCATTTTGTTGGTGACTGCAGAGTATGGCTGCCGTCACACTATCAGTATTTGGTCAGTATTTGACCTCAGTATTTGTAAGCCAAAACCAGGAGTGGAACAAATAGAGGAAAAGTATAATAGAAACATATGCACCACTTCTGTATTTATCACCCACTTCTGGTTTTGGCTACAAATACTGAGGTAAAATACTGACCAAATAATGATAGTGTGAAGGCAGCCTTATACTGACAAGTAGACAGTCACCAAGGATGGCAGGCAGCAAAAGGATTCTGGGAGATATGTGGTGGAGGGAGCAGGGTGACAGCAGCACAGAGTATTTCAGGAGAGCAGTGTGCTGGTCTATAGGGGCCCCCTGTTTGGTGCGCGGAGCAGCCAGGGATTGTACATAGAGCGCTGTCTTTTATACACATGGATGGACCGTCTGCTCCACAGAAATCCAGGAAACATTTCTGCGGATTGATGGCCTGGTCTGATCCAGACTTTGCATGCAGACCCCATTCCCCTCCTCAGATCCTGTCTTCTCCATCCTGTCCTGGCGATGTGTGAAAGCGAGGCGACAGGCGCAGTCCGGGGTGACGCTGGGAAGGAAATGTAGCCATATAGTAACGATAAAAATGAGACCCCTCTCTTCAGCTGCCTCACCAGCCCTGACTGCACCTAACTGGAGGTCATGCTTTACCCTCTATTACCCCAGACCCGCGTGCAGGTGCTCAGCCAGAACCACCATAGAATGGGTCCGCTTTCTGAAGATAATACTGCCATAGTGTTCTCGCATAATACCGCCATATAGATCACACACAATACTATCAAATAGATCACACAATACTGTCATACAGTTCTCACATAATACCACCATATAGATCACACATAATACCGCCAGTGTTCTCACATACCGCCATATAGATCACACATAATACCGCCAGTGTTCTCACATACCGCCATATAGATCACACATAATACCGCCAGTGTTCCCACATACCACCATATAGATCACACATACCGCCAGTGTTCTCACATACCGCCATATAGATCACACATAATACCGCCAGTGTTCTCACATACCGCCATATAGATCACACATAATACCGCCAGTGTTCTCACATACCGCCATATAGATCACACATAATACCGCCAGTGTTCTCACATACCGCCATATAGATCACACATAATACCGCCAGTGTTCCCACATACCACCATATAGATCACACATAATACCGCCAGTGTTCTCACATACCACCATATAGATCACACATAATACCGCCAGTGTTCTCACATACCGCCATATAGATCACACATAATACCGCCAGTGTTCTCACATACCGCCATATAGATCACACATAATACCGCCAGTGTTCCCACATACCGCCATATAGATCACACATAATACCGCCAGTGTTCTCACATACCGCCATATAGATCACACATAATACCGCCAGTGTTCTCACATACCGCCATATAGATCACACATAATACCGCCAGTGTTCTCACATACCGCCATATAGATCACACATAATACCGCCAGTGTTCCCACATACCACCATATAGATCACACATAATACCGCCAGTGTTCTCACATACCGCCATATAGATCACACATAATACCGCCAGTGTTCTCACATACCGCCATATAGATCACACATAATACCGCCAGTGTTCTCACATACCGCCATATAGATCACACATAATACCGCCAGTGTTCTCACATACCACCATATAGATCACACATAATACCACCAGTGTTCTCACATACCACCATATGCTTCTCACATAATACCGCCATATAGTTCACCCATAATGCCGCCACATAGATCTCACATGTATTGTAAATAAAGACTCGGCCAGAATAAAGTCCTTTATTAATCTTTTTTATACCATACCGAACGCATAATCCTCGACTCCCTCATCTCCCACAACAAAAATAATAAACTACAATGGGAAAAGACACGCAGGGGGGAGAGGAGTGCATAGGAGAGGATTAGATACTGACTGCTGAGCCGTGTATCTAATCCTGTCCTGTGTGATACTGTGCTGCGCCGTGTATCTAATCCTTTCTTGTGTGATACTGTACACAGGACAGGATTAGCTACACAAGACTAGATTAGCTACACAGGACAGAGGTAGCAGTGGTAGATGGTATATAGAGGCAGGCAGCAGTGGTAGATGGTATATAGAGGCAGGCAGCAGTGGTAGATGGTATATAGAGGCAGGCAGCAGTGGTAGGTGGTATATAGAGGCAGGCAGCAGTCGTAGATGGTATATAGAGGCAGGCAGCAGTCGTAGATGGTATATAGAGGCAGGCAGCGGTGGTAGATGGTATATAGAGACAGGCAGCAGTGGTAGATGGTATATAGAGGCAGGCAGCAGTGGTAGGTGGTATACAGAGGCAGGTAGCAGTGGTATATAGGGGCTAGTAGCAGTGGTATATAGGGGCTAGTAGCAGTGGTATATAGGGGCTGGTATATAGGGGCTGGTAGCAGTGGTATATAGGGGCTGGTAGCAGTGGTATATAGGGGCTGGTAGCAGTGGTATATAGGGGCTGGTAGCAGTGGTATATAGGGGCTAGTAGCAGTGGTATATAGGGGCTAGTAGCAGTGGTATATAAGGGCTGGTAGCAGTGGTATATAGGGGCTGGTAGCAGTGGTATATAGGGGCTAGTAGCAGTGGTATATAGGGGCAGGTAGCAGTGGTATATAGGGGCTAGTAGCAGTGGTATATAGTGGCTGGTAGCAGTGGTATATAGTGGCTGGTAGCAGTGGTATATAGGGGCTAGTAGCAGTGGTATATAGGGGCAGGTAGCAGTGGTATATAGGAGCAGGTAGCAGTGGTATATAGGGGCTAGTAGCAGTGGTATATAGGAGCAGGTAGCAGTGGTATATAGGGGCTAGTAGCAGTGGTATATAGTGGCTGGTAGTGGTATATAGGGGCTAGTAGCAGTGGTATATAGGGGCTAGTAGCAGTGGTATATAGGGGCTAGTAGCAGTGGTATATAGGAGCAGGTAGCAGTGGTATATAGGGGCTAGTAGCAGTGGTATATAGGGGCTAGTAGCAGTGGTATATAGGGGCTAGTAGCAGTGGTATATAGGGGCTAGTAGCAGTGGTATATAGGGGCAGGTAGCAGTGGTATATAAGGGCTGGTAGCAGTGGTATATAGGGGCTGGTAGCAGTGGTAGATGCATAAGAAAATAAAAACTCTGTACTTACCTTCAGTCCTCTCCCAGGAAGTGCTGAGTCATGTTCAGGGCAGAGCAGTGTGACGATCTCCCTGCTCTGCTCTGAACGGCAGTGAGCAGTGATTGCAGCCTGTGCTGTAATACTAAGTACAGACTGCAATCACAGCTCCTGGCTGTAGATACTCACCCCGATCCTCGCTCCCAGCAGCAGCTTCTCCCTGGCAGCTCCTGCTATGATCGCACACACTGAGCTGTGTGTGCGATGACAGAGGAAAATAAAAAACAAAATGGCCGCGATCTCCTCTCACAGCTGTGACGTAGCAGCCCAGGGGGCGTGCCCAAGTCACAGCTGAGAGGCAGGAGGAGCGGTCGGAGCCCGACTGTTGGCTCCTATGCCCATGGCTGCCGTAAGTGAGGTGTGCAAGTGTCGTGCCCAGACACTTACACCCACACTAATGAAAATGGCGGCCTCCAGTGGCAAAAGTAAAAATGAATAAATAAAAAAGTATTAAAGTACTACATTTACTTTTGTATTAAAAATAATTGATTATATAATCAATAATTATTAATACAAAAACTAAAATCACGGCACCCTCCCTTTAATGAATAAGGGCCATTTTTCTCGTTAGAGCATCGCCCAGTGTAAATAGATGTGCTGCCGATAGCATGATATGTATGATACAGAATGATCTATTAGTGATAAATTCATGATGGAATTCAGGGTTTGGAGAGTTATGTTGATGTCCCAGAATATGATGACATGATTATATTTGAAATAAATGTTGTTTTATTTTTTAAGAATAAATGTGGATTGTTGTTCATGGAAAAAATAAGACATTCCCTGAAAATAAGCCCTTACCCATCTTTTAGAGCAGAAAATAGTAGAAGACTCTTATTTTTAGAAGTCTTATAAAAAGTCTTATAAGAAGTCTTATTTTCGGAGAAACATGGTAATAAAGTCCTGTAATTACAGCTGCGTGAATCAAATAGTGTGTAGGGATGTACTGTGAATGGCGGTGTCAGGAGACACAAGAATAATGTGAGTTACCAGGCTTATAGAAATAGTGACCAATCTGCTGCTCAACAATGTGTCCTACATGGCAGACAATAATGGCTTCCAATTAGGACGTTGTTGAATTGGAAAGAAGGATGTGTATGCAGCGAAATCTGCTCAGCTGTGAAGGGAAAGCCTGCAGAAAGGTGCTACACATGAAGATCTAGGAACATCCGGGCACATTTACTAGTTCTTAGATTGCTGAAGACTACACTGTCTCCAAATTATCAATGTGCCTCATGCGGCGTGATGCATTTGGTGAATAATTGCACCAATAATTTGCTCCAGGACATATATTGTAGCAGTTCAAGCCATGCTTCCTTTCTTCTAAGTTATAACTCTTTTCTATGGCTCTTATCGAGTCAGTCAAAAAAATGATTAAAACAGTTAAAGATCAACTGCACGTTCTCAAATTTTTTTTAGCCCCTTTCTGCCATTGGCCATACTATCCCCGTATCCTGTCCATGTGACATGGGACTTAATTCCCATGGACGGGATAGTACGTTATATGTGATCAGCTGCGCTCGCGACCGGGTGTCAGCTGATTATCACAGCTGACATCCGGCACTATGTGCCAGGAGCGGTCACGGACCGCTCCCGACACATTAACTCCCGGAACACTGCGATCAAACATGATCGCAGTGTTCTGGTGGCATAAGGAAGCATCGTGCAGGGTGGGGGCTCCCTCTGTGCTTCCCTGAGACCTGCAGAACAATGCGTCTCCTCCTGTTTCCTCCATGCAGGCCCCCGGATCCAAGATGGCCGCTGGGGTCATTCCGGGTCCTGCAGGGAGGCGGCTTGCCAGTGCCTGCTGAGAGCAGGTGCCGTCAAGCCTTCTGCACTGCCTGTCAGTTCACTGATCTGACACAGTGCTCTGCAAAGTGTCAGATCAGCGATCTGACTTTATGCAGTGATGTCCCACCCTGGGACAATGTAAAAAAGTAAAAAAATATTACACTGTTTAAAAATATAAAAATATTTAAAAAAAATTCCTAAATAAAGAAAATTAAATAAAATAAATATTGTTCCAATAAATACATATCTTTATGTAAATAAAAAAAAAACAATAAAAGTACACATTTGGTATTGCCGCGTCCGAATCGACCCGACCTATAAAACTGTCCCACTAGTTAAGCCCTTCAGTGAATACCGTAAAAAAAAAGAGGCAAAAAACAATGCTTTATCATCATACCGCCGAACAAAAAGTGGAATAACACGCGATCAAAAAGACGGCTAGAAATAACCATGGTACCACTGAAAATGTCATCTTGTCCCGCAAAAACCGAGCCGCCATACAACGTCATCAGCGAAAAAATAAAAAAGTTATAGCCATCAGAATAAAGAGATGCAAAAATAATTATTTTTTATATAAAATAGTTTTTATTGTATAAAAGCACCAAAGATATAAATGAGGTATCGCTGTAATCGTACTGACCTGTACTGCTTTATCAATTTTACCACACGTGGGACGAAATAAACGCCCCCCCCCCCAAAAGAAATTCATGAATTGCTGGTTTTTGTTCATTCTGCCTAACAAAAATCAGAATAAAAAGCGATCAAAAAATTTCATGTGCCCGAAAATGGTACCAATAAAAACGTCAACTCGTCACGCAAAAAACAAGACCTCACATGACTCTGTGGACCAAAATATGGAAAAATTATAGCTCTCAAAATGTGGTGACGCAAAAACTATTTTTTGCAATAAAAAGCATCTTTTAGTGTGTGACAGCTGCCAAACATAAAAACCCACTATAAATAGTAAATCAAAGCCCCCTTTATCACCGCCTTAGTTATGGAAAAATAATAAAATAAAAAAATGTATTTATTTCCATTTTCCCCATTAGAGTTAGGGTTGGGGCTAAAGTTAGGGTTAGGGTTGGGGCTAAAGTTAGGGTTGGGGCTACAGTTAGGGTTAGGGTTGGGGCCAGAGTTGGGGTTAGGGTTTGGATTATGTTTACGGTTGGGTTAGGGGTGTGTCAGGGTTAGGGTTATGGTTAGGGGTGTGTTGGGGTTGGGATTAGGGTTAGGGTTGTGTTCAGGTTAGGGGTGTGGTTAGGGTTAGGGGTGTGTTGGGGTTAGGGATGTGGTTAGGGTTGGGATTAGGGTTAGAGGTGTGTTGGGGTTAGGGTTGGAGTTAGAATTCTGGAGTTTCCACTGTTTAGGCACATCAGGGGCTCATGACTTCCGATCTCAATTCCATCCAATTCTGCGTTGAAAAAATAAAACTGTGCTCCTTCCCTTCTGAGCTCTGCCTTGCGCCCAAACAGTGGTTCCCCCCCACATATGGGTTATCAGCGTACTCAGGACAAATTGGACAACAACTTTTGGGGTCCAATTTCTCCTGTTACCCTTGGGAAAATAAAAAATTTGGGGTGAAAAGATCATTTTTGCAAAAAAATTATTTTTTATTTTCACGGCTCTGTGTTATAAACTGTAGTGAAACACTTGGGGGTTCAAAGTTCTCACAATACATCCAGATAAGTTCCTTGGGGGGTCTAGTTTCCAATATGTTGTAACTTGTGGTGGATTTCTACTGTTCAGGTACATAAGGGGCTCTGCAAACACAAGGTGACGCCCGATGACCATTCCATCTAAGTCATTCCAAAACGGCGCTCCTTCCCTTCCAACATATGCCATGCGCCCAAACGGTGGTTCCCCCCCACATATGGGGTATCGGCGTACTGAGGACAAATTAGACAACAACATTTGGGGTCCAATTTCTCCTTTTACCCTTGGTAAAATAAAAATTTGGGGGCTAAAAAATAATTTTTGTGGAAAATTTTTTTTTTATTTTCACGGTTCTGCGTTATAAACTGTAGTGAAACACTTGGGGGTTCAAAGTTCTCACAACACATCTAGATAAGTTCCTTAGGGGGTCTACTTTCCAAAATAATGTCACTTGTGGGGGTTTCCACTGTTTAGGCACATCAGGGGCTCTCCAAACGCAACATGGCGTCCTATCTCAATTCCAGCCAATTTTGCATTGGAAAGTCAAACGGCACTCCTTCACTTCCGAGCTCTGCCATGCGCCCAAACAGTGGTTTACCCCCACATATGGGGTATCTGCGTACTCAGAACAAATTGTACAACAACTTTTGGGGTCCAATAAAACAAGTTGGATCTGAAGTAAATTTTTTGTGAAAAAAGTTAAATGTTCATTTTTTTTAACCCCTTCCCGACCTTTGACGCCACGTAGGCGTCATGAAAGTCGGTGCCAATCCGACCCATGACGCCTATGTGGCGTCATGGAAAGATCGCATCCCTGCAGATCAGGTGAAAGGGTTAACTCCAATTTCACCCGATCTGCAGGGACAGGGGGAGTGGTAGTTTAGCCCAGGGGGGGGTGCCTTCACCCCCTCGTGGCTACGATCGCTCTGATTGGCTGTTGAAAGTGAAACTGCCAATCAGAGCGATTTGTAATGTTTCACCTATTATAACGGGTGAAATATTACAATCCAGCCATGGCCGATGCTGCAATATCATCGGCCATGGCTGGAAATACTAATGTGCCCCCACCCCACCGGTCGCCCCCCCAGCCCCCCGATCTGGCCGGTACACTGCTCCGGCTCCCCTCCATCCAGTGCTCCGCTCCCCCCCGTGCTCTTGTCCGCTCCCCCCGTGCTCCAATCACCCCCCCGTGCTCCAATCACCCCCCCGTGCTCCGTTCCACCCCCCCGTGCTCCGTTCCAGCCCACCCGTGCTCCGTTCCACGCCCCCGTGCTCCGTTCCACACCTGCCACGCTCCGATTCCCCCCCCCGTGCGCCGAATCCCCCCCCCCGTGGTCCCCCCCCACCCCATCATACTTACCGATCCTGCCGGGGTCCCGTCCGTCTTCTCCCTGGGCGCCGCCATCTTCCAAAATGGCGGGCGCATGCGCAGTGCGCCCGCCGAATCTGCCGGCCGGCAGATTCGTTCCAAAGTGCATTTTGATCACTGAGATAGATTATATCTCAGTGATCAAAATAAAAAAAATAATAAATGACCCCCCCCTTTGTCACCCCCATAGGTAGGGACAATAAAAAAATAAAGAAATTTTTTTTTTTCCACTAATGTTAGAATAGGGTTAGGGGTAGGGTTAGGGCTAGGGTTAGGGTTAGGGGTAGGGTTAGGGTTAGGGTTTCGGTATGTGCACACGTATTCTGGTCCTCTGCGGATTTTTCCGCTGCAGATTTGATAAATCCGCAGTGCTAAACCGCTGTGGATTTATGGCGGATTTACCGCGTTTTTTTCTGCGCATTTCACTGCGGTTTTACAATTGCGATTTTCTATTTGAGCAGTTGTAAAACCGCTGCGGAATCCGCACAAAGAAGTGACATGCTGCGGAATGTAAACCGCTGCGTTTCCGTGCAGTTTTTCCACAGCATGTGTACAGCGATTTTTGTTTCCCATAGGTCTACATTGAACTGTAAACTCATGGGAAACTGCTTCGGATCTGCAGCGTTTTCCGCAGTGTGCACATACCTTTAGAATTAGGCTATGTGCACACGGTGCGGATTTGGCTGCGGATTGGCCGCTGCGGATTCGCAGCAGTATTCCATCAGTTTTACAGTACCATGTAAACATATGAAAAACCAAATCCGCTGTGCCCATGGTGCAGAAAATACCGCGCGGAAACGCTGCGTTGTATTTTCCGCAGCATGTCAATTCTTTGTGCGGATTCCGCGGCGTTTTACACCTGTTCCTCAATAGGAATCCGCAGGTGAAATCCGCACAAAAAACACCGGAAATCCGCGGAAAATCCGCAGGTAAAACGCAGTGCCTTTTACCCGCGGATTTTTCAAAAATGGTGCGGAAATATCTCACACGAATCCGCAACGTGGGCACATAGCCTTAGGGTTAGGGTTGGAATTAGGGTTGTGGTTAGGGTTATGATTAGGGTTATGGCTACAGTTGGGATTAGGGTTAGGGGTGTGTTGGGGTTAGTGTTGGAGGTAGAATTGAGGGGTTACCACTGTTTAGGCACATCAGGGGTCTCCAAACGCAACATGGCGCCACCATTGATTCCAGCCAATCTCGTATTCAAAAAGTCAAATGGTGCTCCCTCAATTCCGAGCCCCGACGTGTGCCCAAACAGTGGTTTACCCCCACATATGGGGTATCAGTGTACTCAGGATAAACTGCGCAACAATTACTGGGGTCCAATTTCTCCTGTTACACTTGTGAATCTAAAAAAATGCTTGCTAAAACATCATTTTTGAGGAAAGAAAAATGATTTTTTATTTTCACGGCTCTGCGTTGTAAACGTCTGTGAAGCACTTGGGGGTTCAAAGTGCTCACCACATATCTAGATAAGTTCCTTGGGGGGTCTTGTTTCTAAAATGTGGTCACTTGTGGGGGGTTTCTACTGTTTAGGCACACCAGGGGCTCTGCAAACGCAATGTGACGCCCGCAGACCATTCCATCAAAGTCTGCATTTCAAAACGTCACTACTTCACTTCCGAGCCCCAACGTGTGCCCAAACAGTGGTTTACCCCCACATATGGGGTATCACCGTACTCCGGAGAAACTGGACAACAAATATTGGGGTCAAATTTCTCCTGTTACCCTTGGGAAAATTAAAAAATTCTGGGCTAAATAATTATTTTTGAGGAAAGAAAACGTATTTATTATTTTCACGGCTCTGCATTATAAACTTCTATGAAGCACTTGGGGGTTCAAAGTGCTCACCACACATCTAGATAAGTTCCTTTGGGGGTCTAGTTTCCAAAATGGGGTCACTTGTTGGGGGTTTCTACTGTTAAGCCACATCAGGGGCTCTGCAAACGCAACGTGACGCCCACAGAGCATTCCATCAAAGTCTGCATTTCAAAACGTCACTACTTCACTTCCGAGCCCCGGCATGTGCCCAAACAGTGATTTACCCCCACATATGGGGTATCAGCGTACTCAGGAGAAACTGGACAACAACTTTTGGGGTCAAATTTCTCCTGTTACCCTTGGGAAAATAAAAAATTGCAGGCTAAAAGATCATTTTTGAGAAAATAATTTTTTTATTTTATTTTCATGGCTCTGCGTTATAAACTTCTGTGAAGCACTTGGGGGTTCAAAGTCCTCACCACACATCTAGATTAGTTCCTTTGGGGGTCTAGTTTCCAAAATGGGGTCATTTCTGGGGGATCTCCAATGTTTAGGCACACAGGGGCTCTCCAAACGTGACATGGTGTCCGCTAATGATTGGAGCTAATTTTTCATTTAAAAAGCCAAATGGCGTGCCATCCCTTCCGAGCCCTGCCGTGCGCCCAAACAGTGGTTTACCCCCACATATGGTGTATCAGCGTACTCAGGACAAACTGGACAACAATATTTGGGGTCCAATTTCTCCTATTATCCTTGGCAAAATAGGAAATTCCAGGCTAAAAAATCATTTTTGAGGAAAGAAAAATTATTTTTTATTTTCATGGCTCTGCGTTATAAACTTCTGTGAAGCACCTGGGGGTTTAAAGTGCTCAATATGTATCTAGATAAGTTCCTTGGGGGGTCTAGTTTCCAAAATGGGGTCACTTGTGGGGGAGTTCCAATGTTTAGGCACACAGGGGCTCTCCAAACGCGACATGGTGTCCGCTAACAATTGGAGCTAATTTTCCATTCAAAAAGTCAAATGGCGCGCCTTCCCTTCCGAGCCCTGCCGTGTGCCCAAACAGTGGTTTATCCCCACATATGAGGTATCGGCGTACTCGGGAGAAATTGCCCAACAAATTTTATGATCCATTTTATCCTACTGCCCATGTGAAAATGAAAAAATTGAGGCGAAAAGAATTTTTTTGTGAAAAAAAAAGTACTTTTTCATTTTTACAGATCAATTTGTGAAGCACCTGAGGGTTTAAAGTGCTCACTAGGCATCTAAATAAGTTCCTTGGGGGGTCTAGTTTCCAAAATGGGGTCACTTGTGGGGGAGCGCCAATGTTTAGGCACACAGGAGCTATCCAAACGCGACATGGTGTCCGCTAAAGAGTGGAACCAATTTTTGATTCAAAAAGTCAAAATGGCGCTCCTTCCCTTCCAAGCCCTGCCATGCGCCCAAACAGTGGTTTACCCCCACATATGAGGTATCAGCGTACTCAGGACAAATTGGACAACAACTTTCGTGGTTCAGTTTCTCCTTTTACCATTGGGCAAATAAAAAAATTGTTGCTAAAAGATAATTTTTGTGACTAAAAAGTTAAATGTTCATTTTTTCCTTCCATGTTGCTTCTGCTGCTGTGAAGCACCTGAAGGGTTAATAAACTTCTTGAATGTGGTTTTGAGTACCTTGAGGGGTGCAGTTTTTAGAATGGTGTCACTTTTGGGTATTTTCAGCCATATAGACCCCTCAAACTGACTTCAAATGTGAGGTGGTCCCTAAAAAAAATGGTTTTGTAAATTTCGTTGTAAAATTGACAAATCGCTGGTCAAATTTTAACCCTTATAACTTCCTAACAAAAAAAAAATTTTGTTTCCAAAATTGTGCTGATGTAAAGTAAACATGTGGGAAATGTTATTTATTAACTATTTTGTGTCACATATCTCTCTGGTTTAACAGAATAAAAATTCAAAATGTGAAAATTGCGAAATTTTCAAAATTTTCGCCAAATTTCCGTTTTTATCACAAATAAACGCAGAATTTATTGACCTAAATTTACCACTAACATGAAGCCCAATATGTCACGAAAAAACAATCTCAGAAACGCTAGGATCCGTTGAAGCGTTCCTGAGTTATTACCTCATAAAGGGACACTGGTCAGAATTGCAAAAAACGGCAAGGTCTTTAAGGTCAAAATAGGCTGGGTCATGAAGGGGTTAAATATTCCAAAAGTTCCGGTGAAGCACCTGAAGGGTTAAGAAATTTTTTAAATGTGGTTTTGAGCACCTTGAGGGGTGCAGTATTTCAAATGGTGTCACACTTGGGTATTTTATATCATATAGACCCCTCAAAGTGACTTCAAATGTGATGTGGTCCCTAAAAATAAAATGGTGTTGTAAAAATGAGAAATTGCTGGTCAACTTTTAACCCTTATAGCTCCCTAACAAAAAAAATTGGTTCCAAAATTGTGCTGATGTAAAGTAGACATGTGAATGTTACTTATTAAGTATTTTGTGTGACATATCTCTATGATTTAAAGGCATGAAAATTCAAAGTTGGAAAATTGCAACATTTTCAAAATTTTCGCCAAATTTCCATTTTTTTCACAAATAAACGCAAGTAATGTCGAGGAAATGTTACCACTAACATGAAGTACAATATGTCGTGAGAAAACAATATCAGATTCACCGGGATCCATGCAAGCGTTCCAGAGTTATAACCTCATAAAGGGACATGCAAACCACCCTTGGGTGTTAAGGGGTTAAAGATTTTCACCAACACACTTTTCAGTCAAAAAAACTTAGAAATGTTCAGCTCTGGAGGCAGGGGCCCCATTTGAACCTGTATTTACAGCAGAGTACGTATTCAATAGAAAGCATAGACTTCGTACTCTTCCCCTTGTATTGAATCTGTACTCAGTTCTTTGAGCAAACTCAGAAAGCAGCTGTGTGCTCCTGTCTCCTGCGCACTTCTTTGGGGTCTTTTGAGTAATTGATGGGGGTCTTAGACCCCAGACCCCAGCTGATTTTCATATATTTAAAGTACCTGCAGAATATAAAAGAAAATTGTTGAAAGTTGACTTCTTTATAAATGTGGTACAAGCCATGTCCACTGTTTTATGACACCAATTCTTGCATATTTAGCATAGTAAATATCCATCACTCCGCTTTAGGCTATGTGCACACTTTGCGGATTCCACTGCGGATTTTTCCGCAGCGGAATTCCAAAATCCGCAGTGAAAACCCGTTGCGGTTTTTACTGCGGATTTATCGCGGTTTTTACTGCGGTTTCTTATGCGGATTTTCATCTGCAGTTTCCTATTGGAGCAGGTGAAAATCCGCAGAGAAGAAGTGACATGCTGCGGAATGTAATCCGCAGCGTTTCCGCACGGTTTTTTCCGCAGCATGTGCACAGCGTTTTTTGTTTCCCATAGGTTTACATTGTACTGTAAACTCATGGGAAACTGCTGCGGATCCGCAGCGGTCAAATCCGCTGCGGATCCGCAGCAAAATCCGCAAAGTTTGAACATAGCCTTAGACTTTGTAAGCTTGGAAGCCTTGATGCTAGGGAGCACAGTGGTAATGTGTGGACACCTACTTCAGTGAGATAGTTGAAGAGTAAGGGTACATTTCCAAGATGAGTTTTTGATGCTGCTTATTTATTTTTATAAAAAACGCAGAATCTTACAGTTCCAGCAAAGTGGATGGGATTTCAAGAAATCTTATGCCCACTATTGTTCACGCTATATAAAGTGACCTGTGGTACACGTTTGAAAACCGCGATATTTCAATTTCTCTTACGACTATGCTGAGTTTTGTGTGCTGATTTTCCCCATAGACTTGCATTAGATGAGAAAAATCCACAGGTAATAAACACCTACCGTATATACTCGAGTATAAGCCGACCCCCCTAATTTTGCCACAAAAAACTGGGAAAACTTATTGACTTGAGTATAAGCCTAGGGTGGAAATGCAGCATTTACCGGTGAATTTCAAAAATAAAAATAGATCATTATTTCCCCATAGCTGTGCCACATAGTGTTCTGCACCGTTCATTATTTCCCCATAGCTGTGCCATATAGTGCTCTGCACCGTTCATTATTTCCCCATAGCTCTGCCATATAGTGCTCTGCGCCGTTCATTATTGCCCTACAGCTGTGCCCCATATAGTGCTCTGCACCGTTCATTATTGCCCTATAGCTGTGCCCCATATAGTGCTCTGTACCGTTCATATTGCCCCATAGCTGTGCCATATAGTGCTCTGCACCGTTCATTATTGCCTTATAGCTGTGCCATATAGTGCTCTGCACCGTTCATTATTGCCCTATAGCTGTGCCATATAGTGCTCTGCACTGTTCATTATTTCCCCATAGCTGTGCCATATAGTGCTCTGCACCGTTCATATTGCCCCATAGCTCTGCCATATAGTGTTCTGCACCGTTCATTATTGCCCCATAGCTGTGCCATATAGTGCTCTGCACCGTTCATTATTGCCCCATAACTGTGCCATATAGTGCTCTGCACCGTTCATATTTCCCCATAGCTGTGCCCCATATAGTGCTCTGCACCGTTCATATTTCCCCATAGCTGTGTCATATAGTGCTCTGCACCGTTCATATTTCCCCATAGCTGTGTCATATAGTGCTCTGCACCGTTCATTATTGCCCCATAGCTGTGCCATATAGTGCTGTGCACCGTTCATATTTCCCCATAGCTGTGCCCCATATAGTGCTCTGCACCGTTCATATTTCCCCATAGCTGTGCCATATAGTGCTCTGCACCGTTAATTCTTGCCCCATAGCTGTGCCATATAGTGCTCTGCACCATTCATTATTGTCCCATAGCCGTGCCATATAGTGCTCTGCACCATTCATATTTCCCCGTAGCTGTGCCATATAGTGCTCTGCACCGTTCATTATTGTCCCATAGCCGTGCCATATAGTGCTCTGCACCGTTCATATTTCCCCATAGCTGTGCCCCATATAGTGCTCTGCGCCGTTCATTATTGTCCCATAGCCGTGCCATATAGTGCTCTGCACCGTTCATATTTCCCCGCAGCTGTGCCATATAGTGCTCTGCACCGTTCATTATTGTCCCATAGCCGTGCCATATAGTGCTCTGCACCGTTCATATTTCCCCATAGCTGTGCCATATAGTGCTCTGCACCGTTCATTATTGTCCCATAGCCGTGCCATATAGTGCTCTGCACCGTTCATATTTCCCCATAGCTGTGCCATATAGTGCTCTGCACCGTTCATATTTCCCCATAGCTGCCATATAGTGCTCTGCACCGTTCATATTTCCCCATAGATGCTCCACATAAATCTGTGCCGCTGCTGCTGCTGCAATAATAATAAAAAAAAAAACACATACTCACCTCTCTTGCTTGCAGCTCCCAGCGTCCGGTCCCGGCGTCTCTCCGCACTGACTGATCAGGCAGAGGGCGCCGCGCCCACTATATGCGTCATCGCGCCCTCTGACCTGCACAGTCAGTGCGGAGCGGCGCCGGGAAGATGGAGCGGCGCCCGGCGGCTGGAACGGGGACAGGTGAATATGACATACTTACCTGGTCCCGGTGTCTGGCTCCATCTCCCGGACAGCTGGTCTTCGGTGCCGCAGCCTCTTCCTCTATCAGCGGTCACCGTTACCGCTGATTAGAGAAATGAATAGGCGGCTCCACCCCTATGGGAGGTGAAGCCGTCTATTCATTTCTCTAATGAGCGGTCCCACGTGACCGCTGAAGAGGGGAAGAACTGCAGCACCGAAGACCGTGGGATGGCAGCGGGAGCGCCAGGATCGCTGGAAGCAGGTAAGTATGCCTCAGCGCCCTCACCCCCTCACCCGCCGACCCTGCCACCCACCTTGACTTGAGTATAAGCCGAGAGGGGCACTTTCAGCCCAAAAATTTGGGCTGAAAATCTCGGCTTATACTCGAGTATATACGGTATGTGTTTTTAGTGCGTTTCTTTTGTGGAATTGCATTAAAAATGCTTATAATCCATGTAGCAATAAAGTGCTATAAAAACCATATACCGTATCAAAAACAGAGCAGTTTAATCTAAAACATGACATATCAAAAAGGGACAAAAACCACAGCGTTAAAAACTTACTTAAAAAAGCGCACTCAAAGGGGATGCAACCTCAGAAAGTCGCCCAATACTTATCGTGGGAACATGGACTAAGGAAGCCCATATAGTTAGATCAAAGTTGTATTAAATGGCCAATTTCACCCAGAACGAACGATCATCTGCTAGTTTGGTGAAACGTTCCTTTGGACGAACGACCAATCAATGATCATTCATAATCGTTGCAAAAAAAAAAAAAAAGGTTGGCATGTGTTTGGAGCCATCAGCGAGCAATTAATTTTCATCTAAGGCTACTTTCACACTAGCGTCGGACTCGGCCCGTCGCAGTGCGTCGGGCCGAGGTTCCGACGCTAGCAGTGAATGCGCCGCACAACGGAGGCAGCGGATGCATTTTTCCTGCGCATCTGCTGACCCATTGTAAGGTGCGGGGAGGTGGGGGCGGAGTTCCAGCCGCGCATGCACGGTCGGAAAAAGCGGTCTGTCGGCAGCAAAAAACGTTACACGTAACGTTTTTTGCTCCCGGCGGTTCGCCACAACACGGCGCAACCGTCGCAAGACGGTTCCGACGTGTTGCAGTGCGTCGCAATGCGTCGCTAATGTTAATCTATGGGGCAAAAACGCATCCTGCAAACAACTTTGCAGGATGCGTTTTTCCCATAAACGACGCATTGCGACGTATTGCAAAAAACGCCAGTGTGAAAGTAGCCTAATGTGCATGAGGGCTTGAACAACAACAATGCTGGAATCAACACGCGTTTTCTACCTTGGCTTATTCTGTATGTCTGCTGCTTAATATTTGAACGAATGAGTCATAAAGTTAGAAGCGTTGAAAATCACTATTAAGGAGCTTCAAATTAGTCATTAGAACTGTAAGACAAAGGGAGATTTCAGCCTCCACTCCCTACAAGTGATTTATTCTCCGCTAAGATCTTCCTTTTGTGGGGATGCAATGCTAATCAGTACAGGGCAGATGGCAATCAATATTGCAGCACATTAGAGCTGATTGCAACAGAAGTCCAACTGGCACTTCTTTATCTTATTTCTAAAACTTGTGCTGTGCCTGCTGTCTGAGCGCCATGGTGCTGATACACAGCACAGCACTGCTTCACTCCATTTCATTTTCCATGCGCTGCACCTTTCAGCGTGCTGTTTGTCCATGATCCTTTTTAAATTGCAGATCACTTTAAGCTGATTACTATATAATTTGCTCTAGAGTAGGCTGAGGTCTTAATATGGACAATATATTACCTTTCTCTGTTGACTCTGTGTATTTCATTTTTTTTTTTCCTTGTAGATGTTAGAAGCTATCCGTCTCAAGCCGGCAATAAAAATAGAGACAAAGCTATTGTGAAAAGGTGCCAACCAAAAAACATATACCGTATTTTTCGGATTATAAGACGCACTTTTGTTCCCCCAAATTTTAGGGGAAAGTGGGTGGTGCATCTTATAATCCGAATCTGTGTGCTGTGCTGTAGAGGGGGGGTGGGGGGGGTGGTGGTGGTGGCGGCTCTGAAGTAGTGTCAGGGGGCTGGAGTGGGCTGGCTGCAGAGACAGCAGGAGGTCCTGTGCTCCCACTCATTAGCCTCATGTAATATTCACTACACCCACTTTCCATCACCTCGGGGCTGAAGGCGTGTCGAGTTGCTTGACAGGGGAGCAGTGCATTCTGCAAGTGCCTGCACTCCCCCCCATGAATATGCCCCCCCGGTCACTCTATATGCCCCTTGCTGGCACACACATCGCCACCCCTCTCTCTATATTCCCCCTGCACACACATGGCCCCCCCAGTCACTACATGCCCCCCTGCAGGCACGCACATGATAAAATAACAAACACTTAACTCACCTTCTGATGATGGCTCTGTGCTCCCAGTTCTCCCGTGGCTCTTCCTGTGTGTGTCGACATCCGATCATGTGATCGGCACAGCACAGTGATGTCATCACTATGTGCCCAGGTCACATGATCTGATGACTGCGAAACAGGAAGTGCAACCGAGGAGCTGGGAGCATGGAGCCATCATCAGAAGGTGAGTTAAGTGTTTATTTTATCATGTGAGTGACTGGGGGGCCATGTGTGTGCCAGCAGGGGGGGCATATATAGAAAGGGGGGGCCATGTGCATGCCAGCAGGGGGCTTATAGTGACGGGGGGCCATATCCAGGATGAGATGGGGGGGGGCAGTGTGCCAGCAGCACAGGGGGGCAGTGTGCCAGCAGCACAGGGGGGCAGTGTGCCAGCAGCACATGGAGGGTAGTGTGCCAGCAGCAGCCCAGAGGGGCAGGTGTGCCTTCAGCACAGGACAGGGGGGGCAGGTGTGCCAGCAGCACAGGGGGGTCAGTTTGCCAGCAGCACGGGGGGGCAGTGGCCCGGGGGGGGAGTGTGTCAGCAGTGGCCCAGGGGGGCAAGTGTGCCAGCAGCACAGGGGGGCAGTGTGCCAGCAGCGGACTGGGGGGGCAGGTGTGCCTGCAGCACAGAGGGGTCAGTGTGCCAGCAGCACAAGGGGGGCAGTGTACCAGCAGCACAGGGGGGGCAGTGTGCCAGCAGCGGCCCGGGGGTGCAGGTGTGCCAGCAGCACAGGGGGGGAGTGTGTCAGCAGCGGCCCAGGGGGGCAGGTGTGCCAGCAGCGACCCGGGGGAGGGCAGGTGTGCCAGCAGCACAGGGGGTCAGTGTGCCAGCAGCGGCCCGGGGGGGGCAGGTGTGCCAGCAGCGGCCCACGGGGGCAGGTGTGCCAGCAGCACAGGGGGACAGTGTGCCAGCAGCACAGGGAGGCAGTGTGCCTGCAGCACAGGGGGGCAGTGTACCAGAGGCACACGGGTGGGGCAGTGTGCCAGCAGCGGCCCGGGGGGGGACAGGTGTGCCAGCAGCACGGGGGAGGGGGCAGTGTGCCAGCAGCACAGGGAGACCATGTGCCAGCAGCACAGGGGGGGCAGTGTGCCAGCAGCACAGGGGGGCCGTGTGCCAGCAGCACAGGGAGGCATTTTGTCAGCAGCTCAGGGGGGCAATGTGCCAGCACCACAGGGGGGCAGTGTGCCAGCAGCACGGGGGCAATGTGCCAGCAGCACAAGGGGGAAATGTGCCAGTATGCCAGGAGCACGGGGGGCAATGTGACAGCATCACAAGGAGGAAATGTGCAAGTGTGCCAGCAGCACGGGGGGGGGGGGGGGGAGCTTTAGGCATATGCCAGATTGGGGGTTATATAGATTCCAGGATGAGGGACATATATATGATTTGTAAGACGGACACTGGCATTATAAAACACCCCCATTTAACATTAAATTATTTTTTTCTCTTTTTCTTCACCAAATTTAGGGGTGCGTCTTATAATCAGGTGCGTCTTATAAAGCGAAAAATACGGTAACTCGAAAAACTATAAGGTTGCACCTTGAAATACTGTAAAACTTTGAAACTGCATAACGGCCATAGAAAATGGGCAAAAGGAAAAAATAATGTATATATGAAATATTAATCTGCAAAATTGCTATGAAAAATTAGAGTTAAAAAGAAGGTACTTGGCGCATAGATACACGTGGTCAAAATTGTACCCTTCGCTTAATGACAGAAAAACCCACATTGGTCACAGAAATAACTTGAATTTGACAAAAGTTATAATAAATAAAATAATCTATGAAAATGAACAAATGAAAGTCAGACACTTCTTTTCAACCATGCTTCCACAGAATTTAACAAATATAAAACTTATGAAATAGGCCTGTACAGAAATGAAGGTACCTTTAACTTAATATTTTGTTGCATGACCTTTTGAGGCAATCACTGCAAACGATTCCTGTAACGGTCAATGAGACTTCTGCACCTCTCGACAGGTATTTTGGCCCACTCCTCAAGAGCAAACTGCTCCAGTTGTCTCGTGTTTGAAGGCTGCCTTTTCCAGACCGCATGTTTCAGCTCTTTCCAAAGATGCTCATTAGGATTTATGTTAGGACTCATAGAAGGTCACTTCAGAATAGTCCAATGTTTTCCTCTTAGCCATTCTTGGGTGTTTTTAGCTGTGTGTTTTGGGTCATTATCCTGTTGCAAGACCCATGACCTGTGACTGAGACAAAGCTTTCTGATGGTGGGTAGCCCATTTCTCTTTAGAATCCCTTGATAGTCTTGAGATTTCATTGTGCCCTGCACAGATTCTAGACACCCTGTGCCAGATGCAGCAAAGCAACCCCAGAACATAAAAGAGCCTCCTCTATGTTTCACAGTGGGGACAGTGTTATTTTTGTCTCATCTGTCCATAAGACATTCTCCCAGAAGCTTTGTGGCTTGCCATCATGTAGTTTGGCAAATTCCAGTCCGGCTTTTTAATGATTTTTTTCAATAATGGTGTCCTACTTGGTCATCTCCCATGAAGTCCACTTTAGCTCATACAACGATGGATGGTGCGATCTGGCACTGATGTTCCTTGAGCTTGAAGTTCACCTGTAATCTGTTTAGAAGTTTTTCTGGGCTCTTTTGTTACCATTTGTATTATCTGTCTCTTTGATTTGTCATCAATTTTCCTCCTGCGGCCACATCCAGGGAGGTTGGCTACAGTACCATGGATCTTAAATTTCTGAATAATATGTGCAACTGTAGTCACAGGAACATCAAGCTGCTTGGAGATGGTCTTATACGATTTACCTTTAACATGTTAATTAGTGTACACGCTGTGATTTAACATGTCCCCTTTGTCACGTTATTTACAGGGGCACCATCATTTCTGTCCAGGCCTATTTCATGAGTTTTATTTTTTTTTATTCTGTGGAAGCATGGTTGACAAGCAGTGTCTGACCTTCATTTATTCATTTTCATAGATTTTTTTATAATTACTTTTGTCAAATTCAAGTTATTTCTCTCACCATTGTGGGTTTTTTTGTCATTAAGCGAGGGGTACCAACAATTTTGACCATGTGTGTATATGTGAGCCCAACTACCACGTCAAGGCATCCTTCAAAGCTGGGTCCTATTCCTGATATGTCCCCTCTCCTGGCACCTGTTCACACTAGCTTAGATGTGCTGGTCCTTTTTCTCTTTGTATCAAACCCTTTTTGGACATGTGTACTCCTGCTTCTATTAGCCACAGGTGATTTTTAAGTAGTTAGCTGGTCCTTTCCTGCCCCTTAACTTGTAGGCTTTTTTTTTTTTTACCCAGGAGAGGTGACATATTAGGACAGGGACCCAGACGCCATGACGTTGGCTGTTGGGCTCACATACATTAGCCAATCTATGCGCTAAGTACCTTCTTTTTTACTGTAATTATTCAAGCAATTTTGCAGATTAGTATTTCATATATACAGTGTACAGCGTTTTTTCCTTTTTCCCATTTTCTTTGGCAGTAATGCAGAAATTTTCTTTTTGTAATTCATGTTGCAACATTATAGTTTTTCAAGTTAAGCCGGAAATACAAATTGGATGGCTGTTGGATGAGCAACAGCTGGCACTCTCATACACAGGAGCACTCGTTCAGCTGAGCGCTCCTCTGTTCTCTAAGAGAAATCCGCTGGCTGACATGTCTCCAGAGGAACAATGCCCGAAATCGGACATGCCCAATCGACACTTGCCCTGGCAATCAGTTGGCCAGCACCTCCATGCACATTAGATCGTCAGCCAGAACTTTCGATGTCGGTGGGTTCGACTAACATTAATCTAATCTGTATAGGGGCTTTAAAGTTGCATTCACCATCCGTGTTAAGTGTCAGTGTGCTGCCTGATATTTTTATTTTTTTTAAAATCTGAGCACACAGACCCACTGAGTACATCCTATTCGGATCCTCTAAATCAATGTAAATAGGACTGAATCTGAGTTTCACAGATCTAATTATTGGATTGATCTTTTTAACGCAATTAATCCATGCAACTAAATAGGTTCTTGTAGTGTTTGAGAAAAAAATCTGGCAGCACTCGGACATTTCACACAGGCTTGCTTGGACTGGTCGACAGAAGAACAGGAGAATTCTCCGGTGGGCCCCGTGTAAGAGCCAGGTACCACCCCCTTACATGAGCAGTACTTGGCACAATATACATGAATCACTATGTACAGACAAAGGCGGTATCTTATTCATTTATCAGTCTATCCAGTTCATTGTTCTATACATTTGTGAATGAGGACAATGTCACATTTGTATGTAGCTGAATAGTGGGATCCTGGAGTTGGTTATTGGTGCACCTTAATACAGTTAAAGGGGTTTTTCACGTCTGGAGACAAATTATTTACCGTACTTATTTTCTCTTAAATGCATGTATTTGGGGCTAAAAATTATTTTTGAAATCATGTTTCATTAAAAATATTGCACTGTTTGGCTTTTTCAGGTTTTTTTTTCCCCACGTACGTTTAATTTTGATGTGCTCTGTGGTCATAAATCAGCTGAGAGATACTAAAAAAAGAGAGATGACGGTTACAAATACTTCCATTGGTCAGGCCACTATCGGTGAGTGCAACATGGGGACAGCAGAACGCAACTGATGCAATATTTTTATTAAAACCCAATTACAAAAATGAGTCTTGGCTAAAAAATACATTTAAGTAAGAAAAAATATTGTACCCAAGGTGGACAATCCTTTCAATTGAATTCCACTGAGAAGTATCCCTCCTATTTGATTATGTATATGTGTGTGCCATTAATATGCATCTATTGTTTTCTGAATACTTTTTAGGAGGAGTGGATTCCTATGGTTGTCATCTCTGGACATTTCAACAGTGTTCAGGGTCTCCGATGGGATCCCGATGGAGAATTTATAATAACAGTAGGTGCTGACCAAACTACCAGACTCTTTGCTCCTTGGAAAAGAAGTGACCAAGCAGAGGTATTTCATTATTTTAATTGAAGAAGTTTTCTAAAATTCTAATTTGTGTGTTATTTATTGGCAGACTATCTTCTGACTTTTGGTGTTTTTTTTTTTGTAAGAAATTAGTGTTTTAACTTCAAGAAACAAAGAAAGGGTTAATAAACTTCTTGAATGTGGTTTTCAGAACTTTGATGGGTGTGCACTGTTTAGAATGGTGTCACTTTTGGGTATTTTCTGTCACATAGGCCCCTCAAAGTCACTTCAAATCTGATTTGGTCCCTGAAAAAATTGGTTGTGTAAATTTTATTGGAAAAATGAGAAATTGCTGATCAAGTTTTAAGCCTTCGAACTTTCTAACAAAAAAAAAAATTGTTTCAAAAATGATGCAGATGTAAAGTAGACATGTGGGAAATCTTATTTCCTAACTATTTTGTGGCATAAATCGTCCGGTTTAGGGTTAAAGTTAGAAAATCTCAAAATTTCGATATTTTCATAAATAAACACAACATATCGACTAAAATGTACCCCTAACATGAAGTACAATGTGTCACGAGAGTCTCAGAATCAGTGGTATCCATTGAAAAATATTTAGAATTGAGAGTCCTCAGTGGTTGATTTTGCACTTTGAATTAACCCTTTTTTGCCACTAGACGGCAGTGTAATAAAAATATATATGACCATCTAATGTAGTTTTAAGCAGATTTTGTATAAATGATGCGGTACAATTATAAAGACATATAAATACACGCTCTTCTTCCTAATCCATGAGGGTAAACATTATGTAAAGTTCCACTTCTTACCTAAATGTACCGTGTGTTGTCCAATCATGCACTACCTTATAACTTCTATGTTTTAACTAATTAGTGTTGTGTTTAATAAAGATTTGTCCATTATTATCTTAATAGAGGTCTCCAGTTTTTGATAGGATGACACTTAAAGTGACAGTAGTCAGAATTGAAAAAATTGACCTGATCAGGAAGGTGAAAGCAGGCTCAGGAGTGAAGGGGTTAAAGCTTCCCTGGTCTTGTGAAGAGGAGGGGTCATTATTATCACTCATTTAAATGCGCTAAGGTAGAATAGGGATTATAGGGACGGCTCTGCTACACAGACGCATATACATACAGACACCGATCTGCTACATGCAAACCTAGACACACACACAGCACTGCTACACATGCACATATAGTCACATTTACACACACTCTATACACCATCCTCCAGTTCCTTCCAGGCTGAAAGGTGATGAAATGAGTCCGGTGGAAGGCCTTTCTGCTGGTCAGGATGTGCAGCCTCCGTGTAGGTCCTGGTGGCCTCCTTTTCCGATAGATCAGTGTGGGGCAGGAGGATTGTGGTTGGGAAGGACGCATTCTCCTACATCATAGGAAGTTGCCTTAGTCCAGACTATAAGACACACACTTTTTTAGTAAGTGTCCTTGATCTCTATATATTTCTTATAATCTGGTTGCTCTGTGCTGATAGTGAAAGCCAATAATATTACTTCTTATTTATGATGAGACGTCTCTGGTGTTCCTTATTGCACATGTACTGTGACATCATTGCTTGTAGAAAATTGAGTGTATATTTCAAATTCCCCTAAAAGGATTAACTACACAGCTTGATGATGTATCTTTTAATATTGATGGATGGACATGAGGCAAGTGCACAGAAGCGTTCTATTGCATTTACAGTTACCGTAACTCGATTATAAAATCACATCCTGTGCTTGTTTGGTGTGTTAAATGTATTGTCGTCTTACAGATTGTTCCATCCCAGGCTTCTTCATAGCAGGGTCAGCTTTATCTTTATGTAGACCTCATAGATTCCAAAAAAACGAGACTGTATGGCTTTCCAAGAATCATTGGTCACGGTCGCCAGCAGCTGCCGACGTTCCCATTTATGGAGAGAATGACAGAGAGATTTAGAATTCACCTCCTGCGATTAGACATGCTCTGTGTCATGGTGAAATATTGCTCGTTATCTTATCACTAGCGAAAACTGAAACAGGACTGAGTTGGAACCTTTATCTGCCGACACTTTATCTGCTCATTATGCTCCTGGCTTCAGTTTTTTGACTTGGGAATAAGCTACTTCTTGTCAGCCATAGAAGCTTAAAATCTCCGTCCTCAAGTATGTAAGACTATTCCTTTCTTTCCATCAGCCTAAGCTAGTCACACGTGGGATAGCTGTAGGCTGAATGCTTCTTCATATTACTCTGATACCTCACAGCCTCCACTTTAAAGAAGCACCCCTCCTCCCATCAAAATTTGTATCCTCTTAATACATTGCAGTCATCATATTATACAGCACTGTGTACTTACAATTGCTCATTTTGCCCTTCTATCTTGCCAATTCTTCTCTTTTCCATTAGGTCTATGACATCACATGATTATAAATTGACTAGCTGAATCCTTTTAAGCTCTATGTAGAAACAGGTCAATTTTCCCTGCATGAGTCATAAGTTACTGCAAGAATCTATGTTCCTGGGGGGCGGGGAACGGAGCAGCGGGATCAGAAGTTTAAGAAGGGAATGAGTCATACAGGGACAAGAGACTTCCTGTTTCTATAAAGAGCAAAGAGAAGAATTAGCTGGGTAGAAAGGCAAAGTGAGCAATTGTAAGTGCACAGTGCTATATAATATGATGACTGCAATATATTAAGAGGATAAGAACTTTGTTGGGAGGAGGAGTGCCTCTTTAACATTGTTGGCTAAAGTTCATGTCTATTCCACTACTGGAGCTTCAGGTAGACCCCTATCTCATGGTATGTTGAAAACTAATGTGCCCACTAATTTTTTTAATCCCCCCAGACAGCAGTTCTGGGAATGGGCTTTCATTGTCTATTGAACAGCTAATACCTTTTACAATGAATGGAGCACCATCACTTCATTCAAAGAAGTGTACAAGCGTATATTCTTTGGATAGCTCTTAAATTCTAACACCTTTCCCAGTACTTCAGGTTTAGGAAGAAGTACCGGCAAAATGAGTGTTTCTTCATGGTAGTTGTGCAGGAATAGGAGCTGTGCCCTGCATTATCACTGACAAGCAGCAACAACCAAAGTTGGCTTCTAACCCTCGAGATGTCAACAGTGGTTGCACATCTACATAATTATGAGGGAAAGGGGGCTCCTTCTTTCACCCCTTCTGATCCTAAGAATACAATTGTCTCCTCAAACTTTCACTCAACCAGCAAAAACAATATCCATCTTAGATGTATCTTCTGTCAACAGAAAACATTGGGGGTTTCTGCTTTATTGGTAGATCCTGAAAATGCTTGTTGGGTCACTCCACCAGTAAATGAATCCTCTGATCGATTTTGATTGCTTCTTAGAATAATTTTTTGCAGTATTGCTGTGACCAAAATATTGCAGTTTTGCCATTTTGAATTTTTTTCCAATTGGGTTAATCACTTTTATATTATTTTCATTCATCAGACTTTTCTAGATGCAACGATACCACGTGTATTTATATTTTTTTATTATCTTTATTTTTAATGTGGGGGCAAAGGGGTGATTTGAACTTTTATGTGTTTTTTTTCTCCACATTTTTTAAAAAATTTCTTTTTTTTATCTTCTCACTTTATTAGTCCCCTCAGGGGGCTTGATCTTGCAATTGTCTGATCGCTTGTACTATATACACCAATACCACAGTATTGCTGGATGTAGTAAAAATCACAGTTTGCCGCAGGCCGAAGTTTCAAGGGAGATCCGTAATGACAGGCATGGAGGTCTGCGACAGACAGATGTCATAGCAACCCATCATCGCATCACTTGAGTGCAAAAAGTCGCAGAATTTTAGCGCAGCTAAAAGTTGTGCCCAAATTTTGCAACTTTTCAAAGCTTTTTATGCCAGAATAGCGGTGTAAAAGCTTTGATGAATCTGGCCCATAGAGTATATACAGGTGTAAATGATCAAGTGTAGAGCAAGCAATAAAGGGAATAAAATGTTTTAAAAAAATAATAATAATTTCTCCTTTTCCCAGTTTAAAAATAAACAAAAAACAATATATTTGCTATCGCTGTGTGCGTAAAAGCCAGATCAATTAAAATCTAAACTTTTTACCTTTTCCATTAAATGCTATACAGCAAAATAAAAGCAACACACCAGAATTGCCATTTCTAGTCGATGCAATAAGAAAGCAATCTAAGCATGGCAGTGTGTACTGCAAAGTGCTCACAATAAAATAATCAGCTCGCCATGCGGAAACTCGTCCTCCTACATCTCATAACATTACAGGTCTGAGAAAATGGGGGCTCGTTTCTTTGGGTTCACCTTCCCCTAATACAAAGTACCATTTTGTATTCACAATTTGCTGAATAACCGTTCCATTCAGAAGGTCTGTGAGACGGAAAGCCTTGTTGCTAAGCAACATTACAGCGTGAGGAGCTAGTCTTAAATGGATGCAGTGTAATGACATGACGTCTTTTTCTTTGCAGGGCCACCTAGATGCATCTGCAGTGTCAAATACTGTTTCTTTCATTGTGACCTGGTAGCTGTAACCTGTTTGTAGAGAATCTGTCCCAAGGTTTTTTTGTAGGGGCAGAGAACCTGATTTCAGCGATGTATCACTTGGCTGCAAGCTGTTGTTTTGATAAAATCACTGTTTTACCAGTTCTCTGTATGCTGACCTCAGAATAACCATTCCCCCCCCCCACCAGTGAGTGTCAGTTTTCTGTGTGCGCTGTGCATAGGCAGAAAACTGACAATCCTTATTGATGCAGGATTCTACAGAGTCCATCATTGTGGAAAACTACATGGCAACAGATTTACTAGTCCCGCTGATTAAAAAATTGTCCTCTTCAAAACAAGCAACCCAGTAAGTGACACATTGCTGGAATCGGGGTCTCTGTCTCTACCGTGTGTTTCTCTCAGATTAGGTGCAAACACCTGGTGACATATTCCCTTTTGACAGGCCAATTTTTTTCCACAGCTGGCAGATTCTCCTGTAAATCCTCTTAAAATCATAAGCTCTCATTGGTGAAGTTCTCACTGGTGAAAGCACAGTAAGATGTCTCCATGTGGCTCTCTGTACCACCAACCACCTCAACAATACATGTGCTGGGATCGGCCACATATTTTTTCCTAATGGTTTTTCTTCTAGAAAAAGTACATGTGAGACGGTGCTCAAGGTGTCAAGCTCCAGTCCACTTACCCCACAATAAATCTAAAGATGGGGAAACCACAGCCCCCCATGCAAATATTGAAGCTAATATTCATCAGTGTTGAGTGTTTTCTCAAGCTTGAGGAATACCCGTCTGTAGTCGAAATATTGCTGTTTTTAACTGTTTTTGATTAATAAAGAAGATCGTTTTTAATTTGCTATATTTACTGGAGTGTTGTAGTCTCCCCATTTTTGGATTTATTGTGGGGCAAGTGGAGTAGAGCTGAACACCTTCAACTCCAACTTGGATGTATTACTACTTGGATAAAACCTTTGTTGCAGTGCAACTTTTTTCTGATTTTTGATATTTCTATGAATCCGTTAGGGAGAAAAAATACTATAACTAATCCTTAAAGGGAACCTATCAGGTGATTCACGTCACCCACAGTTACCATGAATCCGAGACCAACTCCATCAATACAAATATCTGTTTTAATGTGAAACGCTGCGAGTTTTCAGAGAAAATCTAGTTGAAAATTGGAGTCATGAATAAGTTGATGGGATACACCAGTTGTGTAAGCAGGGCCCATCAAATTCTGAAAACCTAAAGAGATGAACTGGAATGCAAGTTCTTGTGCAAGCAGCGTGTAAACACATGTTCACACTGGCCTCTAAAAAGACAACAACAATAAGGAAATACCCTGCAGTAAATAAATATTCAGCAATAGTGCATGAAAGTAATATAGGGTGGTTGGTTAACGTAATTTTGATTAGAAAAATGCAAGTGCCATCCACCACATCATGGTGACCCTAATCGGGACGGTCCTAACCTCTAATATTCAAACTTTACCATTTGTCAAATGATGTTCGTGTGGATAAGAGCAGATAAGGACTGAAACCCGGCTAGTGGACACACAGCCCTATGGAATTACATGAATATAATGTCTAGTTCAAGAAAAGGCAGGCCACACCTTTATATGCACAGAGTGCAAACAGAGAGAAAACCTGAAGAGATGAACTGGAATGTTAGTTGTCATAAATAGAGAAAAAAATGAAGAGACTGGATCAAAAGTAAATGTAACCATAAAATCAATCTATTTATTAGTTTACAACAAGATAAAAACAGCATAACATAACACAAATAATAAAGTGAGAAACAGTCACATGAACGGAGTCGTCACAGAGCCAGAGACTGAAATGACCTCCCCCTAGTGAAGTATCTACCAATCAAGGCACGGCTAACCTAACTGCATATGCACGGCATGCTATAGGAGAACATCACAGATCTAATACCATAAATAGTTACATCTAATATATAAGTAGTCTAAACCTTGCCAAGTGTAAACGCTCATACTAAATCAATCAGGTGCCGGTTAAATAGCAAGGGCTACACATGCGATAAAAATAAAAGCGGTTATAGTACCTGCAGTCATGTTGACAGCCGCAAGAGAGGGGGGTCACACAGCCGGGAATTTAGGTAGATATGTCCACTATATAAAGACCGAGGCAGCACTCAGACTCCACCTCCTGACGAAGCCGGTTGTCCGGCGAAACGCGCGTCGAGGTGCGCTCTAGGCTGTGTGACCCCCCTCTCTTGCGGCTGATCAACATGACTGCAGGTACTACAACCGCTTTTATTTTTATCGCATGTGTAGCCCTTGCTATTTAACCGGCACCTGATTGATTTAGTATGAGCGTTTACACTTAGCAAGGTTTAGACTACTTATATATTAGATGTAACTATTTATGGTATTAGATCTGTGATGTTCTCTTATAGCATGCCGTGCATATGCAGTTAGGTTAGCCGTGCCTTGATTGGTAGATACTTCACTAGGGGGAGGTCATTTCAGTCTCTGGCTCTGTGACGACTCCGTTCATGTGACTGTTTCTCACTTTATTATTTGTGTTATGTTATGCTGTTTTTATCTTGTTGTAATAAATAGATTGATTTTATGGTTACATTTACTTTTGATCCAGTCTCTTCATTTTTTTCTCTATTTATGCCCATTATATACTGATGGAGGGGTCTTACTAATATTATGAAGATATTTGTATGTATTATCTGGAATGTTAGTTGTGCATGCAGCGTGTAAGCAAAGCGCATGTACACTTGACAAATCGTAAAGTTTTAATATTAGAGGTTAGGCCCATCTTGAATATGGTCACCATGATGTGGTTGGATGGCTTTTGCATTTTTTTAATCAAAATTATGTTATCAAAGCAGGCTATATTAATTTCATGCACTGTTGCTTTTTATTTATTTACTGCAGGGTATTTTCTTATTATGTTTTTATCTTAGTTTTTTTTGTCTTATTAGTGACCAATGTAAACATGCGCTTACATGCTGCATGCACATCAACTTACATTCCAGTTCATATCTTCAGGTTTTCGATTTTAGTCTGTTTGCATTCAGTACATATAAAGGTGTGGCCTGCCTTTTTTTTTTAGCTGGACATTAAATTTATGTGGTTCCCCATCGCTACGTGTCCTTTAGCCGGGTTTCAGTCCCTCTCTTCCCTTATCGACACGCACGCCATTTGACAAATGGTAAGATTTTAATATTAGAGGTTAGGACCATGCCGAATAGGGTCACCATGATGTGGTGGGGTGGCGTTTGCATTTTTTCATCAAAATTATGTTAACCAAGCACCCTATATTATTTTCATGCACTATTGCTGTTTATTTGCTGCAAGGTATTTGCTTATGTTTTTATCTTGGGTTTGTTTTCATCAAATCCGGAATCTGACCCTGCTTGTTGAAGTGGTCTCTTCCCTATGTCTGTATGTGGAAGTGACCTGTTAAATCTACTCAGGGGAGGAGAAGCCACCTTAATTTATTCATAAATGTCCAGGAGATTTCATGATGAATACAAATGTTTACTATAGTCTGCTAATCCAGACCAGACAGTTGACAGGTCTGCTTTAAAGGGGTTATCCAGGGCTATTTATTTATTTTTTTGCTATGGTAGTTCCTATCTACTTGCCTGTTGTGCCCGGTGCCGATCTCTGCCAGCACAGAGTGGTCACAGACTGCTCCTGCTGGCGAATCAGTAGCTACTGCTGACGTTACATCAGCAACAGTGTCTGCTTTGCTCTTTTGACGAGGCGTGACTGCCAATGTCATGGTCAATGACTGCCAGCTCCCCGCTGCTTAGCTTCAGGGAGCTGGCTGTCAATCAGCATGTCAGCAGTCCTACTTCATCGACAGATCAGACCAGGAGAGCTGCTCTGTTGACATGGAGCAGTTAGATCGCCAGCCGGAGAGATCATTGACCACTCTGACCAGCGCCAAGTAGATCAGGCAGGTAGCAACTACTCATTTAGTAACTACCTGCCTGTTAGTTTTTAGGCCCATAGTAAAAAAGAAAATGACCCAATTTTGGAAGAAGAAATGTGCAGTTCGGTTTCCAATACATATAAATTTGTGATCCGCTTTTCTTTCTGCATAGGTGACTTGGCATGAAATCGCAAGGCCTCAAATTCATGGCTATGACATGCAGTGCATTGCAATGATCAGACGATTTCAGTTTGTATCCGGAGCAGATGAGAAAGTTCTCAGAGTGTTCTCTGCAACAAGGAACTTCGTAGAAAACTTTAGTCGCATTTCTGGTGTGTCAATGGAAAAAATTCTTTTAAACGCAAGTATCATTTCCTTTTACTAGAACTCTATTTAACCTTAAGGCTATGTGCACACGTCAGGATTTTATGTGGAAATTTCCTGAGCAAAACCGGAGATTTTCCGCATAAAATCCGCACGCGTTTTTCTTGCGTTTTACTCGCGGTTCTGTCGCGTTTTTTGTGCAGATTTTTCGTGTTTTTTTCCGGAGCTTCCCAATTAAATAACATAGTGGGAAATCCGCAAAAAATCCGCAAAACTAATGAACATGCCATTGTCATTTATCCACGACCTCTTTATCAATAACAAACTCTCCTTCCTCGGCATCACTGAAACCTGGCTCACCCCCTCTGACTCTGCCTCTCCAGCCGCTCTGTCCTATGGTGGATTCCACCTCTCTCACACCCCTCGCCCCAGCAACAAACGTGGTGGAGGGGTTGGCTTGCTCCTGTCTGACACCTGCTCCTTTACCCCAATTCCACTACCACCCTCTGCTACTCTTCCCTCGTTCGAGGTGCACTCCGTCCGCATCTACTCCCCCTCCAATCTACAGCTGGCTGTCATCTACCGCCCCCCAGAACTAGCCATCTCCACCTTTCTTGACCACTTCACCACCTGGCTACTTCATTTCCTCTCAGCTGACATCCCCACTATCATCATGGGTGACTTCAATATCCCCATTGACACTTCCACCTCAGCCGCCTCTAAACTTTTTTCGCTCACTGTCTCTTTTGGTCTCACTCAATGGTCATCTGAAGCCACCCATAAAGATGGCCACACACTGGACCTCATCTTCACCCGCCTTTGTTCCCTTACTAATCTCACCAACTCACCCCTCCCTCTGTCTGACCACAACCTACTGACATTTTCTTCTCTCTCCCCTCCTAGCGCACAACCTCCACTCCACAAACTCACTCACCCTCGCAGAAATCTCAAACACCTCAACTTACAATCACTGTCTGAGTCCCTTCTCCCTCTTACAAACATAGCTTCCTTCCATGACACAGACGCTGCTGCCTCTTTCTATAACACCACAATAACAGCAACACTCGATTCGGCCGCCCCACTCATGCATAGCAAAACTCGTAGAATCAACAGGCAGCCCTGGCTAACCAGCCTGGCCAAAGAACTGAGACAGGCTTCCAGGATCGCTGAACGGCGATGGAAGAGATCTTGTTCTGCTGAGCACTTCACTGCATACAAGCATTCCCTCGCCAGCTTCAAGTCCGCGCTCACTGCCGCAAAACAAACTTACTTCTCATCTCTCATATCCTCCCTGTCGCACAACCCTAAACAGCTCTTCAACACTTTCAATTCTCTACTCCATCCCCCAGCATCTCCTCCCTCCCCTATCATTTCAGCTGAAGAATTTGCCTCTTTCTTTAAGCAGAAGATAGATAACATCAGACAAAGCTTTGGCCCGCAGCCCCCAATGCCCCTCCTCTTGACTACTCAGCCCTGTTCAAAAGCCAGCTTCTCCACCATGACAGAAGATCAGCTCTCCCTCCTTCTATCAAGATCACATCTCACCACTTGCACTCTTGACCCGCTCCCATCCCACCTCATCCCTAACCTCACAAAAGTCTTCATCCCAACCTTAACACAACTCTTCAACCTCTCACTTACAAACGGTGTCTTCCCCTCATCCTTCAAACATGCATCAATCACACCTATCCTCAAAAAACCATCCCTCGACCCATCCTCCGTGTCCAGCTATCGCCCGATATCCCTTCTCCCTTTTGCCTCAAAACTACTGGAACAGCATGTCCATCTTGAACTGTCCTCCCACCTCTCCTCCTGCTCCCTCTTTGACCAGTTACAATCTGGCTTCCGAACACATCACTCAACTGAAACTGCCCTAACTAAAGTGACCAACGACCTACTAACCGCCAAGAGCAAGCGACACTACTCTGTCCTCCTCCTCCTGGACCTGTCTTCAGCCTTTGACACTGTGGACCACTCCCTTCTGCTACAGATCCTCTCATCTCTTGGCATCACAGACTTGACCCTATCCAGGATCTCCTCATATCTAACAGATCGGACATTCAGTGTCTCCCTCTCCCACACCACCTCCTCATCTCGCCCCCTGTCTGTCGGTGTTCCCCAAGGCTCAGTTCTAGGACCCCTACTCTTCTCCATCTACACTTTCGGCCTGGGACAGCTCATAGAATCCCACGGTTTACAATATCATCTCTACGCTGATGACACGCAGATCTACATATCTGGACCCGACCTCACTTCCTTACTGACCAAAATCCCGCAATGTCTGTCTGCTATTTCATCCTTCTTTTCTGCTCGTTTTCTAAAACTGAACATGGACATAACAGAATTTATCATCTTTCCCCCACCTCACTCTACCCCTCCACCCGACCTATCCATCAATGTCAATGGCTGCTCACTTTCCCCGGTCCTGCACGCTCGGTGCCTCGGGGTGATCCTTGACTCTACCCTCTCTTTCAAGCCACATATCCAAGCCCTTGCCTCCTCTTGCCGATTCCAACTCAAAAATATTTCCCGGATCCGTACATTCCTTGACCATGAAACCACAAAAACACTAGTGCATGCCCTTATCATCTCCCTCCTTGACTACTGCAACCTCCTACTCTCTGGCCTCCCTTCTAGCACTCTGGCACCACTCCAATCCATCTTAAACTCTGCTGCCCGACTAATCCACCTGTCTCCCCGTTATTCCCCAGCCTCCCCTCTCTGCCAGGCCCTTCACTGGCTTCCTATTGCCCAGAGGCTACAGTTCAAAACACTAACAATGACATACAAAGCCATCCACAATCTGACTCCTCGATACATATGTGACATGGTCTCCCGCTACCTACCTACACGCAACCTTCGATCATCTCATGATCTCCTACTCTACTCCTCTCTCATCTCTTCCTCCCACAACTGCATCCAAGACTTCTCCCGGGCTTCCCCCATACTCTGGAACTCTCTACCCCAACACATCAGGCTCTCACCTACGGAAACCTTCAAAAGGAACCTGAAGACCCACCTCTTCCGACAAGCCTACAACCTGCAGTGATCCCCAGTCTACTGAAGCGCCACATGACCAGCTCTACCCTCACCTAGTGTATCCTCACCCATCCCCTGTAGACTGTGAGCCCTCGCGGGCAGGGTCCTCTCTCCTCCTGTACTTGTGTGTGCCTTGTTTTACTCATGTTTATTGTACTTGTCTATATTTGCCCCATTCACATGTAAAGCGCCATGGAATAAATGGCGCTATAAAAATGAATAATAATAATAATAATAACATGCTGCGTATTTTTCCGCATGCGTTTTTTTGTGGAAAAATCCGTGACGTGCACAAAAATTGCGGAATGCATTGGAAATGATGGGATGCATAATGTATGCGTTTTTTATGCAGAATACCGCCGAAAAAACGCGCAAAAATGCGACAAATCCGCGAATAATCCGTAATGTGTGCACATACCCTAAAATGTCACGTTGTGCATGATTTCTGAGTTTTGTATTCACAGCCAGTAGTGCAAGGGTTGCATCTGTTGTAAAATCACTTTTCTTTTCTGGAAATTGGTCAAGCTATGTTCAATTGCTGCTAATACGATGCGTGTTATTTGCCATCATTTATATAAATCAAATTTTAATGGCCAGCACAGATAGAATAAATGATAAGAACCAGACATCATTCAGTTGGATTGATTGTTAAATAAGAAACGTGTTGTCTTTAAAATGAGTTAATGACCAGTAATTTTAAAAATGGCTTAGTCCTGAAAGCCCCAAAATTCTGGTTGTTAAGGGGTTAAATATATATATATATTTATATTTCCGGAATAATTTAGTGGTTATATGTAGTCAAGGGATGGAGGCACTAGTGACCTTTGAGAAAGCACCTGAGGCGTTTGCTTTCTTCAGAAGATTTGTTGAAAACATTTTTCTAGTTAAAAAATCTACCGTATTTTTGAATGAGTGGGATCCTGACACATGACATTGCTCATTTTTAGAAGTAAGATGTGGTTACAAGAAAGCTTTTTGGATTATATTCTGTCAATCGTCAATCAATGCGTTTTTTGTTTTTTTTGAAAATTAATTCTCATACTTTGATTTTATCTCATTTCTTTTACATTTGAGCTTATATTGGTCCTAAAAACTATTAAGTGGTAAGAAATAAATCTACACTGCATTGTTGCTTCTAATGAGCATCGGGTGTTGAGGGTACATTGTGTACTGTATGACTCCATTTGTCTTTTTCCATGTCAGCAATGTTATATGGAACTTCACCAAGTTTTGAGTCTTTCTTGACAGCGTTTTTTTTATCCATGTGTTAAACATAATTGACAAATTTATGCCCCTCATCCTAATGTATCTTTAGAATAGCAAAATACACCATTGAAGTAACAAACAGAAAAAAAATAATTAGAGAAATTGTCTTGGCTTAAAGGGACTCTGGCCCCAGGTTTTTCCTACTCCATATGAGAGCAGCATTATATAGGGGCAGTGACCCTTATAACGATGTATCACTTACTGGGCTACTTGCTGCAGTTTTGATAAAATCTTGTGACAAAAACCTGGTGACAGATTCCCTGTAAAGTCATGTACTATGAAGCCATTCCTCATGTCGTACTTTGATATTCCTTAACCAGCAAACTTTCATACATGTCTGGTCACTAGATCCTGTGCTTCTTATAAAGTATATTGGTTGTAAACCAGGTTCAGTATCTATGTCCTTGAAAGTCCCCTTGGAAAGTGATGACCTTCAAGCCTCTTAGGCTATGTGCACACGTTGCTTATTAGGCTTAGGAATTTCTTGTGCGGATTCTGCCTCTCCTGGCAGAAAACGCACCTGCAGATTTGTTGCGTTTTTGTGCGGTTCCGCAGCGTTTTTCGTGTGTTTTTGCTGCGGTTTTCTTGCGGATTTGCTGCGGTTTTTACCCCTGCTGTTTTCTATAATGGAATGGATACAAAAACGCTGCAGATTCACAAAAAAGAATGACATACTACTTCTTTTAAACCACAGCGTTTCCGCAGCGGATTTTCCGCAAAGTGTGCACAGCATTTTTTTTTTCTCATTGATTTACATTGTACTGTATATCAATTGCGGATCTGCAGTGTTTCTGCACCTCAAAAAACGCTGCGGAAAAATCCGCAGATTATCCGCAACGTGTGCACATACCGTTACATATGTGACTTCCTATTGCCCTTCAAGTCTCATCTGCTTAATTTACTAGACTAAATTGTTTCCATTTGTTTAGATTAATTTAATTGAACATTGAATGTGCACATCAGGAGGTAGCCATTAAAGAATTGATGTCATAAGACCATATGATACTGTATTTAAGTCCAGCTTCTTGTGAAATGAAAAATTAATTTGCCCAGCTAAATAAATAATGTAATATAATCATTTCCATGTGATGTCACCATATTATTCTCTCAGGGTGGACTAAACCAGAAGCTGTAAAATGAGCAACTAGAATGTCACTGTTATTAATGGGATACAAAGGCATCTAACCACAGTACCGTCACTATCCAGCTTTTCTATGTAACATGATGCATACAAATAGTGTCATGCTTTCCATGTTTAGGAACCATCATTATCCAAGATTAAATATTATACAGTTGTTGTAAGATGAACTATTTTGCTTTATTGATTGAGTGTTACCGTAAGTCATCCAGAGGAGCATTCGCAGTTCTGCGAGCTCATGAGTTTGAGTCTCCTTTAACATTAGCTTGTTCCTTCCCTGTTCAGAGCTTGCCATAGTAACTTGCATTTGGAAAAGTGTCATTTTTGTCCCACTCAATAATTTCATGAGGGACCCATGCAGACTGTTCCAGGAATCAACACAGATGATTGTGCTATGGTATCTCATCTGTTAGTGGTGCAGTAGGCCTTTAGAGGGCACTTAAAAAATGGCTTAGTTTGTACATTAAAAAACAATCTTCAACCAATTTGACAAAGATTAAGCAGAAAATAATGCGATTTGGGCCATGGTTCAATAGGTGCTTTCCTTTGGTGAGAGGATATCACCTGTACAGGAAAGTGTCTGATTCAAGACGAGGAAACATTGAGACAGATGAGGACCCAAAAAAAGCTGTTACAGCTATAACTTAAGAGATGCTAGCTGGCTGTTTTGCCAGAGGATGGGAGTGGACATTATGTATTGTAAGTTGGTAAAGTGGGGAAAGGTTGGATGGGAAACAGTTAAATACATAATTTTCCATTTGACTCCTCTGTCATCCCAAAAATTAACACTTAATGTGTAAATGGGAATATTGTTCCAAGTTTTGGGCAGTAAGTGAGTTTATTCCACCCCTATGTGATCATACCAATGTGCTTCAAATATGTTTATTGCCTCTTCAGAGAGGAAGAGGACTGGAACTCTAGCGCTACCTCTCGGAAGTAGCAATCCTAAAAGTTAGCATTGACCCTTTAAAGAAATTTTTCATTCATTAAGGAGGTTGTCCACTACATTCTATAATGCTGCCACTGATTTAAACCTTGTAAAGAAGTACTTTTGTAAATACCTCTTGTTGCCATCTGTGCCTGTGAGCAGCGCTATCGCTGACTGCTCACTCCACATCACGTGACCCCGGCTGTGGCCGCCACCGACATCCGCTGATGTCAAGTTCCAGAATCCCGTGCATCGCCCAGGCGTTACCCAGTTGCACGCACCCCTCCTGATTGACTGGGCTCTCGTTACAGCCCAGTATCCAGCTCACGCTTGGGGCTAATGAAAGCAAAGAGAGGGAAAGCGTGCGCTCTATACTTATCTGTGACATGCGGTGAAACACTAACCAGAGCCCAGTCAATCAGGAGGGGTGCGTGCAACTAGGTCATGCCTGGGCGATGCAAGGGATTCTGGAACTTGATGTCACATCAGCGGATGTCAGGGGACGCTGCAGCCGGGGTCACATGATGCTGAGTGAGCGGTCAGCGATGGCGCCGCTCACAGGCACAGATGGCAATAGGAACTATTTACAAAAATACTTCTATACAAGGTTTAAATTGGCGGGGACATTATAGAATGTAGTCGTCAACCTCTTTAACTACATCACATCCACATTTAGACAGGTATATATATTTAAACACTAGTGGCGCTTGCTACACTAAATCCTTGCAGCAGATAATGACACCGTGCCACTCATCTGTGTCGTTTAATAAAAATCATTTAAATGGTAATATATCCACGCTAGAGATACTCGCCTTCTTTATTGATATAGAGCAATAGTCCAGGGCCCCTCTTATTTAGGTTGTCAGATAGTCCTGGTTATATATTAGATTTTACCTTATAAAGCACAGTGAAGTCTTCCAACTTTTCCTGCACCCACTAATCTTTCAGCAGTGTAAATCCAGTAAAAGAATAGATACTAAGAATTAAAAGTATAAAATATCATTCAATAACGGGCCTAAAAATAGTGTATTGTGCGAGGCCGGAAATAGCCTAGTCGGATTCTGGCAGGAGTATGCATACCTGTGGTCTCATGACCGCCGTCCCCAGCACTGACACTAGAGAATTCTCGTAGCTTGTAGTGCACGCTATTTGAGGAATCACAAGTCTTCAGTCATATAGAGTGACTGCAGACTTGTCATTTTAGACCGGGCAACCCTCTTAAGGCCATTTACATTTCGTCTGTTCTTTTGCATTATTTCAGGGTCATTACAATACGATAAAGTGCTGGCTTTTTTATAGGTCATGATATGCCATTTTATGATCGGGGGATCTGACCTTTAAGAGCCACACTGATCTTCAGAATGAAGAGGCTTTAGCTCTGTATCATCTTTACTACATTTACTACATTTCCCTACACTGCAGCTCCTTGGAAGTACGGGGAACCACCATGTCCAAGTATTTGTGACCAGCTGCAGGCCCCTGCACAGCCTGGAGGCCAGGAATGCTGTTTCCTAGGGAAAATTTAGAAGGTGACGCTGTGATAGACTAGCGGTGTGGCTTCTTCATTCTCCGGATTGGCAAGGGTCATAGAGGGGAGACCACATAAATATAAAGGGATGACATATCCTTGCGATATGTCATCTCTTTGGAAGATCGAAATACATCTTTAGACTTAATTCAGGAGCTTAGATTAAAATTAGTTTTAGCTTTTGTGTAAATTAATATATTTCTCTTTATTGTTTAGCATTTCCTAGAATGTACTTTACCTTACTGTTTGACGTGTGAAAACAGGATGTTGTCACCTATTGATTTTACACTTCTGTGCTGTTGCAGGACCACTCCAGTCTTCCCGAAGGTGCTACAGTGCCAGCTTTAGGTTTGTCTAATAAAGCAGTCTTTCACGGTAAGATTGATACTTTCATTCTCCAGGGTACAGTGCGTGTTACTGCAGAAGCCAGTCTCTGAAAACAACAAATCTCTGCATTCTAGAGATCGAATGGTTTTCCCAGATGGCGTTAGATTGAATGGCAAGAGACCATTGTCATAACTAGCTACTGCAACAACAATTACTTTTTTTTGCTTTCACTTGAATTATTATCTTTTTTCCTTTGGTTTGTCATTAGCTTTATTTCATTATCGCATTGTTTGGGGAAAGCAGTTTGATATCTTAAACATTATTGAACGAATTAAAAGGAAGTTTCTGAAAATTATTCATGTACCTAGCTGTAAATCCCTCCCCCAAAAAATCCTGTTATATGATGACAATATTATTCATTTACCAAGATGCAAACCCAAATAAGCTATATACGGGCATAAAATTATAAAATAAAAACATGGAATTATAAAAAACTAATCTATAGAGCCATTTTTTGTGTTTTCCTGCATCATCCGTATTCTCTTCTCCATTCTGTCTTGCATAATAAGTTGTCATGACATCAGCAACAATTATTTGGCGGCAATGATTAAAGCAACTTGGTTGCTATGACTAATGACAGAAGTCGCTTATTATTTCATCACTGTGGATGACCCCACTAAATTGAATAAAAGAGTAGCAGAGGACCAAGTAAACTGACATTACAGGAAGCAGGCCAAGATTATTATTCATCTCGTACAAATCCATTTTTTTTTATTTACGTATTGAAGCATGATTCCTTTTTCCAAATACTTTTTTATCATCTACTAGGCATTATAATGTTTAACCTTACGAAGGTAACAATACTGAACAGTGTATAGAGGCATCGCTACTCTAAGGCTTTTTAACAGAATAGAAATGTTAAGGCATTCAGCCAGTTCTTAGTGTTCATGGAATCCCAAAAGATGGCTCATTGATTTCACAACATCTTGTTTGGCGTATAGAGCTTATATGGCTTACATAGTGAAGGTTTGTTTTAACTTATATCTGGTTTAGTCTGTTGTTCTAGATCAGGGCTCCCCAACCTGTAGCTCGGGAGCCACATGTGGCTCGTGGTCCCATGAATTGTGGCTCGCGACTGTCTGCCAACTTGTTGCATTAGGTCCAGGTCTAGCAAACAGGTATGAAGAGTACATCTCAAAATGGTGAATTTTGTGAGTAGCCCTGCACAGAAGTGTAGATCTGGATGCACATATACTGGTCTTTGGGGTTTAGAGATGTTTAAGGGTACCGTCACACAGTGGCATTTTGATCGCTACGACGGCACGATTTGTGACGTTCCAGCGATATATCCGTGACGTTCCAGCGATCTCGCAGTGTCTGACACGCTCCTGCGATCAGGGACCCCGCTGAGAATCGTACGTCGTAGCAGATCGTTTGAAACTTTCTTTCGTCGTCTAGTGTCCCGCTGTGGCGGCATGATCGCATGGTGTAACAAAGGTGTGCACGATATTGTATACGATGTGCGCATAGTAACCAACGGCTTCTACATTGCACATACGTCATGAAATTATCGCTCCAGCGTCGTACATTGCAAAGTGTGACAGCAGTCTACGACGCTGGAGCGATATTGTTACGATGCTGGAGCGTCACGGATCGTGCCGTCGTAGCGATCAAAATGCCACTGTGTGACGGTACCCTTAGGTATGGTACGCTGGAGGTTGGTACTACATGTTAGAGGAGGTGCTCAAAGCTGGATGTGACAGTGTGTTGGGAGTCCTTGCTGGGAGAATACTGAATGGGGGTATTGTGGGAACCTCTAGATCTCAGTCTACTGCTTTGGAGTGATTTCTGTGGAAAAGCTTCGGTTATCATTATACCCGTAATGGGGGCTTTGGTTGACCCTACTTTGAAGGGGGTGGGAGCTGGATGTGGCTCACGACCCTCTCTCAGTGCTGAATGTGGCTCGCGACCTTCTCTCTTAGCTGCATGTGGCTCTCAAGGTCAGAAAGGTTGGGGACCACTGTTCTAGATAGTTCATAGAATCTAAAGTGGTTTACGAAAGTATTCACCCCATTGGATTTTTGCCTATTTTGGTACATTGCGACCTGTTTTTAACCCCTTAATAAACCGCCCATACTCCTTTTAACGGCGGCAGTTAAGGGTACTTATTCCTCAGCAACACTTTTTAATGGCGCTGAGAAAGAAGGTTATAGCAACTCCCAGCTTTGGAAAATCTCCGGGGTCTCATCTGTCAGGGGTAGCCGAGACCGTGGAGAACATGATCAGGGCCGGTTTTTACGGCCCCGTCACGTGATCGCCGTTATTCACCGAATAACGACGATCGCAAAAAAGTCCTATTTAAAATTCATATTTCTCCCCTCCAATATGATCTAACATCAGAGAAGAGAAAAATGGGGTTCTCCAATACCTCTGCCATCCCCGGGCCCTCCTGCTTCGTTCCCTGGGCCTCCGAGTCATCTTCCTGGAGGTTAGGGTTGGGTTGGGGTTAGGATTAGGATTGTGTTAGGGTTGGAGTTGGAATTAGAATTGTTTTTTTTTTCTCAAAAGTAAAAAAAAAAAGTGATGATATGCCGACTAGTGTTGAGCACGAGTTTGCATCGGTTGCTCAGGTATGTATGGAGAATCACGGATTCCCGCATGTTTTTTTGGGTGTCTAACAGAAACATGTCACTTGAGAACCCGCGTTATTTGGTGCATACCTGAGCATCCGATGCAAACTGGAGTAGCGAGCACTTGCGCTCAACACTAATGATGACATATTCAATATGAAACCAAATTCTGTGTTGTACCTGTGAGCTCAAAATGCTCATTCCCCTGGATAAAATCCTTGAGAGTGTGGTTTTCAAAATGTTAAGTTCCCTGAGGGGTCGAGTTTTCAAAATGGTGTCACTTGTGGCGGGTTTCCATTGTTTAGACACATCAGGCCCTCTCCAAATGCAACATGGTGTCCGCTCTCGATTCCTGCTAATTTTGCGTTCAAAAAGTCAAACGGTGCTCCTTCCCATCAGAGCCCTGCCATGCGCCCAAACAGTGGATTTCCCCCACATGTGGGGTATCAGCGTACTCATGAGAAATTGCACAACAAATTTTGTGGTCCATTTTCTCTTGATAATCTTGTGAAAATTAAAACCTTTGGGTCTAAATTAAATTTTTTGTGAAAAGAGTTAAATATTCATTTTTTCCGTCCACATTGCTTCAGTTCTCGTGAAGCAACTGAAGGTTTAACAAACTTCTTAAATGTGGTTTTGAATGGTGTCACTTTTGGGGTATTTTCTGTCATATAGACCACTCAAAGTAACTTCAAATATGATGTGGTCCTTAAAAAATGGTTTTGTAAATTTTATTGGAAAAATGAGAAATCGCTGGTCAAGTTTTCACCCTTCTAATGTCCTAACAAAATAATTGTGCTGATATAAAGTAGACATGTGGGAAATGTTATTTATTAACTATTTTGTGTGACATACAGTAAGTCTCCTATTTAAGGGCACAAAAATTAAAAGTTTGAAAATAGCAACATTTTTACATTTTTGTCAAATTTCCTTTTTTTTCATAAATAAAAGCAAGCCATATCGAAGACATTTTACCACTATCATGAATTACAATATGTCTTGAAAAAACATTCTCAGAATCAGTGGGATACCTTGAAGCATTCCACAGTTATTACCTCATAAAGGGACACTGATCAATATTGAAAAATTTGGCTTGATCATTAACCCCTATCTGACCTCGGACGGGATAGTACGTCCGAGGTCAGATCCCCTGCTTTGATGCATGGCTCAGCGGTGAGCCCGCATGAAAGCCGGGACATGTCAGCTGTTTTGAACAGCTGACATGTGCCCGTAATAGGCGCGGGCAGAATCGCGATCTGCCAGCACCCATTAACTAGTTAAATGCCGCTGTCAAACGCAGACAGCGGCATTTAACTACCGCATCCGGCCGGGCGGCCGGAAATGACGTCATCGCCGACCCCCGTCACATGATCGGGGGTCGGCGATGCGTCAGGATGCTAACCATAGAGGTCCTTGGGACCTCTATGGTTACTGATCGCCGGTAGCTGTGAGCGCCACCCTGTGGTCGGCGCTCACAGCACATTTCCATTTCTGCTACATAGCAGCGATCAGCAGATCGCTGGTATGTAGCAGAGCCGATCGCGTTGTGCCTGCTTCTAGCCTCCCATGGAGGCTATTGAAGCATGGCAAAAGTAAAAAAAAGAAGTTGAAAAAAATGTTAAAAAAATAAAAAAAATATAAAAGTTTAAATCACCCCCCTTTCGCCCCAATCAAAATAAATCAATAAAAAAAATATAAAATCTACGCATATTTGGTATCGCCGCACTCAGAATCGCCCGATCTATCAACTTAAAAAAAAACATTAACCTGATCGCTAAACAGCGTAGCGGGAAAAAAATTCAAAACGCCAGAATTACGTTTTTTTGGTCGCCGCGACATTGCAATAACGGGCGATCAAAAGAACGTATCTGCACCGAAATGCTATCATTAAAAACGTCATCTCGGCACGCAAAAAATAAGCCCTCACCCGACCCCAGATCACGAAAAATGGAGACGCTACGGGTATTGGAAAATGGCGCAATTTTTTTTTTTTTTTTTAGCAAAGTTTGGAATTTTTTTCACCACTTCGATAAAAAATAACCTAGTCATGTTAGGTGTCTATGAACTCGTACTGACCTGGAGAATCATAATGGCAGGTCAGTTTTAGCATTTATTTCAAAAACCTGACCGGCACATCCAAACATAGACTAAGTGTGAACAGGTGCTGAACCTAGAGTCGCTAACTCGTATATAGTTAAGTAAATAAGGCAGCACACTGCAGCGCTAAAACATGTAAACTTGAAAACACGAAATTTGAACTGCATTACTGCACTAGAAATCGGAGGCCTCCTAGCTTCAGGTGTTTTAATTACAGCAGGTCCAATACCCCTCCACAGAGAGAGAGAATTTTAGTCTGAGAAGAGGTTTCACATGTACCCATTCAGATGGAGACGTTTATTCTCAGCGAGGTAAGGCAAGCGTAGGACCTGGTATAAGAGAGATGCCTTAAAGGGCTACCAGGTACACATAAAATTGGCCATTTTTATGCGCTAAAAGCTCTCATTTTTCATATTTCTAGTGCAGTAATGCAGTTCAAATTTCGTATTTCAAGTTTACATGTTTTAGCGCTGCAGTGTGCTGCCTTATTTACTTAACTATATACGAGTTTTAGCATTTAGTGAACCTAGCAAAAAAGCCAAACAAAAAACAAGTGTGGGATTGCACTTTTTTTGCAGTTTCACCGCACTTGGAATTTTTTTCCCGTTTTCTAGTACACGACATGCTAAAACCAATGATGTCGTTCAAAAGTACAACTCGTCCCGCAAAAAATAAGCCCTCACATGGCCAAATTGACGGAAAAATAAAAAAGTTATGGCTCTGGGAAGGAGGGGAGTGAAAAACGAACACGGAAAAACTAAAAATCCCAAGGTCATGAAGGGGTTAAGGTCAAAATTGGCTCTGTCACTAAGGGGTTAAATAATTTTGTTATCTGATTTGTCTGTGATGTATTAGCACTAAATAGTCAAGGTTGGTGAAGTGAGAAAATAGGCTTAAACTAAATTTATCGGATAAAATCAAACTACAAATTGTCATGTGCATAGGTATTCAACCTTTTTTCTATGAAGCCCCTAAAAATTTGTGGTGCAAGCAATTACTGTCATAAGTCACATGCTTAGTGAAAGTAAGTGCAACTGTGTGGAATCTAAGTGTGACATGGTCAGTCAGTATATACACACCTTTTCGGAAAGGCCACAGAGGCTGCAACACCATTTATCAAGAGGCACCACTAACCGAACAATACTATGAAGACCAAAGTCAGGGACAAAGTTGTTGAGAAGTACTGTACAAGTCGGGGTTAGGTTGTAAAAAAAAATCAAGTATACCAATCTCTGCAGAGTTCCCAGCAGAGACTGGAGTATCTGTCCATACGACTACAATATGCCATACACTCCATAGAGGTGGCTTTTATTGAAGAGTGGTCAGAAAAAAACCTTTATGTACACACCAAAATTGTAAGGCTTGTTTTGAGTTTGCCAAAAGACATGTGGGAGACTCACCAAAAGTATGGAGGAAGGTGCTGTGGTCAGATGAGACCAAAATGTAACTTTTTGCCCACTAAGGTAAACGCTATGTCTGGCGCCAAACCAACACAGCTCATTACCCCAAGAATACCATTGTTGCTGTTTCACTATGGGGATGTTTTTCGGTAGCAGGAACAAGGAAAATGGTCCGAGTCAAGGGGGAGATGGATGATGCTAAATACAGGGATATTCTCAAGCAAAACCTGTTTGTCTGTCATTGATATGAGACTGGTACCGAGGTTCACCTTCCAACAAGACAGTGACCCAAAGCATACTGCTAAAGCAACACTTTTTAAGGGAAAACGTGTAAATGTTTTGGAGTGGCCTAGTCAAAACCCAGACCTTAATCCTGTTGAGCATCTGTGATCAGACTTGAAGATTGCTGTTCACTAGAGGAGACCATCTATCTTAGACTGTGGAGACCTGGGTGTCGTAACCAGTGCCTTCCCCCCTCCCATCAGTCCCGTAATCAAACACACACAGTCCTAGGTGGGTTGAACAGGTCGGTCACAGTTTATTAATTAAATAAGCAGAGAAAGGGCAATTACATATCGTAACGAGCGGCTCGCGCCGAGCTCCTGTCCGTGATCGACAGGGGAATTGGCCCAACGAGCGGTTACGACCTTTGCCCTCCCCCGCTTCTTCCGCTGTGACTTAATAAAGGTTACCAGGGTTAGTTATATCACATACGTATGCAAAAAAAACACTTTTTTTTTTTTTTTTTTTAAATATTACAACATAATTTACACATTTACATTCTCCTGCGGGTTAGTATCATAATTAGCCTTTAAAAGGAGGGTGGGTGGGACAAACGCTTCCAGGTGTCCCGCCGAGAGTGAAAGAGAAAGTTCTCGGCCGGACACCTGGATTTAACCCCTGTAGGAGTGGCCGTAGGACCCCTCCCCTCTAGTGCCCACTGGCCGGCTGGGGGTCTTCCAATTAGTGCATCACTAAAGGGGGGGGGGGAGTGATGCTAGGGGGGAACTGGCACAGACCACCTTTACGTGCAGCTCTCTGTGTGCTCCCCAGTCAGAGACGCGTACCTTATACAGTACCGCGTCTGCCAAAAAAGCTAGAGCAGTTTTGCTTTGAGGAATGAGTAGAAATCCTATTGGCAAGATTTAGAAAGCTCATAGAGACTTATCCAAAGTGACTTGCAGCTGTAATTGCTGAAAAAATAAGCTCTCTCTTGCTTCACAATGAAAAGAAAACCAAATGTTCACAGTTGCGGGCATGTTCTGCACATGAACTAATGCTAATCCTAAAAAAACCAGTGAAAATCCTGACTGTGAGGTAGAAAAACATAAAAAATGCCAAGGAGGTGAATGCTTTCGCAAGCCATTGTATTTAGATTTTTGTTGTCCTTTTATTTTGCATTTCATTATTGCAAGTGATTAGTGTATGGTCAGCTATTTCCTTACTTTTATCAAGGCGATTTGAATGCACCATCTCTACAAGAGGAAGTGACGGTCAGCAGTGCATCTGACCAGTATTCACAGCCTTATTTTCAGCCTCATGTACTTACAGGTCAGTGAACAATCCCTAGTCTTCTAAGTATATCAGAGATTATAACATTATGTAATATGAATGAAATGTTGACATTTGTATTGTAAAATTGACAGCATCACAAAGACATCCCAAAGAGCATGTTATTAACTGAAGTAATGTCTTTTATGCAATAATTGATACACCAGTATTCACTTTTTATTGTGTAGCAAGTACTAGAGGTTTCTTGTACTGCAGCAACCTGTGTTTTTGGCTTTGTCATATTGCATTGTATGATTGAAACGGGTATGCAGTCCAGTCATCATGATAGTAAGATTAAAGGGAACCTTACACCTGATTCATGCTGCCTACACCACAGCAATATGAATCAGAGCCTGGCTACATAATTGTAGCCAGATATGCTTTTTTTCTGAAGCGCTTCGGTGTCTCAGACTGGCGCCGACATACCATTGGTTCATCCTGTACAGCCGCACAGGGGCCCAATAGGTAGGCCAACTTCCACCTCCAATGTAGCAAGCAGCTTCTGTCACAGACACTTTCTTGCACTGCAAAGGGTCCATATACTGTTCTTGCACAGTGGCCCTCTCTGTCTCCACACCTGGTTTCAGAGAAAATATAGTTTGAAGATCCAGCTAGGAACTATAGTTGAAGATGAGACTAATTTGGTGCCACCCCAACTGGCCCTTCCTAGCACTGCTCCAAGTGCTTCACAGGTCTCTTTCTATGGGAGAGACCTGTCAATCACCTGGAGCTGTGAAAGGAAAAGCTGGCCAGGGATGGTGTGGTTCCAGACTAGTCTGTTGTTCAATTATGATCTCCGCCAGATCTTCAAACTATGCTGTCTCTAAAATGATTGGACATTTGTGAAGTTGGGCTCTGATTCATGCTGCTCTGGATTTGGGCATCATTGATTAGCTGACAGGTTCCCTTTAAGTTTCTCTCACTGCTTTGCATATGCACTGATGCAGCAGCCCTGGGGCTTTAGGATGGGGAGGGTGCTAATTTATATTTCCTTTGTCTACACTGTATGTACGTTCAGGAAATTAGTGCAGAGAATAAAGAAATGCGCCGCTCTTCGAGTGTCCTGACCAACGTTTAAGGAATTGGTATAGAGATCTGGCACCATATCCTCTACTTACAAAATCTTGAACATCAATGTGTCCAACTTCTGGAGCCACTCCCAGGTCTGCACTGGCTTCATAAGCAGTGTCTACCTCTTGTGAAAGTCACAGCACTGCTGAATAGGTTAGGTCAGGGGTCCCCAACTCCAGTCCTCAAGGCCCACCAACATGTCATGTTTTCAGGATTTCCTTAGTCTTGCCCAGGTAATAATTGCATCACCTGTGCAATGCAAAGGAAATCCTGAAAACATGACCTGTTGGTGGGCCTTGAGGACTGGAGTTGGGGACCTCTGGGTTAGGTGACTACAAGAGGGTGGAGAAACATTAACAAGCACTATTGCTGCTGTGGCTTTTGAATAGGGCAGACACTGCATCCAGAGCCAGCGAAGACCTCCGGAGCAGTCGGCTCTGGATCCGTATGGATGTTGTATGTTTTGGTCTTGTTACAATTGAAACAACAAGACAGATTGGCAATAAAGGCATTCATTTGTTGTGAAAAAGAAGAAAAAAACAGCTCCCCTGTAGCGGCATGTGGTGTGCAGAAGCACGGAACCCGTGTAGTCTCACGTCCAATCAATAGAGAGAAAAGGAAAATTGATCCAGCTTCTGATAAAAGTCCAAAATGTATTAAGTTGTATGAAAAAAGGTCATGGCAGAAGATTGTACACACACAGGCATGTGTAGCAACACCTTTCAAACACTCAACAGTGTGCTTTCTCAAAGCTGAGAAATCTTGGACTTTTATCAGAAGCTGGATCAATTTTCCTTTTCTCTCTATTCATTTGCTGTGACGTTAAATCTGACTACACTTTACAGTAACTACTGAAATCAAAATGTTGTAAAAGAGAAGACATTAAAATTGATTTTAGTATTTTGCATACCTTTTTATTTTACAATCGAGAAGGATTGAAGCATAGTTTTATCATTGTGATATCTGATAGTATTTGTTTTAGAGTGATTACATTTCTATGTAAATATTCCACTAATGCCAATAAAAGTGTACATCCACTTCTTGCTCAGTATAACATTAGTAAATAAAATCTGTTTTTTGCAGAGCCCCCAACAGAAGATCACTTGTTGCAGAACACACTGTGGCCTGAGGTTCAAAAGTTGTAAGTTTTTTGGATATTGTTTTTCAGCTATATAGTTTTCTATATTTCTCTACAGAGGGTGTTCTTTATAAATCCCTACTCTTCTCACAATATGGCCTTCTGTTAAAGAGAACCTGTTAGCTCGATTGTGTAGTGTAAAATAAAGACATGGATGTAATGGCGCTGTAATACTGACTACGTTGATACCTTGGGTGAAGAAATCTTCTTTGTGTTTCGATGCACAGGGTCCGAACTGTGCACTTGGTCTTCTCCTCCCTGTCTGCGATTTCCTGGTCGCCCAGCCTGCCTCCGGTCTGTGAATGACCAGCCTCCCCTGTTAGAAATCTCAGCAGTGACCAGTGATTAAGGAACAACCGCAAAGTGGATTTCTTCACCAAAGATATCAATGTAATCTGTATTACAGCGCCATTAAAGCCATGTCTTTAATTTTTAAGAAAACCTGCCATCACAATTCTGTAATGTAAAGTAAAGCGGTTTGTCAGGACTTTTTTAAAAGTTACCAGAATAAAGAGACCTTTATAAAATCAAGAAATAATTGTTACTGACTACTCCAAAGTCCACCTCTCTGGAAGTCTCTAACAGGGCCAGATGTGATGGCATCTCATTCAGTCATCTGAAAGCGACCACTGATTGGCTGCTCGATCAAGTGACTGATGGATGGGATATCACCTCCTGTAGTCATGGGCGTAGAGTGAGTGACAGTAATTTCTTTATTTCATAAATATCCCTTGACTTGTCTTTTAAAAAATCCTGTTGACACTGGACTGAAATCTGAGAAATGAGGGGGAGATGTACCAAGCTAAATATGCAAGGATTCTGCCACAATTTGTGCCAAAATACTGTTTTTGGAACTTGCATTATATTTTAGTGTGTTTGATGCTTTCTAAACTTTGGCTCACCAAGGGGTGAGGTTTTGCTGAAAATAAACATTGCTTTATTGAAAGGCACGTGGTCTAGTATGCCACCTTATTTGCTGAAAAATGCCCCCAAATTGTGGCTCATAGTAAGCTTTAACTGGACAGTCTAAAGATGCGCCAGTTTATTGAAGTGGGTGAACCACTATGATAAAAACTTGTTCATTTTAAGACTCTTAAGAATTAGACAGTGTTGATTAATCAGCCCCCAAAGTTTTCTTAATTTGTTCTTTGTTTTCACTTTCTAGGTACGGACACGGCTATGAAATTTTTGCTGTAGCTTGTAACAATGCTAGAACAATCATTGCTTCTGCATGTAAGGTAATAGGAGAAATAAGCATAGCGTGCTGATGGGGCCGTTCACCTCCCCATGTTTAAGTTATACCTACATATTTCCCATTTGTAAATTTTATGTCTCATTATAAGAAGATATTTCCAATTCTGCTGCTGATACTTTGTGCTGTGAGCCCTTAATATGTTCGGATCGCGCAGGCTGGCACAGGTTTGACCCACTTTCATTTTTTTTTCTTTACCCCTATTTAGGCTTCCAAAAAAGAACACGCAGCAATTATTCTGTGGAGTACCACAAGCTGGAAGCAGATCCAGACCTTGTCGTTTCACAACCTGACTGTTACTCAGATGGCATTTTCTCCCAATGACAAATTCCTATTAGCAGTTTCCAGAGATAGAAATTGGTCCCTGTGGAGGAAGCAGGAGGAAATTCCCACAGAGTCAGGTACGTAGTAGCAGATGGGCTTTTGTCTGCACTGCTAATTGGTTATCTGGCCCGAAAAAAATGTAACATGTCAGTGGCACATAAGTATATTTTATTACTGTACTACTTCTAACCCGAGGTCCCCAATTCAGTAAACTTAGTGTAATCTTATTAATCCTATATATGTGTAATGTTCCTCGACCAAAATAATCACTTTCTATGTCCAACGATTGTGAATTGGTCTTTGACACCATAGTAACTTGTAAATAGTCATGCTACAAAGGTGTATACATATACACTCCCCTTGAGAAAGCACGTGGGCGAAACGCGCATCGGGGCGTTTTGTGCGGTGGTGTCTGTGACTCATAATGGGTAAGCATTGATTTACAATCTCTACATGGACATCCCTAATGTTACGTTTTCTTCATCCGGGTATGAATATGTATATGAGACTGAGACCTTATAGGATGTTTTGTGAAGCTCATAGGGGATTAGAATACATGTATATACGAGACAATGCTATGTGATATATGTTAATGTATCACCACTGCTGTACATGCATATGTTATCATGTATTTTTAATATTGATGTTCAATAAACTTTATTGATTTTACATTTTGAGTGCTATAGTGGTCTATGAGTACTTTGTACTCATCTTTAGGTGGTAAAGGTGTATACATAACCTCAGCCTGAAGGTTGAGAAGGAGCCTTTATATTAGAGTCTGTTTTCCCATTGCCTAGCAGGCACTAACAGCAGAATACTGGCACTACGTTCAGATGAATGGACTGGTTATAGAGGATGCCACAATGCCCAACAACTTGTTTTTGACTTTTATACACCATTCTGGGACAGCACTTTTTAAAAAATGGGCCTGGCTCGGATTTGGCATGACAAAGCATATCTAACAAAATTATCCAAATTTATACCACAAAAGTAGTATATATTAAGATAAACATACATGTAATTTCAGGTGGGGGCAAGCAGCAGATGACAGATGTGCCAAATTAGTTTGGAGGTGATTGCTTCTTAATAAATTTGACACATCTTACTCCTCCAGTAAGACATGCAAAACACCAGTCTTTATGATCCGGGCCTTCATTTTTACTAGAGTTTCACCTAAGTTATGTTGTAACTTTTATCTCTTTTTTTTTTTTTTTTTTTTTTTTTTTCTTCCTTAAACAGCACTCCAGTTCAGATTGTATGCAAACACTGATAAGAGTACATCTGTCCATTCTCGAATCATTTGGTCATGTGACTGGACTCCAGACAGCAAATTCTTTGTAACAGGAAGCAGAGACAAAAAGGTGTGTGGATACGGTAAATTGGATCACAGCACATTATTTTACACCTTGTCCATCGATTACCAGGGCTGTGGCGTTAATAAGCCAAACTTCCGACGTCAACTCCTCAATTTCCCTGAATTCCAACCCCACAGCCCTGCCGCACTACTGAGCAGGTACATGAAGTGCAGCACAGATTCATCTAAACTAAAAGCCCAGTTCTTTACATCAGGTATAGAACAGACGTTTATAAGACATTTCATAACTTTCCCAAATTATTATGAAAATATTTACAGCACATCATGCACTGAACTACTGAACCCAATTTATTATATATTTTATACTGACTACACAACTCCAACTCCACAGCCCTGCCTATTACTGAGGATTTTAGCATCGGAAACTGAAATAGAAAAAGGCTGCAGTCATCATAGCTTGAAAGGGAACCTGTCAGCAGGATTTTGCACAGTAACCTACAGACAGTGTCAGGTCTGCGCCGTTATACTGATTAAAATGATACCTTGGTTGATGAAATCCGTCTGGTGGTTGTTGATTAATCTTTATTGTAGCTTTTAGTTAATGATATGGTCGTTCTCCAGGGCGACCTGTGGGGGGTCTGCATCTGGTGCTCTGATTAGTTAGTCACAATGCAGACTGCTGACTGGTCACTGATCCCTCACTGACCTGCCGCATAGTTTGCATAATGAATATATGTACATACTGAAAAAAAAAAAAAACCTTCTGCAGGCAGGTGTCAGCCACGCGCTGTAGGTGTCAGCCACGCGCTGCAGCATAAGCGCATGTTTAGTGTGCAGTTAATAAATGTGCTTTGTTTTTCTGAGGAGTATAATAAAATCAATTATAAAATGGCACCCTCCGCTCCTGCACAGTAGCAGCTATCGGTGTATATAAAGGTGATTTGATAGCTGCTGTTGTGCAGGCGGCGCCATCTTGCTATGAAAAAAAAAGTCATCCTCCAAGATGGCAGCGCCTGTGCAGTAGCAGCTATTGGCGATCACCAATAGCTGCTACTGCACAGGCATGGGCCGCGCTATCTTGGAGGAGGACTTCAACTAGATTTAACTATAAAACTGACCTACTAGTTAAACAGAGGGACAGTTTTATAGGTCAGGTCATTCTGAACACAGCAACCATTTTTTTTTTCCATACATATACACATATATTTATTTATGAGTACAATATCTTTTGAGATATATATATATATATATATATATATATATATATATATTTTTTTTTTTTTTTTTTTCCCGTATTCATTTTTTGCTCCCCTCCTTCCCAGAGCCATAACTTTTTCTCTATCGCCTCATTGGGGGACACAGGAACCATGGGTGTATGCTGCTGCCACTAGGAGGCTGACACTATGCACAAAAAAAGTTAGCTCCTCCTCTGCAGTGTACACCCCACCAACTGGCATTATGAACTTCAGTTTAGCTTAGTGTCAGTAGGAGGTGGACACGGATCTTTCATTAGACCCATGTCTACCTCAATGTGCGTCGTTTTCTTTCAGGTTTTCCGAAAGGATATAGTATGAACAGTCACAACTGTAATCCCACAATACGGACTATGAGTACGGCGTGTACTGCCACCCCGTATCCTCATAGATCCTATAGCAGGACCAAGACCCTAGCACAGAAGCGTGCTTAGAAGACCGGTCCTAGCTCTGTCCCCCACCCACTCGCCCACCAGAGCCTGTCGGTTGCGGAGACGATGACGTCCATCACAGCTCCCTGGACGTCTGATTTCTCTTAACGTTAGTAACGGCGTGGGATGTTTGACGTGAGTATTTCCCATTCCATCCCAGATTGGCATTCAAAGGGGACGCAGATGTAGGGGCCCTTTTCAGCAGCGATCAAGGGGTGAGAGTTTTTTTCCCAGGATACCTGGCTCCTCGTTGCTTGCAGGCAACCGCATGGGGCAGGGATCGTCGCTGTATCCGCGTGGCGACCCTTGCAGGTAGCTTATTCCTTCCCCGCGACTGCGGCCGCTCTGCCTTCTGTTCCGGTTCGGCAGCCCTCGCAGGCAGCCGCGCTCCTCATTTTCCCGGCGGCCGTACTGTCTTCTGTCCCGGCGCGGCAGCCTTGGCATGCTGCCGCACCGCTCCGGCATCGCAGTTTTCTCCAGCGGTCGCCGGCCTCTAATTTAGGCCCCGGCTTCTGCGCAGGCCTACTTCCGGCCCCGCAACTCCGCACACTTCCTTTTCTTTCGGGCAGGCTTTTTCTCCAGCCCTTCTGCCAATAACCCCGCCCACCGGTGTCATCTTGGTGCTCCACAGGTGGTTTAGCTCCGCCCACTACTCACTGCGCCGCTGCAGGAAGCATTTCGGCACCATGAATGCCTTACTCCGCCCATCCCAATCCTGGCATCCTCGTCCCCCTTGCAATCGCCATGTCCCAGCGGTTTTTGTCAGCCCACAAGAGCTCCGGATACAAGGGTGCCCCTGACTGCCGTCCCTGAAGAGCATCTTCCAAGTCGTGCAGAGGACACCGATTTGTCTGCCGTGAGTAGCTCTGCACTGCAGACTCACACTCTCCACTGCCCTTCTGTCCCCTGGCATTTATTAGGGGCTCGTTTTATCAGGTCTAATTCTAAGGGAGGTCGCTCTTGTCCTACTATTTCTTCCTCTACTTCCTCTGCCCTAGTCAAACACTTTGTTTGTTCGTCTTGTAACTGCAAGCTTCCCTCAGGTCAGTCCTCTCCCCTCTGTCAGGCCTGCAGCAACCCCATTATGCCCACCGCCCAGGATCCCCCTGCTTCTCCACTTGAGAGTGAAGTCCCCACCCCAGGCTGGATTTCCTTTCTGTCATAATCGGTAGCGGACTTAACACGGGTGTCCCAGACCCTTGTGTCCGTGCTTGATCGGTTACCCCTGCAGACCTCCGCAGTAGCCAATTGGTCGCAGGAAGCCCCGTCTGAGCCTTCCACTATAGGCTGCAAAAGATCCAGACAGGAGCGCCGGTCTGAGTCCTCTTCCCCTTCCATCTCACCTCACGGTCCTTCTCTGCGGTCGACTTCTCCCCGCTCCTCCTCCCCTGAGTCAGGCAAGGCGTTCTCTGATGCTCCTTGGGAGGATAATTGGGAGCTGGACTCGAACCAAATCGCTAGCATGAGGGATACGGTTCAGAGTCTCATGGGAGCGATCAATCAAACCTGTGGCATCAAAGAGTCCTCTACGGAACCCGCAGATCAGGTGGTTTCGTTTAGAGGGTCTGGACCACCTCCCAAAGTTTTCGCTCCTCATCCTGAATTTGATGAACTTCTGTCTAGAGAAAGAGAGAATCCGACCAGACGCTTTCAAAGAGGAAAGCGCCTGGCGTCTTATATCCTCTTCCTCCGGATCTCATCGCCAACTGGACTTCTTCCCCCTCTGTGAATCCGCCAGTTTCTAGACTTTCCACCAACACAGTCCACCCGCTGTCTGGAGGGGCGTCTCTGAAAGATTCCAACGACAGGATCATTGAATCCTTCGCAAAGTCTGCTTTCGAAGCGGCCGCATCTTCTCTATGCCCGGCCTTTGCTTCCACCTGGGTTTCGAAGTCTGTATGTAATGGGCCAATCAACTCCGTCAGGGCATTCAGGTGGGAACCCCACCAGAACAGCTGGCGGACCTCGCCATCCAAATTTCTGACGCTGGGGAATATTTGGTTTCCACCTCCCTGGACGCCGCGTCTTGTGCTGCTCAGGCATCCAATAATGTTGTGGCCATACGTCTCACCGTTTGGCTCAAGGACTGGCAGGCGGATCTGTCATCAAAAAAGTCCCTTACCAGCCTGCCCTTTCAAGGTTTACGTCTTTTCGGTTTCAAGTTGGACCAAATTATTAAAGACGCCACCGGGGGCACAAGTTCTCTTCTCCCCAGTCCAAACCTCACTGGCCTCCCCCTAGGCGGCAATTTCGGCCTTTTCAGCCCTTTCGCCGCTTTGCGGCGTCCGATTCTTTTTCCCAACAGCAGAGGCCACAGGCCTGTCAAGTGAAGAAGAAGGTATGCTTCAGACCCAATCCTTCCTGGTGTCCCCGCTACTCCCAAGGTAGATCCTCCAGGTCTAGGACTGGACGATCCACCTCAGCATGAATCACGACTAGACCCCAGCCCACTTCCCAGTCTTCTCTTCTTCAGGGACGTCTGGATCTCTTCAGAAGAGGACGCATGGGTCAGGGAAGTTGTATCCTCAGGATACAAAATAGAATTCATTTCACGGCCCCGGGATCGTTTCTTCGAATCCCGACCTCCAAGAGACCCCGCTCTAGTACCGGGTTTCTTTACAGCCATCGCTTCCCTCCTCAAATCCGGGGTAATCGTTCCCGTCCCAGAGAAAGAACGGTTCACAGGATTCTATTCAAATTTTTTCGTGGTACCGAAAAAAGATGGCAAGGTTCGTCCCATTCTGGAACTCAAATTGCTGAACAAGAGGGTTCGTCTGAGACACTTCAGGATGGAATCCCTTCATTCAGTAATTGCTTCCATGGAGGCTCAGGAATTTCTGTGTTCCATAGACATCCAGGACGCCTATCTCCGTGTCCCTATATTCCCGGGACATCAAAGATTCCTGCGTTTTGCAGTACATCAGGAGCATTTTCAGTTCTTCGCCCTGCCGTTCGGTCTCGCAACCGCTCCAAGGGTTTTCACGAAGATCATGGCAGCGCTGATAGCCCTCTTGAGGGTCAGGGGCCTGGTACTTTTTCCGTACCTCGATGACATCCTCATTAAGGCTCCGTCCTTTTCTCAGGCTCACGAAAGTCTGTCCATCGTCCTCGACACTCTAGCCCATTTCAGGTGGCTTGTTAAAAGGAAGAAGTCCTGCCTTCTTCCTTCTCAGCGCCTCCTTTTTCTGGGCATGCTCTTCGACACTCGTCAGACCAGAGTCTTCCTTCCCGAAGACAAGAGATCCATCCTTCGTCGGGAAGTTCGCTTGCTCCAGGGTCCTCGGCTTCCCTACTTCCGATTGGCCATGAAGGTTCTGGGGAGGATGGTTGCAACATTGGAAGCGATTCCCTTTGCCCAATTTCACTCAAGACCTCTTCAGCAGGCTATTCTATCACAGTGGGACAGGTCTGTCTTCTCTCTGGATTGTCCGATTTTGCTTTCTCCCCAGATCAAATGGTCCCTCAACTGGTGGCTGACGTCACCTCTCATCTCCCAGGGCAGGTCCTTCCTTCCAGTTCACTGGCATGTGGTGACGACGGACTCCAGCCTGCTTTGGTTTTGCACTGCGGATTTTCCAAATCCGCTGCGGAAATATCCGCAACAAAATCCGCAGCGTGGGCACATACCCTTAAACTGACCTGCCGTTATGATTCTCTAGGTCATTCCGAGTTCATTGACACCAAACATGTCTAGGTTATTTTTCTGTCAGTGGTGAAAAAAAATTCAAAACTTTGCTTAAAAAAAAAAAAAACTCTGCGTCTCCATTTTTCGTGATCTGGGGTTGGGTGAGAGCTTATTTTTTGCGTGCCGAGCTGATGTTTTTAGTGATACCATTTTGGTGCAGAAACGTTCTTTTGATCGCCCGTTATTGCATTTTAATGCAATGTCGTAGTGACCGAAAAATTGGAATTTGGGCGTTTCAATTCTTTTTTCTCGCTACGCCGTTTAGCGATCAGGTTAATCCTTTTTTTTTATTGATTGGGCGATTCTGAACGCGGCAATACCAAATATGTGTATATTTGATTTTATTTTTATTGTTTTATTTTGGGGCGAAAGGGGGGTGATTTAAACTTTTAAATTTTTTTTATTTATTTTGTATTTTTTTAAACATTTTTTTTTTTTTTTTACTTTTGCCATGCTTCAATAGCCTCCATGGGAGGCTAGTAGCTGACATAGCCTGATCGGCTCTGCTACATAGCAGCGATCATCAGATCGCTCCTATGTAGCTGAATTACAGGCTTGCTATGAACGCCGACCACAGGGTGGCACTCACAGCAAGCCGGCATCAGCAACCATAGAGGTCTCAAGGAGACGTCTGGTTACTATGCCGTTGCATCGTTGACCCCCGATCACATGACGGGGTCGGCGAGGCGCGCATTTACGGCTGTATGGCCGGAAGCGGTAGTTAAATGTCGCTGTCAGCGTTTGACAATGGCATTTAACTAGTTAATAGCGGCAGTTGGAACGCGATTCCACTCACCGTTATTGCACGCACATGTCAGCTGTACAAAACAGCAGACATGTCACGGCTTTGATGTGGGCTCACCGCCGGAGCCCACATCAAAGCAGGGGATCTGACCTCGGACGTACTAACCCGTCCGAGGTCAGAAAGGGGATAAAAAAAAATAACACTTTTTTTTTAACTTTTTTACTTTGTCCCACTATGGGACTATCATTTTTTGCAAGCTGAGCGCTTGTATATCATGAGGATGCAGCAACATCCCTATGCTATCCAAACTGTCAGCTCTGCACTGACAGATTAAGTTGCTGGTCATGCTCTAGTGACCTGGATCATGACTACATCGGGCCACCATGTCAACAATCGGGACCCCGGTTTCATGCCGCGGGGTCTCTGATCCAAGGGCAGAGTGGCTGTCATCTCTCTACCTGCTCCTTGAATGTTGCAATCACGTTCGATCGCGTTATTTAGGGGGTTAAAGTACAGAGAGGAGTGCGGGAACACTGCTATCACTTAGTGCCATGTGTCAGCTGTCAGAATCAGATGACACCCGGCTGCGATCGCGCGCACGTAATAATTCATCCCACGTCAATATGTACCAGGGCAAGTGGATGTATTATTAATGACAATGTCGGAAAAGGGCTCAAGAAGGTAAATTGCCTAATGAAGTCATTTACAAACTTTCATAAATTTCCATGCTGGACCTTATAATGAAAAAAATATAATATTTACGATAGGTACGCTTTACACTCTTCTGCACTTCTCCTTTATTATTAAGCTGGATACTTAGCCATTTACGTTGACTTCATATTAAAGTGCATCTTTAATTCCCTGCCATTCTGAGCCTTCATTGCATTTAAAAACGTTTGTGGGTGAAAGGAACACCTTTTCCCCACAGCTTTCAAATATGTGCAGGCTGGTTAGTGACTTGTTCAGGATTGGCCGTCCGCTCCACTCCTATAGAGTCTACGGTATATTATAGACTATGCTAACGTATAATTCCAACTGTTGGCACGGTCCCTGACTATGTCTTCTCCTGTCTTGCATTGTTGGTATGCAGTGACTTATTGCAACATAAATATACCTGGAATGTGCTGCCAGCCTTTAGCCGATAGCCATTGTTGCTTTAAACAGTTGGTAGAGTGGTAATCGTCCCTTTTGTAACCACCTCTATTTGCCAGAACGGAGAGTTGACCTGGAAGAACTGAACTGCAGCTTAACTTAATAGTGGTTATGTAATACTTCATTTCCAATGTTTGGACAAAGTCTATGGTTTATCGGGGATGCATTCTGAAATAGGGTTGTGCATTCGGAGACTACTCCTTTTATTGATACGGTTTACACACCCAGAGGTCACTTATTGTATACTGAATTATTATGGAGTTTACTGCATAACAAATATTCTGTTACATCCTGCTAGTGATTGAAGAATTTCATAAAATAAATGGATTCTCCAAGAATGTGATAAAAATTGCCCCCATGACATATTTTAAACTGTAAACTGTCCTAGTCATATGTCAGGATGGGTTGCAGGCTGAAAAATCACGGCTTGACATGCGTTTCTCAACTGACAGAAGAGGAACATAGTGAACAAAAACATACCTCACTCAGCCACTGGAACAGGGCTGTGAGATGAGAAGAAATAAATCTTCTGCTCTTTGCAGAAGTCCCACGAGGATTTTAGCTGTAGCTTCATCCTCCATGCAAATTTACATACCTTTTCTGTACAGTCAGTCTGACCGCTTTATAGCATGGCACGGAGACTGACTGAGCAGAAAGGGTATACAAATATACATGGATGAGTTTGAAGCTGGAGATAAAAACCTTCATATGACTCAGGTAGGGGAAAAATATTTATTTTTCTCCTTCGCCTCATTGGGGGACACAGACCATGGGTGCATGCTGCTTACCACTAGTCGGCTGACACTAAGTTAGCACAAAAAAATTTAGCTCCTCCTCTGCAGTATACACTTTCGTGCTGGCTCCCAGAGAACCAGTTCTTGCTTAGTGTCCGTAGGAGGGTCAAGGGGTCTGGTCTTCAGAAAGATCTTTATTATTTTAATTTTACATTTTTTACCAATTTTTACATTTTTCCAAGTGGAATGAAGGGGAGATGGATCCTTTCAAGGGTCCGCACTCCCCGAACAATCAACAGGCGAGCACGGAAAGTGTCGCCTCTCGTGTCCTTTCCTGCGACTTGGGATTCCAAGCCTGGGCTGAATTTTTTGGGCGACGGGTCCCTTCTAGGGCACCCATCTCCTCTCATCCCTAACGAATGAGCACATGGAGTGTCGCCTCCACGTATCCTCTTCTGCAGCCAGCCCTAGTGCCAGACCTTTAACCCTGTCCCATCCTAGGGGATTTAACCCCTCGGATGTACAGCGGCCCCTTTTTTGGCGTCCGAGCAGCCCCCACTGCGCCACCACTGTTAAAGCGGATGGTACAAGGAGGCGGACGGTCCCTCTCCACCTCCCTTCTAGAGGGATGGTGGATTGAGGGTTTTTTCCCCCTTAACCCTGCACAGTCCAGACCAGCAGCAGCACAGGAGAACCTGCAGCAAGCTGCCTAACCTGCTATCTGGCAGCTTCTCCGGGTAAGTGCCGGGGCTGGTGGTCTCCTTTCAGGCGGTCTGGGGTGGCGCTAGTTAAGGGACACTGTGGGGGCTCGTATTCAGCCCAGTCCTGCATTGGTGCCGGCGGGGGCTGAAAATTTAGTACCTGTCTTCGGCACTGTACTAGGCCGCAACCCCCATCTCCGCCCATGCAATGATGTGAGGCGGAGGCTCCGCCCACAGGTCCTGGCGCTTCTCGCACAGCACGAGAAGTGCCTGTTTGATCTTGGGGGCCATTTTTCTCCTCCCACACTGCCTCAGGACACACTAACTGACATCAGGAAGGACGGAAAGGTCCCATCAGAAAGTGTTCTCAGAGCTGTGGCCACGCAGTTGGAGAAAAGCAGGAGGAGCGGGGACACTGACCTGGGTAAGGGAGAGCTGCATTATACATCTTCCTCCCTGCTGTAACCCCTTTTCTCCATAGTATCCCTTCACAGCAGCCCCTGTTATTGTAGGGCCACATTGATGGGTACATCATGTCCCAGCCTAAGGCATCTAAAAAGTCTAACAAGACTATGGCTATATTTTTTACCTCATGCTCCTCCTGCCAGTCTGTGTTTCCTAATGCTCAGAGTTCACCACTCTGCCATGCCTGTGACCCCAACTGCGCTCAGGAGCCCTCCGCTGCCACTGAGCCCAGCGTACCTAGTCCCCCTGAGTGGGCTTCGTCACTGTCTCAATCCATGACTTCGCTAGCCAAAGTGATTGAATCCCTCCGTGATCCTTCGGGGGACCGGAGCATTTGCAGGACTGATGTAGGCGGATCTTCCCCGAGCCGGAAGCAGTCGGTTAGTAGGGGCCAAAAGCACTCTAGAAGCCGTCAGGCATCTAGAAAATGGATCCATAGCACGTCTCCTGAGCAGACATGTTCTTTGTCGCTTCAGAGCTCTGTTTCTCGCTCCCCCTCTCCATAGGTCAGTAGCGAACGCTAATCTGAGTGTGAATCTGATGGTTCCTTAGATCCGGATTCGCCAGATTTTCAGAAAACAGTGAATTCGCTGATTGAGGCTGTCAACCAGGCTTAAAGGTTGAGGAAGATTCCGGCTCTGCTACGTATCAAACCGTGTCTTTTAAGAGGACTGAAAGCTCTCATAAGGCATTTGCTATTCATCCTGAATTTAGAGCCATAGTTAATAGGCACAGAGAACGCCTGGATAAATTCTTCACAGGACAAAGGCCTCTTGAAGCAAAGTATCCTTTTTCAGCTGATCTGAAAAAGATTGGGCTGAATCTCCGGTGGTAGATCCTCCAGTGTCCCACCTAGCATCTAAAATTCTCTTGTCTGTGCCGAAAAGCTCATCCATCAAAAATCCCACGGACCGTCAGATAGAAAGTTTGGCTCGCTCTGTCTTTGAAGCCTCAGGTTCGGCTCATTACCCATCCTTTGCCGCAGCATGGGCAGCTAAGGCAATGGTTTTCTGGTCAGAGATCTTAGCTGCTTCACTTCGGAGCAGTAACCTTCCTCCAGAGGCATCTTGCCAACAAAATTTCCCAGGCAGGCGATTACCTGGTACATGCATCTCTGGATGCGGCCGGTTGTGCAGCTCAGTCAGCAGCCAATGCCATCACTATCAAAAGGACCTTATGTCTCAGAGAGTGGAAGATGGACTCTGCATCAAAAAAGTCTCTCACCTCCCTTCCTTATCAAAGCGGTCGCTTATTTGGAGAAAAACTGGATCAGCTTATTTCCGATGCTACGGGAAGGAAGAGTAAATTCCTTCCCCAACAGAGACTTAGGAATCCCTTTCGGAGACAGCAACAAATCCATTTCCGTTCCTTTTGCTCCACTCCAGGCTGGGCCACTACCACTACTTTGTCCGGTTCTGGACGTTCTCCACGAAGGGATGGAGGAGCTCAGGTCTCGTACAGACTTAACCAGCATTGGAAGTCCCGAACCAAGCAGTCGAGACCTAAAGGTCCTAGGTCTCAGAAATTTTCCCCACGTTGACTACCAGCGCTATCCGGTCGACACCATCAGAGTAGGCGGCCACCTACTTCTTTCGTCAGGTCTGGCTTTCCGTCGTCTCCGACGAGTGGGTCAGAGATCTGGTGTCGTCCGGATACAAGATCGACTTTGCTACCCTCCCCCATTCACCTTTCTTTCCCTCCCGTCCTCACTCTTCAGAGGCAAGGCTTTCTCCCAGGCCATAGATGCATTGCGTCATAATGGCATCATTGTCCCTGTCCCAGAAAGTGAAAGGTTCCAGGGTTTCTATTCAAACCTTTTTGTCGTCCCAAAGAAGGGCGGAAAGTTAAGACCCATACTAGACCTCAAACTTCTAAACAAGTTTGTCAATTCTTGGCCTCAGTTGACTTCTGAGACGCTTACTTACATATTCCGCTTTCCCCCCTCACCAGAGATTCCTGCGCTTCGCCATTCGTGACCAGCAGTTTCAATTCACGGCCCTGCGCTTCGCCCTTGCTGTTGCCCCCAGAGTTTTCACAAAGGTCATGGTGGCTGTCATGGCCATCGTGCGTGATCGTTCTGCTCTATCCGTCTTTCCACGACTGCGTGGAGTCCGTTTGCATTACTTGCGATACCCTTTCTCGCCTGGGCTGGCGTGTAAACTTAAGCAAATTTTCTCCTGTCCCAGCCCAACAGATTTCCTTTCTAGGAATGTTCCTCTACTCATATCGGGGGCTGGTAATTCTATCTCCAGACAAGGTCTTTGCCCTTCATCAAGGAGCCGGAGCGCTTTGTCAGTCTTCCCCTTACTCCATCCGGTTTGCAATGAGGTTACTATGAAAGATGGTGGCTGCAATGGAAGCGGTCCCTTTTGCCCAACTGCCCTTCTGGCAGTTTGGGACAAAAACCTGTTCTCTCTCGACTGCAGGTGCCACTTGTCCCTGCAGGTTAGACGAGCTCTAAGGTGGTGGACGTTGAGCTCTTCCCTCAACTGGGGAAGTTTTTCCTACCTGTTCAATGGCTGGTGGTGACTACCGATGCCAGTCTTTTGGGCTGGGGAGCAGTCTTCCGCCACCACACTGCTCAGGGCCGTTGGTCAATTTAGAAATCGAAGCTACCGATCAAAGTTCTGGAGATCTGTGCTTTTCGGCTGGCCCTGCAACAGTTACATCATCTTCTAGCAGGTCACCCCACCCATATTCAATTAGACAACGCTATGGCTGTGGCATACATCAATCATCAAGGGGGTACCTGCAGCATGGCGGCCATGTCTGAGGTAACTCACATCCTTCGATGGGCAGAGAACAACCACTCGGTTATCTCAGCAGTGCACATTCCAGGAGTGGAAAACTGGACGGAGGACTTTCTCAGCCATCAGGGTCTCTCCTCGGGGGGAGTGGGAGCTTCATCCAGAAGTCTTCAACCAGATCTGTCTTTGCTGGGGGATCCCAGATGTCGTGGCGTCCAGACTGAATGCCAAGGTTCCCCAGTTAATAGTGAGGACTCGAGATCCGAGAGCTATCAGTGTTGATGCTCTGGTTCTTTTGTGGCTCCAATTCTGCCTTCTGTACATTTATCCCCCTCTACCGTTACTCACCAAAGTAATCAGGAAGATCAAGGGGGAAGGAGTTCCAGTGATGCTGGTCGCTCCCGATTGGCGACGCCGTGCGTGTTTCGCAGAGTTGGTACGCCTCGTCGCCGACATACCCTGGAGGCTGCCGGATCAGCCAGATCCGCTCTCCCAGAGCCCGATCTACCACCAGAACTCAGGGGCCTTGTGTTTAACGGCGTGGCCATTGAATGCTGGTTCTTGACCCAGGCTGGGTTTTCTCAACAAGTCATTTCCACTATGGTTATTGCCCGTAAACCCTCATCAGTCCATATCTATCATCGTAACTGGAAGACATTTTTTGCTTGGTGCAAGGATCACGGTCTTTCCCCTCTTGTCTTCTCAGTTCCGACCATTTTAGAGTTCCTACAGGCTGGTCTGGACTCTGGTCTGGCACTCAGCTCTCTCAAGGGCCAAATCTCTGCTCTATCGGTCTTATTTCAGAGGCGCATCGCGTCAAAACTTCAGGTTAAAACGTTTCTTCAGGGGGTGTCACACTTCACTCCTCCCTATTGCATGCCTTTAGAGACTTGGGACCTCAACTTTGTGCTAAGTTCCCTTCAGTAACCTCCCTTTGAACCGCTTCAGGACATTTCGTTGGTTTTTCTGTCCTGGAAAGTTGCCTTCCTTGTGGCGATCACATTGATCAGGAGAGTTTTGGAATTAGCCGCCTTATTCTGCCTTGCGCCTTTCCTTAATTTCCATCAGGACAAGGTTGTCCTCAGGCCGTCACCGTCCTATTTGCCAAAGGTCATCCTACCATCTTAACAAGGACATTATTCTTCCTTCCTTTTGTCCAGCCCCTATTCACAGGGTTGAAAGAGCTCTCCACACTCTGGACCTGATCGGAGCTCTGCGAAGGTACGTCTCAAGGACGGCATTCTTCAGAAGAGCAGATGCTCTGTTCGTTATCCCGGAAGGTCGCAGGAAGGGTCTTGCCGCTTCTAAGGCCTTGATAGCCAGGTGGATTCGTTCCACCATTCAGGAGTCATGTAGAGTCAGAAGTCAGTCCATCCCAGTGGTGATCAAAGCACACTCCACTCGGGCGGTGGGGGCTTCTTGGGCCATTCAGCATCTGGCAATGGCGGAGCAGGTCGGTAAAGCTGCGACTTGGTCCAATTTACATACCTTTGCAAAGCACTATACTATTCTCAGGCTTCAGGAGAAGCGAGTCTGGGCAGAAGAATTCTGCATGCAGCGGTGGCGCACATTTAGGCAGTTGTTGCATGAAACCTAATCCTTTCTGTTTTGGGACGTGCCAGGGTCTGTGTCCCCCAGTGAGGCGATGGAGAAACAGGGATTTTTGTGTACTCACCGTAAATTTCTTTTCTCCTAGCCACTCATTGGGAGACACAGCACCGACCCTGTTAGCCTATTGGCTTATATGGCTTTTGCCTGTCCTTTAAGTTGACATGTTGCACTCTTCTATGTTGTTACTGTTTGTTCCTACTGCTTTTGCACCGAACTGGCTCTCTGGGAGCCAGCACGAGGGTGTATACTGCAGAGGAGGAGCTAACTTTTTTGTGTTAACTTAGTGTCAGCCTCCTAGTGTCAAGCAGCATACACCCATGGTCTGTGTCCCCCAGTGAGTGGGTCGGAGAAAAGGATTTTACGGTGAGTACACAAAAAATCCCTGTTTTCCCATGTGACAGTTTTGCTATGGCACCTTAGTGAGATATGCATGTTTATGATGCTGCTTCTCTGTCATTTGAGACGTCTCGAGTGATGTTTTCAGTTTGCAATCCATCCTGAATTTCGACGACGATAGGTTGCAGTTTGAGATATGTCACGTTTCTTATTCAATTTTTGCAGAACATTTTAAGGAGGACCTGTCATCAGGTCAAAAAAGACAAGTTTTTGCTCTACCGTTATATATATATATATATATATATATATATATATATATATATATATATATATATATATATATATATATATATATATTGCTCACAACAATCTCTAGAGGAGTAGCTTTAGGCTGCACTGCTTTATTACTGTGAGAATCGCCACATTGAAAAAGAAAACGTGGCACTAAATAAAATGGCCCATATCTCTGGAACCATATAGTAAATATAAATGGATAAAGCAACTGACTATATATATATATATATATATATATATATATATATATATATATATATATATATATATATATATATATATATATATATATATATATATATATATATATATATAGTCAGTTGCTTTATCCATTTATATTTACTATATGGTTCCAGAGATATGGGCCATTTTATTTAGTGCCACGTTTTCTTTTTCAATGTGGCGATTCTCACAGTAATAAAGCAGTGCAGCCTAAAGCTACTCCTCTAGAGATTGTTGTGAGCAACGCCCACTTGGTACAAACCATAAAAGTTAGCACTAATTTAAAAGGTCCATATTGCTGTAACTTCATGGGAGTTTTAAGAATAAATTAACAGTGGATTAGTCAAGGGAGCAGCAGGAATAAAGTTGGAGCACAGACCTTACACCTTTAACCTTGTGATAGGTCATCTTTAACGCCATGGCCTTGCAGGGGGTTTTGAACTTTGCAGCAAAACAGCTCAGATTGCAATAATAATAACATATTAAATGAATCACCACAGAATTTTGGACATAATATAATAATAAAAATGTTTTTAAAGGTGAAACTTTACTTACCGTAGATTTATTTTTTTCTGCTTACAGTGATCTGCAATTTCCTGCTATGGCATTAACCTAAAACATTGTGTAAACCATCAAACATTATATTTGAATGGATTAACCCATGAATGATATGTATCCGCATTGCACAGGTCATGTGATAAATGTATGATTGCTTGTGCTCCCAAAGCTAGTACACCCACTGATTGATCGAATGGGGGTCTTTTGTCTCCTGCTAGAATAAAGCAATGGTCACGCATGTACACTACCTTTTTTTCATTGCCTATGGGACTGACTGGGATAGCCAAGTCCCTTAGACTTTGATTGGAGCAGTAGTGTGCATGCGTGACCTCCACTCTATTTAGATGAGGGTGGCAGTTATTTCCTGTGATCTTTGGTGGTCCCAACAATTTGTATCTCAATCTGGATAAATGATAAATGTTTGTCATGCGCAGACGTCTATGCTTTTGTGTGGATGTGTAGAGCGTAATGTTTTTTTTCCTCCAATGTTAATTGTTATTGCTTTCTGTATATCCATTATTTAGGTGATTGTATGGGGTGACTGTGAGGTGTCTGATCAAATGGGTGAGAAAAGCTGCTCATCTGTGAAACCTTGCTCTACACCTCTGGATACAGAAGACTCCGTCACTGCTGTCAGTGTGAACCAAGTAATTGCTTCTCAAGGAAGGTAATCATGTAAATAGATTATGTGAACTTCATCTAAAGATGTGGTTTTCCCTTCCCTCATATATTATTGATATGAGATCCTCCAGTATAAAGCATGTGGATGTCTGTATTAGGGCATTCGGATATCAGAGGGTGCACCTCAACAAGCAGATTCTTGCTCTATCAGAATTGAGCTATTCATCTAAATGGCTAAATGTTAGAGAGTAAATGCTTGGTTGGCCCTGGCTTTCCTTGGCAAAATCTTCTGTTTGCCGGGGGCTCAGCTGATCGCTTACAGTGGCTCCCATGTCTGTGATGAGACAAGTAAACGTGCCTTCCAGTTCTTTATAGATTGTAGTTTCTGTGTACTATGTGCATTATTTAGATATATTTAAGATTACATTGAGAACCTGTAAGTGACATAATTTTTTCTTATCTAGCTATATCATTGCTGTTGGATTAGACTATGGCAAGATTAATCTGTACAAATGGCAGTACAATATTACGCCTAATGACTGGATAAAAGCTTATGAGATAGACCAAAGGTGAGTGTCATTGTCTACATCAGGGGTGGGGTACTTTTTTCTGCCAAGGACCATTTCAATATTTATAATATAATTCGTAAGCTATCCAAAATTATCAACTTGAAAATGATCCTGCTATATTTGGTCAAACATTTATTTTATTATTTATGTATTATGCTTTGCTTATATACCACCATCATATCCCGCAGCACTTCACATACATTATCAGCACTGTCCCCATCGGGGCTCACAAACTAGATTACCTATCACCGTGCCTTTGAGTGTGGGAGGAAACCCACGCAAACATGGGGAGAACATACCAATTCCTTGCAGATGTTGTCCTTGGTGGGACTTGAACCCAGGACCCATAGCTGCAAATTAACAGTGCTAACCAGTAATTAATTAATTCAACTCATTTGGTAGCTAGAGTTGCTTTCTTTGATGAGGTGTGTGATGTTAGGTGGTATTGATGATGTTGCTGCTCGCAACTGATTTCCCAAGTTTTCATCCGTCTGGAATGGAGTCGACTCTTGGAGATAATGTTTGTAATAAATTGATCACAGCAGTAAGTTTTTCTGAACATAGATGTAAAAAAAAATGCACGTTACATTTATAGAACAGTGGGAAGTCTGCTGTATACATCACATAGGATACACTGAGACTGCAATATATACATCATATAGGAGACACTGAAATGGCTGTAAATCACATAGGAGACACAGATTGCTGTTTATACATCACATAGGAGGAACAAACTGTTTTATATAGATCACATAGAAGATACTGCTTTTTATACATTGCATTGGAGACATCAAGACTGCTGTATTCAGTACATTAAATAAGAGACACTAGAACTGGGATATACATTGGAGAAACTGGGACTGGTGTTTATATATAACATAGGAGACACTGGGGCTGCTGTCTTCTTGAGTGAGATGGGAGCGCAAAGAGCGCTAACTCCTCCCCCAAGCCTTCATTGCAAGTGTAAGGAGAAATTAAAAAGCCAGCGACTGGCAAAATGGGGCAGGTGGTTGAAGCATTGTAGTACCCAGGAATCTGCCTGGGTCCATAGAAAGTGACATTACCCACCCTTGGTCTACATTCTTATTTCAGTAAGCAATTTGCATTTTCATTAAATAACCTGTCATCCCTCTTTTATTCTTCGTGTGACTAAATTGATAACTTCAAATTTCTACAGTGTGCCCAATCAATATGGTGTGTCTCTGCATAGTCTGACATTGCCAGCACTGATTGGACAGTGTCAAATTGTTTGGAGACGCCTTCTTGACAATGGCTATGGTGAAGTCCATTTGCAAAAAGGAGACGTTAATGAGGAACATGACAAAGCAGTTATCACAGGCTCCTTTCCCACTCCGCTTCATCAGCTGGAAGTTACAGAAGAACAATTTTTCCACCTATAAAAATATCAAAACTAAAATAATGTTGTTGCGTAAGTGTAAACACCTTTTTAAAATTGGGTATGTGGTTGTGTTCAGAATTAGCCAATCACATTTAAACTCATGTTATATAGTAGTCAGTACACAGCTGCCATCATTTAACCCCTTTCTGACATATGACGTACTATCCCGTCGAGGTGGGGTGGGCCCGTATGACCACTGACGGGATAGTACGTCATATGCGATCGGCACGAGTGTCAGCTGACTATCGCAGCTGACATCCTGCACTATGTGCCAGGAGCGGTCGCGGACCACTCCGGGCACATTAACCTCCAGAACACCACGATCAAACATGATCTTAGTGTTCCGGCGGTATACGGAAGCATCGTGCAGAGAGGGGGCTCCCTGCGTGCTTCCCTGAGACCCTCAGAGCAACGCAATGTGCTCGCATTGTTCCAAGGGTCTCCTACCTCCTTCTCCCTGCAGGCCCCGGATCCAAAATGGCTGCAGGGCTGCTTCCAGGTCCTGCAGGGAGGTGGCTTACCAGCGCCTGCTCAGAGCAGGCGCTGGTAAGCCTGCAGCCCTGCCTGTCAGATCGCTGATCTGACACAGTGCTGTGCAAAGTGTCAGATCAGCGATCTGACCCTATAACATGATGCCCCCCCTGGGGCAATGTCATAATGTAAAAAAAAAATATTCAGATGTGTAAAAAAAAAAAAAAAAATTCCTAAATAAAGAAAAAAAATATACGGTATATATTGTTCCCATAAATACAGTTCTTTATATAAAAAAAACAATAAAAGTATACATATTTAATATCGCCGCATCTGTAACGACCCGACCTATAAAACTCTCCCACTAGTTAACCCCTTCAGTGAACACCGAAAAAAAGAAAAGAGGCAAAAAACAACGCTTTATTATCATACCGCCAAACAAAAAGTGGAATAACGCGTGATCAAAAAGACGGATATAAATAACCATCATACCGCTGAAAACGTCATCTTGTTCCGCAAAAAACAAGCTGCCATACAGCATCATCATGGAAAAAATAAAAAAGTTATAGTCCTCAGAATAAAGCGATGCAAAATAATTATTTTTATATAAAAGTTTTAATCATATAAAAGCACCAAAACATAAAAAAAAATATAAATGAGGTATCGCTGTAATCGTACTCGAAGAATAAGGGTATGTGCACACGTATCTGTGAGGGATGCGGATTTTTCTGCAGCGGATTTAAAAATTCGCAGTGCAAAACTGCTGCGGTTTTACTGCAGATTTATCGCGGTTTCTATTGCGGATTCCGCTGCGGGTTTTCACCTGCAGTTTTCTATTGGAGCAGGTGTGAACCCGCAGCGGAATCCGCACAAAGAATTGACATGCTGCGGAATGTAAACAGCTGCATTTCCGCGCGTTTTTTTTCCGCAGCATGTGCAATGCGGATTTCGTTTCCCATAGGTTTACATTATACTGTAAACGCTGGGGAAACCGCTGCATATCCGCAGCGTGTGCACATACCCTAAAACTGCTTTATCAATTTTACGAAACGCGGAACGGTATGAACGCTCCCCCCCAAAAGAAATTCTTGAATAGCTGGTTTTTGGTCATTCTGCCTCACAAAAATAGGAATAAAAAGCGAACAAAAAATGTCACATGCCCAAAAATGGTACCAATAAAAACCTCAACTCGTCCCGCAAAAAACAAGACCTCACATGACTCTGTGGACCAAAGTATGGAAAAATTATAGCTCTCAAAATGTGGAAACTTTTTTTCAATAAAAAGCGTCTTTTGGTGTGTGAGAGCTGCGAATAATACAAATCCGCTAAAAAAAAACCACTATAAAAGTAAATCAAACCCCCCTTCATCACCCCCTTAGTTAGGGAAAAATAATAAAATAAAAAAAAGTATATACCGTATATACTCGAGTATAAGCCGAGATTTTCAGCCCAAATTTTTGGGCTGAAAGTGCCCCTCTCGGCTTATACTCGAGTCACGGTAGCGGTGGGGTCGGCGGGTGAGGGGGAGAGGGCGCTGAGATATACTTACCTAGTCCCAGCGATCCTCGCGCTGTCCCTGCCGTCCCACGGGCTTCTGTGCTGCAGCTTCTTCCCCTCTTCAGCGGTCACGTGGGACCGCTCATTACAGAAATGAATAGGCGGCTCCACCTCCCATAGGGGTGGAGCCGCCTATTCATTTCTCTAATCAGCGGTGCCAATGACCGCTGACAGGAAGAGGCTGCAGCACAGAAGACTGGGAGGAAGGCGGGGAGCGTCAGGATCGCTGGGACTAGGTAAGTATATCATACTTACCTGTCCCCGTTCCAGCCGCCGGGCGCCGCTCCATCTCCCCGGCGCCTCCATCTTCCCGGCGTCTATCTGCACTCTGACTGTTCAGGCAGAGGGCGCGATGACGCGTATAGTGTGCACGGCGCCCTCTGCCTGATCAGTCAGAGCAGAGACGCCGGGAAGATGGAGGCGCCGGAACGAGACGCTGGGAGCTGCAATCAAGAGAGGTGAGTATGTGTTTTGTTTTTTTTTATTGTAGCAGCAGCAGCAGCGGCCATGGCACAGATTTATGTGCAGCATCTATGGGGCAGTATGAACGGCACACAGCACTATATGGGGCATCTGTGCAGCATCTATGGGGCAATATGAACGGCACACAGCACTATATGGGGCATCTGTGCAGCATCTATGGGGCAATATGAACGGCACACAGCACTATATGGGGCATCTGTGCAGCATCTATGGGGCAATATGAACGGCACACAGCACTATATGGGGCATCTGTGCAGCATCTATGGGGCAATATGAACGGTGCAGAGCACTGTATGGGGCATCTGTGCAGCATCTATGGGGCAATATGAACGGTGCAGAGCACTATATGGCACAGCTATGGGGAAATAATGATCTATTTTTATTTTTGAAATTCACCGGTAAATGCTGCATTTCCACCCTAGGCTTATACTCGAGTCAATAAGTTTTCCCAGTTTTTTGTGGCAAAATTAGGGGGGTCGGCTTATACTCGGGTCGGCTTATACTCGAGTATATACGGTATTTCCATTTTCCCATTAGGGTTAGGGTTGCGGCTAGGGTTAGGGTTGGGGTTAGGGCTCCAGTTAGGGTTGGGGCTAAAGTTAGGGTTAGGTTTGGGGCTAAATTTAGGGTTTGGGCTAAAATTAGGGTTTGGGTTGGGGCTAAAGTTAGGGTTTGGATTACATTTACAGTTGGGACTAGGGTTAGGGGTGTGTCAGTGTTAGAGATGTGGTTAGGGTTATGGTTGGGACTAGTGTTAGGGGTGTGTTGGATTTAGGGGTGTGGTTAAGGTTGGGATTAGGGTTAGGGGTGTGTTGAATTTAGGGGTGTGGTTGGGATTAGGGTTAGGGGCATGTTCGGGATAGGGGTGTGCTTGGGTTAGGGTTTCAGTTAGAATTGGGGGTTTCCACTGTTTAGGCACATCAAGGGCTCTCCAATCGCGACATGGCGTCCGATCCAATTCCAGCCAATTCTGCGTTGAAAAAGTAAAACAGTGCTCCTTCCCTTCCGAGCTCTCCCGTGCGCCCAAACAGGGGTTTATCCCAACATATGGGGTATCAGCTTACTCAGTACATATTGGACAACAACTTTTGGAGTTCAATTTCTCTTGTTACTCTTGGGAAAATAAAAATTTGGGGGGCTAAAAACCCTTTTTGAGGGAAAAAATGAATTTTTTATTTTCATGGCTCTGCGTTATAAACTAGTGAAACACTTGGGGGTTCAAAGCTCTCAAAACACATCTAGATAAGTTCCCTGGGGGGTCTAGTTTCCAATATGGGGTCACTTGTGGGGGTTTTCTACTGCTTAGGTACATTAGGGGTTCTGCAAACACGATGTGACGCCTGCAGACCATTCCATCTAAGTCTGCATTCCAAACGGCACTCCTTCCCTTCCGAGCTCTGCCATGCGCCCAGTCGTTTACCCCCACATATGGGGTATTGGCATACTTGAGACAAATTGCACAACAACTTTTGGGGTCCAATTTCTTCTCTTACCCTTGGGAAAATAAAAAATTGGGCGCAAAAAGATAATTTTTGTGAAAAAATATGATTTTTAATTTTTACGGCTCTGCATTATAAACTATTGTGAAGTACTTGGTGGGTCAAAGTGCTCACCACACATTTAGATAAGTTCCTTAGGGGGGTCTACTTTCCAAAATGGTGTCACTTGTGGGGGTTTCAATGTTTAGGCACATCAGGGGCTCTCCAAACACAACATGGCATTTTATATCAAAAGTCAAGGTCCGTAAACAGCTTACAATACAACAAAGGGATCTCATTGTTGAAAGTCATCAGTCAGGAGTAGGCTCCTAAAAAAATTCCATGGCATTAGATGTACCATGGAACTCTGAGAAGACGCTCAAAGGTTGAACTTTTAGGGTATATGCACACGTTGTGGATTTTGCTGCTGATCTGCAGCTGTTTTCCATGAGTTTACAGTACCATGTAAACCTATGGAAAACAAAATCCGCAGTGCACATGCTGCGGAAAGAAACGCGCGGAAACGTAGCATTGTTTTTTCCGCAGAATGTCAATTCTTTGTGCGGATTCCGCAGCGGTTTGCACCTGCTCCATAATAGGAATCAGCAGGTGTAAAACCGCATGTGAAATCCGCACAAAAACTGCAAAAAACATGGTAAATCCGCATGTAATCTGCAGTGCGGTTTACCTGCGGAATTACCAAAATCAGCCCAGAAAAATCCGCAGGACTTTCCGCATCTTGTGCACGTAGCCTTAGGCTATAGTTCCAAAACACATGTTTGGTGCAAAGCCAACGTTGCGCATCACGAAAGAACACTATATCCGTAGTGAAGCATGGTGGATACAGCATTATGCTTTGGGGCAGTTTTTCAGCCGCTGAAAGTGGGGCTTTAGTGAAGTAGTGGGGCTTTATATGGAGTGAATGGAACATGCCCAAATATGAGTCAATTTTGCAAACAATCATTCAACCTCTGCTAAAAAACTGAATATGAAGAGGAATTTCACCTTTCAGCACACAACAATGACCATAAGCAAACCATCTCTAAATCAACAAGAGAATGGCTTCATCAAAAGAAGATCAAATTGTTTGAATTACCCAGCCAGAGCTTAGACTTAAATCCAACTGAAAATCTGTGGGCTACCTGGAGGGGGGAGCTGTACACAGGAGATTACCTTACAATCGGACAGATCTAAACAGGGGTATGTCATCTGTCATATCCACCATACATATGTACTATATATATATATATATATATATATATATATATATATATATATATATATATATACACACAGTACAGACCAAAAGTTTGGACACACCTCATTTAAAGATTTTTCTGTATTTTCATGAAAATCGTACATTCACACTGAAGGCATCAAAACTATGAATTAACACTTGTGGAATTATATACTTAACAAAAAAGTGTGAAACAACTGAAAATATGTCTTATATTCTAGGTTCTTCAAAGTAGCCACCTTTTGCTTTGATGGCTGCTTTGCACACTCTTGGCATTCTCTTGATGAGCTTCAAGAGGTAGTCACTGGAAATGGTTTTCTCTGCACAGGTGTGCCCTGTCAGGTTTAATAAGTGTGATTTCTTGCCTTATAAATGGTGTTGAAAAGTTGAACGGATGGACTCTACATGCCTGGTTCCCACTGTGAAGCGTGGAGGGGGAGGTGTGATGGTGTGGGGGTGCTTTGCTGGTGACACTGTTTGGGATTTATTCAAAATTGAAGGCATACTGAACCAGCATGTCTACCACAGCATGCTTTGCGTTTAGTTTGACCATCATTTATTTTCAAACAGGACAATGACCCCAAACACACCTCCAGGCTGTGTAAGGGCTATTTGACCAAGAAGGAGAGTGATGGGGTGCTACGCCAGATGACCTGGTGTCCACAGTCACCAGAGCAGAACCCAATCGAGATGCTTTGGGGTGAGCTGGACCGCAGAGTGAAGGCAAAAGGCCAACAAGTGCTAAGCATCTCTGGGAACTCCTTCAAGATTGTTGGAAGACCATTTCCGGTGACTATCTCTTGAAGCTCATCAAGAGAATGCCAAGAGTGTGCAAAGCAGCTACTTTGAAGAACCTAAAATATAAGACACAATTTCACACTTGTTGTTTCACACTTTTTTGTTAAGTATATAATTCCACATGTGTTAATTCATAGTATTGATGCCTTCAGTGTGAATGTACAATTTTCATAGTCATGAAAATACAGAAAAATCTTTAATTGAGGTGTGTCCAAATTTTTGGTCTGTACTGTATATATACATTTTTTTTGTGTAAATGCACGCTTTAACTTCTTTTCAGCAGGCCTACTAGGCTTTGTGTTTTATTAGTTGCTAAAATGGCAAAATGTGTACATGAAAAGACAAATTGGAATAGCGACACAATATATGCAGCTGGTGCACATATCAATTTTGCTGGTGCATGTCTAGGAATATGACAATTTATTTTATTGCAATGTAAGATTATCCCCTCCCCAAAAAATCATTAAATGGTAATTGAGAAGTGTGATCCGACACTAATGTGTTGAAAGTTAAAATTGATGAAGAGTTTGTAGTTTAAATTATTGACAAGCGAAGGGATAAATGTCATTAGTGTTGTTAATAATCTTGGCAATTCCGGCATATTTAATACCTGCAGGTTGTGACAAGTCAATTTCTCCCGGTTGACAGAAGTGAGATAAAGTAGACTAATTAGATGTAAGATGGTATTTGAATCTTGCAGCCCAGCTGAGTTTGACATTTTCCTGTTGTCACACAGATCCTTTCCTTATTCCATGCTCTCTCTTTCAGCCTTTGTCACACTCTGACTGTCAAGCAGCTCTGCTGGAGAACCAAGCCAGGTCGTGCTGGACATGATGATCCGGACAATGGAGAGTGGTTGCAGCTGGCGAGCTGTGGAGCAGATCATGGTGTTAAGATATTCAATGTTAACAAGAGTATATTCTCATTATAAAAGCTACTTGGAGAAATGAACATAATTTATGAATGAGCTAGCACGGCCGGTGCTGATAGATCATGGCTTCAAAGAAGCTGAGCGTCATTTTAGTTACAATTCCAGGACTGGCAGATTCTTTATTAAAAGTAGCAATAAATAATCTATAGGACAACTGACATTTGCATGCTGTCAATCAAACGTTTGCTTCATGTATAGCATTCTGCACAAAGAATGAATCCAGGAATCATGATCTTTTCTGTCCTGGATTTGTCTTAAAAGTTCAACTTTGTAACCCATTTGTCATCATATAAATGGAAACATGCAGTCATCTCATCCTTGGCTCCTTGTTCACTGTCTAGACTAAAAAAAAAAAAGTTGTCTTTTCCTTTGAATTCGTTTTAAAAGGGTTGTCCACGACTGGAGCAACCCCTTCTTAATCCATATGTTTGCCTCCAGTAAAATAATAACACATACACTCAGGTGACAGCGCTATTCCAGCAGTGTCGACTGTGGCTCTACCGGGGATCACATGACATTGTTACTTCACACTATCCCTAAGGCCAACATTGATAAATCACACACATCTGGAGGAAGTGAGAGTTGCTACTCTCTCTGCCTCCAGATCTATGTGCTATGTATGAAGGTGGGGAGAGCGAAGCGGCCACAGTGATCGCGTGATTCCCAGAAGAGCCAGTGACAGCGATGAGAGCATAAGTGTTATTGTTTTATAATGAGAAATCAATGAATTGAGAAGGGCGTTGTCCGAGTAGAGGACTATTCTTTTAATACTGTCAACAGGGTTGCAAATTAATGGGTAGAATTCTTACAGCAGGCTTTAATCTTTTTTCATTTTTTCTGAATATCCGAAATGGCAAGTACCGTATATACTCGAGTATAAGCCGACCCCCTTAATTTTGCCACAAAAAACTGGGAAAACTTATTGACTCGAGTATAAGCCTAGGGTGGAAAATGCAGCAGCTACCGGTGAATTTCAAAAATAAAAATAGATGCTCCATACCGTTCATTATGGCCCCATTGCTGTGCCATATAGTGCTCTGCACCGTTCATTATTGCCCCATAGCTGTGCCATATAGTGCTCTGCACCGTTCATTATTGCCCCATAGCTGTGCCATATAGTGCTCTGCACCGTTCATTATTGCCCCATAGCTGTGCCATATAGTGCTGTGCACCGTTCATTATTGCCCCATAGCTGTGCCATATAGTGCTCTGCACCGTTCATTATTGCCCCATAGCTGTGCCATATAGTGCTCTGCACAGTTCATTCTTGCCCCATAGCTGTGCCATATAGTGCTCGGCACCGTTCATTATTGTCCCATAGCTGTGCCATATAGTGCTCTGCACCGTTCATTCTTGCCCCATATATGCTCCTTATAAAGCTGTGCACCGTTCATTCTTGCCCCATATATGCTCCTTATAAAGCTGTGCACCGTTCATTCTTGCCCCATATATGCTCCTTATAAAGCTGTGCACCGTTCATTCTTGCCCCATATATGCTCCTTATAAAGCTGTGCACCGTTTATTCTTGCCCCATATATGCTCCTTACAAAGCTGTGCACCGTTCATTCTTGCTCCATATATGCTCCTTATAAAGCTCTGCCATTGCTGCTGCTGCAATAATAATAATAATAAAAAAAAAAAAAAAGCCATACTCACCTCTCTTGATTGCAGCTCCCGGCGTCTCGTTCCGGCGTCTCGTCCCGGCGTCTCTCTGCACTGACTGATCAGGCAGAGGGCGCCGCGCACACTATATGCGTCATCGCGCACTCTGACCTGCACAGTCAGAGTGCAGAGACGCCGGGAAGACAGAGCGGCGCCGGGAAGATGGAGCGACGCCCGGCATGTGGAACGTGGACAGGTGAATATAAAATACTCACCTAGTCCCGGCGCTCCTGACGCTGCCCCTGCCTGTCACACTGTCTTCGATGCCGCAGCTCTTCCTGTCAGCGGTCACTGGCACCGCTCAGAGGAATGAATATGTGGCTCCACCCCTATGGGAGTGGAGTCCATATTTATTTCTCTAATGAGTGGTCCCACATGACCGCTGACAGGAAGAGCTGCGGCACCCGGAGACAATGTGACAGGCAGGGGCAGCGTCAGGAGCGCCAGGACTAGGTAAGTATGCCTCAGCGCCCTCTCCCCCTCACCCGCCGACCCTGCCGCCCACCGTGACTCGAGTATAAGCCGAGAGGGGCACTTTCAGCCCAAAAATTTATACTTATACTCGAGTATATACGGTATATAGAAAAATATCATTTTCACAGCAATTAAGAAGGAAATGTCATTTTTTTTATTTTTACTTCTTTAAATTCATTAAATTTCAGCTGCAAATTGCCTCTCCTGAGAAAAAGAGGACTTAAACTCTATAGCGCCACCAATTGGAAGTAGCGATTCTACAAGTCACAATCAACTCTTTAACGAGTCGTGCAATATGACTTAGGATTAAAGCCAAATCAGTATCTCAATTCGCAGACACGGTGTTTCAGGCTGTTGGCCCTCGTCAGTGAGAAGCATGAGAACTGATTTGGCTAGGTGAGAGGCTCTGGACTGGGGTCTAAGGGGTAAAGTTTCTCCTTGTGGAGAGTGACATACCATCTCTGGCTTGTCAAGGTAAGGAGGCTTATTCGCCATGCAACGCTCCTCTGGGAAATTAAATATGCAAATTGCCTCTCCTGAGAAAAAGAGGACTTAAACTCTATAGCGCCACCAATTGGAAGTAGCGATCCTACAAGTCACAATCAACTCTTTAACGAGTCGTTAAATTTCAGCTGACAGTTTAAATATTTTTCAGGTTTTCTTTCTCCTGAAAATAAAAAAAATGAAAAGCAAGAAATCATACTTGTCTTTCGTGTAGCTGCAGCATATTCCTCCATAGCACGTTGCAATACAGTGTTCAGAAATTTAAAAAAAAAAGTGACTTTTCCGCTGGCATCTCCAGCACCTCTATTCTCGTAGGCCCTGCCTGTTCTGCAGGTATGATGAGCCATCTTACGATATCACTGGAGCTCATCACTGGCCTGAGATGCAGAGTTAGGCTGGTTTCAGACTTGTGTTCCTGTGCGCTGCGGATGGCAGCGTACTTCCTCCTAGCTTCCTCCGTGAAGCTGCGCCCAGGCTTCGCCTACTACCAGCTGCGTCCAGCGTTTCCCTGCGTACCTATCTTTAACTGGACGCAGTAGGCGGAGCTTCACAGAAGAAGCAAGGAGGAAGTACGCTGCCATCCGCAGCGCACAGGAACGCAAGTCTGAAACCAGCCTTAGCATGTACAAAATGTGACTGCTTAGGCCAGTAATTGGCTGAAAGTCATGTGAGTGATGTGTCACTGCAGGACCAGCAGGGGCCATCTAAGCGGCAGCACTGGAACAGCATGGAATTCAACTAGTGAGTAATGCTAATTTATTTATTTTAGAATATCACCTACTCCTAGGAAATTGTGTAAAATCCCTGAAATTCCCTGTAACGCCTTAGTGACCTCCAATACACATTTGTATGTGGTCATTAAGGAGCCTTATTCCTCAAAGCTGCCTTTACACGGTGCTGAGGAATAAGTGAAATGGGTCCCCAAATATGTGAAAATGCTGCACCATGCTGCATCTGCCACGATCTGTGTAATTACTGAAAAGGATCCTTATTTCACCATTAATGTTACATAATTAGATGCACACATGTACTAATGGTCCAAAAAATACGGTAAGTCCTTCTGGCACAGCATCTTTGTGCATAAAAGCATTCAACTAAGGGTTAGTGTGTATTTTAATTAAACAGGTAACTTTGAAATTAGTGTTTTTAGTATATCTGAATCTAACCCACGGTCAGTTTTGTACGCAACAAAAATAGTCTGGTTATATAAGTAAAAAGTGCAAAAATTAAAATATATCTCTAAACTTCAGGGATTGTTACCACATTCTACATGGTACGTGTGGTTCATTGTACATTGCTCACATCCTGGTTAATGGCTGCATGGGAAAAGACTAACTGAGTTCACATTGCGAATCTATGAGACTGGTAAATGTTCATCATATGCTTTAATTCATTAGTGTATTGTTGGATAAATCATGATCACATATTAGTTTTTCACAATGTGAATGCACTCTTGTTGAGGTTCCAAGTGTTTATCGATTTCCATTGGTTTAAGCAATTATACTGAATGGTTTACCTAAATCAAAACCTATTTCAGTTATGAAATGTTTTGTTTTTTTGAGAAGCTGTCAAAGGTAAAAGAATAGGGTCAAGGAAAGCAATTTTCGTTACTCATTATTTTGACTTTATATTTTTTTCTAATAAGTAATTTGTATCTTGAAATGTAACCAATTAAAGCAGATGGTAACTATGGTTTTGTGATGTGTGAGAATTTTTTTTTTTAATAATATTGTACAATAAAGGCGTATACAACCCATTATAACAAGAAATGAGAACTTTTAACAGGACTACACATTTCTGTTTCACTCTATAGTAATGTATACTGTCATTTATGTTTAGTACAGGGGTACACAACCTGATATTGATAGGCTGTCAGTATCAGACAGCTTCTTTATCTCAGTATAGAGAAAGCTGCAGTTACATTAGCGCAGATATACAAATCACATTAGCAGGCACGCGATAACTGCCAGGAGTGTGATACGGAACAGTATTCACTTTTCACTCCCTACCTTGTTTTAATCATGACCTGGACATACAATAGAAAATTATACAATAGGCTTCAATTATCATAGGTGCTATGAACTTTACATATTTACACTCAAGTGCTAGGTTGGCAGATCAACTTCTGTCCCTGTGCTCGACAAAGAGCGCTTTTTGTGCTAACTTGTCATCTTGGAGGATGTGAAGTGACTTTTTTGGATGTGTACTTACCTAGCATTTCTTACTAAATCATTTTTGGGAAAGAAGTCGAATTTAGTTTTCACTAAAAAAAAGTTGAACGGACAAGGTAATGTAAAAGAAAAAAAATCAATGTCACAACTTAGAATGTGGTATCTGCTAGCAGAAGCACCACCACCAAGAACGGCACCACCCACCTTGGCAGTAGAGCTAACAAATGCAAGCCATAAATGATCTACTTCACAACCAACAAGCATATTAGTGGGGAGGTAGTGGAGAACACCAATGAATATCTGGCACTTCACCCATCTCTAACAGCAACCCCGTCAGTTTGAGTCAGTATTCTGCAAAAAATGGTCTGTTTAATCACAAATGACTAAAAGGGAGAATTTTTTGAACCTGGAAAATTTGAATCTGAAAAGATTTGATCATCTCTAATTGTAAGCCATTACTGCATCTGTATATATAATATATAGCTCAACAGGTAAAATGTCATAACAGCCTTATGAAAAAGAAGTCCCTTTCTTTCTTTGGTGGCATGCTCACTATTGATCTAGCATCACTCTAATTGAACAGCCATGATTAGAATTTACTCATTTCTCAACCAGTACAAAACTGTAGCTGCAGAAAATAATTTCTAATATCTTTAAAAACTTTTAAAGAGGAACGCCACATTCTCCCCTTATAAGGCTTATTTGCCTATATTTGGTACCTGCTTGTAATATCAAATTATATCCTTGCTTTAATGGCAGTCGTGTCCTCATACACCATTTTACTGAGCATTATGTGAACGTGCTCAGGCAATTTTAAAGATCAGATACACTGCCCCTCAAACTCCTCTGCCCATCACATAATGACATCTGGGGAAAAATGAATCTTTGCAGTTTAGGTAGACTGACTAGTGATTTTTTTTTTCAGGGTTTTTTTTCGTGTTCCTAAGATGAGCTTTGAGGTCACTTATAAAGGTATTTACCAAAATCCTTAAACCCTTAGAGAGGGCCTATGAGTAAAAATCCATCAGTACAATTTTGACGGTGTCATAGAAAAATTAAAATTCATACGACCTCTCCAGTAGGGAGAAATAATCAGTAAATAATTCATTAGTAATTCACTCTCCATAAGGCGAAACGATACCCCTTAGACCCCAGTCCAGAGCCTCTCACCTAGCCAAATTAGTTCTCATGCTTCGCACTGACGAGGGCCAACAGCCCGAAACACCGTCTCTGCGAATTGAGATACTAATTTGGCTTTTATCCTAATTTTATTGCACGAATCGTTAAAGAGTTGATTGTGACTTGTAGGATCGCTACTTCCAACAGGTGGCGCTATAGAGTTAAGTCCTCTTTTTCTCAGAAGAGGCAATTTGCATATTAGTAATTCAATAAATTCAAGTACATATAATACAAATAAACCACATTTGAAGTAGGACCTTACATTGAACATATGGGGAAGAGCGAAAACTAGTTAAAGCTAAGGAGAAGAAACTAATTAAAACAACATTTGAAGTAGTGATCCCTATGCAGCTGACCCCCTCTTTTGGAAACAGGCAATCAAGGAAAATCCTAATGGTTAGCAGATGAAAGGCCAGTCTAGAGTTGAATGCAAGGAAGGGCAGATTTACGACCAGTAGCTAAAAATTTAGCCCCAGCTTAAAAGGAAACATAAAATACTTTGAATACCTTATAGAAATTTTGTAGTGAGGTTTTTTGAACTGTGACGATATGATAGAAAAGTCATATTTTCGGAAACATGATGAAATGGCAAGCACAAAACATGGTATGAGGTATGTGGGTGTAACTTGTGTTAATAAAAAAAACAATGCCGATTATGATCCTTGTTCAATGGCTGGATGATACATTGCTGTGTAGGATTGATTCACGTTTCACTGGAGTTCTTCCCTCCATAAATTTGAGCAATTTCCATGACCCAGTTTTAGTAATTTTCTTTTGTTATTCCTTCTTATTTTATGTAATTTTATATACGCTATTGTTTTGTCCCCTTTGTGAAATCTTCTGTATATTTTTATAAAAACTACCTATTTGTAGAATTAAATATAAAATGTAATACATTTTGTTCCTCTTGCTCTATAAGCCGCATCTCCGTAACAGGGCTGTGAAGTCAGTAAGCCAAACCTCGAACTCTGACTCCTCAATTTCCCTGACTTCCAACTCCATGACTGACTTCACAGCACTGCTTCACTACTGAATATGTACATAAAGTGCAGCACAGATTCATCTAAGCTAAAAGCCTAGATCCTTAGATCAGGAATAGAACAGATATTTATAGGACATTTTATAACTTTCTCAAATTATTCTGAAAATATTTACACATCCTGCACTGAACTACTGAATCCAATTTACTATATATTTTAGAAGTCGATCCACTTTATACCAACTCCAACTCCTCCAAAATGGATACAGACTCTGACACCGACTTCTCAGTCCTGCCCTGAACCTATAAGCTAATACCTTTAACTGGATGTCCACACATCCTATACAAATGATTCGTAGTGGCAGCTAGTTCTTGGGTTATTATGAAGCTTGGCAGTGGCTATATATATATATATATATATATATATATATATATATATATATATATATATATATATATATATATATACAGTGGGGCAAAAAAGTATTTAGTCAGTCAGCAATAGTGCAAGTTCCACCACTTAAAAAGATGAGAGGCGTCTGTAATTTACATCATAGGTAGACCTCAACTATGGGAGACAAACTGAGAAAAAAAAATCCAGAAAATCACATTGTCTGTTTTTTTATCATTTTATTTGCATATTATGGTGGAAAATAAGTATTTGGTCAGAAACAAAATTTCATCTCAATACTTTGTAATATATCCTTTATTGGCAATGACAGAGGTCAAACGTTTTCTGTAAGTCTTCACAAGGTTGCCACACACTGTTGTTGGTATGTTGGCCCATTCCTCCATGCAGATCTCCTCTAGAGCAGGGATGTTTTTGGCTTTTCGCTTGGCAACACGGACTTTCAACTCCCTCCAAAGGTTTTCTATAGGGTTGAGATCTGGAGACTGGCTAGGCCACTCCAGGACCTTGAAATGCTTCTTACGAAGCCACTCCTTCGTTGCCCTGGCAGTGTGCTTTGGATCATTGTCATGTTGAAAGACCCAGCCACGTTTCATCTTCAATGCCCTTGCTGATGGAAGGAGGTTTGCACTCAAAATCTCACGATACATGGCCCCATTCATTCTTTCATGTACCCGGATCAGTCGTCCTGGCCCCTTTGCAGAGAAACAGCCCCAAAGCATGATGTTTCCACCACCATGCTTTACAGTAGGTATGGTGTTTGATGGATGCAACTCAGTATTCTTTTTCCTCCAAACACGACAAGTTGTGTTTCTACCAAACAGTTCCAGTTTGGTTTCATCAGACCATAGGACATTCTCCCAAAACTCCTCTGGATCATCCAAATGCTCTCTAGCAAACTTCAGACGGGCCCGGACATGTACTGGCTTAAGCAGTGGGACACGTCTGGCACTGCAGGATCTGAGTCCATGGTGGCGTAGTGTGTTACTTATGGTAGGCCTTGTTACATTGGTCCCAGATCTCTGCAGTTCATTCACTAGGTCCCCCCGCGTGGTTCTGGGATTTTTGCTCACCGTTCTTGTGATCATTCTGACCCCACGGGGTGGGCTTTTGCGTGGAGCCCCAGATCGAGGGAAATTATCAGTGGTCTTGTATGTCTTCCATTTTCTAATTTTTGCTCCCACTGTTGATTTCTTCACTCCAAGCTGGTTGGCTATTGCAGATTCAGTCTTCCCAGCCTGGTGCAGGGCTACAATTTTGTTTCTGGTGTCCTTTGACAGCTCTTTGGTCTTCACCATAGTGGAGTTTGGAGTCAGACTGTTTGAGGGTGTGCACAGGTGTCTTTTTATACTGATAACAAGTTTAAACAGGTGTCATTACTACAGGTAATGAGTGGAGGAAAGAGGAGACTCTTAAAGAAGAAGTTACAGGTCTGTGAGAGCCAGAAATCTTGATTGTTTGTTTCTGACCAAATACTTATTTTCCACCATAATATGCAAATAAATTGTTAAAAAAACAGACAATGTGATTTTCTGGATTTTTTTTTCTCAGTTTGTCTCCCATAGTTGAGGTCTACCTATGATGTAAATTACAGACGCCTCTCATCTTTTTAAGTGGTGGAACTTGCACTATTGCTGACTGACTAAATACTTTTTTGCCCCACTGTATATATATTAAAAACTCTAGACAAAAAATAAAAAAACAAGTCACCCGATATCTTTAGTAAAAGATTACATGATTTAATTTATAGCCCAGGCACGCAATCAATCAAGTAAGATCACCGAAAGTTCCAGAAACCTCGAAAATTATTAGAAACTTCAAGTGTATCCACAATTTTGGCCACTAGTGTGTGTGATCTTAATTGCTTGATTGCGTGCCTGGGCTATAAATAAAATTACATAATCTGTTACTAAAGATATCGGGAGACTTGTTTTTGATATTTTGTCGGTAGTTTTTATAATTTTGACAAGAAATACTGGACTTCGTTCTCTGTGAGTAAAATTCATAAATTTTTAGTTATGTTAACTTTTCTTTGTCTGCATTAAATTAAAAATAGTGGTTTAAAGCTACAGTCGTCACTTGATCCTTTCAGTATAAGTCCTACAGGCTTTAATTTCTTTACAAACTATGGAGAATGTTTATTTCTTGTATTTTGTTAATATTTAAATTTAATTTTTTAGCTGAATAATTATAAATGTCTATTTTGAGCTCACAAACTCCTGAATGATTGGGTTTTTCATGCCAGCCGCAAAGGTCTGATTGGTCTCCAAACAAGAGAGTTACAGCTAGAGTTAAGCCACCTCCCTAGTGTTCGGTTCGTCGAACAGGGACGTGTTCAACAAAATATTCGTCGAACGTTCGATGAACACCGTCGAACCCCATTAAAACCAATGGCAGGCAAACAAAACACATGGAAAACACATAGAAAACACCTTAAAAGGTGTCCAAAAGCTGACAAACTGCTCAGAAGACACAACAAACACATGGAAAAGTCACAACTACATATAGTCATGCGAAAAGAAAAGAGGTGGAGGAGTAAAAGGAGGAGGAGACACATATATATGCATGTCATGCCCTTCTAAAATCAAGAAAGGCTGGAGTAAAAATCTAAACTCACTCTACCAACTCCCAGACGTCTTGACTAAAAAAATAAATATCTTTAGGTAGAATGGCGGCGGGTCCATTCAGAACACTTTCCTTGGAAGATGTAGTGGTACCCCCGTTGGGAGTTGTGCCAAAAACTGAACCCAATACATTCAGACTAATCCACCATTTGTCATATCCAAGGGGCAGGTCAGTAAACGACAACATCGACGCGGAACCAAGTACAGTACTATGTACTGTACCTCCTTTGACGAGGCACTCAGGCGGGTCAAGAAGTTTGTAAGGGGCACCCTAATGGCCAAAACAGACATTGAGGGAGCGTTCCGGTTACTACCTGTGCCTCCGAATAGTGTCCTCCCATTGGGCTGCTTCTGTGAAGGAGCATACTACATAGATCGCTGTTTGCCCATGGGGTGCTCCATATCCTGCTCACTATTTGAGGCGTTTAGTTGCTTCCTCGAATGTGTCGTCATGGACGTTTGTAAGGCGGCACATATTATCCATCACCTCGACGACTTCTTATGCCTGGGCCCAAAAGATTCGCCACAGTGTGAAAACACGCGATAGTCCACCTGTGAGAAGGAGAGAGCTGGAGGAAGAGTGGACACCCCAGAGCCGAGGGGTTACATTGAGAAAGGAAGAAGGCGGTGTAGCTTGCTTCATGGGTGGGGTACTCTGCTGAGTAGCAGAAATTGCTACTAGGCACCAAAGGATTTCCTGGGCCAGATGCCGTTAAAAAATAGTACTTAGGTAAACAGGCGGTGGGTGGCTGGGCTACTCTGCTGACTGGCAGACACTGAAGCTTTGGAGCAGACTTGAATCCCAGGCCATAGTATGAGGAAACAACTCTGCAGACGACCCCACCCACCTGGAATTGACGACGGCAACATCATGTAAAACTCAGCAAGGGGACTAAATAAAAGAGTCTCCATTTTTTCCAATAATTCGGCCACAGACACCACTTAAGTGCCATTAATTTCTCCAGAGTTTTTTAAAATGGTGAGGTGATTTTCAAAAATCATCAAGCTTTTCGTCTCCCCAAGATGACACAGGGGTAGAAAAGTCCTTGCGGATCCAGGATTTGTTCATCTTGATGAATGTTAGTCTGTCTACATTGTCACTGGACAGCCGCCACCAAATTTGCTTTTGTACCGGGGATCTAAGACTGGCAACCCAGTAGTCGGCAGTACTTCGGATTCTGACAATCCGAGGGTCATGTTGCAAGAAGGCACTCATGTGTCTTGCGCATCTAGGAGGACCAGGTCCTTGTCTTGGTTGTGGCGAGGTGAGAATCATGCTTCCTTCATCTGCCATCTCCCCCCAACCTCGCACAACAGAAATTTGATCAAGGTCTCCCTCATCTGATGAGTCTTCCATGTCCAGCGTCAGTTCATTCTCCACTTCTTCCTCGCCTCCTGCACCTTCCTCAACAGTTTGGCTGCTACCATGCACCCTCGGTAATCCCTCTCCCCCAGCTTCCAATGCTGGCCACCTTGGTGCTGCCAACCTTCTTGACCTTGGAGATATGATCCCTTCCGCATATGACTCCTGTTCCTCCTCCTCTTGTTCCACCACCAGACACCGAACACTGTGTAAGGTGTGCTCCAGCATGTAAATCACCAGAATGGTCATGCTGATAATGGCATCGTCAGCACTAAACATCTTTGTTGCTATTTCAAAACTGCAGAAGGGTGCATAGGTCCCTGATCTGAGACCACTCCTGCAGCGTGATTTGCCCCACCTCTTGATCTCGTTGGCCCAGGCTATACGTCAACGTATTGTACCAGGGCTCGTCGGTGCTGCCACAGTTGCTGCAACATGTGCAGAGTTGAATTCCACCATGTGTGCACATCGCATTTCAGCCGGTGAACTGGCAGGCCCAACGACTTATGTAGAGATGCAAGTCGTCGAGCTGCGGGATGAGAATGGCAGAAGTGAGCACACAGCGACCGTGCCCTCTGCAGAAGCCCATCTAGACCGGGATAGTGGAATAAAAATTGCTGGACACGCAGGTTCAAAACGTGAGCCATACAAGGCACGTGTGTGACATTGCCCCGGCGAAGGGCCGCACCCTGGTTTGCAGCATTGTTGCACACAGCCTTCCCTGGCTGCAGGTTGAGTGGAGACAACCATTGATGGAACTCGGTCTCCAGAGCTGACCACAACTCAGCTTTGTGACTCACATTTCCCAGACATTTCAACGTAAACACTGCCTGATGCCGTTGAGCCCTGTTGACAGCATAGTGAGGAGGTGTGCAGGATTCCTTCTGCGCAGTTACAATGCGGGTGGCATTACCAGGCTTTGGGTGCAGGTGGAGGACCGAGAGGAGGTTGAGGAGGCAGAAGCAGTGGAGGAACTTCTAGATAGAGGATCGACAAGCAACTCGTGGGGACGGCAAGACTTGGACAGCAGCCCCTTCTGATGTCGCCGTAGTTACCCGGTGCCCAGTCACCGACATGTAACGCCCCTGTCCATGTCTACTCGTCCAAGTGTCTGTGGTGAAATGCACCCTGTCACAGTTTCACAAGGAAGCGGTGATGTTGTGTGCGACATGCTGGTGTAGCACAGGCACAGCTTTCTTTGAGAAGTAGTGGCGACTGAGCATCTGGTACTAGGGCACTGCGACGTACATAAGGTTTCTAAATCCTCTGTGTCCACCAGGCGTAAAGGCAGCATTTCTGTAGCCAACAGCTTGCAGATGGAGAAATTCAACCTTTTAGCTTTGTCATGGCTAGGAGGAAATGGTCTTTTACTTGTCCACATCTGAGGGACTGAGGGCTGGCTGCCATGCTTAGACGGAGTTGAGTAGGTTGTCCCCAGCAAACTGCTGGTCTGTGAGGAAGGTGCAGGCGGAGATGTTATGTTGCCCTGATCAAAATGTGGTGTCAATGTCGGAGAGCGCTCAACACCAGCAGGTTTTTCCACTTGCAAATGTCCTGATGACCTGCTAATCACACTGGCTGTTGCGGGTAAAGAGGTGGAAGGTCTGTATCCAAAACCATGTGCGACTGCTGTCCCCACAGTCACAGAGGATGAAGAGGACGCGGATGCACTTGATGGGGCAGAGGGTGGTTGACCCGGCCCACTAGGCCGCATTGCAGCACAGTGAGCTTCCCACTGCAACTTATGCCTCATATCCATGTAACGGTTCATTCATGAAGTACTCAAGCTAGTGATTTTTTGGCCTCTACTGAGATTTTGTTGACAAATATTACAACATGAGTTGGGTCATCCTTTGCAATGTCAAAAAATGCCCAGGCAATGCAAGGCTTAGAGCCCGTGCGACCTGAAGAGCCACCATGACTTCTGGTCTGAGGCACAGTTGGGGTTGAGGATGCAGTTGTTGACGTGCTTCCAGTACTCCGTCTCTGTCCAGGAAGGCGCACCATTACCTCGTCGTCAGACTCGTCACTAGCATCCTCCTCCACCTCCTCTGCTGACCTCATGGACTGGGGGTTGACAGTTTGTGGGGTCTACAACCTCGTCATCATCCTGTGTGTTCTCACACCCGTCGTCCTCAGAGCCAACCTCTTCCTGCCCCGACCGAAAAGTCAAGTTTTTGTTCCAATCAGGTATCTCAGTCTCATCATCATCTTCCTCATTGTCTCCACCAACAGGAGTTACAGTTTGGGAACGAGGGTCTACATTATGCTCAGAACCTTCTTCATCTGGGCCTGGATCCGACTCACAAAGATTCTGGGCATCAGTGCAGATCATTTCCTCGTCTGGATTCACAGAAGCTCTGGAGCAGACCTCTGATTCCCAGGCTATACTATGCGTAAACAGCTCTACAGACTCAACCATGTGTGTTACCCCATGCTCAGACGGGCAGCTGGAGACTTGGGAGCTGTGAGGAAGCAAGTGCGATAGGGGTGACAACTCTGAGGACTGGAGAAGTTGTGATGTTGGAGTTGACATGGAGGAGAGCCCACTTGAACGAGCACTTGATATCCGTTCAAGCACCTGCTGTTTTTGTGCCTTATCTGGAATTTTTGGCAATGCTTGTAGCGATGGTCGTAAGAAAGGGATCATATCAGATTGTCCACGAAAAGAAGTAGACAGCTTACTTTGGCTGGAAGATGGTCTTTCTTCTGCAAATGTTACTGTTGCTTTACCACCTACCCCATGGACACAACCTTTTTTTCCCTTTCCAACACGCCTATTCCCCTTTCCACCAGCAGCAGGCCTTTTGCCACTCCTTTTAGTGCTTAACTAATTGGCAACTCTGTATCTGTAGTTGTTGGCACAACAACCGATGGATGAAAACCAAGCAGAACTGAGTGGCCAAACTGTGGTACCAGGCCCAAAACTAATAACTGGATTAGATGCAGTGAAAATTGAGATACACAGGCGGTGTAGTTAGTTTCACATGTGGGCTACTCTGCTGACGTGCAGACACTGCTCCTAGGCCCTAAATCAGACCTGGGCAAGATGCGGGCCGCATCTGGCCCGCCTGATGATTTCAAACGGCCCACCAGCTAGCTGTCACTTCAGACAGCCGGCACCGCTCGGCCAGCCACCAGACGCTTCGGCCCTGTACGTCACGTGCAGTCGGGTTGATCACCTGTTTATCGGTGGCGGCGGCCATCTTCCCGAGGCCGCATGTGCGCAGATAGAGTGCTCTGCTTCACGGGGCTTCAGGAAAACGGCCGCGAGAGGCCGCACGTGCGCAGATGGAGATTGCGGCGACCATTTTTCTGAAGCCGAGTTTGCAGATTTAGATCTCTGCTTCAGGAAAATGGCCGTCGCGATCTCCATCTGCGCACGCGCGGCCTCGGGAAGATGGCCGCCGCCACCAATATTCAACCCGGCTCTGCTGCTCATATTGCATTCCGGGCCGCTGCATCACCTCGCCGGTGGAAGGGACACTGCACACGCCATACTGCACCTCTGCCGTCGCCACACCACTGCTGCAACCCCCCCATGGACACCAGGCCGTGGCGTCGCCCACCTAAGCAGGAAGGGACCCTGCTCAGGTGCACGCCACACCGCATCACCCCGCTTCTGCCACCATCATGCCTCCTGTGACCCTGCTATGCCACCGCAAGCCCTCAGGTAAGGTACTGTAAATTTGGACAATAAGATGGACCCCCATCTTATAAAAAAATCTTTTTTTCTGCAATTTTTATCCCAAATTTGGGGTGCGTCTTATAGTTCGAAAAATACGGTAATTATATTAGTCCGGCCCTCTAAAACCATCCCAATTTCTCATGCGGCCCCATGGCAAAATTAATTGCCCACCCCTGCCCTAAACTATTAACTGGATTAGATGCAGTGAAAATTGAGATACACAGGCGGTGTAGTTAGTTTCACAGGCGGGCTATTCTGCTGACATGCAGACACTGCTCCTAGGCCCAAAAGTAATAACTGGATTAGATGCAGTGAAAATTGAGATACACAGGCGGTTTAGTTTGTTTCACAGGCGGGCTACTCTGCTGACGTGCAGACACTGCTCCTAGGCCCTAAACTATTAACTGGATTAGATGCTGTGAAAATAGAGATACACAGGCAGTGTAGTTTCACAGGCGGGCTACTCTGCTGACGTGCAGACACTGCTCCTAGTCCCTAAACTAATAACTGGATTAGATGCAGTGAAAATTGAGATACACAGGCAGTATAGTTTGTTTCACAGGCGGGCTACTCTACTGACGTGCAGACACTACTCCTAGGCCCTAATCTATTAACTGGATTAGATGCAGTGAAAATTGAGATACACAGGTGGTATAGTTTTTCACAGGCGGGCTACTCTGCTGACGTGCAGACACTGCTCCTAGACCCTAAACTATTAACTGGGTTAGATGCAGTAAAAATTGAGATACACAGGCGGTGTGGCTAGATTTACAGGCGGGCTACTCAGATAACTATCAGACAATGCTACTTGCCCAAAAGGATTGGCTGAGCTAGATTGCACCAAATGCTGTGACAAACACTTGCACAGCACTGGCACAGACCTGCCTGGCAAACAGTGCTATGAACTGCTGTAACCTACCCTGAAAAGGGCTGATATTACAACTAGTTCCGACTCCTCCCGACTCCCTAAACGTATCTCTCTGACAATTCGCTCCAAAAAACACTTAGTCTGTATAACGCCCACAGCAGCAACGGTGCCGTCTAACACTAAGCTGCAGCAGTGAGGAAATGGTGGCGACGGGGCAAATGGCTGGTTCTTATAGGGCAAGTACATGTGACATACACAGCCAATGACACATGCCCTTGCTTGTGTGCATCACATGCACATTGCTGTGTGTGTGTGCACTGCTGATAGGCTGAGAGACTGCACCGCCCCACTGTAAATGCGGGAAGGAAAAAAAAAATGGAGATCAGCATTATTTCAGCACAGATCTATCCCCCGCCCCCCTGCCTACTATACACTGAAACAGTCTATTAACAATGATAAACAGTTTTAATGTGAAAATCAAGCTAGGCTTTTGGTGAACGAACAGTTATCGAACAGAAACTCGAACAGCCGAATTTTAAGCAAATTGTTCGGGTTTGTCGAACGACTCGAACACCGCCCAAAACAGCTCGAATTTGAAATTGGCGAACAGTTCGACTCGAACACCGTTCAACTCTAGTTACAGCTATTGTTTTGAGAAAGGAGGGATACAGTTTCAGAGAAATTGGTAGGCAGATGGGTGGTGGAGTCACTGCTTATAGAGTGCAAAAGCTTTGTTCACGTTTTGCTGATAGTTGCAGTGTCAAAACTAAGAGTTGAAGAGGAAGAAAAAAACGCAACAACTCAAAAAACAGACAGAAGAATTGTTAGGTTAGCCTTGCAAAACAGAAGAGCATCATCCAAGGAACTCAACCAGTTCTTGCACAATGGAGGAGTTAAGGTGTCTGATAGAACAGTATGTTGCCGATTACTTGATACTCTAATTTTGGTGATGCAAGGAAAAACATTTATTGAAGTCAGTGAAAAAATCAGCAAAAATGGGCAGAAAAATCAGAATGTTACAAAAGTGACTATATCCAAAAGTAGACCTTTTGACTTAGCCAGGCCTTATTCATTATGTCGTTGTATGAAGATGTCGTATTTAGAAAAATGGGGCAGTCCCCAGAGTACGAGGATATATTGAGAGCTTTATTGTCCTGAGTGTCCTGGAACTTTTGCGGTGTGCTATCTTGGAGGGTGGTGGCGGCGCTCCCGCTCTGTGCCCCTGGAAGTAGGGGCACATCGTAATGACGTAATGAATAAGGCCTGGTTAGGTCGAAACGTCTGTTTGAATATAGTCACTTTTGTAACGTAATGTGATCTTTCCTGCGAACTACCCATTTTAAAAAAAATATATATTTTTTTTTACTGGCTTTAATAAATGTTTTTCCTTGCATCGCCAAAATAATAGTGTGCGGTGAATTATAATTACATGGACTAGGGGTCAACTGACCTGTTACACCAGCACCTCACTATTGGACAGAGTGCAGGCCAATACTCTCTTCGCTGATTACTTGATGGCGGTCTGAAAGCACGAGCACCAAGGAAGAAGCCATTCTGAAATCTTAAACAGAGAATTTCCTTGGCCAAAGAACATCTTAGTTGGATAACTGAAGATTAGAAGAAAGTAATCTGGAGCGATGAAATGAGAATATCAATTTTTGGTAGTGGTGGAGTGCGTTATGTTCGGAGAAGGCCAAAGGAAGCCTGTCTTCCAGAGTGTATGACAGCAACAATGAAACATCCTGAGTGTTATGATATGGGGCTGTATGTCCTGGCATGGAATTGGGAGAATACAGGTCCTTGAGAGAACTGTAAATGCTTTGAAATATATTCATGATGTCCATGAACCAAAGCTCATCCCATCAATTTGTGAAATTGGCAAGGAACAGACCAAAATTATTTTTCAACAGGATGGAGCACCATGCCACACTGCAAGGCAATGCCTACAATGGTTTAGAAGCAAACAATTTCCTGTACTTTCATGGCCAGGAAACAGTCTTGAAAATCTGTGGTCAAGATTAAAGTGATTGGTTTCTAGTAAGCGACCGTACAACAAACAGGCATTGATTGCAGCTGTTTTATCAGTTCCTGATACCATGTTATAACCACAGAAAACCTGAGAAGTCTTGTTAAATCAATGCCAAGGAGATGCAAAGCTGTTGTCAGTGCTAAAGGATACCCTACATGCTACTAAAGAAAGAACACATAGGGATAGCATGAAAATAACATATTAGGACATGATATTTTGATTCTGCCATTCCGCTGTTCTTATAGAAGTAATGAGATATTTTGTATTATTGTAACCTTTTTTCTATGTAGAGGTGTTCTAATCTACCTTCGACTACTTATGGCATTATTGTTATAAACACTTTGTATGATTGCATGCTGAAAACGTTAAAAAATTACAAAAAATGTAAGTGTATCCACAATGTTGGCCACTAGTGTATATATACACCTACAGTAGTGTTCAAAATAATAGCAGTGTGTTCAAAAACACAGAGTTAATTATAAAATCTTTATACTAGTTTTATTTCCATGCATTGGGAACATTGCACACGGTTTTCTAATTCAAAATATGACGAGAAATGTATATAATGTTTAACTACTTTACAGAAAATAACAAAAAATAAACATTGAGCTGTTCAGAAAAATAGTAGTGTCTGCATTTGTCTTTACAAACTCACAATATGTACTATTTTTTATGGTGATTTAGCATTCCTGTGAATCACTAATCTAATATTTAGTTGTATAGCCACAGTATAGCCACTGTATAGCTACAGTTGAAACCACAAGTTTACATACACTATATAAAAATCTGTCATGAAATCAGAATAAACCTTCCATGAACTTCTCACAAAAGTTGGTCGGAATTTGGGCCCATTCCTCTTGACAAAACTAGTGTAACTGATCCAGGTTTGTAGGTCACCTTGCTAGCACCTGCCTTTTCAGCTTTTCCCATAAATTTTCAATAGGATTGAGATCAGGGCTTTGTTATGGCCACTCCAAAACATTGACTTTGTTATCCTTAAGCCACTTTACCATTTTGGCAGTAAGCTTTGGGTCATGGTCCATTTGGAAAACACATTTCCTCCCAAGCTTTAACTTCCTGGCTGATGTCTTGGGATGTTGCTCTTGTATTGCCACATAATCTTCTTTTCTCATGATGCCATCTATTTTGTAAAGTTCACCAGTCCCTCCTGCAGCAAAACAACCCCACAACATGTTGCTGCCACCCCCGTGTTTCACAGTTGGGATGGTGTTCTTAGGCTTCCAAGCTTCTCTTTTTCTTCCAAACGTAACAATGGTCATTATGCCCGAAAAGTTAAATCTTAATTTCATCAGACCACAGGACATGTCTCCAAAAATGAATGTCTTTGTTCTTGTGCAAGTCCGCAAATCTCTTCCTGATATCTTGGCTGGTTTCTTGATACTTTCCCATGATACTACACAAAAAAGCAATTTGTTTCAGGAGTGCATTAAAATACATCCACAGGTGTGTCTCTGTTGCAAAAAAACAAGTTTCAAAACACATGACATCATCATATGAGCAGTCCAGAATAGTTTAAAGGCAAAGTAATCTTAGTGTATGTAAACTTTTGACTTTGCAGAAAGTAATAAAAGTGCCTTAAAATATTCACTCATAATTCTGGCATTTAGCAAATATTAATAGTTATGGTAATCCTAATTCACCTAAAACGAGAAAGATTTATTCTGATTTCATGTCAGGTATGGAGAAAGTGCATGTGTCTTTTTATATAGTGTATGTAAACTTCTGGTTTCAACTGTACACTCCCTGACAGAAGTTATGTCACTTATCGATGTTATGTACATAAAAGCTTATAACTTGACATTAAATTCATCCATTGGTTGTATAAATTATTCTTGTGAAAGCTGAAACCCTCCGAAATGTGGTTTAGGTTAAGAAAATAAATTGGCATCAATGCAGAAATATTGATCAGTTAACGGACACAGAATGGTCAGATTTTGGCAAGACAAAAGTTTTGTTGCCTGTTCATATAATGCACCCAATCCTAGTTTACAGCCTCACCTGTGCTCAGTAAATGATCGGTTAATTAGTATGTGTGTATAAAAAGAAACCCAGCACCCCAGACCTTTACTTGAACTGCAACTTGAGCTCTGACAATATGCCAAAAATCCACCCTGCGACCAAAGCCTGGATTATCTAGAGGCTGAAGACCAGATCCACTGCAGAGGTGGCTGGCACCCTTAATGTGTCTCAGCGTAAAGTACAAAGAATTAAAAAAAGATTTGAAGAGACTGGAGATGTTTGGCAAGCCCAGATCTGGCAGACCCCGCAAGACAACTGCTCAGGAGGAACGTTTGTTGGTTATAAAATCCAAAGCAAGCACCTCTTACCCTGAAGCAGAGCTCCAACAGACCTGGTCACCTCAAGTCCCTGTGTCAACTAGAACAGTTTGTAGGATTCTGTCTTGAAATGTCCTCCATGGTCGAATCAGTGCCCTGAAGCCAGCACTAAACAAAAGGCAAATAACCGTGTGGCATTTGCAAAGTCCCACAGCCTGCTAAATAGATGGACGCAGGAAAAGTGGCAGGTGGATTTCTCTGACGAATCTTCAGTAGAATTACACTACAGCCGCTGCAAATACTGCAGGAGACCTGCTGGAGCCTGTATGGATCCAAAATACACCCAGAAAACAGTTAAATTTTGGTGGTGGAAAGATCATGGTCTGGGGTTACATTCAGTATGGGGGTGTGCGAAACCTTTGCAAGGTGGAAGGCCATAACAATAGCCTAAAATATCAAAAAGTAAAGCTACCTCAAATTCCAAATCATAAAAGGGGTCAAATTCTGCAGCAGGATGGTGCTCCATCTCATACATCCATCTCTTCAACAAAGTTTCTCCAGGCAAAAAAGAACAAGGTGCTCAAGGACTGGCCTGTCCAGACACCAGACATGAATATCATTGAGCGTGTTTTTGGGTAGGATGAAAGAGGAAGCTTGGAAGACAAAACCAAAGAATCTTGATGAACTCTGGGAGGCATGTAAGACTGCATTCTTTGATATTCCTGATGACTTCATTAATAAATTGTATGAATCATTGTTGAACCGCATGGATGCAGTCCTTCAAGCTCATGGAAGTCACACAAAATATTAACCCCTTCATGACCCAGCCTATTTTGACCTTAAAGACCTTGCCGTTTTTTGCAATTCTGACCAGTGTCCCTTTATGAGGTAGTAACTCAGGAACGCTTCAACGGATCCTAGCGGTTCTGAGATTGTTTTTTCGTGACATATTGGGCTTCATGTTAGTGGTAAATTTAGGTCAATAAATTCTGCGTTTATTTGTGATAAAAACGGAAATTTGGCGAAAATTTTGAAAATTTCGCAATTTTCACATTTTGAATTTTTATTCTGTTAAACCAGAGAGTTATGTGACACAAAATAGTTAATAAATAACATTTCCCACATGTATACTTTTACATCAGCACAATTTTGGAAACAAAATTTTTTTTTGCTAGGAAGTTATAAGGGTTAAAATTTGACCAGCGATTTCTCATTTTTACAACGAAATTTACAAAACCATTTTTTTTAGGGACCACCTCACATTTGAAGTCAGTTTGAGGGGTCTATATGGCTGAAAATACCCAAAAGTGACACCATTCTAAAAACTGCACCCCTCAAGGTACTCAAAACCACATTCAAGAAGTTTATTAACCCTTCAGGTGCTTCACAGCAGCAGAAGCAACATGGAAGGAAAAAATGAACATTTAACTTTTTAGTCACAAAAATTATCTTTTAGCAACAATTTTTTTATTTGCCCAATGGTAAAAGGAGAAACTGAACCACGAAAGTTGTTGTCCAATTTGTCCTGAGTACGCTGATACCTCATATGTGGGGGTAAACCACTGTTTGGGCGCACGGCAGGGCTTGGAAGGGAAGGAGCGCCATTTGACTTTTTGAATGAAAAATTGGCTCCACTCTTTAGCGGACACCATGTCATGTTTGGAGAGCCCCCGTGAGCCTAAAAATTGGAGCTCACCCACAAGTGACCCCATTTTGGAAACTAGATGCCCCAAGGAACTTATCTAGATGCATAGTGAGCACTTTGAACCCCCAGGTGCTTCACAAATTGATCCGTAAAAATGAAAAAGAACTTTTTTTTCACAAAAAAATTCTTTTAGCCTCAATGTTTTCATTTTCACATGGGCAACAGGATAAAATGGATCCTAAAATTTGTTGGGCAATTTCTCCTGAGTACACCAATACCTCACATGTGGGGGTAAACCACTGTTTGGGCACATGGTAAGGCTCGGAAGGGAAGGAGCGCCATTTGACTTTTTGAATGAAAAATTATCTCGATCGTTAGCGGACACCATGTCGCGTTTGGAGAGCCCCTGTGTGCCTAAACATTAGCACTCCCCCACAAGTGACCCCATTTTGGAAACTAGATCCCCCAAGGAACTTATCTAGATGCCTAGTGAGCACTTTAAACCCTCAGGTGCTTCACAAATTGATCTGCAAAAATGAAAAAGTACTTTTTTTTCACAAAAAAATTCTTTTCGCCTCATTTTTTTCATTTTCACATGGGCAATAGGATAAAATGGATCATAAAATTTGTTGGGCAATTTCTCCCGAGTACGCCGATACCTCATATGTGGGGGTAAAGCACTGTTTGGGCACTCGGCAGGGCTCGGAAGGGAATGCGCGCCATTTGACTTTTTGAATGGAAAATTAGCTCCAATTGTTAGCGGACACCATGTCGCGTTTGGAGAGCCCCTGTGTGCCTAAACATTGGAGCTCCCCCACAAGTGACCCCATTTTGGAAACTATACCCCCCAAGGAACTTATCTAGATGCATATTGAGCACTTTAAACCCCCAGGTGCTTCACAGAAGTTTATAACGCAGAGCCATGAAAATAAAAAATAATTTTTCTTTCCTCAAAAATGATTTTTTTAGCCTGGAATTTCCTATTTTGCCAAGGGTAATAGGAGAAATTGGACCCCAAATGTTGTTGTCCAGTTTGTCCTGAGTATGCTGATACCCCATATGTGGGGGTAAACCACTGTTTGGGCGCACGGCAGGGCTCGGAAGGGAAGGCACGCCATTTGGCTTTTTAAATGGAAAATTAGCTCCAATCATTAGCGGACACCATGTCACGTTTGGAGAGCCCCTGTGTGCCTAAACATTGGAGATCCCCCAGAAATGACCCAATTTTGGAAACTAGACCCCCAAAGGAACTAATCTAGATGTGTGGTGAGGACTTTGAACCCCCAAGTGCGTCACAGAAGTTTATAACGCAGAGCCATGAAAATAAAAAATAAAAATTATTTTCTCAAAAATGATCTTTTAGCCTGCAATTTTTTATTTTCCCAAGGGTAACAGGAGAAATTTGACCCCAATATTTGTTGTCCAGTTTCTCCTGAGTACGGTGATACCCCATATGTGGGGGTAAACTACTGTTTGGGCACATGCCGGGGCTCGGAATTGAAGTAGTGACGTTTTGAAATGCAGACTTTGATGGAATGCTCTGCGGGCGTCACGTTGCGTTTGCAGAGCCCCTGATGTGGCTAAACAGTAGAAACCCCCCACAAGTGACCCCATTTTGGAAACTAGACCCCGAAAGGAACTTATCTAGATGTGTAGTGAGCACTTTGAATCCCCAAGTGCTTCATAGAAGTTTATAATGCAGAGCCGTGAAAATAATAAATACGTTTTCTTTCCTCAAAAATAATTATTTAGCCCAGAATTTTTTATTTTCCCAAGGGTTACAGGAGAAATTGGACCCCAAAAGTTGTTGTCCAGTTTCTCCTGAGTACGCTGATACCCCATGTGTGGAGGTAAACCACTGTTTGGGCACACGTCGGGGCTCAGAAGGGAAGTAGTGACTTTTGAAATGCAGACTTTGATGGAATGGTCTGCGGGCGTCACGTTGCGTTTGCAGAGCCCCTGGTGTGCCTAAACAGTAGAAACCCCCCACAAGTGACCCCATTTTAGAAACTAGACCCCCAAAGGAACTTATCTAGATATGTGGTGAGCACTTTGAACCCCCAAGTGCTTCACAGACGTTTACAACGCGGAGCCGTGAAAATAAAAAATCATTTTTCTTTCCTCAAAAATGATGTTTTAGCAAGCATTTTTTTATTTTCACAAGGGTAACAGGAGAAATTGGACCCCAGTAATTGTAGCGCAGTTTATCCTGAGTATGCTGGTACCCCATATGTGGGGGTAAACCACTGTTTGGCACACGTCGGGGCTCGGAATTGAGGGAGCACCATTTGACTTTTTGAATACAAGATTGGCTGGAATCAATGGTGGCGCCATGTTGCGTTTGGAGACCCCTGATGTGCCTAAACAGTGGTAACCCCTCAATTCTACCTCCAACACTAACCCCCCCACACCCCTAACTCTAAACCCAACTGTAGCCATAACCCTAATCACAACCCTAACCACAACCCTAATTCCAACCCTAACCCTAAGGCTATGTGCCCACGTTGCGGATTCGTGTGAGATTTTTCAGCATCATTTTTGAAAAATCCGCGGGTAAAAGGCACTGCGTTTTACCTGCGGATTTTCCGCGGATTTCCAGTGTTTTTTGTGCGGATTTCACCTGCGGATTCCTATTGAGGAACAGGTGTAAAACGCTGCGGAATCCGCACAAAGAATTGACATGCTGCGGAAAATACAACGCAGCGTTTCCGCGCGGTATTTTCCGCACCATGGGCACAGCGGATTTGGTTTTCCATATGCTTACATGGTACTGTAAACCTGATGGAACACTGCTGCGAATCCGCAGCGGCCAATCCGCTGCGGATCCGCAGCCAAATCCGCACCGTGTGCACATAGCCTAATTCTAAAGGTATGTGCACACACTGCGGAAAACGCTGCGGATCTGCAGCAGTTTCCCATGAGTTTACAGTTCAATGTAAACCTATGGGAAACAAAAATCGCTGTACACATGCTGCGGAAAAACTGCACGGAAACGCAGCGGTTTACATTCCGCAGCATGTCACTTCTTTGTGCGGATTCCGCAGCGGTTTTACAACTGCTCCAATAGAAAATTGCAGTTGTAAAACCGCAGTGAAATGCGCAGAAAAAACGCGGTAAATCCGCCATAAAACCGCAGCGGTTTAGCACTGCGGATTTATCAAATCCGCAGCGGAAAAATCCGCAGAGGACCAGAATACGTGTGCACATACCAAAACCCTAGCCCTACCCCTATCCCTAGCCCTAACCCTACCCCTAACCCTACCCCTAACCCTACCCCTAACCCTAACCCTATTCTAACATTAGTGGGAAAAAAAAATTCTTTATTTTTTTATTGTCCCTACCTATGGGGGTGACAAAGGGGGGGGGGGTCATTTATTATCTTTTTTATTTTGATCACTGAGATATAATCTATCTCAGTGATCAAAATGTACTTTGGAACGAATCTGCCGGCCGGCAGATTCGGCGGGCGCACTGCGCATGTGCCCGCCATTTTGGAAGATGGCGGCGCCCAGGGAGAAGATGGACGGACCCCAGCAGGATCGGTAATTATGATGGTGTGGGGAGGTACGGGGGGGGGATCGGAGCATGGGGGGGTGGATCGGTGCGCGGGAGGGGTGGAACGGAGCACGGGGGGTGGAACGGAGCACGGGGGGTGGAACGGAGCACGGGGGGTAGATCGGAGTGCAGGGGGGGTGAGTGGAGCACGGGGGGTGATTGGAGCACGGTGGGAGCGGACAAGAGCACGGGGGGAGCGGAGCACAGGACGGAGGGGAGCCGGAGCAGTGTACCGGACAGATGGGGGGGGGCGATCGGTGGGGTGGGGGCACATTAGTGTTTCCAGCCATGGCCGATGATATTGCAGCATCGGCCATGGCTGGATTGTAATATTTCACCAGTTATAATAGGTGAAATATTACAAATCGCTCTGATTGGCAGTTTCACTTTCAACAGCCAATCAGAGCGATCGTAGCCACGGGGGGGTGAAGCCACCCCCCCTGGGCTAAACTACCATTCAACCTGTCCCTGCAGATCGGGTGAAATGGGAGTTAACCCTTTCACCCGATCTGCAGGGACGCGATCTTTCCATGACGCCACATAGGCGTCATGGGTCGGATTGGCACCGACTTTCATGACGCCTACGTGGCGTCATGGGTCGGGAAGGGGTTAATATGACTTAATAGCACCACAACTTCATTCACCAAAGTTATTTGTATTTTAAGTTAATTTGTTTGAATATCACATTACTTTCTTTGCGACAAAACTTTTGTCTTGCCAAAATCTGACCATTCTGTGTCCATTAACTGATCAATATTTCTGCATTGATGCCAAATTATTTTCTTAACCTAAACCACATTTCGGAGGGTTTCCGCTTTCAAAAGAATAATTTAAACAACCAATGGAAGAATTTAACGTCCGGTTATAAGCTTTTATTTACATAACACGAATAAGCGACTTAACTTCTGTCAGGGAGTGTATGTTGCATAGAGTCAACCAACTTTTTATGAGCTATGATTTTGTATTATATCTGCACATTCAGCACTTTATGAAATGAAGTATCTATCATGCACAATATGAATAAGGGAATATCTCTGGGGCATGATAACTATGTAGATCAGGGGTGTCAAACTGCATTCCTCGAGGGCTGCAAACAGGTTATGTTTTCAGGATTTCCTTGCATTGCACAGGCGATAATTTAATCACCTGCAGAGAATGATTCCAGCACCTTGTGCAATGCTAAGGAAATCTTGAAAACACGCATGGTTTGAGGCCCTCGAGGAACGCAGTTTGACACCACTGATGTAGATGATGGTGCATAGTTAACTGATTATTCTTTGTAATACCTAGAAGGGGAGCTGAAAAAGAGCATAGCCTTTTTTTGTCTGGCTCCATAGTCTGACCTAGCACTTGGCGCATAGCCATGTATTAGTGCTGAATTGTTGATTATACAATAATTGTGGATCTAATTGATCTACAATTAACTGTGTGCTCTGTGTCTGTGATTCTGATAGACATAGGGTTGCCCAGGGACTGAAGGGACAGCCGCCGTGGAGCGGAGGCGCCACATCGCATAATAGAGTGCAAACCTCCGCTGGTAGGAAGGATATCAGACTTCAGGGCCGATTAGGGATAGGAAGGTATACTATATTTTTCCACTTTATTTTTTATTTTTGATATCACTTTTTGTATTGTTTAGATAATTTTTCTTTTGGGTATACTCTTCCTGATTTAGGTTGTTACCTTTAATCTGGGGCTGGGAATCCCCGAAGGGATGTTTTTTATCTATCTTTTTTTGATTACTGATATTAGTTATGATTATTAATAAAGATTAATGTTTTTAGGGGTATGTTTTCTGTTTGGTAGTACTACTTTCATTAGTCCACAAAATGTTTCTCCATTTCTCTTTAGGCCAGTTGATGTGTTGTTTGGCAAACTGTATCCGCTTCAGTACACGTCTTTTTTTTAACACTGGGACTTTGCAGGGATTTGTTGCTAAGAGATTAGCTTAAGACAGGCGTCTTCTAACTGTCACAGCACTCACAGGTAACTTGAGACTGTCTTTGATCATCTTGGAGCTGATCATTGGTTGAGCCTTTGCCATTCTGGCTATTCTTCCATCCATTCATATGGTAGTCTTCCGTTTTCTTCCACGTCTCTCTTATTTGGCTTTCCATTTTAAAACATTGGAGATCATTTTAGCTAAATAGTCTATCATTGTCTGTATTTTTTATAAATTTTACCATCTCAAATAAATTTTTTAGTCAAAGTACACTGTTCTTCTGAACAATGTCTCGAATTACCCATATTTCTCAGGCTTTCAAGGAAAAATGCATGCACAACATGTCCTGCTTCAGCCTTAAATAAGGGCCACCTGATTCACCTGTTTCTTCACAGAATGATTGACCTCACTAATTGAACTCCACACTGCTATTATTTTGAACACACCCCCTTTCAATTAATTATTGTAATACACGGACTCAAAAACATGTAGATCATGAATGCTGTGTCTGTTGGTTTTCTTAGAATCTACTGCGCCAACTGGTAAATTGTTAGATATGTGGTAACATAATTTATACCAAAAACTGTGATTACTCTGGTTAGCATATTGGGCTGCTATTATTTTGAACACTACTGTAAGTCTCAGAACCCACCTTTTGCAGTACCACGCACTTCAGATTATGTGGCATAACACACCCCGCTAGTCGACTAAACTACATACATTCAGTTCTAAGAGCGAGATCAAACCTTGCTAATCAACAATGTCAAAACCCTGCCATTCAGACTGCGACCCTCATCCACCAATCGCCCCATGTTAAGCATGAAGGTAATTCTGTCTACCTACTGCAATCGGTATAGAACAGCAAGAGAAAATATGAACTCGCCCAAATATATTCCCTCACCAAAAAATGTGTATACAGCAACTGGAAGTGAGGTATAAAACTTAACTTTTAATTATATAAGTAACATATGTGCTTCTTTAAAAATGAAAAGAGGCTAAATAAATTATCCCAGTTCATATAGAATAGTCAATTAAACCCAATAAGTATAAAACTGTAAAGGTTACTGACTACAGAGGTAACAAAATGCTGTACATAAATGTATACCGTAGGTACTAAAAAACTTGCTATGTAGGCATCAACATAACATACAGCATAAACACAATCCAATCCTGCAATTTATATAAAGAGTTGCATCTGCCACACCAATGCTATCATATATTTAGTGAATGTGAGTAGACACAAATATCTCACAGTTTTATGTAGAACACAATGACTGGTCAACAATTAATTTCAAACCTGTGGCCCGGTCTCACAAACCAACAAAAGGAAAGCAGGTGCATATATAAATAGGGAGGGTCAAAACAAACCCACCCCTCATCATATATATATAGAGAGAGAGAGAGAGAGAGAGAGAGAGAGGATAATAAACTGGAGTGAACACACCCATATGTATAAATCATTCCTAATGGTTCCACTAAGGACATCTGTGTCAGAAGTATAGCCCTATAAGACCCTATTTGGGCTACTTTAGACTACTTCCCAAACTCCCACCCTGACAAGGGCAGTCCACATCTCCCCTGCAGTGAAGGACCTTCACTATCCCTCATTGCGTTCCAATGCATTTCAACTTTGCAGAATCATCAGGAGATTCAAATCACATCTGGATATCTAATGATGATGCAGAGTTTAATGGCAACTCCTATAGTATGTCTGATGTAGCCATCATCAGAGTCCACAAAGTGAAGCACATAAACTTCTCATAACTCGCGCTACGCTCATAAGCTAAACGTGGGACGAGTCGTAGGAGACGTTTGCCTAGGAAATGCTCACAAACCATAAAAGGCAACTCTTTCTACACGAAAACGTTATAGAGTGTGCCTCCATCTTTTTTCCCTGTCCCAAAAAAATTCCTTGTAAAGAAGAAGTTCGCCAACTCAGCACACTCAAACGCCATAGAAGACAGATATGCCACGGATTACATATGCGATGGAGACAAAGATCATCTAAGGTATGCTGTCTTCCAAAGGATTAATAAGAATTAAAAATTAGCCCATTCCATCGAAGATAAGACCTTCCTGGAGGTAATGGATCAAGGAATTCACAAGGATGACTGTCTTCCTAAAAGCAGACAGCCGGCACTAAAGTACCTAGTTTTCCTAAATCGCAGCTTCTTAAGGAGGCCAGAAATGAAAAAAAAATTGTTTTCATGGGCATAATATTCTTAAAGAGCTTTGCGTAGCTCCACCTCTAATAGAGAGCGAGGAATGTTGGTACCTCCCAATATTTGGGGTCTCTCACCCCAAAAAGCCTGGACAGATATGTGTCATGTTCGACTCCAGCTCACGATACCAAGTACTCTCCTTGATTGATGTTATTTTTATGGGCCCTGACCTCAACAATACTATCATCAGTGTTCTCATCAGATTCCGGAAAGAAAAAGTTTCCATCACTACAGACCTTCAAGTATTTCACTATTTTTTTGTCAATGAAGAACATAGAGACTTCCTATGGTTCTTCTTGTTCTGAGATAACAAACCTATCAAATACATTGCAGAATACCATATGAAGGTGCATGTTTCTGCCAATAGGCCATTCCGGGCTTAAGCGGTCTGCACGAGGAAGTGAAAGAGACCTTGAAGACGTCAGACAGATCATTGAAAGATACTTCTATGTAGATGACGGTCTAAAGTCTCTTCCATCGTACTCAAGAGGACTCTTGCTTGTTCTAACTTCAGGCTGCAAAGGATGGCTTATAATAGCAAAATGGTGATAGAGGTCTCTATTCTTGTACATCACAGTCTAGGGCTCAATTGGGACCTCACGTCCTATACTTTCATGTTTAAAGTCAACCTAGAGCACCATTCCTGCACATGACGAGGTGTCCTGTCCACAAATAAACCAGCTATATGATCCCCTTTGATTCGTTGCATCTTTAATCATCCACCGCACCCAAAAGCACCACAAATACTGGATGGTGATCTATCTCATGCAGCCTTTATCTATCTCCCACTCCCTCAAGATGGCTGGACCATCATTGTAAATAAGCACCTGTACTTTGTGTCTCGCCCCATCTCAATATAGATCGTAAGCTCTCACGAGTAGGATCATCTTATTTTGCTTTAATTACTGTATTATCTGTAACGTTGTTACTTATTATGACTGTTGTGTATGAACTGTTAAACTGTAAAACGCTGCGGAATATTTTGGCGCTATATAAATAAAGTTTATTATAAGGTAAGGCCCGCTGATAGGAAGCAGGAATATACTTCATTCTTTGAGTTTGAGCTAAAGAAAAATGTTTAAGGGAGATGGAGAAAAAGATGCTGCATGGATAGTCAGGCTGTTGGAAGAGTGACATAGAAGGGATAGGATTGAGGATGATGTCCTGGAGCACATGGATGGATGGCCGGTGAAGTTTTCGAGATCGGTTGCCGGCTGGATCTCCCCTGCTACACTTGAGGGATTTGTCGTCTGGATTTCACAAACTATCTTAAAGATTGTTGATCCTGGATACATGATTTGTCATCTGGATGAGGCTGGACTGTGTTTACAGACCATACTCCTGGGAGATACGAAATCTGTGGGCCAACCAAAAGTTGGGATACAGTGAGTATTGCCTGGTACGGGGGCATAGAATCATAGAATAGTAGAGTTGGAAGGGACCTCTTGGTCATCTGGTCCAACCCCCTGCTCAAAGCAGGATTCGCTAAATCATCCCAGACAGATGTTTGTCCAGCCTCTGTTTGAAGACTTCCATTGAATGAGAACTCACCACCTCTCATGGCAGCCTGTTCCGCTCATTGATCACTCTGTCAAAAAGTTTTTTCTAATATCTAATCTGTGTCTCCTCCCATTCAGTTTCATCCCATTGCTTCTAGTCTTTCCTTGTGCAAATGAGAATAAAGATGATCCTTCTACAATGTGACAGCCCTTGAGATATTTGTAGACAGCTATTAAGTCTCCTCTCAGTCTTCTTTTTTGCCAGCTAAACATTCCCAAATCATGTAACCGTTCCTCATAGGACATGGTTTGCAGACCGATCACCATTCTGGTCGCTCTTCTCTGAACTTGTTCCAGTTTATGGATGTCTTTTATAAAATATGGTGCCCAAAACTGGATACTGTATTCCAGATGAGATCTGACCAAAGAGGAGTAGAGAGTAGGGTTGAGCGACTTTTGTTTTTATAGGATCGGGTCGGATTTCACGAAACCCGACTTTTTCAAAAGTCGGGTCGAGTGAAATCGGCCGATCCTATAGAAAAGTCGGGGTCGGCCGAAACACGAAACCCAATGCAGTGCATTGGGTTTCTAATGGTTCCCAGGGTCTGAAGGAGAGGAAACTCTCCTTCAGGCCCTGCGATCCATATTATTGTGTAAAATAAAGAATACAAATAAAAAATATTGCTATACTCACCCTCAGACACGCCCTGGTAGTAACCAGGAGCCTTCCTTCCTAAGAATCAGCGCTTGAAGGACCTTTCGATGACGTCGCGGCTTGTGATTGGTCGCGTGAGCGGTCACATGGGCGTCACGCGACCAATCACAAGCCACGACGTCATCGAAAGGTCCTTCAAGCGCTGATTCTTAGGAAGGAAGGCTGCGGGTTAGAACCAGGGCGCGTCCGAGGGTGAGTATATTCCTAATAGGTATATACTCACCCTCGGACGCGCCCTGGTTCTAACCCGCAGCCTTCCTTCCTAAGAATCAGCCCTTGAAGGACCTTTCGATGACGTCGCGGCTTGTGATTGGTCGCGTGAGCGTCACATGGGCATCACGCGACCAATCACAAGCCGCGACGTCATCGAAAGGTCCTTCAAGCACTGATTCTTAGGAAGGAAGGCTCCCAGTTACAACCAGGGCGCGTCCGAGGGTGAGTATAGCAATATTTTTTTTTTTATTCTTTATTTTACACTTAAATCTGAATTCCGATACCGATTCCCGATATCTTAAACATATCGGGAATCGGTAACGGAATTCCGATTCCAGATTCAGAAGATCGCCGACCTCATGGCCGACCCCACACAGGGGTCAGGTCGGGTTTCATGAAACCCGACTTTGCCAAAAGTTGGCGACTTCTGAATCTGGCCGACCCGCTTCGCTCAACCCTAGTAGAGAGCAATAATGACTGATCTAGACTGTATGCTTCTGTTAATACATCCCAGAATTGCATTTGCCTTTTTTGCTGCTGCATCACACTGTTGACTCATGTTCAGTTTATGATCTATTAGTATACCCAAGTCTTTTCCACATGTGCCCTATTCCTCCCATTCTGTATATGCTTTTTTCATTTTTATTGCCCAGTTGTAGTGCTTCGCATTTTTCCTTGTTAAAAACCATTCTGTTAGTTGCTGCCCACTGCTCCAGTTTATTTATATCTTTTTGAATCCTCTCTCTTCTCTAGTATTAGCTATCCCTCCTAGCTTTCTGTCATCAGCAAATTTAATCTCTGTACCCTCAATTCAGTGGCAGTGGGACTATTGGTCCCGAGGAGGGGATCTTGTGGACTGAGGACATTGTATATTGTATTTTGGCCACCTAACTGGATTTGTTGTAAAACCATGGACATATGGAATAAAAAATAGTTGCATCATTAACCTGCCTAGGTGATTATTATAACTCACAACCTCAGATATTCACAACCAGCCAACCACAATCCTGCAGACCATGCAACCAGAGTGATACTGGCATCATGATTTACCTGGCTCATTGGGCCTGCATTCTTGAACCAACCAGTACCTATCTCTCACGAAAAACACTCATGAACTCTTCGAGCCCAAATCAGATGTGGAAATCCGGCCTCAAGTTCACACACTTAACACAATAGTCACCAAAAGGCACCTATGTTCCAGCCGCTTCCTCAGATTCTCCACCTGAAGGTCCACTAACAGAGCATTAGTTTGATTCATGTTGCTAGATCTTTTAAAGTCACGCAATCAAGGTCAGTTCTATGCAATTTCTGGCATTATTGTCATAAAGCTTAGTCAGCAGAATAGTTCATTCAGGCGAAATATGTTATTATCTGTTGTGTCCGTCATGAGGATTATACATAGACTCTAGAGTCTCTCCAAAATCATAGAGAGGTCCGTAAATATAGTTCCATAAAAAAATTTAACCCATTTGTCGATGCTCAAGGACTGTTGAGAGTCGGAGGACACATTTCAAATGCATAGCTTGAAAGTAACAAGTATACTCCAATCATAGTCCTCCACGGACATGTTGATTCTCTGCTGGTAGAGTATCAGCATGCACAGGTTAAGCATCAAAGATGTTTGATAACTAAAGGGGCCTTATTGGAAGCAGGATTCTGGGTAATAAGAGCTAATTGACTTGTAAGTAATCATTTTCAAATGCATCGTTAGCCAAAAACTCTGTGGAACATATCAATTGAAAAAAATGGCTGGCCTTCCAGCAGACCATTTGAGTACTGGACCCCCTCTTTACTACTGTGGGTCTCGACATATTTGGTTCCAAGTCTGTTACCGCACAACATACTAGGGGAGGACATTCAAACAACAAGTGATGGGCTGTCTTTTTCACGTTTGAGTATTAGAGCTGTACACATAGAAGTTGTCAAAGCAATAGACACATCCAGCTTCATAAATGCCTTCAAACAATTCATTTCTCAGAGGAATTGTAAAGCATATTCCGACAGAGGATATAACTATGTTGGAGCATGTGGTACTAAAGATACACTCAAATCTGGATTTTAACTGAGTAGAAATGTCTTTATTAACTGGATTCCACGTAGACCGTCAACCCACTCCACTCATCTCATATGAGAGGCGTTTGGGAGTGCATGATCAGCATTGCTCGCACAAACATTTGATTCCATCTTTCTGCAACTAAACCCTTCAAAGCTCACCCATAAAACTCACTACCTTCATGGTTGGGTTAGTAGCCATTATAAATACTAGACCACTGGCTCCTATATCAAATGATCATGAATACCCATCTCTGCTTACTCCTTCAACTCTCCTCACCCAGAAATTGAATGTAACCATGGCAATTCCCTGTGAGTTTACTACTAACGATTTGTACAAATCCCAGGGGAAGAAAGTCCAAATGTTAGCAGACATTTTCAGGATCAAGTGGAAAAAACAATACCATTCCACCTTTCAGGCAAGATACAAATGGCAAGCTAGTAGGCCCAACCTAGAACCTGCAAATGTTATGCTAGTAAAGAACACCCAGTCTAAGGAATGCATGGCCTCTAGGATTAGTAATCAAAGTATTCTTAGTACTCCTTAGGCCTCCATAGTTTCCCATCATCATCTTCACTTGCTTCGCCCCTTCTTTTTTGCTGCAACCATTTTGGCCCCTTGGAAGCTAACATGCTGATTGTGTCACTCTCTAGATTTTCAGCCCTTCTGGTTGCTTACCTCAACATAGCACAATCGGTGAGTTATGTTCCCTTGTTAGTGCTCACCATATTGTCTGTTGCAGCTGCTCTTTTCTTCATGATGCTATATTGAATAGTCTCTTCTACCTTTATAGCTATCCCTGCTATTTGCCATGTTATGTCATTACGCTGTGTGTATCCTGTACTATGCGTAATGCTATTTACCTCAGATATTCTGTATGCTTTGAACTGAGTACTTTTATTTCTTTTTTTAGTTTTACACTGATCCTATAAATAAAAGTTGCAAAGGACCCCCTACGTCTGTTCTTCATGATGTTTTATTGAATAGTCTTTTCTACCTATATAGCTATCCCACTATTCGCCATGTTATGTCATTACTTTGTGAGTGTAATGTACTATACGTAATGCTATTTACCTCAGATATGCTGTATGTTTTGTACTGAGTACTTTTTTCTTTTTGTAGTTTCACACTGATCCTATAAATGTTGCAAAGGACCCCTACATCTATCTCAGTTAATTTATAGGAAATGTTTAGCTGTCTGTCAACTCATTCTCCCTAAATAGAGGGTTTCAGAAGAAGCCTTGCTTTATATTCTTCTTTAGATATGCCTCCCTCTTTCCATTTGATATACATTTATTTTTTCCTGTGTTCATCCATCCTGTTCTCTTCAAATGATCCCAGTTCTTCCTTCTTTTCAAGATCATTACTGTTGTGAATTCTGTGGTCAAGCTCCCTCCTGTGGTCATGAGTGGTACTGCGGCTGGTTCTGTCTATGAGCTTCCTCTGGTGGATGTGAGTGGGGCTGCGGCTTCTGAGTTTCCTTCCTCAGGTGACGAGGTTAAGTCGTTAGGTGCTGCTCTATTTAACTCCACCTAGTTCTTTGTTCCTGGCCTCCAGTCAATGTTCCAGTATTGGTCTTGCTCTCTCCTGGATCGTTCTTGTGGCCTGTCTTCACTGCATAAGCTAAGTTCTGCTTGTGTTTCTTTTGTTTGCTATTTTTTCTGTCCAGCTTGCTATATTGGTTTTTCTTGCTTGCTGGAAGCTCTGGGACGCAGAGGGAGCACCTCCGTACCGTTAGTCGGTGCGGAGGGTCTTTTTGCGCCCTCTGCGTGGTTGTTTGTAGGTTTTTGTGCTGACCGCAAAGCTATCTTTCCTATCCTCGGTCTATTCAGTAAGTCGGGCCTCACTTTGCTAAAATCTATTTCATCTCTGTGTTTGTATTTTCATCTTTACTCACAGTCATTATATGTGGGGGGCTGCCTTTTCCTTTGGGGAATTTCTCTGAGGCAAGGTAGGCTTTTCATTCTATCTTCAGGGCTAGCTAGTTTCTCAGGCTGTGCCCGAGGCGCCTAGGTCTGGTCAGGAGCGCTCCACGGCTACCTCTAGTGTGGTGTGATAGGATTAGGGATTGCGGTCAGCAGAGTTCCCACGTCTCAGAGCTCGTCCTGTGTATTAGTAACTATCAGGTCACTTTGTGTGCTCTTAACCACCAGGTCTATTGTGGTTCTGAATCACCAGTTCATAACAGTACTGGAGGCCCAAAGTAATAATGCTTCTCAATAGAGGGAAAAGAGAAGTTCTGAGACCATTTTTTTTTCTCTGCACTGTGTTTTGTCTTTCTTTTCCCCTAGACATTTGGGTGGTTCAGGACACAGGTGTAGTGATGGACATTAAAGGTCTGTCTTGTGTGGATCATCTCACTGCAAGAGTACAAAATATTCAAGACTTTGTGGTTCAGAATTCTATGTTAGAACCAAGAATTCCTATTCCTGATTTGTTTTCTGGAGATAGAGCTAAGTTTCTGAGTTTTAAAAATAATTGTAAACTGTTTCTGGCTTTGAAACCCCGCTCCTCTGGTGACCCAGCTCAACAAGTTAAGATCATTATTTCTTTATTACGTGGCGACCCTCAAGACTGGGCATTTTCCCTTGCGCCAGGAGATCCTGCATTATGTAATATTGATGCGTTTTTTCTGGCGCTTGGATTGCTTTATGATGAGCCTAATTCAGTGGATCAGGCAGAGAAAAATTTGCTGGCTCTGTGTCAGGGTCAGGATGAGGTAGAGATATATTGTCAGAAATTTAGGAAGTGGTCTGTGCTCACGCAATGGAATGAATGTGCGCTGGCAGCAATTTTCAGAAAGGGTCTCTCTGAAGCCCTTAAGGATGTCATGGTGGGATTTCCTATGCCTGCTGGTCTGAATGAGTCTGTCTTTGGCCATTCAGATCGATCGACGCTTGCGTGAGCGTAAAACTGTGCACCATTTGGCGGTATTATCTGAGCATAAACCTGAGCCTATGCAATGTGATAGGACTTTGACCAGAGCTGAACGGCAAGAACACAGACGTCGGAATGGGCTGTGTTTTTGCTGTGGTGATTCCACTCATGCTATCTCCGATTGTCCTAAGCGCACTAAGCGGTTCGCTAGGTCTGCCACCATTGGTACGGTACAGTCGAAATTTCTTTTGTCCGTTACTTTGATCTGCTCTTTGTCATCCTATTCTGTCATGGCATTTGTGGATTCAGGTGCTGCCCTGAATTTGATGGACTTGGAGTATGCTAGGCGCTGTGGGTTTTTCTTGGAGCCCTTGCAGTATCCTATTCCATTGAGAGGAATTGATGCTACGCCTTTGGCCAAGAATAAGCCTCAGTACTGGACCCAACTGACCATGTGCATGGCTCCTGCGCATCAGGAGGATATTCGCTTTCTGGTGTTACAGAATCTGCATGATGTGGTCGTGTTGGGGTTGCCATGGCTACAAGTCCATAACCCAGTATTGGATTGGAAGTCTATGTCTGTGTCCAGCTGGGGTTGTCAGGGGGTACATGGTGATGTTCCATTTCTGTCTATTTCATCATCCACCCCTTCTGAGGTTCCAGAGTTCTTGTCGGATTACCGGGATGTATTTGATGAGCCCAAGTCCAGTGCCCTACCTCCGCATAGGGATTGCGATTGTGCTATCGATTTGATTCCTGGTAGTAAGTTTCCTAAAGGTCGACTGTTTAATTTATCTGTGTCTGAGCACGCCGCTATGCGGAGTTACGTAAAGGAATCCCTGGAGAAGGGTCATATTCGCCGGTCGTCGTCGCCATTGGGAGCAGGGTTCTTTTTTGTGGCCAAGAAGGATGGTTCGCTGAGACCTTGTATTGATTACCGCCTTCTAAATAAAATCACAGTCAAATTTCAGTACCCCTTGCCGCTGCTGTCTGATTTGTTTGCTCGGATTAAGGGGGCTAGTTGGTTCACCAAGATAGATCTTCGTGGTGCGTATAATCTTGTGCGTATTAAACAGGGCGATGAATGGAAAACAGCATTTAATACGCCCGAGGGCCATTTTGAGTACCTGGTTTTGCCATTCGGGCTTTCTAATGCTCCATCAGTATTTCAGTCCTTTATGCATGACATCTTCCGAGAGTACCTGGATAAATTCCTGATTGTATACTTGGATGATATTTTGGTCTTCTCGGATGATTGGGAGTCTCACGTGAAGCAGGTTAGAATGGTGTTCCAGGTCCTGCGTGCGAATTCTTTGTTTGTGAAGGGGTCAAAGTGTCTCTTTGGTGTTCAGAAGGTTTCATTTTTAGGTTTCATTTTTTCTCCTTCTACTATCGAGATGGACCCTGTTAAAGTTCAGGCCATTTATGATTGGACTCAGCCGACATCTCTGAAGAGTCTGCAAAAGTTCCTGGGCTTTGCTAATTTTTATCGTCACTTCATCAATAATTTTTCTAGTATTGCTAAACCGTTGACTGATTTAACCAAGAAGGGTGCTGATGTGGTCAATTGGTCTTCTGCGGCTGTGGAAGCTTTTCAGGAGTTGAAGCATCATTTTTCTTCTGCCCCTGTGTTGTGCCAACCAGATGTTTCGCTCCCGTTCCAGGTCGAGGTTGATGCTTCTGAGATTGGAGCAGGGGCTGTTTTGTCGCAAAGAAGTTCTGATGGCTCGGTGATGAAACCATGTGCCTTCTTTTCCAGGAAGTTTTCGCCTACTGAGCGTAATTACGATGTTGGCAATCGAGAGTTGCTGGCCATGAAGTGGGCATTCGAGGAGTGGCGTCATTGGCTTGAAGGAGCTAAGCATCGCGTGGTGGTCTTGACTGATCACAAGAACTTGACGTATCTCGAGTCTGCCAAACAGTTGAATCCTAGACAGGCTCATTGGTCGCTGTTTTTCTCCCGTTTTGACTTTGTGGTTTCATACCTTCCGGGCTCTAAAAATGTGAAGGCGGATGCCTTGTCTAGGAGTTTTGTGCCCGACTCTCCGTGGTTGCCTGAGCCGGCGGGTATTCTCAAAGAGGGGGTAATTTTGTCTGCCATCTCCCCTGATTTGCGGCGGGTGCTGCAAAAATTTCAGGCTAATAGACCTGACCGTTGCCCAGCGGAGAAACTGTTTGTCCCTGATAAATGGACGAGTAGAGTTATCTCTGAGGTTCATTGTTCAGTGTTGGCTGGTCATCCTGGAATCTTTGGTACCAGAGATTTGGTGGCTAGATCCTTTTGGTGGCCGTCTCTGTCGCGGGATGTGCGTTCGTTTGTGCAGTCCTGTGGGATTTGTGCTCGGGCTAAGCCCTGCTGTTCTCGTGCCAGTGGGTTGCTTTTGCCCTTGCCGGTCCCAAAGAGGCCCTGGACACATATCTCTATGGATTTTATTTCGGATCTCCCCGTCTCTCAAAGGATGTTGGTCATTTGGGTGGTTTGTGATCGCTTCTCTAAGATGGTCCATTTGGTACCCTTGTCTAAATTGCCTTCCTCCTCTGATTTGGTGCCATTGTTTTTCCAGCATGTGGTTCGTTTACATGGCATTCCGGAGAACATCGTTTCTGACAGAGGTTCCCAGTTTGTTTCGAGGTTTTGGCGAGCCTTTTGTGCTAGGATGGGCATTGATTTGTCTTTTTCCTCGGCTTTCCATCCTCAGACAAATGGCCAAACTGAACAAACCAATCAGACCTTGGAAACATATCTGAGATGTTTTGTTTCTGCTGATCAGGATGATTGGGTGTCCTTTTTGCCTTTGGCTGAGTTCGCCCTTAATAATCGGGCCAGCTCGGCTACTTTGGTTTCACCGTTTTTCTGCAATTCTGGTTTCCATCCTCGTTTCTCTTCAGGGCAGGTTGAGTCTTCAGACTGTCCTGGTGTGGATACTGTGGTGGATAGGTTGCAGCAGATTTGGACTCATGTAGTGGACAATTTGACATTGTCCCAGGAGAAGGCTCAACGTTTCGCTAACCGCAGGCGCTGTGTGGGTCCCCGACTTCGTGTTGGGGATTTGGTTTGGTTGTCGTCTCGTTATATTCCTATGAAAGTTTCCTCTCCTAAGTTTAAGCCTCGTTTCATTGGTCCGTATAGGATTTCTGAGGTTCTTAATCCTGTGTCTTTTCGTTTGACCCTTCCAGCTTCTTTTTCTATCCATAATGTATTCCATAGGTCATTGTTGCGGAGATACGTGGCTCCTGTGGTTCCATCCGTTGATCCTCCTGCCCCGGTTTTGGTTGAGGGGGAGTTGGAGTATATAGTGGAGAAGATTTTGGATTCTCGTATTTCGAGACGGAAACTCCAGTATCTGGTTAAGTGGAAGGGTTATGGTCAGGAAGATAATTCCTGGGTCTTTGCCTCTGATGTCCATGCTGCCGATCTGGTTCGTGCCTTTCATTTGGCTCATCCTGGTCGGCCTGGGGGCTCTGGTGAGGGTTCGGTGACCCCTCCTCAAGGGGGGGGTACTGTTGTGAATTCTGTGGTCAAGCTCCCTCCTGTGGTCATGAGTGGTACTGCGGCTGGTTCTGTCTATGAGCTTCCTCTGGTGGATGTGATTGGGGCTGCGGCTTCTGAGTTTCCTTCCTCAGGTGACGAGGTTAAGTCGTTAGGTGCTGCTCTATTTAACTCCACCTAGTTCTTTGTTCCTGGCCTCCAGTCAATGTTCCAGTATTGGTCTTGCTCTCTCCTGGATCGTTCTTGTGGCCTGTCTTCACTGCATAAGCTAAGTTCTGCTTGTGTTTCTTTTGTTTGCTATTTTTTCTGTCCAGCTTGCTATATTGGTTTTTCTTGCTTGCTGGAAGCTCTGGGACGCAGAGGGAGCACCTCCGTACCGTTAGTCGGTGCGGAGGGTCTTTTTGCGCCCTCTGCGTGGTTGTTTGTAGGTTTTTGTGCTGACCGCAAAGCTATCTTTCCTATCCTCGGTCTATTCAGTAAGTCGGGCCTCACTTTGCTAAAATCTATTTCATCTCTGTGTTTGTATTTTCATCTTTACTCACAGTCATTATATGTGGGGGGCTGCCTTTTCCTTTGGGGAATTTCTCTGAGGCAAGGTAGGCTTTTCATTCTATCTTCAGGGCTAGCTAGTTTCTCAGGCTGTGCCCGAGGCGCCTAGGTCTGGTCAGGAGCGCTCCACGGCTACCTCTAGTGTGGTGTGATAGGATTAGGGATTGCGGTCAGCAGAGTTCCCACGTCTCAGAGCTCGTCCTGTGTATTAGTAACTATCAGGTCACTTTGTGTGCTCTTAACCACCAGGTCTATTGTGGTTCTGAATCACGAGTTCATAACACATTACTGATTGTGTAGTGAAAATTTCATTTAGCAAAATCTCCTATGCTTTGTGGACATTTCTGTCATTTGGAACATCTAGCCATTGGACTTTCCCTGCCCACTTTCCGAGTCCATTAAAATCTGCCTTTCTGAAGTCCAACCAACCTTAAAATGTGAGTCATCTGAGGACTTCCTCCTCTTGTGATCCATAATTAGAGGATAGCATGGTCTCTGCCTCCTAGAATTCCAGCCACCTTTGCTTCCTCAACCATTTCCTTCCTGTTGGTAAGAATTAGGTCCAAGATGGCAGATCCTCATATTCTGTCTTCTTTGAAAGATAAAGTTGTCAGCGAGAGAAAATAAGAATTTTCTGGACCCATTACTTTTGCCTGAGAGAGATTCACAATAAATATCTAGATAGCTAAAATCTCCCATGATCACTATGTTATAATGTTTGAGAACAAATATATCTGATGTAAAGAGTTCATCCCTATCTTCAGTCTGTCCAGTTGACCTATAGTAAGCACCTACAACAGTGTCCTATCTGTTCTTCTCTCCTTGTATTCTTAACCAAACAGTTTATACGGAGCTACCATTCTCTGCAGCTTGGATCTCTGTGAATATATGTTTTCCTAACATATGTTACAACAGCTCCTCCCCTCTTGTTAAGCCTGTATCTTGTAAGTAAGTTTGGAAAACCCACAAGAAGCAAACTAAATATAAACCCTACTGTAACTAAATAAAATAAAGCAAAAATGCATTTAAATAACAAAGGGTTCATAGTAATACTGTTTTTGATCAAAAATAGGATAAAAACCCTTCCACCATCAACAAGGTGACCCTGATCGGGATGGTCCTACACTGTCTAATATTAAATACCTTACCATGTGTCAGAGTTGACCTCAATGTGTGAATAAGGGCAGACAAAAGGACCGGGACCAGGCCCGTGGACACCAGTCTAGGGAAGCCTTTAAATGTTGTTTCCAACTCAGGAGACATGGAGGCCACACCCCGGCTTGCACAGAATGCTAAAATACAAAGAAAAATACACAAAAGTTGAGCTTGATTTAAGTTGGTATACATGCAGCACATAAACGCATGTTCACTTTGGCCATAAAGCATACAAAACCTTAAAAGAATCAAAATAAACAAACCCTACTGTAACTAAATATGTAATGGTGGGATAGGTTTTATGCTATTTTTGATGGTGGAAGGGCTTTTATCCTATTTTTTTTTTATCAAAAACAGTATTACTAAGAACCCTGTGTCATTTAAATCATTTTGCTTTTTATTTATTTTGTTACCACAGGGTTTATGTTTATTTTGCTTTTTGTAGGCTTTCTATTCTTTATGGCCAAAGTGACATGCGTTTTATGTGCTGCATGTATACCAACTTAAATCAAGCTCAATTTTTGTGTTTTTTTCCTTGTAAGTTGTAGCCTTCAAAAGTTTGTATTCCAATCATGTGTATCACCCCACCAAGTTTCAGTGATACCTATGACATCATATCTCTCTTCCTGTGTTAGCAACTCAAATTCTCCATCTCTGTTTTACATTCTATTTGCATTTGTATAGACACATTTTAGTTTGTTGTCGGTTTATCTTGCTATTATATTTTCATTCAGAATTTGTTGTCTTTGTTCTTTCCACTTCTATTAGCAAGGTTCTCAAAATAATTTCTTAGCTACATACTTTTACCCAGCTGTATATTTCCCATCCCTTATTGCTCTAGTTTAAAGTTCTCTTGATGAGTGTAGCAAGGTGTCTACCAAATATGTGCTTTACTATTTTCGTAAGATGAAAACCATCTCTAGCAAGAAGTCCACCATACATTTAATTCACTTCAAGGACAAGAATCCCAAAATGTTGCTGTCGACACCATCGACAAAGCCAGTTTTTCACCTTTAGAATCTTGTTCAATCTCCTTGTTCCATGTCCACCTACTGGAATGATGGTTGAGAAGACGACCTTCTCTTCTAGTTTCTTCATTTTTCGGTCTAGGTCTCCAAAGTCTCTGCATATAGTTTGAAGGTTGTTTTTTGCTGTGTGACATGTGTTTTGACATGTGTAGTCATTTGTAAAGCTGAAGAATCTTAATACCCTATCTGACACATCTTTGATTTGAGCACCTGGAAAACAGCACACTTCTCGTGAGGTGATGAACGGTCGGCAGATAATGGTTTTTGTTACACTCGGTAGGGAATCCCCCACGACCACCACTCTTCTTTTCTTCTTCACCATAGCACTTTTCTCTCCCCTTCAAGAGGCTTCTGATTGCTTACTGGTGTGTTCTTTTTGGGCAAAGCACTTTTTATATGTACATCTTTGTAGTCATCCTGTGTGAAAGACTGGAAGTGGTCCTTCAGCGGTATGAGTGCTGACTAACTCATCTTCCTGCTTAATTGTTAGTTATGGTTTATTGCAAAGTACATAGTTTGCATTTTAACCCCTTCTTGACCTTGGGATACCCCGTACATTATGGTTGGGAAGTGCTTCCTGACCTTGGATGTACTGGGCATGTCATGATTATTTTGCACAACACAGCGGACACCATGGTCTCAATTGCAGGAGTGGTGCCCACACTGCACCTCAAGTTAAGCAAGTTACTGGTAGTACAAAGGCTCTGGAAAGCACAATGGCTCCTTGCACCACCCAAAAGAAATTCAGCAAATTCTTCACTCCTAAGTCCAAATGCCCCCCTCCCTTCTCCATCCAGCATGCCTAAAACACATTTAGCATCCACATGTTTAGCATTTCTGTAGCAATAAGAGCTCACCTAATTTACGGGTGCCGTACAAGGCACTACAAGTACTGGGGACTACAGTGTACTGGGAGCAGTTTGCCATTTGCTCAGAAACATGCAATGCTCGTTATTTTTGGAAAATACTCATGGATTTAAAATTGTCACTACACCTGTAGATAAATTCTTAAAGGATTATAATTAAAAAATGAGGTACTTGGGGGATTCTGCTCTTTTAGCACTTAGGAGCCCTGTATACTAAGTCTGCAAACTATTCTAGGAAAATCTGCAATCCAGGAGGTAAATAGCTCTCCATCCCTCCTGAGTCTCACTGTGTGGCTAAGCAGTACTGTACAGCCACATATGGAGTCTTTTTGCTTTCAGCAAAAATTATGGGACAAACTGTGGTCACATTTTTAATAAATTCTCCTTTTAAAAATGTAAAATATGGGACTAAAACTCCTTTTTTTGTGGTAAAAATTGAATTGTTTTTCCCCTCACTGCCCAGTGGTATAAAATTCTGTGACATCCCCTTGTAGTCAATATGATCACTGCACCTGTAGAAAAATGAAAGGAATAGTTTGTGAAATGGGGTCATTTATGGGGATTCTGCTGTTCTGGTATCTCAGGGGCTCTCCCAGTGGGCCACAACAGTAAAATCTGCTCTATAATATGGCAATTCTTCCCTTCTGAGCTTTGCACTGTGCCTCAAAAGTAGTTCCCGAATACATGCATGGTATTGGCGTACTTAGGAGAAATGTTTACGACAAACTGAAGTCCATTTTTTTCCTATTAGCCCTTGATAAAATTGAAAACTTGTAGCTGAAATAACATTTTAGTGGTAAAAATTGAATTATTCTTTCTTCACCGACCAATGGTATAAAATTTTGTGAGGCACATGTGGTGTCAATTAGATTACTGCACCTCTAGATGAATTCATTAGGAGAGGTGTAGTTTGTAAAATGAGGTCACAAATGGGGGGTTTCTGCTGTTCAGGCACCTCATGGGCTCAGCAAATGAGACATGACACTCTCAAACCATACTAAAAAAATCTGAACTCCAGTATGGCGCTGCTTCACTTCTAAGCTTTGCTCTGCGCCACAGTAGTAATTTTTTTTTTTACCACATATGGGGTATCCGTGTACTCAGGAGAAATTGCACAACAAATTTTGGGGTCCATTTTCTCCTGCTATTATGAAAATGAAACAATTTGGGGCTAAAACAACATTTTTTAGGGGAAAAATATATATTTTTTCTATTTCACTGATCAATGTTCCTTGATTCCTTGAGCTGTCTAGTTTCCAAAATGGGGTCACTTGTTGGGGGTTTCCACTGTTAGTAACATCAAGACTCTTCAAACATGACATGACACCCACAGATCATTCTATCAAAGTCTGCCTTCCAAAACGTCCCTCCTTCCTTTCTGAGCCATTTCGTGCCCCCAAACAGTAGCTTTCCCCCACATACAGTATGATATATCTGCGGACTCCAGTGAAATTGCACAACAAATTTTGTTGTCCATTTTCTCCTGTTACCCTTGTGAAAACAAAAAAAATTGGGGCTAAATTAACATTTTTGTGTGAAAAACTTGATTTACTTTATTTTCACAGCTTCGCGTTATCAATCTCTGTGTAGCAACTGGGCACTCAAGGTGCTCAGCACACATTTAGTTACATTCCTTGAGGGATGTAGTTTCCAAAATTGTGTCACTTATGTGGGATTTCCACTGTTTAGGCACATCAGGGGCTCTGCAAATGTGAATTGGTGTCCGCTCTCGATTCCAGACAATTTTGCATTCAAAAAGTCAAATGGTGCTCATTCCCTTCCGTGCGTCAGAACAGTAGTTTTCCCCCACATATGAGGTATCAGCATGCTTTGGAGAAATTGCACAACAAATTTTGGGATCCATTTTCTACTTTCACTTTTGTGAAAATAAAAAAATTAGGTCTAAAGTAACATTTTTATGAAAAAGTTAAATGTTCTTTTTTTCCTTTTACATTTCAAAAATTCCTGTGAAATACCTGAAAGGTTTTTGCGCACCTTGAGGCATGCAGTTTTTAGAATGGTGTCACTTTTGGGTATTTTCTGTCATAATGGCCCCCCAAAGTAACTTCAAATGTCATGTGATCCCTAAAAAAAAATTGGCTTTGTAAATTTTATTGGAAAAATGAGAAATTGCTGGTCAACTTTTAACCCTTCTAACTTCCTTGCAAAAAAAAATCTTTTAAAAATTGTGCTAATGTAAAGTAGACATGTAGGAAATGAATTTTGTGTGATGTAACTCTCTGGTTTAAGGGCATAAAAATGTAAAGTTTGGACATTTCACAAATAAACGCAAGTCTCATCAAAACAAGTTTTACCACAATCATGAAGTACAATATATCATGAGAAAACAGTCTCAGAATTGGTGGGATACCTTGCAGCGTTCCAGAGTTATTACCATATAAAGTGACACTAGTCAGAATTGTAAAATTTAGTCTGGTCATGAAAGTGAAAACAGGCTTGGGGTGAAGGAGTTAAATGTATAATCAGTTTCATGTTGGCCCCAGCAGGGCTTACTTATTTGACAGTTGTCCTGTAGTTTTCCTGATTGTCGAAGCATAGTATGTTCACACACAATTAGTTGGGAACACCCTAAGTTTCCAAAAGTATTGCACTATATGTTGATTGAAAGTTGATGTTCTTTTTTTTCCTGCTAAAACTTAAAAAACAATATATAACTGAATCATAGAATTTTGGAATGTTACAGTTGGAAGCGACCTCCAGGGTCATTGTGTCCAACCCCCCTGCTCAATGCGGGATTCACTAAACCAGAATGAAAAAAAAAGGACCAAAACGAGCCACCTTGTATGTTTCTGTATTTATCTATTTTAGACATCTGTTCTAAGCCACAAGTTAAAATATGTCTGTAATTGTCTGCTGGGATGACCCCTATTCCTAAATTACAAGCAATAGTCACTGCCCTTCACTTAATTACCTGCCTGTTGGAAGGACAAGTTGCCTACCACTGGGAATAAGTGACCAAGTGATGCAAGTGATTGTTGTCATAGTAACAAATAGCTTATCCACAGTTGGAGCAACCAAGCACTTGAGCAGCACAGAAAGGTGAAGGACACAACATTGATGATCGGTAGGAGTTTACAAGGATGGCTACTGTTGACATTATCAGTGTAAAGCTCTTGGCATGTTTTTTTTTAACTTATAAACACTTCTCTGGTAACTTAGTTGTGGCCAATGGGAATCTTTGACACTTAAAGCAAGCAGCAGGAAAGGGCTATAAAACATTTCATATCACCTCTACTACTATTTACTTTGATATTTGTGTCCTATTTTGTGTCATATCATACCTCAGCCATAGCAGTAATACAGAACTGTGCAGTTTGGAGGGTCCCATTGATCACTGCCCTAAGACTCCCTTCTCTGTATCTTATTGCCGTGTGTACTGTGTAGTTTCTGATACATGACTTTGCTGTATTCATCCACTGTAGAATCTTCTCTTTAGAGATCACAGTAAGTGGACGACCCCCCCCCCCCCTCCAACCCCTCCCTCCCGGTACTCTGATAGTGCTTCCTAGGTTTCATCATAAATTGACACCTTTGAATGACTCAAATTCAGGACCTGTTTAGTCCAATCCACAGGCTGTACTGTTATATACAGGATATCTCCCAACTTTCGAAGAAGAAAAAGAGGAACAGATCATGCGGAACATGTATAGCGGGTCAATTACCCACACCCATAGCCACAGTCATTTTCTTTTTCATTCTCCAATGGCCACATAAAGAAATTAGTAGAAAGTGATGTATAAATGCAAAAAAAATACAAATGCATGCTATTTGCATTTTTTTTTAAACATTCCACTTTTATTTGTTTCTCCCATTTTTTGAAGTACAATTTATGGATAAATGGATTGTATCATTCAAAGCTACAACTCATCTTGCAAAAAACATACAGCCAAACAGCCATGTCGACAGAAGAATAAAAAGTTATGGCTCCAGAAAAAAGGGAAAGCTTAAAATTGAATATTGGTTACAGGGGTGAAGGGTGAGAGGGTGGTCCAGGCTTGGAGCAAAAGTCTACAGGCAATCTATGTGACTGCAGATTGCTGAAACGTAACAGTCCCTGGTGCGCTGCCTATATGCAATTTGCATACTAGGGATCATAAACCATCTAGACATATGAAGAGGTAGGACATTAGAGTTGGGGGCCAGCCAAAATTTTGTCACCTTGTTGGGGTTAGATTGCTTTATGCTTTTTATTTTTTAAAAAAATCTCATCTCCCGAGATCTTGATGCCGAGATCTCCATCTTCGCATGCGCCGCACACCGGCGGCCATTTTTCCGGAGTCCACTGCACTGGAAACCATGGAACTGCGGGGGAAGGCTCTGGCCTTTCACTAAACATTGGCAGAGCTGGCAGCACCAGTGACACCTGCAGCAGCACCGGAGACCCCTGCAGCAGCGCAGGGCACCTCGCAGCACTGGACACCCAAAGTGGCGCGCCGCACATTGGAACACCCCCTCATCCCAGCCTGCAGCCTGCAGCATCATCCCACTCCTGTCTCCTCCAGCAGTGATCCTGTGACCCCGCTAAACCTTAGCCACCACCCCAGTAAGCAATAACATTTTATTAAAGAAAAAATCCTATTTTTCTCCTCAAATTTGGGATGCGTATTATAATCTGAAGCATCTTATAATCCGAAAAATACGGTAGATAAAAGAACAAAATCAAATGTGTCCAAAATAATAGACTATTATTCTTTATAAAATAAAATGATCCAATATCTCATTTCTGTGAGTTGTAAGAAGCATGTAAAACTGTAGGGTTAACAGATAATTTAAAGATGAAACTAAAGTCTGGTGTTTTCAATCAACGGGGTGCCAATCATATGTGAATGGGCGACCTGTTTTATTTACAGAGAAACCTTCAATAATTTTTTTATGTTGAACTAGACACATGATGTAATAGTGACTATAAAGCAGAATATATTTTTTTTATTTTTTTGACAAAAAAAATCTTGCCAAATCAGACTAGGTCATTTTCTGGATTTGTTATCTCAATTTTAACTCTCATAGTTGTGGTCTACCTATGATGTCAATTACAGGCCTCTCTTTTTAAGTGGGAGAACTTGCACAATTGGTGGCTGATTGAATACTTTTTTTAAGTATATATGAAATACATCAGCGCCCTCAATGACAAGGGAAACCTAAAAAATGATTTTGATTAAAAAAAATAGGATATACAGCTGCTGGCAAAACTCAGGACCCTGTGTGAAAAATCCCATATGCAAAATACTATGGTTTGCCGCTTTAATCCTTATAATGGTCACCTAATGAATATATAACCTTGAATGATGCCTAATCAATAATTTAACTATAACAATAATGTTCAGTATAACAAGTAGAAAGTCAATGTCATGTTAAACTGTGCACAATAGCAAGCTTAATATCCAAATTAAAACAGCTACCAGCCGGATCTAGTTAATCCCACACACTGTACTGCAAACTGCTCATATAGTTGTCCCTAAATGATGAGCAAACAACTCCAATGAATGCATTCACATCACAAGAAATCTATATAAGCCGTGCAGACAAACTTGTGTACTGCGATAAATCTCACAGCTAATGGCAGTGCAATGCGTTACAAATGGCTTGTGACAGGACCAGGCAACAAAAAAGACCTTGTACAATGAAATCAACAACCACAGAAGACCGATCACCTGTTGGAGAAAAAAAAAATGCAGCTACATCGGCGACTGACCTGCTGAGTACCTGTTCCTTGTTCTTCTGCTGGGGCTGCAGATGGCGATGAATAAATGGAGCTTCAAGAGATCAAGAGGTATGCGCAGAGCCAGGGGAGCCCCGGCTGGTGGCGTCCCTGGTTGTGCGGCAATAGAAAAAATGGCCGACAGAGGCTGGCCGGCATGTGACGTCACAGCACTATGGAGTGCATGAATGGCCAAAGAGTTACCAACTCATTTTGGGGAATACATGGTTCCCCTTCATCAGGGTGTCTGCGTACGTTCGCATCAGACACTACTTTTATAGCCTGGCACACCAAAAGTCTCCGCCCAGCATGTAAAAAAAATATATATATATATATATTTCCTTCACCTGATACACTAATGTTAGCTAAAAAATGTGTCTTTATTTCTATGACAATCAAACTTTATTAATTATGAGTATAAAAAAGACCTTATCAATAAAAACATTTTCACTAGACTAACACAAACATTTTTTTTCTCTTTTCCCTTCCTCCTTTTCTTTTTTTTTCCTTTACTTCCCTTTTTTCCCTTTTATTTTATTAATAAATCAATCAATCAGTGAATAGACACTAAAACCACATACTTAATATTCCCTAACCTGTTATGACCTGGTGGTTAGGACAATAATGGACCTGGTGGTTAAGAGCACACGGAATGACCTGATAGTTACTAATAATACAGGACAAGCTCTGGGACGTGGGAACTCTGCTGACCGCAATCCCTAATCCTATCACACACACTAGAAATAGCCGTGGATTGCTCCTAACGCTCCCTATGCAACTCGTCACAGCCTAAGGAACTAGCTAGCCCTAAAGATAGAAAAATAAAGCCTACCTTGCCTCAGAGAAATTCCCCAAAGGAAAAGGCAGCCCCCCACATATAATGACTGTGAGTAAAGATGAAAATTACAAACACAGAGATGAAATAGATTTAGCAAAGTGAGGCCCGACTTACTGAACAGACAGAGGATAGGAAAGGTAACTTTGCGGTCAGCACAAAAACTACAAAAAGACCACGCAGAGGGCGCAAAAGACCCTCCGCACCGACTCACGGTGCGGAGGCACTCCCTCTGCGTCCCAGAGCTTCCAGCAAGCAAGACAAAAATCAAAATAGCAAGCTGGACAGAAAAATAGCAAACAAGAGAAAAACAAGCAGGAACTTAGCTTCTGCTGGGAAGACAGGTCACAAGAACGATCCAGGAGCGAACTAGACCAATACTTGAACATTGACAGGTGGCATGGAGCAATGATCTAAGTGGAGTTAAATAGAGCAGCCAGCTAATGAATTAACCTCGTCACCTGTGGAAGGAAACTCAGAAGCCGCAGCCCCATTCACAACCACCAGAGGAAGCCCATGGACAGAACCAGCCGAAGTACCATTCATGACCACAGGAGGGAGCTTGACAACAGAATTCACAACAGTACCCCCCCTTGAGGAGGGGTCACCGAACCCTCACCAGAGCCCCCAGGCCGACCAGGATGAGCCAAATGAAAGGCACGAACCAGATCGGCAGCATGAACATCAGAGGCAAAGACCCAGGAATTATCTTCCTGACCATAACCCTTCCACTTGACCAGGTACTGGAGTTTCCGTCTCGAAATACGAGAATCCAAAGTCTTCTCCACCACATACTCCAACTCCCCCTCAACCAACACCGGGGCAGGAGGATCAACGGATGGAACCACAGGCGCCACGTATCTCCGCAACAACGACCTATGGAATACATTATGGATGGCAAAAGAAGCTGGAAGGGTCAAACGAAATGACACAGGATTGAGAACCTCAGAAATCTTATACGGACCAATGAAACGAGGCTTAAACTTAGGAGAGGAAACCTTCATAGGAACATAACGAGACGACAACCAAACCAAATCCCCAACACGAAGTCGGGGATCCACACAGCGCCGGCGGTTAGTGAAACGTTGAGCCTTCTCCTGGGACAATGTCAAATTGTCCACCATATGAGTCCAAATCTGCTGCAACCTATCCACCACAGTATCTACACCAGGACAGTCCGAAGACTCAACCTGCCCTGAAGAGAAACGAGGATGGAAACCAGAATTGCAGAAAAACGGCGAAACCAAAGTAGCCGAGCTGGCCCGATTATTAAGGGCGAACTCAGCCAAAGACAAAAAGGACACCCAATCATCCTGATCAGCAGAAACAAAGCATCTCAGATATGTTTCCAAAGTCTGATTAGTTCGTTCGGTTTGGCCATTTGTCTGAGGATGGAAGGCCGAGGAAAAAGACAAATCAATGCCCATCCTAGCACAAAAGGCTCGCCAAAACCTCGAAACAAACTGGGAACCTTTGTCCGAAACGATGTTCTCCAGAATGCCATGTAAACGAACCACATGCTGGAAAAACAATGGCACCAAATCAGAGGAGGAAGGCAATTTAGACAAGGGTACCAAACGGACCATCTTAGAGAAGCGATCACAAACCACCCAAATGACCGACATCTTTTGAGAGACAGGGAGATCCGAAATAAAATCCATAGAAATATGCGTCCAGGGCCTCTTCGGGACCGGCAAGGGCAAAAGCAACCCACTGGCACGAGAACAGCAGGCCTTAGCCCGAGCACAAGTCCCACAGGACTGCACAAAAGAACGCACATCCTGTGACAAAGACGGCCACCAAAAGGATCTAGCCACCAAATCTCTGGTACCAAAGATTCCAGGATGACCAGCCAACACCGAACAATGAACCTCAGAGATAACTCTACTAGTCCATTTATCAGGGACAAACAGTTTCTCCGCTGGGCAACGGTCAGGTCTATCAGCCTGAAATTTTTGCAGCACCCGCCGCAAATCAGGGGAGATGGCAGACAAAATTACCCCCTCTCTGAGAATACCCGCCGGCTCAGGAACACCCGGAGAGTCGGGCACAAAACTCCTTGACAGGGCATCATCCTTCACATTCTTAGAGCCCGGAAGGTACGAAACCACAAAATCAAAACGGGAGAAAAATAGCGACCAACGAGCCTGTCTAGGATTCAACCGTTTGGAAGACTCGAGATAAGTCAAATTCTTGTGATCCGTCAAGACCACCACGCGATGCTTGGCTCCTTCAAGCCAATGATGCCACTCCTCGAATGCCCACTTCATGGCCAACAACTCTCGATTGCCAACATCATAATTGCGCTCAGCAGGCGAAAACTTTCTAGAAAAGAAGGCACATGGTTTCATCACCGAGCCATCAGAACTTCTTTGCGACAAAACAGCCCCTGCTCCAATCTCAGAAGCATCAACCTCAACCTGAAACGGGAGCGAAACATCTGGCTGGCACAACACAGGGGCAGAAGAAAAACGACGCTTCAACTCCTGAAAAGCTTCCACAGCCGCAGAAGACCAATTGACCACATCAGCACCCTTCTTGGTCAAATCAGTCAACGGTTTAGCAACACTAGAAAAATTACTGATGAAGCGACGATAAAAATTAGCAAAGCCCAGGAACTTTTGCAGACTCTTCACAGATGTCGGCTGAGTCCAATCATAAATGGCCTGGACTTTAACAGGGTCCATCTCGATAGTAGAAGGGAAAAAAATGAAACCCAAAAATGAAACCTTCTGAACTCCAAAGAGACACTTTGACCCCTTCACAAACAAAGAATTTGCACGAAGGACCTGGAACACCATTCTGACCTGCTTCACGTGAGACTCCCAATCATCCGAGAAGATCAAAATATCATCCAAATATACAATCAGGAATTTATCCAGGTACTCTCGGAAGATGTCATGCATAAAGGACTGAAATACTGATGGAGCATTGGAAAGCCCGAATGGCATAACCAGGTACTCAAAATGGCCCTCGGGCGTATTAAATGCTGTTTTCCATTTATCGCCCTGTTTAATACGCACAAGATTATACGCACCACGAAGATCTATCTTGGTGAACCAACTAGCCCCCTTAATCCGAGCAAATAAATCAGACAGCAGCGGCAAAGGGTACTGAAATTTGACTTTGATCTTATTAAGAAGGCAGTAATCAATACAAGGTCTCAAAGAACCATCCTTCTTAGCCACAAAAAAGAACCCTGCTCCCAATGGTGACGACGACGGGCGAATATGACCCTTCTCCAAGGATTCCTTTATATAACTCCGCATAGCGGCGTGTTCTGGCACAGATAAATTGAACAGTCGGCCCTTAGGGAACTTACTACCAGGAATCAAATTAATAGCACAATCGCAATCCCTATGAGGAGGTAGGGCACTGGATTTGGGCTCATCAAATACATCCCGGTAATCCGACAAAAACTCCGGGACTTCAGAAGGGGTGAATGACAAAATAGACAAAAATGGAACATCACCATGTACCCCCTGACAACCCCAGCTGGACACAGACATAGATTTCCAATCCAATACTGGATTATGGACCTGTAGCCATGGCAACCCCAAAACGACCACATCATGCAGATTATGCAACACCAAAAAGCGAATATCCTCCTGATGTGCAGGAGCCATGCACATGGTCAATTGGGTCCAGTACTGAGGCTTTTTCTTGGCCAAAGGCGTAGCATCAATTCCTCTCAATGGAATAGGATACTGCAAGGGCTCCAAGAAAAAACCACAGCGCCTAGCAAACTCCAAGTCCATCAAATTCAGGGCAGCGCCTGAATCCACAAATGCCATAACAGAATAGGATGAGAAAGAGCAAATCAGAGTAACGGACAAAAGAAATTTCGACTGTACCGTACCAATGGTGGCAGACCTAGCGAAACGCTTAGTGCGCTTAGGACAATCGGAGATAGCATGAGTGGAATCACCACAGTAAAAACACAGCCCATTCCGACATCTGTGTTCTTGCTGTTCAGCTCTGGTCAAAGTCCTATCACATTGCATAGGCTCAGGTCTATGCTCAGATAATACTGCCAAATGGTGCACAGCTTTACGCTCACGCAAGCGTCGATCGATCTGAATGGCCAAAGACATAGACTCATTCAGACCAGCAGGCATGGGAAATCCCACCATGACATCCTTAAAGGGACACTGTCGCCTGAATTTGGAGGGAACAATCTTCAGCCATGGAGGCGGGGTTTTGGGGTGTTTGATTCACCCTTTCCTTACCCGCTGGCTGCATGCTGGCTGCAATATTGGATTGAAGTTCATTCTCTGTCCTCCATAGTACACGCCTGCGCAAGGCAATATTGCAGCCAGCATGCAGCCAGCGGGTAAGGAAAGGGTGAATCAAACACCCCAAAACCCCGCCTCCATGGCTGAAGATTGTTCCCTCCAAATTCAGGTGACAGTGTCCCTTTAAGGGCTTCAGAGAGACCCTTTCTGAAAATTGCTGCCAGGGCACATTCATTCCACTGAGTGAGCACAGACCACTTCCTAAACTTCTGACAATATATCTCTACCTCATCCTGACCCTGACACAGAGCCAGCAAGATTTTCTCTGCCTGATCCACTGAATTTGGTTCATCATAAAGCAATCCAAGCACCAGAAAAAACGCATCAACATCACGCAATGCCGGATCTCCTGGCGCAAGGGAAAATGCCCAGTCTTGAGGGTCGCCACGTAACAAAGAAATAATGATTTTCATTTGTTGAACAGGGTCACCTGAGGAGCGAAGTTTCAAAGCAAGAAACAATTTACAATTATTTTTGAAATTCAGAAACTTAGATCTATCCCCAAAAAACAAATCAGGAATTGGAATCCTAGGCTCTGACATCGGATTCTGAACCACAAAATCTTGAATGTTTTGTACCCTTGCAGTGAGATTATCCATACAAGAGGACAGACCTTGAATGTCCATATCTACACCTGTATCCTGAACCACCCAGAGGTAAAGGGGAAAAGAGAGACAAAACACACTGCAAAGAAAAAAAAATGGTCTCAGAACTTCTTTTATCCCTCTATTGAGATGCATTAATACTTTGGGCCACCTGTACTGTTATGACCTGGTGGTTAGGACAATAATGGACCTGGTGGTTAAGAGCACACGGAATGACCTGATAGTTACTAATAATACAGGACAAGCTCTGGGACGTTGGAACTCTGCTGACCGCAATCCCTAATCCTATCACACACACTAGAAATAGCCGTGGATTGCTCCTAACGCTCCCTATGCAACTCGTCACAGCCTAAGGAACTAGCTAGCCCTAAAGATAGAAAAATAAAGCCTACCTTGCCTCAGAGAAATTCCCCAAAGGAAAAGGCAGCCCCCCACATATAATGACTGTGAGTAAAGATGAAAATTACAAACACAGAGATGAAATAGATTTAGCAAAGTGAGGCCCGACTTACTGAACAGACAGAGGATAGGAAAGGTAACTTTGCGGTCAGCACAAAAACTACAAAAAGACCACGCAGAGGGCGCAAAAGACCCTCCGCACCGACTCACGGTGCGGAGGCACTCCCTCTGCGTCCCAGAGCTTCCAGCAAGCAAGACAAAAATCAAAATAGCAAGCTGGACAGAAAAATAGCAAACAAGAGAAAAACAAGCAGGAACTTAGCTTCTGCTGGGAAGACAGGTCACAAGAACGATCCAGGAGCGAACTAGACCAATACTTGAACATTGACAGGTGGCATGGAGCAATGATCTAAGTGGAGTTAAATAGAGCAGCCAGCTAATGAATTAACCTCGTCACCTGTGGAAGGAAACTCAGAAGCCGCAGCCCCACTCACAACCACCAGAGGAAGCCCATGGACAGAACCAGCCGAAGTACCATTCATGACCACAGGAGGGAGCTTGACAACAGAATTCACAACAGTACCCCCCCTTGAGGAGGGGTCACCGAACCCTCACCAGAGCCCCCAGGCTGACCAGGATGAGCCAAATGAAAGGCACGAACCAGATCGGCAGCATGAACATCAGAGGCAAAGACCCAGGAATTATCTTCCTGACCATAACCCTTCCACTTGACCAGGTACTGGAGTTTCCGTCTCGAAATACGAGAATCCAAAGTCTTCTCCACCACATACTCCAACTCCCCCTCAACCAACACCGGGGCAGGAGGATCAACGGATGGAACCACAGGCGCCACGTATCTCCGCAACAACGACCTATGGAATACATTATGGATGGCAAAAGAAGCTGGAAGGGTCAAACGAAATGATACAGGATTGAGAACCTCAGAAATCTTATACGGACCAATGAAACGAGGCTTAAACTTAGGAGAGGAAACCTTCATAGGAACATAACGAGACGACAACCAAACCAAATCCCCAACACGAAGTCGGGGATCCACACAGCGCCGGCGGTTAGTGAAACGTTGAGCCTTCTCCTGGGACAATGTCAAATTGTCCACCATATGAGTCCAAATCTGCTGCAACCTATCCACCACAGTATCTACACCAGGACAGTCCGAAGACTCAACCTGCCCTGAAGAGAAACGAGGATGGAAACCAGAATTGCAGAAAAACGGCGAAACCAAAGTAGCCGAGCTGGCCCGATTATTAAGGGCGAACTCAGCCAAAGACAAAAAGGACACCCAATCATCCTGATCAGCAGAAACAAAGCATCTCAGATATGTTTCCAAAGTCTGATTAGTTCGTTCGGTTTGGCCATTTGTCTGAGGATGGAAGGCCGAGGAAAAAGACAAATCAATGCCCATCCTAGCACAAAAGGCTCGCCAAAACCTCGAAACAAACTGGGAACCTTTGTCCGAAACGATGTTCTCCAGAATGCCATGTAAACGAACCACATGCTGGAAAAACAATGGCACCAAATCAGAGGAGGAAGGCAATTTAGACAAGGGTACCAAACGGACCATCTTAGAGAAGCGATCACAAACCACCCAAATGACCGACATCTTTTGAGAGACAGGGAGATCCGAAATAAAATCCATAGAAATATGCGTCCAGGGCCTCTTCGGGACCGGCAAGGGCAAAAGCAACCCACTGGCACGAGAACAGCAGGCCTTAGCCCGAGCACAAGTCCCACAGGACTGCACAAAAGAACGCACATCCTGTGCACCAAAAGGATCTAGCCACCAAATCTCTGGTACCAAAGATTCCAGGATGACCAGCCAACACCGAACAATGAACCTCAGAGATAACTCTACTAGTCCATTTATCAGGGACAAACAGTTTCTCCGCTGGGCAACGGTCAGGTCTATCAGCCTGAAATTTTTGCAGCACCCGCCGCAAATCAGGGGAGATGGCAGACAAAATTACCCCCTCTCTGAGAATACCCGCCGGCTCAGGAACACCCGGAGAGTCGGGCACAAAACTCCTTGACAGGGCATCATCCTTCACATTCTTAGAGCCCGGAAGGTACGAAACCACAAAATCAAAACGGGAGAAAAATAGCGACCAACGAGCCTGTCTAGGATTCAACCGTTTGGAAGACTCGAGATAAGTCAAATTCTTGTGATCCGTCAAGACCACCACGCGATGCTTGGCTCCTTCAAGCCAATGATGCCACTCCTCGAATGCCCACTTCATGGCCAACAACTCTCGATTGCCAACATCATAATTGCGCTCAGCAGGCGAAAACTTTCTAGAAAAGAAGGCACATGGTTTCATCACCGAGCCATCAGAACTTCTTTGCGACAAAACAGCCCCTGCTCCAATCTCAGAAGCATCAACCTCAACCTGAAACGGGAGCGAAACATCTGGCTGGCACAACACAGGGGCAGAAGAAAAACGACGCTTCAACTCCTGAAAAGCTTCCACAGCCGCAGAAGACCAATTGACCACATCAGCACCCTTCTTGGTCAAATCAGTCAACGGTTTAGCAACACTAGAAAAATTACTGATGAAGCGACGATAAAAATTAGCAAAGCCCAGGAACTTTTGCAGACTCTTCACAGATGTCGGCTGAGTCCAATCATAAATGGCCTGGACTTTAACAGGGTCCATCTCGATAGTAGAAGGGAAAAAAATGAAACCCAAAAATGAAACCTTCTGAACTCCAAAGAGACACTTTGACCCCTTCACAAACAAAGAATTTGCACGAAGGACCTGGAACACCATTCTGACCTGCTTCACGTGAGACTCCCAATCATCCGAGAAGATCAAAATATCATCCAAATATACAATCAGGAATTTATCCAGGTACTCTCGGAAGATGTCATGCATAAAGGACTGAAATACTGATGGAGCATTGGAAAGCCCGAATGGCATAACCAGGTACTCAAAATGGCCCTCGGGCGTATTAAATGCTGTTTTCCATTTATCGCCCTGTTTAATACGCACAAGATTATACGCACCACGAAGATCTATCTTGGTGAACCAACTAGCCCCCTTAATCCGAGCAAATAAATCAGACAGCAGCGGCAAAGGGTACTGAAATTTGACTTTGATCTTATTAAGAAGGCAGTAATCAATACAAGGTCTCAAAGAACCATCCTTCTTAGCCACAAAAAAGAACCCTGCTCCCAATGGTGACGACGACGGGCGAATATGACCCTTCTCCAAGGATTCCTTTATATAACTCCGCATAGCGGCGTGTTCTGGCACAGATAAATTGAACAGTCGGCCCTTAGGGAACTTACTACCAGGAATCAAATTAATAGCACAATCGCAATCCCTATGAGGAGGTAGGGCACTGGATTTGGGCTCATCAAATACATCCCGGTAATCCGACAAAAACTCCGGGACTTCAGAAGGGGTGAATGACAAAATAGACAAAAATGGAACATCACCATGTACCCCCTGACAACCCCAGCTGGACACAGACATAGATTTCCAATCCAATACTGGATTATGGACCTGTAGCCATGGCAACCCCAAAACGACCACATCATGCAGATTATGCAACACCAAAAAGCGAATATCCTCCTGATGTGCAGGAGCCATGCACATGGTCAATTGGGTCCAGTACTGAGGCTTTTTCTTGGCCAAAGGCGTAGCATCAATTCCTCTCAATGGAATAGGATACTGCAAGGGCTCCAAGAAAAAACCACAGCGCCTAGCAAACTCCAAGTCCATCAAATTCAGGGCAGCGCCTGAATCCACAAATGCCATAACAGAATAGGATGAGAAAGAGCAAATCAGAGTAACGGACAAAAGAAATTTCGACTGTACCGTACCAATGGTGGCAGACCTAGCGAAACGCTTAGTGCGCTTAGGACAATCGGAGATAGCATGAGTGGAATCACCACAGTAAAAACACAGCCCATTCCGACATCTGTGTTCTTGCTGTTCAGCTCTGGTCAAAGTCCTATCACATTGCATAGGCTCAGGTCTATGCTCAGATAATACTGCCAAATGGTGCACAGCTTTACGCTCACGCAAGCGTCGATCGATCTGAATGGCCAAAGACATAGACTCATTCAGACCAGCAGGCATGGGAAATCCCACCATGACATCCTTAAAGGGACACTGTCGCCTGAATTTGGAGGGAACAATCTTCAGCCATGGAGGCGGGGTTTTGGGGTGTTTGATTCACCCTTTCCTTACCCGCTGGCTGCATGCTGGCTGCAATATTGGATTGAAGTTCATTCTCTGTCCTCCATAGTACACGCCTGCGCAAGGCAATATTGCAGCCAGCATGCAGCCAGCGGGTAAGGAAAGGGTGAATCAAACACCCCAAAACCCCGCCTCCATGGCTGAAGATTGTTCCCTCCAAATTCAGGTGACAGTGTCCCTTTAAGGGCTTCAGAGAGACCCTTTCTGAAAATTGCTGCCAGGGCACATTCATTCCACTGAGTGAGCACAGACCACTTCCTAAACTTCTGACAATATATCTCTACCTCATCCTGACCCTGACACAGAGCCAGCAAGATTTTCTCTGCCTGATCCACTGAATTTGGTTCATCATAAAGCAATCCAAGCACCAGAAAAAACGCATCAACATCACGCAATGCCGGATCTCCTGGCGCAAGGGAAAATGCCCAGTCTTGAGGGTCGCCACGTAACAAAGAAATAATGATTTTCATTTGTTGAACAGGGTCACCTGAGGAGCGAAGTTTCAAAGCAAGAAACAATTTACAATTATTTTTGAAATTCAGAAACTTAGATCTATCCCCAAAAAACAAATCAGGAATTGGAATCCTAGGCTCTGACATCGGATTCTGAACCACAAAATCTTGAATGTTTTGTACCCTTGCAGTGAGATTATCCATACAAGAGGACAGACCTTGAATGTCCATATCTACACCTGTATCCTGAACCACCCAGAGGTAAAGGGGAAAAGAGAGACAAAACACACTGCAAAGAAAAAAAAATGGTCTCAGAACTTCTTTTATCCCTCTATTGAGATGCATTAATACTTTGGGCCACCTGTACTGTTATGACCTGGTGGTTAGGACAATAATGGACCTGGTGGTTAAGAGCACACGGAATGACCTGATAGTTACTAATAATACAGAACAAGCTCTGGGACGTTGGAACTCTGCTGACCGCAATCCCTAATCCTATCACACACACTAGAAATAGCCGTGGATTGCTCCTAACGCTCCCTATGCAACTCGTCACAGCCTAAGGAACTAGCTAGCCCTAAAGATAGAAAAATAAAGCCTACCTTGCCTCAGAGAAATTCCCCAAAGGAAAAGGCAGCCCCCCACATATAATGACTGTGAGTAAAGATGAAAATTACAAACACAGAGATGAAATAGATTTAGCAAAGTGAGGCCCGACTTACTGAACAGACAGAGGATAGGAAAGGTAACTTTGCGGTCAGCACAAAAACTACAAAAAGACCACGCAGAGGGCGCAAAAGACCCTCCGCACCGACTCACGGTGCGGAGGCACTCCCTCTGCGTCCCAGAGCTTCCAGCAAGCAAGACAAAAATCAAAATAGCAAGCTGGACAGAAAAATAGCAAACAAGAGAAAAACAAGCAGGAACTTAGCTTCTGCTGGGAAGACAGGTCACAAGAACGATCCAGGAGCGAACTAGACCAATACTTGAACATTGACAGGTGGCATGGAGCAATGATCTAAGTGGAGTTAAATAGAGCAGCCAGCTAATGAATTAACCTCGTCACCTGTGGAAGGAAACTCAGAAGCCGCAGCCCCACTCACAACCACCAGAGGAAGCCCATGGACAGAACCAGCCGAAGTACCATTCATGACCACAGGAGGGAGCTTGACAACAGAATTCACAACAGTACCCCCCCTTGAGGAGGGGTCACCGAACCCTCACCAGAGCCCCCAGGCCGACCAGGATGAGCCAAATGAAAGGCACGAACCAGATCGGCAGCATGAACATCAGAGGCAAAGACCCAGGAATTATCTTCCTGACCATAACCCTTCCACTTGACCAGGTACTGGAGTTTCCGTCTCGAAATACGAGAATCCAAAGTCTTCTCCACCACATACTCCAACTCCCCCTCAACCAACACCGGGGCAGGAGGATCAACGGATGGAACCACAGGCGCCACGTATCTCCGCAACAACGACCTATGGAATACATTATGGATGGCAAAAGAAGCTGGAAGGGTCAAACGAAATGATACAGGATTGAGAACCTCAGAAATCTTATACGGACCAATGAAACGAGGCTTAAACTTAGGAGAGGAAACCTTCATAGGAACATAACGAGACGACAACCAAACCAAATCCCCAACACGAAGTCGGGGATCCACACAGCGCCGGCGGTTAGTGAAACGTTGAGCCTTCTCCTGGGACAATGTCAAATTGTCCACCATATGAGTCCAAATCTGCTGCAACCTATCCACCACAGTATCTACACCAGGACAGTCCGAAGACTCAACCTGCCCTGAAGAGAAACGAGGATGGAAACCAGAATTGCAGAAAAACGGCGAAACCAAAGTAGCCGAGCTGGCCCGATTATTAAGGGCGAACTCAGCCAAAGACAAAAAGGACACCCAATCATCCTGATCAGCAGAAACAAAGCATCTCAGATATGTTTCCAAAGTCTGATTAGTTCGTTCGGTTTGGCCATTTGTCTGAGGATGGAAGGCCGAGGAAAAAGACAAATCAATGCCCATCCTAGCACAAAAGGCTCGCCAAAACCTCGAAACAAACTGGGAACCTTTGTCCGAAACGATGTTCTCCAGAATGCCATGTAAACGAACCACATGCTGGAAAAACAATGGCACCAAATCAGAGGAGGAAGGCAATTTAGACAAGGGTACCAAACGGACCATCTTAGAGAAGCGATCACAAACCACCCAAATGACCGACATCTTTTGAGAGACAGGGAGATCCGAAATAAAATCCATAGAAATATGCGTCCAGGGCCTCTTCGGGACCGGCAAGGGCAAAAGCAACCCACTGGCACGAGAACAGCAGGCCTTAGCCCGAGCACAAGTCCCACAGGACTGCACAAAAGAACGCACATCCTGTGACAAAGACGGCCACCAAAAGGATCTAGCCACCAAATCTCTGGTACCAAAGATTCCAGGATGACCAGCCAACACCGAACAATGAACCTCAGAGATAACTCTACTAGTCCATTTATCAGGGACAAACAGTTTCTCCGCTGGGCAACGGTCAGGTCTATCAGCCTGAAATTTTTGCAGCACCCGCCGCAAATCAGGGGAGATGGCAGACAAAATTACCCCCTCTCTGAGAATACCCGCCGGCTCAGGAACACCCGGAGAGTCGGGCACAAAACTCCTTGACAGGGCATCATCCTTCACATTCTTAGAGCCCGGAAGGTACAAAACCACAAAATCAAAACGGGAGAAAAATAGCGACCAACGAGCCTGTCTAGGATTCAACCGTTTGGAAGACTCGAGATAAGTCAAATTCTTGTGATCCGTCAAGACCACCACGCGATGCTTGGCTCCTTCAAGCCAATGATGCCACTCCTCGAATGCCCACTTCATGGCCAACAACTCTCGATTGCCAACATCATAATTGCGCTCAGCAGGCGAAAACTTTCTAGAAAAGAAGGCACATGGTTTCATCACCGAGCCATCAGAACTTCTTTGCGACAAAACAGCCCCTGCTCCAATCTCAGAAGCATCAACCTCAACCTGAAACGGGAGCGAAACATCTGGCTGGCACAACACAGGGGCAGAAGAAAAACGACGCTTCAACTCCTGAAAAGCTTCCACAGCCGCAGAAGACCAATTGACCACATCAGCACCCTTCTTGGTCAAATCAGTCAACGGTTTAGCAACACTAGAAAAATTACTGATGAAGCGACGATAAAAATTAGCAAAGCCCAGGAACTTTTGCAGACTCTTCACAGATGTCGGCTGAGTCCAATCATAAATGGCCTGGACTTTAACAGGGTCCATCTCGATAGTAGAAGGGAAAAAAATGAAACCCAAAAATGAAACCTTCTGAACTCCAAAGAGACACTTTGACCCCTTCACAAACAAAGAATTTGCACGAAGGACCTGGAACACCATTCTGACCTGCTTCACGTGAGACTCCCAATCATCCGAGAAGATCAAAATATCATCCAAATATACAATCAGGAATTTATCCAGGTACTCTCGGAAGATGTCATGCATAAAGGACTGAAATACTGATGGAGCATTGGAAAGCCCGAATGGCATAACCAGGTACTCAAAATGGCCCTCGGGCGTATTAAATGCTGTTTTCCATTTATCGCCCTGTTTAATACGCACAAGATTATACGCACCACGAAGATCTATCTTGGTGAACCAACTAGCCCCCTTAATCCGAGCAAATAAATCAGACAGCAGCGGCAAAGGGTACTGAAATTTGACTTTGATCTTATTAAGAAGGCAGTAATCAATACAAGGTCTCAAAGAACCATCCTTCTTAGCCACAAAAAAGAACCCTGCTCCCAATGGTGACGACGACGGGCGAATATGACCCTTCTCCAAGGATTCCTTTATATAACTCCGCATAGCGGCGTGTTCTGGCACAGATAAATTGAACAGTCGGCCCTTAGGGAACTTACTACCAGGAATCAAATTAATAGCACAATCGCAATCCCTATGAGGAGGTAGGGCACTGGATTTGGGCTCATCAAATACATCCCGGTAATCCGACAAAAACTCCGGGACTTCAGAAGGGGTGAATGACAAAATAGACAAAAATGGAACATCACCATGTACCCCCTGACAACCCCAGCTGGACACAGACATAGATTTCCAATCCAATACTGGATTATGGACCTGTAGCCATGGCAACCCCAAAACGACCACATCATGCAGATTATGCAACACCAAAAAGCGAATATCCTCCTGATGTGCAGGAGCCATGCACATGGTCAATTGGGTCCAGTACTGAGGCTTTTTCTTGGCCAAAGGCGTAGCATCAATTCCTCTCAATGGAATAGGATACTGCAAGGGCTCCAAGAAAAAACCACAGCGCCTAGCAAACTCCAAGTCCATCAAATTCAGGGCAGCGCCTGAATCCACAAATGCCATAACAGAATAGGATGAGAAAGAGCAAATCAGAGTAACGGACAAAAGAAATTTCGACTGTACCGTACCAATGGTGGCAGACCTAGCGAAACGCTTAGTGCGCTTAGGACAATCGGAGATAGCATGAGTGGAATCACCACAGTAAAAACACAGCCCATTCCGACATCTGTGTTCTTGCTGTTCAGCTCTGGTCAAAGTCCTATCACATTGCATAGGCTCAGGTCTATGCTCAGATAATACTGCCAAATGGTGCACAGCTTTACGCTCACGCAAGCGTCGATCGATCTGAATGGCCAAAGACATAGACTCATTCAGACCAGCAGGCATGGGAAATCCCACCATGACATCCTTAAAGGGACACTGTCGCCTGAATTTGGAGGGAACAATCTTCAGCCATGGAGGCGGGGTTTTGGGGTGTTTGATTCACCCTTTCCTTACCCGCTGGCTGCATGCTGGCTGCAATATTGGATTGAAGTTCATTCTCTGTCCTCCATAGTACACGCCTGCGCAAGGCAATATTGCAGCCAGCATGCAGCCAGCGGGTAAGGAAAGGGTGAATCAAACACCCCAAAACCCCGCCTCCATGGCTGAAGATTGTTCCCTCCAAATTCAGGTGACAGTGTCCCTTTAAGGGCTTCAGAGAGACCCTTTCTGAAAATTGCTGCCAGGGCACATTCATTCCACTGAGTGAGCACAGACCACTTCCTAAACTTCTGACAATATATCTCTACCTCATCCTGACCCTGACACAGAGCCAGCAAGATTTTCTCTGCCTGATCCACTGAATTTGGTTCATCATAAAGCAATCCAAGCGCCAGAAAAAACGCATCAACATCACGCAATGCCGGATATCCTGGCGCAAGGGAAAATGCCCAGTCTTGAGGGTCGCCACGTAACAAAGAAATAATGATTTTCACTTGTTGAACAGGGTCACCTGAGGAGCGAAGTTTCAAAGCAAGAAACAATTTACAATTATTTTTGAAATTCAGAAACTTAGATCTATCCCCAAAAAACAAATCAGGAATTGGAATCCTAGGCTCTGACATCGGATTCTGAACCACAAAATCTTGAATGTTTTGTACCCTTGCAGTGAGATTATCCATACAAGAGGACAGACCTTGAATGTCCATATCTACACCTGTATCCTGAACCACCCAGAGGTAAAGGGGAAAAGAGAGACAAAACACACTGCAAAGAAAAAAAATGGTCTCAGAACTTCTTTTATCCCTCTATTGAGATGCATTAATACTTTGGGCCACCTGTACTGTTATGACCTGGTGGTTAGGACAATAATGGACCTGGTGGTTAAGAGCACACGGAATGACCTGATAGTTACTAATAATACAGGACAAGCTCTGGGACGTTGGAACTCTGCTGACCGCAATCCCTAATCCTATCACACAAACTAGAAATAGCCGTGGATTGCTCCTAACGCTCCCTATGCAACTCGTCACAGCCTAAGGAACTAGCTAGCCCTAAAGATAGAAAAATAAAGCCTACCTTGCCTCAGAGAAATTCCCCAAAGGAAAAGGCAGCCCCTCACATATAATGACTGTGAGTAAAGATGAAAATTACAAACACAGAGATGAAATAGATTTAGCAAAGTGAGGCCCGACTTACTGAACAGACAGAGGATAGGAAAGGTAACTTTGCGGTCAGCACAAAAACTACAAAAAGACCACGCAGAGGGCGCAAAAGACCCTCCGCACCGACTCACGGTGTGGAGGCGCTCCCTCTGCGTCCCAGAGCTTCCAGCAAGCAAGACAAAAATCAAAATAGCAAGCTGGACAGAAAAATAGCAAACAAGAGAAAAACAAGCAGGAACTTAGCTTCTGCTGGGAAGACAGGTCACAAGAACGATCCAGGAGCGAACTAGACCAATACTGGAACATTGACAGGTGGCATGGAGCAATGATCTAAGTGGAGTTAAATAGAGCAGCCAGCTAACGAATTAACCTTGTCACCTGTGGAAGGAAACTCAGAAGCCGCAGCCCCACTCACAACCACCAGAGGAAGCCCATGGACAGAACCAGCCGAAGTACCATTCATGACCACAGGAGGGAGCTTGACAACAGAATTCACAACACTAATCTGCCTTAAGTGTACAGATCAGGGATCTTAATCTGTTATGAAGAGTGGTTTTACCCTAACTGGTGTCTGTCTTCTCTTTCTGCGCTCCTTGAGACCGGCTATTCTGTTCCTGTTGCAAGTCTTTCTCCCCCACTATGGGGTATCCGGCTAGAGCTGGGGGGACCTGCGCACTTATTTCCTCCTCATTGGGATGGTCGCTAGTGCTCCTTCTACAAACCGCCATTTGTTGTTCTAGATGAAGAGTAAAAAATACTTTTTCATAAAAAAATTATATATATATATATATATATATATATATACACTTTCCCATTTAAAGATTTTTCTGTATTTTCATGACTATGAAAATTATACATTCACACTGAAGGCATCAAAACTATGAATTAACACATGTGGAATTATATAATTAACAATAAAGTGTGAAACAACTGAAAATATGTTTTATATTCTAGGTTCTTCAAAGTAGCCACCTTTTGCTTTGATGACTGCTTTGCACACTCTTGGTATTCTCTTGATGAGCTTCAAGAGGTAGTCATCGGGAATAGTCTTCCAACAATCGTGAAGGTGTTCCCAGAGATGCTTAGCACTTGTTGGCTCTTTTGCCTTCACTCTGCGGTCCAGTTCAGCCCAAACCATCTCGATTGGGTTCAGGTCTGGTGACTGTGGTGGCCAGGTCATCTGGTGTAGCACCCCATCACTCTCCTTCTTGGTCAAATAGCCCTTACACAGCCTGGAGGTGTGGGGGTCATTGTCCTGTTGAAAAATAAATGATGGTCCAACTAAACGCAAACAGGATGGAATAGCATGCCGCTGCAAGATGCTGTGATAGAAATGCTGGTTCAGTATACCTTAAGTTTTGAAAAAAATCCCCAACAGTGTCACCAGCAAAGCACCCCCACACCATTACACCTCCTCCTCCATGCTTCACGGTTGGTCCCAGGCATGTAGAGTCCATCAGTTCACCTTTTCTGCGTTGCACAAAGACACGGTGGTTGGAACCAAAGATCTCAAATCTGCACTCATCAGACCAAAGCACAGATTTCCACTAGTCTAATGTCCATTCCTTGTGTTCTTTAGCCCAAACAAGTCTCTTCTGCTTGTTGCCTGTCCTTAGCAGTGGTTTCCTAGCAGCTATTTTACCATGAAGGCCTGCTGCACAAAGTATCCTCTTAACAGTTGTTGTAGAGATGTGTCTGCTGCTAGAACTCTGTGTGGCATTGACCTGGTCTCTAATGTGAGCTGCTGTTAACCTGCAATTTCTGAAGCTGGTGACTTGGATAAACATCCTCAGAAGCAGAGGTGACTCTTGGTCTTCCTTTCCTGGGGCAGTCCTCATGTGAGCCAGTTTCTTTGTAGCGCTTCATGGTTTTTGCCACTGCACTTGGGGACATTTTCAAAGTTTTCCCAATTTTTTGGACTGACTGACCTTCATTTCTTAAAGTAATGATAGCCACTCATTTTTCTTTACTTAGCTGCTTTTTTCTTGCCATAATACAAATTCTAACAGTCTATTCAGTGGGACTCTCAGCTGTGTATCCACCAGACTTCTGCACAACACAATTGATGGTCCCAACCCCATTTATAAGGCAAGAAATCCCACTTATTAAACCTGACAGGACACACCTGTGAAGTGAAAACCATTCCCGGTGACTACCTCTTGAAGCTCATCAAGAGAATGCCAAGAGTGTGCAAAGCATTCATCAAAGCAAAAGGTGGCTACTTTGAAGAACCTAGAATATAAGACATAATTTCAGTTGTTTCACACTTTTTTGTTAAGTATATAATTCCACATGTGTTAATTCATAGTTTTGATGCCTTCAGTGTGAATGTACAATTTTCATAGTCATGAAAATACAGAAAAATCTTTAAATGAGAAGGTGTGTCCAAACTTTCGGTCTGTACTGTATGTATGTATTATGTTGTATGTATGTATGGATGTAGTACGTATGAATGTATTGTATGTAGTATGTATGTAGTATGTTGTATGTATGTAGTATGTGTGTAGTATGTAGTATGTATGTAGTATGTTGTATGTAGTATATATGTAGTATGTATGTAGTACATTGTATGTATGTAGTATGTATGTACAGTATGTATGTAGTATGTAGTTTTTTATTGTGTTTTTTTTTTACATTCAACACATTAGCCGGATGATGGGACTACTACTGTCCCATCACTGGCTCATGTGTCAATCACTGCCATTGTAGCAGGCATAGCCCGATGGGACTTGTAGTCCCATCGGACGATGCCTGCACACAAAGACCCCCGGCAGGCCGCACTGACCCTCGAGAGGCCCGTACAGACCCCCGGCAGGCCGCACAGACCCCCAGCAGACTGCACAGACCCCCGAGAGGCCCGTACAGACCCCCGGCAGGCCGCACAGACCCCTGTCAGGCCGCACAGACCCTTTGCAGGCTTGTACAGACCCCCGGCAGGCCACACAGACCCCCGGCAGGCCCGTACAGACCCCCGGCAGGCCCCCACAGACCCCCAGCAGGCCCATACAGACCCCCGGCAGGCCCACACAGACCCCGCCCACACACACAGACATGCAGTCTCCGCCCACACACCACCCACACTCCATTATAGAGCATCATTGCACTATGGGAACTTCCGATTCCGGTATCCGATATCTTAAAAGTATCGGAAATCCAAATACAGTGAATATCGGTGGATACCCGATATTTGCAGTATCGGAATGCTCAACACTAATTACTAATGTTTCCAAGGGTGGAGGAAAGCAAGATTTACTACAAGACCAATATTGCTAATAATGCCACTGTATAAGATTAAATAATTATAATATCAAATAACTACAATAGTTGCGAGAGTTGCAGTCACACCCGGGTCCTGGAGCCTAGGGTGCCCCAAAAGTCCCATTGACCTTTATGAAAAGACCAATGGTAGTAAAGATTTCAATAATTGGTGGTCCCATTAGAGCTTTTGCTTTGGAGCCCATTCTGTTCAAGTTAGGCCACTTCACATAATCACCAACTCTCAGTGTCAGCATCGGAGAATTCTTACAGCGCTCAAGCTCTGTGAGGATTCAGAAGTCCATAGTCACATACAGTCACCGCACACTTAAACTTCAAGCTTGGACAACCACTTTAACAGAAACTCCTGTACTAAGCCTGATATTACCTCCATACAGTGACCATTTACTGTATTTTTGGACCATAAGACGCACTTTTTTCCCCCAAATTTGGGAGGAAAGTGTGGGGTGCATCTTATAGTCCAAATGTAACATGTGGGGAGGGGGCAGCAGCAGAGTGGGACCGCACTGAGATTGCACTCACAGGAGGCAGGAAAATGTCCCCAATGCAGGAATCCGGCGCTGAGGAAACCACATGGTCCCGTTGCTTAAAGTGAAGGAATATTCATTAGCCGCTTCCCCACCCACCTGTCAGTGCCGAGCAGTGAGAGGGGAACAGCAAATGAATATTCCTTCACTTAAACAGTGGACACAAATAGTTTCCCCAGTGCCGGATTCCTGCAGCATCTGGGGAGGTCGTGTGTCCGATGGAGAAGGGGAAGGAGCAGGGTGCCACAGGAGGGAGGGATGCCGCATGCCTGACAGCACAGCCCTTGCTCTTGCTGTTGCTGACTGAGTGATCCACCATAGGACCTATGTGAGGTCATGAAGACGACAGGCTGGAGCATCACATGACAGCACAGAGCCTCCCTCTTCACTATGTAATCAGGTCCTACAGACACTTTAATGAAAACAATCCAGCTTCCTCGGTTTTGATGCTCCAACCCTTCATTACCTGTCACCACAGCATGGCTGGCTGGCTGCAGGACCTGCACAGCCTATACAAGTTAGCATTAATTAAAAGTTTATTAATTGCAACACATAAAAATGCACTCTGCCACTCCTGTGGTGAACTATAACTCCCAGCATGTCATAGGATCTGCAGGATATGTTGGGAGTTAGGCCGGCGTCACACTGAGCGTATGAAAATACGGTCCGTTATTTACGGCCGTAATATGCAGAAAAGTCCCCAAAATAGTGATCCGTATGTCATCCGTAGGCAGGGTGTGTCAGCGTATTTTGTGCGTGGCATCCTCCGTATGTAATCCGTACTGCGAGATTTTCTCGCAGGCTTGCAATATGGACATACAATGGATCCATGGGCTCAAATAATCGTAAAAACATATATACTGTCTATATAGATATATATATATGTCAGTGAGACACATATATATATATATATGCCACGCCGTTCAGGCATTAAAGTCCACTTTTTTTCAATTATTTTGTGCTGCTTTTCCTTTTTTTGAGTTTATTACTTTTTGACCATTGGATTGCTGGTCGGGAGAGCTCTGCATGCCTTGTAAGGTAGTAATTTGATGCTGTTCCAATTTTTTCACTATATATATATATATATATATATATATATATATATATATCATACAGCGCTAGATAGCTTTAAAGCCGGTAATTCAATTGCCGGCGTTTTCTATCTCCTTCTCAAACCCGACATGATATGAGACATGGTTTACATACAGCAAACCATCTCATATCCCTTTTTTTTTGCATATTCCACACTACTAATGTTAGTAGTGTGTATGTGCAAAATTTGGGCGCTCTAGCTATTATATTTAAGGGTTAAATCACGGAAAAAATTGGCGTGGGCACCCGCGCAATTTTCTCCGCCAGAGTGGTAAAGCCAGTGACTGAGGGCAGATATTAATCTGGAGAGGGTCCATGGTTATGGCCCCCCTGGCTAAAAACATCTGCTCCCAGCCACCCCAGAAAAGGCACATCTGGAAGATGCGCCTATTCTGGCACTTGGCCACTCTCTTCCCATTCCTGTGTAGCGGTGGGATATGGGGTAATGAAGGGTTAATGTCACCTTGCTATTGTAAGGTGACATTAAGCCAGATTAATAATGGAGAGGCGTCAATTATGACACCTATTCATTATTAATCCAATGAGTATTTTAATGAAATAAATACACAGGTTGTTGTAATATTTTATTATACTGGTAATCCACCTGAAGACCCTTGTCACCTGAAACAAATGTAATGGATGTCCTCATATGAACTCGAGCCTGGGAAAATATTCTGAAAAGTTCCCAGGCTCAAGTTCATATGAGGTCATCCAGCAGAGGGCGCATCACCGCAACTCGAGGTAACTACAGGTCATTCACCTACATTCCATTCATTCGCCGAGTTTTTACAGGGTGGCGGCTGCATTAGCAGGCTTCTGATTGTAAAATTAGTTAACCCTTTCAGATGGATTTACAGCGTGGGACGAGACTGATCGTCGGAAGGTATGGAATATTGTTGTTTGTTTTTTTTTACATTTGTTTCAGGTGACAATGGTCTTCAGGTGGATTACCAGTATAATAAAATATTACAACAACCTATGTATTTATTTCATTAAAATACCTTGTAATAATGTGTGTGTGTTTTTTTAACCATTTCATACTATTGGATTAATAATGGATAGGTGTCATAATTGACGCCTCTCCATTATTAATCTGGCATAATGTCACCTTACAATAGCAAGGTGACATTAACCCATCATTACCCCATATCCCACCGCAACACGGGAGTGGGAAGAGAGTGGCCAAGTTCCAGAATAGGCGCATCTTCCAGATGTGCCTTTTCTGGGGTGGCTGGGGGCAGATGTTTTTAGCCGGGGGGGGGGGGGGGACAATAACCATGGACCCTCTCCAGGCTATTAATATCTGCCCTCAGTCACTGGCTTTACCACTCTGGTGGAGAAAATTGGGCGGAAGCCCACGCCAATTTTTTCCGCAATTAAACCCTTTAATTTAAAACCTAGAGCGCCCAAATTTTGCACATACACACTACTAACATTAGTAGTGTGGAATATGCCAAAAAAAGGGGATATGAGATGGTTTACTGTATGTAAACCATGTCTCATATCATGTCGGGTTTGTGAAGGAGATAGGAAAAGCCGGCAATTGAATTACCGGCTTTTAAGCTATCTAGCGCTGTATGAAATATTAATATATATATACATATATGTGTCTCACTGATATATATATATATATATATATATATATATATATATATATATATATATGTATATATATACATATATATATATATATATACCCCTATACTATGTGTAGACATTTATCTTAGCTATTCTATTCTAACCTGTCAGTGTGATTTTACTGGACACCGCACTGAATTGCTGGCTTTTCTATACAACACCGCTGCGTATTTCTCGCAAGTCACACTGCTGGTCCGTGTGTAATCTGTAATTTTCTCGCCCCCATAGACTTTCATTGGTGATTTTTTTTGCGCAATACGGTGACAAACGCAGCATGCTGCGATTTTCTACGGCCGTAGAGGACCGTATAATACGGATCAGTAAAATACGGCAGATAGGAGCTGGGCCATAGAGAATCATTGTACTGTATGAAATCCGTATTTTCTGCACCTCTCATACGTCCGCAAAACTTGCTAGTGTGACGCCGGCCTAATAGGTCTTCCATGGGATCTTAAAGCAGCACTCCAGCATTATTTTTCAGTGCTGGAGTGGTGCTTTAAATATGAGCCCTGTGCCCCCATTCTTATACTTACCCTCCAGCGTCTTCATATAGTACTTTACAGACACAATACTGGTTCCATAGCACCATCTTCTACCCATAGCTTCCAACATAATAGCATACTATTATATACAATAACACCACATGTAATAGTATGCTATTTGTTATTAAATATTTTACCACATTTTTGCTTCAAATATTTTTTCCCTATTTTCCACCTCTAAAACCTGGGTGCATCTTATAGTCTGAAAAATGCGATAATGGTGATATCAGTTTTACCCCAGTGCTCTGGAGACTATACATGTGAATACTGTGCAAGTTCTGACCAGTGACATCTTACTGATTGTTGTCATTAATTTTCCCTTTTTCCTTGCATTCTGTCCAGACCACCATGACCTCTTATTCCATCTGTAACTCATCACTACAAAATGTAACACACAGCCATCTTCACTTTACTGATTTTCCAGGACCCTACTCACGTTCTACCACCTCTACACAAACCACAACTTGTGCTGCCTTATAATAATTCCCCTGTGCCTCTTTTAATAATGGTCCACATTGACCTCTTATAATAATGACCCTGTTCCTTCTTATAATAATAAAAATATCCCTCTACTTTCTTGTATTAATAATAATGACTCCTTGATTCCCCTAAAATTATAACAGTACCCCTATTTTTGCCTCCTTATAATAATGGCCCTCTTAGTACATAGTTATGTAGTTATAAAGGTTGAAAAAGAGACATAGGTCCATCGAGTCAACTTTTCTCCACCAATTGTACATTTGCCACTAATTTAACTATAACTCAGTGCCTCTTTATTGTAATAAGGCTCTAGGGCAGGGGCGTACATAGAAATTACAAGTCTCATAGAAAAAGTACTATCACGTCACAATCAAAGAAGAGCATATCTCCCAACTTTTTAAAAATGGAGAAGGAAATGTATTACAGCACTTAGATAGTTATTTTGCCCCTACTGAAGCCTCTAAGTGGTCTCACTCACTGATACCCCTTTCATGACTCCCATAGAGTATTATGAACCCACAAATTAGGATGTCCCCACACAGTATAATTGCCCCACAAAATCTTAAACAAATGATGATGCCCCACAGCACCCCACACAGTTCGATTGTCAACACAGCCTCCCATACAGTATGGTATCCACCACAGCCCCCAATATACAGTATGAGAGGAACCACAGACCCCCACACAGTGTGATGTCCAGCACAGGCCCCGATTTAAAGTGTGATATCTACCAAAACCCCACGTGAAGTATGATGAGCCCACATCCCCCATACAGTATGATGTCCCCATAACCATCCCATACAGAATGATGATCACCACAACCCCCAACATGGTATAATGTACCCCATAGACCTCCACAAAGTATAATGTTCACCACAACCACGCCACACAGTATGATGTTCACCACAACCACACTACCCAGTAAGATAGTCCCCACATAGCATGATAGATCCCCCATATACTATGAAGATCCCTCATAGCCCCAATACTGTATGACGGTCCCCTCAAAGCCCATATATAGTATGATGGGCCACCTCACAGTCCCCCATATAGCATGATAGTCCCCCCAACACTCTCATATAGTATGATGGTTCACCCCACAGCTCCTCATATATTATGATGGTACACCTCACAGCCCCTATATAGTATGATGGTACCCCCTAAGAGTACCCCATTTAGTATGATAGTTCACCTCCTAGCCCCCTATATAGTATGACTGTCCACATCACAGTCCACCATATAGTATGATGGTCCCTCCAACAAAAAATTGGGGAAAAAATGAAAGAAACCAAAACGAGGAAAAAATAAATGAATGAAAAAATAGGGAGAAAGAAAAGGAAACATAATATAATAAGTTTCACTGTCATTTTCAATCACAAATTCAAAAGGGGAAATGCAAAAACCTGGAACTTTAGTAAAGCTGATTTCAGCAAATTAAGGGAAGTATTTAAGCGTGCAGATTAGGACCATGTCATGGTAACTGGTGATACTGAACATAAATAGGCCATGATTAAGGACATGCTACTAAAATGCTGTATAAAACTTGTACCCTCTGGTAATAAAATGTCCAGGAATAAAAGAAACCATTATGAATAAATAAGACAATTCAAATTTGAATAAGATAAAAACAAAAGGGCATTCAAAATCAGGAAGGCCAAGAATACCGAAATAATGTTTCAGGAGTATGAAGATCTGAATAAGAAATAATCACCAGCGACATTAACCCCTTTCCGACATTGGGCGTAATAATACGCCCAACATCGGAATCCCTCCCTTTGATGTGGGCTCACCTGTGTGTGGCAGAAGTGATCAGACAACTGCAGCTTCTAGTCTCCCATGAAGTCTATTGAAGCATGCAAAAAGTAAAAAAAAAAAGTTTTTAAAAATATTTAAAAAAATATAAAAGTTCAAATCACCTCCCTTTCGCCCCATTTAAAATAAAACAATAAAAAAAACACATATTTGGTATTGCATTGTTCAGAATCGCCCGATCTTTCAATATAAAAAAAGAATTAACCCAATCAGTAAATGGCATAACAAGAAAAAAATTCTAAACGCCAGAATTACATATTTTTGGCAGCCGCTACATTGCAAGAAAATGCAATGACGGGCTATCAAAAGATTGTACTCGTATGTACTCCATCATGATATCAATAAAAATGTCAGCTTGGCGCGCAAAAAATAAGCCCTCTCCCAACCCCAGATCATGAAAAATGGACACGCTACAGGTCTTGGAAGATGGCACCATTTCTTTTTTTACCAAAGTTTGGATTTTCTTTCACCACTTAAGTAAAAAATAACCTACAGATTTTTGGTGTCTATGAACTCATAATGACTTGGAGAATCATAGTGGCAGGTCAGTTTTATCATTTACTGAACATGGTAAAAAAAAACTGTGGAATTGCAGTTTTTTTGCAAGTTCACCGCACTTGGAATTTTTTTCCCATTTTCCAGGACACGCAGGGCCGTATTTGCCACTAGGCACTTGAGGGCACGTGCCTAGGGCGGCGGGATGCGGGGGGGCGCCCTTGAGCTAGGTTTTTTCCTTTTTTTTTTTTTTTTTATTTTATAAAACTCCGGGGTCAAGTTTCCGCCCCCCCCTCCTCCCTCCCCCCTTCCCGCCCCCCCCCTCCTCCCTCCTTCCCGCCCCCTTCCCTCCCTCCCTGAAGACGTAATACTCACCTTCCTCCAGCGGTGGCTGCAACTGCGTCTCAGCGCCGTCCTGTCTTCAGCGGTCACATGGTACCGATCATTAAGGGTGATGAATATGCGCATATTCATCACCCTTAATTAGCGCTACCATGTGACCGCTGAAGACAGGAAGGAAGACGCTGAGATGCCAGGAAGTTCTGTGCTGCGCGCCGGTGAGAGGTAAGTATGACAGGGAAAAAAGTGGGGTGCCGTGCACACAGGGGAGGAGGATGGGGAGCCATGCATACAGGGGAGAAGGATGGGGAGCCGTGCATACAGGGGAGAAGGATGGGGAGTCGTGCATACAGGGGAGAAGGATGGGGAGCCGTGCACACAGGGGAGAAGGATGGGGAGCCGTGCATACAGGGGAGAAGGATGGGGAGCCGTGCATACAGGGGAGAAGGATGGGGAGTCGTGCATACAAGGGAGAAGGATGGGGAGCCGTGCACACAGGGGAGAAGGATGGGGAGCCATGTACACAGGGGAGAAGGATGGGGAGCCGTGCACACAGGGGAGAAGGATGGGGAGCCGTGCACACAGGGGAGAAGGATGGGGAGCCGTGCACACAGGGGAGAAGGATGGGGAGCCGTGCACACAGGGGAGAAGGATGGGGAGCCATGTACACAGGGGAGAAGGATGGGGAGCCGTGCATACAGGGGAGAAGGATGGGGAGCCGTGCACACAGGGGAGAAGGATGGGGAGCCGTGCACACAGGGGAGAAGGATGGGGAGCCATGTACACAGGGGAGAAGGATGGGGAGCCGTGCACACAGGGGAGAAGGATGGGGAGCCGTGCACACAGGGGAGAAGGATGGGGAGCCGTGCATACAGGGGAGAAGGATGGGGAGCCGTGCATACAGGGGAGAAGGATGGGGAGCCATGAACGCAGGGGAGAAGGATGGGGAGCCATGAACGCAGAGTGGGAGGATGGGGGAGCCATGAACGCAGAGTGGGAGGATGGGGGAGCCATGAACGCAGAGTGGGAGGATGGGGGAGCCATGAACGCAGGGGAGAAGGATGGGGGAGCCATGAACGCAGGGGAGAAGGATGGGGAGCCATGAACGCAGAGTGGGAGGATGGGGGAGCCATGCTTGCAGGGGAGAAGGATGGGGGAGCCATGAACGCAGGGTGGGAGGATGGGGGAGGCATGAACGCAGTGTGGGAGGATGGAGTATAAATATGGAGTATAAATACTGGGCCCTATAAGGGGGACACAGTGTGAGAGGACAGTGTGAAGAGGGGACTGGTATAGAAAGGAGAGGACAGTGTGAAGAGCATGTACCATAAGAGGGACAGTGTGGGGGTCATACTTTGTGCAGACAATATAGTGAGGGGCAATTTTTTATTTGGGAGCATTATAATGACACTTGTATCTTTAAGGGCGTCATGTGGAGACTTTCTGCAAAAGAGCGGCGAAGATGGAAGTCTGCAGAGACGGCTGTGGATGAGAAAACTCATCATGGGATCTGGACAAGATGAAGAAAAGGAGAACGGCTCCAGAGGCGACGTCATCTATCAGGTACCTGGATGTAAATGTTATTTGTGATGCTAACTCTCATGTTTTTATATATGTTAGGAGATTTAAAGGGACACTGTCACCTGAATTTGGAGGGAACAATTTTCAGCCATAGGGGTGGGGTTTTCGGGTGTTTGATTCACCCTTTCCATACCCGCTGGCTGCATGCTGACTGCAATATTGGATTGAAGCTCATTCTCTGTCCTCCGTAGTACATACTGTACCTGCACAATCTGCAATCTTGCCTTGCGCAGGCGTGTACTATGGAGGACAGAGAATGAGCTTCAATCCAATATTGCAGCCAGCATGCAGCCAGCGGGTAAGGAAAGGGTGAATCAAACACCCGAAAACCCCACCCCTATGGCTGAAAATTGTTCCCTCCAAATTCAGGTGACAGAGTCCCTTTTAAAGGGGATGTCCAGGCTTGTGATGAGTCTGCAGTCATTCTTTGTGACTGCAGACTTCTGAATTCTCACAGTGCACACTGCACGCTGTCAGGATTCTCTCATGCTGGGGATTTACATTAATGCGATCACGTGCTGACTAGACATGCGTGACCTCCGTCAATGAAAATGAACTGAGCGAGGCCGGGCACATCTAGTCAGAATGTGGTCAGAAGTCTACAAATCACATACTTGTGCTGACATGACCGTCCACCGGCAAGGGAGAATCCTAAAAGTGCAGTGCATGCGTTGTGAGAATTCAGAAGCTGCGATGTCAGGATTCAGCTCTGCAAGTTCCAGTAGTCGTCACATGGACACGTCACTCATATGCGATTTTTCAGACTTAGGGTGTGTGTCCACGTTCAGGATTGCATCAGGATTTGGTCAGTATTTTACATCAGTATTTGTAGCCAAAACCAGGAGTGGGTGATAAATACAGAAGTGGAGCATATGGTTCTATTATAGTTTTCCTCTAATTGTTCCACTCCTGGTTTTGGCTACAAATACTGATGAAAAATCATGACCAAATCCTGATGCAATCCTGAACGTGGACACATACTCTTATGGTCCTGCGACATCGAGCTTCTCTTCTGCTTCTCTTAGTTTTTCACTGAACATTGAGAGCATTAGGGAGAGGAGCTCGTGGGCACATGACTGAGTGTGCAAATCACATATGTCCTTGGCGGAGGGGGGGCACCAAAATGAATTCTTTCCCCGGGTGCCAGAAACCCTAGATACACCTCTGCTGGTATGCTACTGCGAGCGGTGATTACCGGGTGCGGTGGAGGGTGGTCTGTGCACAGGCAGTGAGGCAGGGACTGAGGGTGTGCACAGAGAGGATGGAGACCCGGAGACTGCCCGTCCCAGTCTACGCCGTAGCCTAGAGCCCTCATTATCATAGGAATATGGCAGTTAATAAATTGCTTTTCTGAAGCTTTATAGTGTAGTTTTAGGTCAGGGAGGGTTGGATAGGGATGAGCTAGCAAGGTGCAGGGACAGGTAATGATGGCTACTTGCGAACATGTGCGGCAATTGCGGTTTTGCACTTACGATGATACATAAAACACTGCTAGTAGTGTTTTTTCTCATTGCTGCAAGTACCGCATTTGCCGGATGGCGGCAAAACCGCAAGAGCCGCACATGTCTGTAAGTCCCATAGGGAATGAATGAGGCCGAACGCAGTGTTGCCCTAAGTGATCCATTACGCGGCAGATGCGGAAAAACTGTCGGATCTGCTGCAAAAGGCGACTTTCACATCAGCGATTTTTGCCAAAGTCACTGCCGATAGTGTCATACTCACCAAAGGGGGAGGCAGCACTAAAAGTGCCTAGGGCAGCAGAAACTCTAAATACGGCCCTGAGGACACGATATGTTAAAACCAATGGTGTCGTTCATAAGTGCAACTTGTCCCTCAAAAAAACCAAGCCCTCACATGGCCATTTTGACAGAAAAATAAAAAAAAATATGGCTCTCTGAAGGAGAGCAAAAAATGAAACAGCAAGAACTAAAATACCTCTGGTTGTTAAGGGGTTAAAATAAATCACAAAAAATGTTATAAATAAATTAATGGCAAAAAGAAAAACACAGATGTATCGACCCCTTAAAAACCGATAATAACAAGATAATTATATTGGACAAAAAAAATGTATGCATACGTCCCAGTGACCTGGGCTTTATTGACCTTGGAGGTATTAATACGTCCCGGCGATTTTGAGCACATACGGGCTGCGTACGTGCGATTGCTGCTGGGTGTCTGCTGATTCTGCACTTTAACCCCCTAAATGCTGCTGTCGAACTTGATCGTAGCATTTCGGGAGCAGATATAGGGATGACGGTCCCTCTGCCCTTGGATTGGAGACCCCGCAAAGTCATGCGGGTTCCCGATCGTTGCCATGGTGACCTGATGTCATCATGATGACATTCGGGTCGCAAGTGCCAGAAAAGTTGCTAGATCATGGTCAGAGCATGATCAGCAACTTTGTCTTTCAGTGCAGTGCTGACAGTCTGCATAGCATAGGGATGCTGCTGCTATACAAGTGATCAGCCTGCAAAAAATGAAAGTCCCATAGTGCAACAAAGTAACATAGTAACATAGTAACATAGTAACATAGTTAGTAAGGCCGAAAAAAGACATTTGTCCATCCAGTTCAGCCTATATTCCATCATAATAAATACCCAGATCTACGTCCTTCTACAGAACCTAATAATTGTATGATACAATATTGTTCTGCTCCAGGAAGACATCCAGGCCTCTCTTGAACCCCTCGACTGAGTTCGCCATCACCACCTCCTCAGGCAAGCAATTCCAGATTCTCACTGCCCTAACAGTAAAGAATCCTCTTCTATGTTGGTGGAAAAACCTTCTCTCCTCCAGACGCAAAGAATGCCCCCTTGTGCCCGTCACCTTCCTTGGTATAAACAGATCCTCAGCGAGATATTTGTATTGTCCCCTTATATACTTATACATGGTTATTAGATCGCCCCTCAGTCGTCTTTTTTCTAGACTAAATAATCCTAATTTCGCTAATCTATCTGGGTATTGTAGTTCTCCCATCCCCTTTATTAATTTTGTTGCCCTCCTTTGTACTCTCTCTAGTTCCATTATATCCTTCCTGAGCACCGGTGCCCAAAACTGGACACAGTACTCCATGTGCGGTCTAACTAGGGATTTGTACAGAGGCAGTATAATGCTCTCATCATGTGTATCCAGACCTCTTTTAATGCACCCCATGATCCTGTTTGCCTTGGCAGCTGCTGCCTGGCACTGGCTGCTCCAGGTAAGTTTATCATTAACTAGGATCCCCAAGTCCTTCTCCCTGTCAGATTTACCCAGTGGTTTCCCGTTCAGTGTGTAATGGTGATATTGATTCCCTCTTCCCATGTGTATAACCTTACATTTATCATTGTTAAACCTCATCTGCCACCTTTCAGCCCAAGTTTCCAACTTATCCAGATCCATCTGTAGCAGAATACTATCTTCTCTTGTATTAACTGCTTTACATAGTTTTGTATCATCTGCAAATATCGATATTTTACTGTGTAAACCTTCTACCAGATCATTAATGAATATGTTGAAGAGAACAGGTCCCAATACTGACCCCTGCGGTACCCCACTGGTCACAGCGACCCAGTTAGAGACTATACCATTTATAACCACCCTCTGCTTTCTATCACTAAGCCAGTTACTAACCCATTTACACACATTTTCCCCCAGACCAAGCATTCTCATTTTGTGTACCAACCTCTTGTGCGGCACGGTATCAAACGCTTTGGAAAAATCGAGATATACCACGTCCAATGACTCACCGTGGTCCAGTCTATAGCTTACCTCTTCATAAAAACTGATTAGATTGGTTTGACAGGAGCGATTTCTCATAAACCCATGCTGATATGGAGTTAAACAGTTATTCTCATTGAGATAATCCAGAATAACATCCCTCAGAAACCCTTCAAATATTTTACCAACAATAGAGGTTAGACTTACTGGCCTATAATTTCCAGGTTCACTTTTAGAGCCCTTTTTGAATATTGGCACCACATTTGCTATGCGCCAGTCCTGCGGAACAGACCCTGTCGCTATAGAGTCACTAAAAATAAGAAATAATGGTTTATCTATTACATTACTTAGTTCTCTTAGTACTCGTGGGTGTATGCCATCCGGACCCGGAGATTTATCTATTTTAATCTTATTTAGCCGGTTTCGCACCTCTTCTTGGGTTAGATTGGTGACCCTTAATATAGGGTTTTCATTGTTTCTTGGGATTTCACCTAGCATTTCATTTTCCACCGTGAATACCGTGGAGAAGAAGGTGTTTAATATGTTAGCTTTTTCCTCGTCATCTACAACCATTCTTTCCTCACTATTTTTTAAGGGGCCTACATTTTCAGTTTTTATTCTTTTACTATTGATATAGTTGAAGAACAGTTTGGGATTAGTTTTACTCTCCTTAGCAATGTGCTTCTCTGTTTCCTTTTTGGCAGCTTTAATTAGTTTTTTAGATAAAGTATTTTTCTCCCTATAGTTTTTTAGAGCTTCAATGGTGCCATCCTGCTTTAGTAGTGCAAATGCTTTCTTTTTACTGTTAATTGCCTGTCTTACTTCTTTGTTTAGCCACATTGGGTTTTTCCTATTTCTAGTCCTTTTATTCCCACAAGGTATAAACCGCTTACACTGCCTATTTAGGATGTTCTTAAACATTTCCCATTTATTATCTGTATTCTCATTTCTGAGGATATTGTCCCAGTCTACCAGATTAAGGGCATCTCTAAGCTGTTCAAACTTTGCCTTCCTAAAGTTCAATGTTTTTGTGACTCCCTGACAAGTCCCCCTAGTGAAAGACAGGTGAAACTGCACAATATTGTGGTCGCTATTTCCTAAATGCCCAACCACCTGCAGATTTGTTATTCTGTCAGGTCTATTAGATAGTATTAGGTCTAAAAGTGCTGCTCCTCTGGTTGGATTCTGCACCAATTGTGAAAGATAATTTTTCTTGGTTATTAGCAGAAACCTGTTGCCTTTATGGGTTTCACAGGTTTCTGTTTCCCAGTTAATATCCGGGTAGTTAAAGTCCCCCATAACCAGGACCTCATTATGGGTTGCAGCTTCATCTATCTGCTTTAGAAGTAGACTTTCCATGCTTTCTGTTATATTTGGGGGTTTGTAACAGACCCCAATGAGAATTTTGTTACCATTTTTCCCTCCATGAATTTCAACCCATATGGACTCGACATCCTCATTCCCTTCGCTAATATCCTCCCTTAAAGTGGACTTTAGACAAGACTTTACATAGAGACAAACCCCTCCTCCTCTCCGATTTTTACGATCCTTTCTAAACAGACTGTAACCCTGTAAGTTAACTGCCCAGTCATAGCTTTCATCTAACCATGTCTCGGTTATTCCCACTATGTCAAAGTTACCTGTAGATATTTCTGCTTCTAGTTCTTCCATCTTGTTTGTCAGGCTTCTGGCGTTTGCGAGCATGCAGTTTAGAGGATTTTGTTTTGTTCCAATCTCCTCACTGTGGATTGTTTTAGAAATGTTCTTACCTCCCTTCTGAGTATGTTTTCCTGGGTCGTCTTTGTTCGAGTCTAATGTTTTTCTTCCCGTCCCCTCTTCTTCTAGTTTAACGCCCTCCTGATGAGTGTAGCGAGTCTTCTGGCGAATGTGTGTTTCCCAGGTTTGTTGAGGTGTAGTCCGTCTCTGGCGAGGAGTCCATCATACCAGTAATTCACACCGTGGTCCAGGAATCCAAATCCTTGTTGTCTGCACCATCGTCTTAGCCAGTTGTTTGCATCAAGGATCCTGTTCCATCTCCTGGTGCCATGCCCGTCTACTGGAAGGATAGAAGAAAAAACTACCTGTGCATCCAGTTCCTTTACTTTCTTCCCCAACTCTTCAAAGTCCTTGCAGATTGTCGGTAGGTCCTTCCTTGCCGTGTCATTGGTGCCAACATGTATCAGAAGAAATGGGTGGACGTCCTTGGAGCTGAAGAGCTTTGGTATCCTATCGGTCACATCCTTGATCATCGCACCTGGAAGGCAGCATACTTCTCTTGCAGTTATGTCCGGTCTGCAGATGGCTGCTTCGGTGCCTCTCAGTAGTGAGTCTCCCACCACCACCACTCTTCGTTGCTTCTTGGCTGTACTTTTTGCTGTCACTTGTTGCTGTGTGCCCTTTTCTTTTTTGCTTGCTGGTATTACATAGTAACATAGTAACATAGTTAGTAAGGCCGAAAAAAAGACATTTGTCCATCCAGTTCAGCCTATATTCCATCATAATAAATACCCAGATCTACGTCCTTCTACAGAACCTAATAATTGTATGATACAATATTGTTCTGCTCCAGGAAGACATCCAGGCCTCTCTTGAACCCCTCGACTGAGTTCGCCATCACCACCTCCTCAGGCAAGCAATTCCAGATTCTCACTGCCCTAACAGTAAAGAATCCTCTTCTATGTTGGTGGAAAAACCTTCTCTCCTCCAGACGCAAAGAATGCCCCCTTGTGCCCGTCACCTTCCTTGGTATAAACAGATCCTCAGCGAGATATTTGTATTGTCCCCTTATATACTTATACATGGTTATTAGATCGCCCCTCAGTCGTCTTTTTTCTAGACTAAATAATCCTAATTTCGCTAATCTATCTGGGTATTGTAGTTCTCCCATCCCCTTTATTAATTTTGTTGCCCTCCTTTGTACTCTCTCTAGTTCCATTATATCCTTCCTGAGCACCGGTGCCCAAAACTGGACACAGTACTCCATGTGCGGTCTAACTAGGGATTTGTACAGAGGCAGTATAATGCTCTCATCATGTGTATCCAGACCTCTTTTAATGCACCCCATGATCCTGTTTGCCTTGGCAGCTGCTGCCTGGCACTGGCTGCTCCAGGTAAGTTTATCATTAACTAGGATCCCCAAGTCCTTCTCCCTGTCAGATTTACCCAGTGGTTTCCCGTTCAGTGTGTAATGGTGATATTGATTCCCTCTTCCCATGTGTATAACCTTACATTTATCATTGTTAAACCTCATCTGCCACCTTTCAGCCCAAGTTTCCAACTTATCCAGATCCATCTGTAGCAGAATACTATCTTCTCTTGTATTAACTGCTTTACATAGTTTTGTATCATCTGCAAATATCGATATTTTACTGTGTAAACCTTCTACCAGATCATTAATGAATATGTTGAAGAGAACAGGTCCCAATACTGACCCCTGCGGTACCCCACTGGTCACAGCGACCCAGTTAGAGACTATACCATTTATAACCACCCTCTGCTTTCTATCACTAAGCCAGTTACTAACCCATTTACACACATTTTCCCCCAGACCAAGCATTCTCATTTTGTGTACCAACCTCTTGTGCGGCACGGTATCAAACGCTTTGGAAAAATCGAGATATACCACGTCCAATGACTCACCGTGGTCCAGTCTATAGCTTACCTCTTCATAAAAACTGATTAGATTGGTTTGACAGGAGCGATTTCTCATAAACCCATGCTGATATGGAGTTAAACAGTTATTCTCATTGAGATAATCCAGAATAACATCCCTCAGAAACCCTTCAAATATTTTACCAACAATAGAGGTTAGACTTACTGGCCTATAATTTCCAGGTTCACTTTTAGAGCCCTTTTTGAATATTGGCACCACATTTGCTATGCGCCAGTCCTGCGGAACAGACCCTGTCGCTATAGAGTCACTAAAAATAAGAAATAATGGTTTATCTATTACATTACTTAGTTCTCTTAGTACTCGTGGGTGTATGCCATCCGGACCCGGAGATTTATCTATTTTAATCTTATTTAGCCGGTTTCGCACCTCTTCTTGGGTTAGATTGGTGACCCTTAATATAGGGTTTTCATTGTTTCTTGGGATTTCACCTAGCATTTCATTTTCCACCGTGAATACCGTGGAGAAGAAGGTGTTTAATATGTTAGCTTTTTCCTCGTCATCTACAACCATTCTTTCCTCACTATTTTTTAAGGGGCCTACATTTTCAGTTTTTATTCTTTTACTATTGATATAGTTGAAGAACAGTTTGGGATTAGTTTTACTCTCCTTAGCAATGTGCTTCTCTGTTTCCTTTTTGGCAGCTTTAATTAGTTTTTTAGATAAAGTATTTTTCTCCCTATAGTTTTTTAGAGCTTCAATGGTGCCATCCTGCTTTAGTAGTGCAAATGCTTTCTTTTTACTGTTAATTGCCTGTCTTACTTCTTTGTTTAGCCACATTGGGTTTTTCCTATTTCTAGTCCTTTTATTCCCACAAGGTATAAACCGCTTACACTGCCTATTTAGGATGTTCTTAAACATTTCCCATTTATTATCTGTATTCTCATTTCTGAGGATATTGTCCCAGTCTACCAGATTAAGGGCATCTCTAAGCTGTTCAAACTTTGCCTTCCTAAAGTTCAATGTTTTTGTGACTCCCTGACAAGTCCCCCTAGTGAAAGACAGGTGAAACTGCACAATATTGTGGTCGCTATTTCCTAAATGCCCAACCACCTGCAGATTTGTTATTCTGTCAGGTCTATTAGATAGTATTAGGTCTAAAAGTGCTGCTCCTCTGGTTGGATTCTGCACCAATTGTGAAAGATAATTTTTCTTGGTTATTAGCAGAAACCTGTTGCCTTTATGGGTTTCACAGGTTTCTGTTTCCCAGTTAATATCCGGGTAGTTAAAGTCCCCCATAACCAGGACCTCATTATGGGTTGCAGCTTCATCTATCTGCTTTAGAAGTAGACTTTCCATGCTTTCTGTTATATTTGGGGGTTTGTAACAGACCCCAATGAGAATTTTGTTACCATTTTTCCCTCCATGAATTTCAACCCATATGGACTCGACATCCTCATTCCCTTCGCTAATATCCTCCCTTAAAGTGGACTTTAGACAAGACTTTACATAGAGACAAACCCCTCCTCCTCTCCGATTTTTACGATCCTTTCTAAACAGACTGTAACCCTGTAAGTTAACTGCCCAGTCATAGCTTTCATCTAACCATGTCTCGGTTATTCCCACTATGTCAAAGTTACCTGTAGATATTTCTGCTTCTAGTTCTTCCATCTTGTTTGTCAGGCTTCTGGCGTTTGCGAGCATGCAGTTTAGAGGATTTTGTTTTGTTCCAATCTCCTCACTGTGGATTGTTTTAGAAATGTTCTTACCTCCCTTCTGAGTATGTTTTCCTGGGTCGTCTTTGTTCGAGTCTAATGTTTTTCTTCCCGTCCCCTCTTCTTCTAGTTTAACGCCCTCCTGATGAGTGTAGCGAGTCTTCTGGCGAATGTGTGTTTCCCAGGTTTGTTGAGGTGTAGTCCGTCTCTGGCGAGGAGTCCATCATACCAGTAATTCACACCGTGGTCCAGGAATCCAAATCCTTGTTGTCTGCACCATCGTCTTAGCCAGTTGTTTGCATCAAGGATCCTGTTCCATCTCCTGGTGCCATGCCCGTCTACTGGAAGGATAGAAGAAAAAACTACCTGTGCATCCAGTTCCTTTACTTTCTTCCCCAACTCTTCAAAGTCCTTGCAGATTGTCGGTAGGTCCTTCCTTGCCGTGTCATTGGTGCCAACATGTATCAGAAGAAATGGGTGGACGTCCTTGGAGCTGAAGAGCTTTGGTATCCTATCGGTCACATCCTTGATCATCGCACCTGGAAGGCAGCATACTTCTCTTGCAGTTATGTCCGGTCTGCAGATGGCTGCTTCGGTGCCTCTCAGTAGTGAGTCTCCCACCACCACCACTCTTCGTTGCTTCTTGGCTGTACTTTTTGCTGTCACTTGTTGCTGTGTGCCCTTTTCTTTTTTGCTTGCTGGTATTGCTTCATTCTTAGGTGTGCCATCTTCATCCTCTACAAAGATTTGATATCGGTTCTTCAGTTGTGTGGTTGGTGATTTCTCCATGGTCTTCTTGCTCCTTGATGTGTCAGCCCTGTAACTTTTCTTGCTCTAGGATTATAGTAAATGGGTTATAATTAATATATATTGTATATTTATTATTTTGCAACCATGTGAAAACACACCCTAATATTTATATATTTTGTTTTATTATAAGTTATTTTTTACATATTTTCCCTGCACTGTTTACCATATATTGTTATATTTATTATACCTATTTGTTCTACCATTATTCTCTAATTTATTCAAGTTTTGCTCCTAAGGTTGTTCTAATTTATTTTTAATGTGCAAGTAAAGAATCTGTTTGCTCTGTTCTCAGCACTATTGACTATGAATAAAATAAATTTTCACATTTTACTATGCTATAAACTTTTGTCTTTTGATCTAGAGTTGAATAATTTATCACATTATGACTATTTATACTTGCAAATCAACTTATGGCGCTCTACTTTACATTAATGTTCGACAAACCTTTAACTTTTCATATTCATTACATAAAGTAAGCAAATTTACATAAAGGGATTTTCCAGCATAAAAAAAAAACTTTGCCCTCAGTAGAAAATGTTATAAAATTAAAGTGGTTGTTAACCCCTTCCTGCCACAGCCTGCTTGGTCTTTACACTGAATAATATATATAATATATAATAATAATTTTAATTTATATAGCGCCAACATATTCCGCAGCGCTTTACAAATTATAGAGGGGACTTGTACAGACAATAGACATTACAGCATAACAGAAATACAGTTCAAAACAGATACCAGGAGGAATGAGGGCCCTGCTCGCAAGCTTACAAACTATGGGGAAAAGGGGAGACACGAGAGGTGGATGGTAACAATTGCTTTAGTTATTCGGACCAGCTATAGTGTAAGGCTCAGGTGTTCATGTAAAGCTGCATGAACCAGTTAACTGCCTAAGTATGTAGCAGTACAGACACAGAGGGCTAATACTGCATAAAGTGTATGAGAACATGATGCGAGGAACCTTTTTTTTTTTTATTATAAATAGGCCACACAGGGATCGTTAGGTTAATGCATTGAGGCGGTAGGCCAGTCTGAACAAATGAGTTTTTAGGGCACGCTTAAAACTGTGGGGATTGGGGATTAATCGTATTAACCTAGGTAGTGCATTCCAAAGAATCGGCGCAGCACGTGTAAAGTCTTGGAGACGGGAGTGGGAGGTTCTGATTATTGAGGATGCTAACCTGAGGTCATTAGCGGAGCTAGAGGAATGCCACTGAACCCTTTATGCCCACTTTTATATTGTGTTCCAGGAGCCATATCTATTTTATTTTTTGTTGAAGTAGCTGTGTGAGAGTTTTTTTTAATTTTTTTAATGATTTGCATTTGTAAGTGGCACCATTTTGAAATATATATAACATATTAACAAACTTTTTTAACTCTTTATGTGGTACAATGTAAAAAAAAAGCTAGTTTGACACAGTATTAAACTTTATGCTAATTCATTGTATTGCATAAAGAACGTGGTAAATTTAGTTAGCTTTATAGCTTATTTATATAGTTTTAATTATATTTTATTACTTTTGTACAATAATTCTTCTTTGAATACATTTTTTTGTGTGTTTTGCACTGCGTTATTCTGAAAGCTGTAACTTTTTATAGTTTTCTATCCATTGAACTATGTGAGGGTTTATTTTTTTTGCATTACAAGCTGTAGTTTTCATTTGATCACTTTTTCATAATTTTTTTATTACACTCTTTGGGAAGCAAATGAAAAAAAAAAATGTACTAGATGCTATTGATTTTACAAACACTGTTGAAGGTGATAACTTTGACATGTTAGTATTTTTTCCCTGGGTGAATATGATTTAATAATGTCAAATTCATATACCGTTTTTTTTTTTTTTACTTTTGCACACAAAAAATTATATACGGTAACTGGTTATATCAAGGGTATCTGAAAGCATTTTGTATCTCATTTTGTACTTGTGTTTGATTTGCAATATACACTCTATTTTGTTACTACACAGTATATGGTTAATAACCCATCTATCTCTGTAGGCGCAAATATACACATTTGCTTTATTTCTATATACCCAGCGATGGATTTTACTCATTATTAGCTCCTTGTAGAGTAGGCAGTTTTCGCACCATTGAAAATATTTTATTTATTTATCAATATATCTGAAGGAAGTTGCCATAAGAAGAATCAGCCGTTGGCACCCGTAGGAAGCACACATGAGCAAGAGGACTTGAGGGTGCTGTGAATAAACATGAACAATGGATATGCTCTGGCAGACTACCCAAATTGGTTGTTGTAGTAAAACTCTGCTCAGGGAAGTAGTTGTACCCAGTTATCCTGGCGGGCAGAGATGAAGTGGCGAAGATAGTTCTCTAGAATCTGATTTACCCATTCCAGTTGCCTGTTGGTGTGCAAAGGAAAAATCCAACTGTATATTTACAGTATCAGCTTGCAAAGATCTCTCAAAAATGTAAAAGTGAACTGAGCTCCAGGATCAGAGACTATATGGAGAGGAATGCCATGGAGAAGAAAAATGTGCTGGAAGAACTGCGTGGTGAGCTTAGGAGTGGAGGTAAGACTTAATAGAGGAATGAAATGAGCTATTTTGGAACATCGATCCATTACGACCCAAATGGTCTTGCAACCCTCAGAGAGGCAGGTCCATGATGAAATCCTATGTGTTACCAGGGAGCAGAAGGAACCAGCAGTGCCAGAAGGAAACCAGCAGGCTTGTCCAGGAGCACTTGTTTATGGTGCACTGTGAACAGGTAGTTGCAAAGTCCCGGATATGCTTTACCAGCGAGGGCCACCAGAAGCAGCAAGTAATCAGCTCAGTAGACTTGCATATGCACATATGCACAGCCAACTTTGATTTGTATCCCCAAGCCAGAATTCTCCTAGTCTTAGCAGGAGAAGAAAAAGCATTGCAAAGAAAAATGTCTCTTTAAAGGACTGGGGTTGCTGCAGTAATCCTGGCTGGGTCAATGATGTGCTGAAGCTCCTCCAGGGAATCGTTCACATCAAAGGATCGAGACAGTGCATCAGCGTTGACAACTTTCTCCGCAGTTTGGAAGTGTAATTCAAAGTTGAAACAGGAAAAGAAGTGTGCCCACCAGGCTTGACAACGATTCAACTGATGAGTGGACTGTAGGAAGGTCAGATTTTTATGGCCTGTTTATATTATTACCGGAGTGCTGGTACCCTCCAGTAGATGTTGCCTTTCCTCAAGCACCATCTTGAAAAGACACTATCCCTAATAGTATAATTGCTAAACTGGCAAAAACTGTTTGGTAAAAAAAAACGCAAGAGACAAACTGCCCTGAAGTTCTTTTGCAGGAATACTGCCTCAGCACCGAAGAATGAGGCGTCTACCTCCAAGAGAAACTGCTTGTTGGAATTGGGTTGCTGCAACACCAGAGCACTTGCAAAGATCTCTTTTAAATGCTGGATGGTCAACTCAGATCCGTCAGCTCCATAGGAGCCATAAGGGATGAGAAGTGTGGAATAATTTGCCTGTAGAAGTTGGCGAAACCCATGAAGTGCTGGATGGCATGCAGACATTGAGGACAAGGCCAGGAAAGAACAGCAGAAACCTTCTCTGTATCCATTTCAAGACCTTGGTTAGAAACAACATAGCTGAGGAAAAGCTAAAAGATTTTTTTTACAGACATATTTGGACAATTTGGCAAACTAACTGTTCTCCTGGAGACACTGCAGAATGTAAAGGACATGTTTTCTGTAGGAAGGTAGATCAGGTGAGAATATCAGCATATTGTCAAAATATACAGCCATGGAAACATAATGAAAATCCAAGAAGATGCCATTAACGAACTCCTAAAACATGGCAGTGTATTACACAACCCGAAGGGCATGACGATATACTCGTTTTGACCGTCATGAATATTGAAAGCCACTTTCCATTCATTGCCCTTGGATATTTATCAAGTTGTAAGCCTCTCTGAGATCCAATTTAGAGAATATCTTATCTCCACAGATTCTGTCAAATTACTCAGAAACCAAAGTCAGGGGATACTTGTTCTTAATGGTGATTTTGTTAAGACCTCAATAATATATACAGGGGAATAGGGAACCATCCTTCTTAATCATGAAGAAGAAGCTGGCATGCAGATTCCCTTTCACTATACCAGCTCTCAAATAACTCCTTACTAATATAGTATTATCAGTTTAATTTATTGATAATTGTTCATTATTAATAAAGGAAATTTTGGGGTGCTTTTCAGCAAAGGGGTCAGGATGACTGCATCGTATTGAAGGGAAGGTGGATACAGTCATGTATCTCCAGATTTTGGCCAACAACTTCTTTCCCTCAGAAAGGACATTGAATATGGGTTGATGGGTCGTGGCTGGTTTTATAGCATGAAATGACTCGAAACACACAGCCAAGGCAACTAAGCAGTGGCTTGGTAAGAAGCATTTCAAGGTCCTGGAGTGGCCTAGCTAGTCTCCAAACCTGAACCCAATAGAAAATGTTTGGCAGGAGCTGAAATTCAATGTTTCCCAGCTGCAGCCCCGAAACCTGGAAAATCTGGAGAGGATCTATATGGAGAAGTAGGCCAAAATCCCTGCTGCAGTGTGTGCAAACTTGGTCAAGAACTACGGGAAACATCTGACCTCTGTAATTGTAAACAAAGATTTCTGTACCAAATATTAAGTTCTGTTTTTACAAATTAAATACTTATTTCATGCAATAAAATGCTAATTATTTAACAATCAAACAATGCGATTTTCTGGATTTTTTTTTAAAGATTCTGTCTCTCACAGTTCAAGGGTAACTACAATAAAAATCACAGACCTCTCCATTCTTTGTAGTTGGGAAAACTTGCAAAATCGTCAGTCTATCAAATATTTATTTTCCCCACTATAGCTTGGAACCCATGGAGGCCATCTTGCTGTATATCTCGTACATATCTTATCTAATAGAGTGAAGTTGTATTCATAAATGTTGTGCACTGATATTCTCTCGATTATTTTTGATAAGTATGGAACTTGAGTATGGCATATTGTGTGTTTTAATTTGTTTGGAATATTTTCCATGTCGATGCAGAAAATAACTAATTGTGGGGTGAGTATGATTTTAATCTGGGTAATTTAATAAATGAGTTTTTCGATTTCCCACCATAAGGTTTTTAATTTTGGGCAGCTTAAAAAAATATTACACCAACTACCAATCTCTCCAGCATAGCCTCAACTGTGTTTGGAATGCCTTATGCTATTTCTGAGTAGGGAAATAGCATTTAGACAGGATCTTATAATATGTTTAAGGCTTTTTTCCATTGATCTAAACTAAAATGTTGCTGTAGATAGCTTTCCCAGTAAATTGTTGTAACGGGGTCTACCCTGCTGGGGTACCTCTTTCAGTACCACCCCGTGTTTCAGGAGGTCCACTCTGCTTTGGCTGGAGTCTGAATGAAGGACGCTGGCTGGAATTGCTTGGTTACATGGGCGCATATAAAAGATCACTGCTTCTCCACGTATTTCCAGTCTGACAACACTTTACTCACAGGACACAGAGTATATCACACAGATATAGAGGGCAGGCCAATAGAAAAGCGGCAGGCCAGACATACATTACAATAGCCGCAGGTGGCCGGAGCCTGCCGATATTTACTGTGGGAATTACAAAGGTGGGAGGCGGACAAAAGGGGAATATCGTGTCCCCTCTGCCCAGGGGCGCAGCCTGTGGGCTGATGCATTAGGGACATGCATCTCACATGGAACCTATTATACATACATATAACTGCACAACATATTCTGGGTGCTGAGTGGTTCCATAACACGTAACACGGCTCCACTTTTCAGCGACGCGATCAGCATACACAGTCTGATCCTTAACGGATCGGTTTGGGGATGACCGAAGTTTACGGGATTGGTACAAGTTCCGTTTGTCGACTTAGTCCATCGGCGTTACCGTTTTGTTTGCCAGGTCTGTAGTGGATGGTGAATTCCAGAAGTTGTAGGGCTAAACTCCACCGCAGCAATCTGGCGTTGTCTCCGGAGACCCGATTAAACCAGACTAGGGGATTATGGTCCGTTAGGAGGGAAAGCTGTCATCCATACAAATATGGTTGCAACGTTTTGAGTGCCCATACTACCGCCAGGCACTCCTTCTCGATGGCCGCATAGCTTACTTCACGGGGCAGTAGTTTCCAACTCAGGTAAGCTACCGGGTGTTCTTCGCCGTCCGGCCCGACTTGGCTCCGTACTGCCCCCAATCCAAACATAGAAGCGTCTGTGTGAACAAGGAAACATTTAGTTGGATCGGGTGCGGCCAATACAAGGGTATTGGTGAGGGCATCCTTTAGTTGGCGGAAGGCTTCCTCACACTCTGGGGTCCAGGTTACCTGGCGGGGTTGGGTCTTATGGGTCAGATTAGTGAGGGGCTTGGCTACGCTGCTGTAATAGGGAACAAATTTCCTGTAATACCCCGCTGTCCCTAGAAATGCCATGACCTGGGTTTTAGTGCGTGGGGTGAGCTATTTGTCTATGGCCTCAATCTTGGCTGGTTCTGGTCGCTGTTTCCCACTTCCCACCCAATGCCCTAAATACTGAACCTCTGCTTTGCCCACGTGGCACTTGTTTGGGTTCAGAGTGATTCCGGCCTTGTGGATCCTGTCCAATACTGTCTCTAGGTGATTTAGATGCTCTTCCCATGTCCCACTGTAGATGGCGATGTCGTCCAGGTAGGCACAAGCATACTCCTGGAGACCATCCAGAAGTCAGTCAGCCAGCCTCTGGAAGGTCGCCGGGGCATTATTCATCTTGAATGGCATAACTCGAAACTGGAATAAGCCAAACGGGGTGACAAATGCCAACTTGGGAATAGCGTCAGGACTAAGGGGAATGTGCCAGTAGCCTTTGCATTGATCGATGGTGGTCAAATACTTTGCCCCCGCCAGCCGGTCTAACAACTCATCCACATGCGGCATGGGATATCCATCCGTCACTGTTTTCTCATTGAGCTTACGATAGTCTACACAAAACTGTGTAGTCCCATCCTTCTTGGGCATTCACACTACAGGGTATGCCCAGGGACTATCTGACTCTTCGATGACCCCTAAACACAACATCTCTTGTATCTCTTGGCGCATCCCCTCTTGTACAGACTCAGGGATGTGGAAGGGGTTTTGTCGCAGGGGGATCTGATCCTGGGTCTCAACCTTGTGTTGTGCCAGGCAAGTGTACCCTGGTCTCCCTGAAAACATCCTCTGTCGCTGCCTCAACAACTCCTCAGCCTGCTGTCTCTCCCATTAGTTTTAGACTAAGTCCTTTCCCCTAAGACATCCGGCAAGGGAAGTCCAGCTAAATCCTCTGCTTCAGGTGCACAGATGGCCACTACCTCTTCAGGGCGCTCCCGGTAGGGCTTCAGCATATTCACATGGAACATGCGGATAACCCTGGGGTCGTCACAATCGGCGACATTATAGGTTGTGTCAGCTATTTTCCCCACTACCTCGTAGGGCCCCTGCCATGCAGCTTGGAACTTGTTCTGCCTAGTGGGCTCTAACACCAGGACCTTCTGTCCTATTTCCAAGGTGCGCTCTCTGGCCCTCCGATCGTACCATATGCGCTGGCACCGCTGGGTCGCTTGCATGTTCTCATGCACAGCCTGGGTCAGCTCCTGTAGGTGGTCCCGGAATTCAAGCACATAGGGTACAAAAGGTACCCCTTCTATGAGGCCCTCCCCTTCCCAGTGTTCTAGCACTAAGTCTAGAGGTCCCCTTACCCGTCTCCCATATACCAGCACGAACAGGGAGAACCCCGTGGATTCTTGGGGCACCTCCCAATAGGCAAACAGGAGGTGTGGCAAGAATTTCTCCCAGTCCCTGTAGGTCCTGGTAAAAGTCCCAATGAGTTGTTTTAATGTCCCATAAAAGCGTTCACACAACCCATTGGTTTGCGGGTGGTACAGGGCGCTTCTAATGGACTTTACGCCGCACAGCTTCCACAGTTGGTTGGTCACCTCTGCTGTAAACTGGGTACCCTGGTCCGAGATAATCTCCCGGGGAAATCCAACCCTTGAGAAAACCTGGAGCAGGGCGGCCGCCAACGTCTCTGCCAGTATGTTAGGTAATGCAACCGCCTCTGGATCCTGTGTGGCATAATCTACCACTGTCAATATATACCTTTTCCCTGATGGACTGGGTTTGGCTAATGGTCCTATCAGATCAACCGCTACTCGGCTAAATGATTCCTCCACAATGGGGATGGGCGTAATTTGGCCTTGCATCGATCTCCCCTCTTGTCAATGCGCTGGCAACTGTCACAGGTACTGAAGAACATCATAGGTTACCCCCGGCCAAAAGAAGTTTTGTGTCAGACGATGCCTGGTGTGACTGACGCCAAAGTGTATGTCATGTGAGATTTGCAGTAACTCCTGCCTATACTTCTTGGGAACTACCAGCTGTCGTTTTATAGTGGGGCTCATCCCTGTGTGGTGCTGCTCTGTGATCCGGTAGAGGAGTCCCTGCTTCCATACAAACTGTTCCCCTTCCAGTACTCTTCTCCCCTCTTGTGCCTTCCCACGATATCGCTCCAATGAAGGATCCTCAAGTAACTCCCTCTTAAATTCATCTGGCGTGGCCCAAGAAATGTGTCTGGCTATGGGAATACGTGTAGGGCTGGGATGTCTTACCTGGGCCTCCTCTGAGTGTGATTCCGCCTCCGCAGCTCGAGCTTGTCTCTGGGTGGTCACAGGATATGTCTCAGCCAGAGGGGCAACCGAGAAGGCAGACAACATGGGCCCCAAGTCATTTCCCAGCAAGACGTCTGCAGGCAAATCCTCCATCAAGCCGACCTCAACAAGGCTATCCCCGACTCCCCAGTTCAGGTGAATCCTGGCAGTGGGCAGTTGATGTATAGCTCCTCCTGCTACACGGACTGCCACTGTCCGGTCTGTCTTCTCTTGGTCCTGGATGAGATTAGGCTTCACAAGGGTCAAAGTTGCCCCAGAATCTCTTAGTCCCTGCATACGTTTCCCATTAACCCACACAACCTGTCGATGCTGTTGTCGATTATCTGTCTGGGCTGCCTGCACGGGGTCTACTTCATGCAGCATTTCCTCCATCTCGTCCACCCCTTGGTTAGTCATAGCCCCCAATGCCGGGTCAGTTTCACCTTGGTAGCAGTGTACAGCAGCCCAGCTGAAGGTAGCTGTTCCCGCCTTTGCCACTGGGTATGCTGAGTCCAGTTGGGACATTGTCTTTGGAGGTGGCCCAGCTGACGGCAGGTGTGGCATCGCACCCTAGGGGGACTGTGGTAGGCCGGGTTTCTAGCTGGTCCCCCTACAATCTTCGGTGGTTTGTGGCCCTCCAGGTCCATGGGCGGACCCCTAGTGACCATCTTTGATCCAGACAAATGAGGCCTCCTGGCATCATGATGTTCATCGGCCAGACGAGTGGCTTCCTCAAGAGTCGTTGGCCGCCTGTCCCGAAGCCATTCCTGTGTCTCGGGGGTCAGTCCATTAAAGAATCGTTATAACAAGAAGAGCTGGAGGACATCCTACTTAGTGGTTGCTTAGCTCCCTTGTACCCACTGTAGCAGTGACCGCCGTAATTTACAGGCCCATTCAGCGTGGGTATCGGTTACGCGTTTTATAAGTACACGGGACTTTTGGTGTTGTGCCTCTGTTGTCAGCGCATACCGGGCCAAGATCACTTCTTTGATCTGCTCATAGTCCATACAGTCCTCATCAGGTACCGTGCGATAGGCGTCCGCTGCCCGGCCTGTCAGCTTGCTGGCCAGAATCTGAACCCGTTCCATCGGCTTCACTTGATGAAGGGCACACTGCCGCTCAAAGTCCTGCAGAAAGCCATCAATGTCTTCCTCTGCCTCCCCCAACTGTCGGAAGGCATTATACTGGATCTTTTTGTGGCTTACTGTTGAAGGTACCAGGTCGAAGGCCAGAGCTCCCCCTGCTCGCTGACTCTCCTCTCTCCGCTCTACCATCTCCATCTTGGCCAGCTCCACTTTGGTCCGCTCTGCCATCTCCATCTTGGCTAACTCTATCCTGGTCCGCTCGGCAATCTTTTCCTTCAGATCAGTACGCACATCAGCCATCACCTCTTATATGATCTCTACTGCAGGGTTGGGCCATAGAACGCCAGTCTGTTCTTTACCTCCCTCTGGAATTCAGTCTCCTCCATGTTCACATTGGGGGGCGCTGTACTGTTGTGTTCCATGATGGCTGCTATCAAATCCGCTTTTGTTTTGTTGCTGGTGATCAACCCTCGGGCTTCCACCAGATCTTTTAATGTAATCCTCTTTAACTTCTGGTAGCTGTTTTCCATTCATTCCTTTCCTCCTGTAGAAGGGGTATCATATCCCGCTGTCTGCCAGCAGTGTAGCGGGGTCTACCAAGCTGGGGTACCTCTTTCAGTACCACCCCGTGTTTCAGGAGGTCCACTCTGGTTTGGCTGGAGTCTGAATGAAGGACGCTGGCTGGAATTGCTAGGTTACATGGGCGCATATAAAAGATCACTGCTTCTCCACGTATTTCCAGTCTGACAGCACTTTACTCACAGGACACAGAATATATCACACAGAAACAGAGGGCAGGCCAATAGAAAAGCGGCAGGCCAGACATACATTACAATATCCGCAGGTGGCCAGAGCCTGCCGATATTTACTGTGGGAATTACAAAGGTGGGGGGCGGACAAAAGGGGAATATCGTGTCACCTCTGCCCAGGGGCGCAGCCTGTGGGCTGATGCATTAGGGACATGCATCTGACATGGAACCTATTATACATATGCAGCGCCCCAGAGACCTGCTCGTTGCAGTAATGTCACTCTGCCACTAAGGGGAGTTATGGTACGTCTGATGGCACTAAAGGAGTTCATCTGACCAGGTATCACAAGCACACATTACACTTCACACTCCGGCCACTAGGGGGAGCAAAAGGTTTTATTTATTAGGCCACTCCTCACACTGGTAAAACTAGGGGTTGGATAGGAAGTTAGGTAGAAGCTGACTGGGTTTTGCCCAGGCAACATCCCGTGGCACGGGATGTTGTGGGGGAGACTTCAGGGGAGTCCCTGTCAGGCGTGGGAACCTGGCAGAGACTTGGCGACAAGGACAGATCGTTACAGAGGCGCGCCTGCACTACCTTGCGGCGGCATCTAAAGAAAGGACACGAAGCGAAGGATATTGTGGACAGTGAGAAACGAGATCAAGCACAAAGGAGAGCCAGTAGGAGTCGTGCCCCGAAAACGGCAACATCCTACTGAGGCGCGTAGCCGGTGACCGGAATACCGAGGAAGTAACTGACTTTATGCCTTACTTCAAATACCGCAGGACAGTTAAATATAGGTTTGTAGAGGAGCTGCGGAGACACCATCACGTGTTTCTCAACGCAGGCAGTGAATAGCCAGGCCTTTCCCCGGGAAGGAACAACCAAGGGAAGGGCAGCATCCAATAAAGGAAAACATCCAATAACGGAAAACCACCTATGCTAAGCATGGTATCCATCCACAGACAGCTGTTTCGGGGTTTTTTCCCCTCATCAGTGTGGAGTAGGAAACTGGCTATCAGGAGCAGTGCCTTGTAGAAAGTCTATGAAGGCATGGATGATTCACCTCGTGGAGACCAATACATCCAACACCGCGGAGACACCATCACGTGTTTCTCAACGCAGTGATCCAGAACACTGCCCCCAAATATGCAAATGCATGTAGAGGAGCTGCGGAGACACCATCACGTGTTTCTCAACGCAGGCAGTGAATAGCCAGGCCTTTCCCCGGGAAGGAACAACCAAGGGAAGGGCAGCATCCAATAAAGGAAAACATCCAATAACGGAAAACCACCTATGCCAAGCACGGTATCCATCCACAGACAGCTGTTTCGGGGTTTTTGCCCCTCATCAGTGTGGAGTAGGAAACTGGCTATCAGGAGCCGTGCCTAGTAGAAAGTCTATAAAGGCACGGATGATTGACCTCGTGGAGACCAAAACATCCAACACCGCGGAGACACCATCACGTGTTTCTCAACGCAGTGATCCAGAACACTGCCCCCAAATATGCAAATGCATGTAGAGAAGCTGCGGAGACACCATCACGTGTTTCTCAACGCAGGCAGTGAATAGCCAGGCCTTTCCCTGGGAAGGAACAACCAAGGTAAGAGCAGCATCCAATAAAGGAAAACATCCAATAAAGGAAAACCACCTATGCCAAGCATGGTATCCATCCACAGACAGCTGTTTCTTTTTTTTTTTTTTTTTTTCCCTCAGATGGGAAAATCCACGGTCCAGAAATCCAAGACCAAAGAAAAAATCCCAAACAGCTGCGTCAAATCCAAAACACAAAAGCTGTTCCCATCATCATCGGAAAATTTCAGTTTACTACAACATCAAAAAAAACAAGTCAAGACATATTTACAAGGTATCTCCACTTCTTCACCTTCCAAATCCCTTCGGCATCCACCTCCCCCCTTCTTCTTTTATCCCATAGAAAACACACATACATCTTCCCCAAAATCACTTTTAGACTATTCTTTACTACAATTTCCTTTCTCTTAAAAACATACACATTCCTCACATCCCATAATACTTCCTTTATACATGCAACTATTAACCACAACACTCTCTCCTTCACTCCATCACACATTCCCAAGCCAAACATGAACAACTCGAATGATAACAAGCTCACACCACACAATTCTTTACACAACGGTCCCATTCTTCCAATCACCTCCCTAGCATAATGACAATTCCAAAACACATGTATTACACTTTCCCTTCCACCACACCCACCTCTCGGACACATATCATTTCTCCCCAACCCACGATTCTTCTGAAATTCCCTAACTGGTAACACTCCATGCAAAGACTGCCACACAATCTTACTCTGCCTATTCGTCATACCGTCCAACCGCACTTTCTTCCATACTTTTTCTATATCATTCCCTCTTACCATGTTTATTCCACACTCTGTCTCTCTACATTCAATCATCCTATATACAGCCTTCTTATTACTCAACAACCTAACATCCACATCACATAGCTCATACTTCACCAAAAATTTATAAATACCTCAGATCCCTCTCTCGCCACTTCAAACGAAATAAATACGCCCCAAACAAAAACCTACACAGACAAGAAAACTTGCCATCCATCCTAATCACCCTCAACACAAAAACCACAATATTTACACCAAAAAACACCTCAAGGTTTGGAAAACCCAACCCACCTTTTTCTAAACGTTTCACCAAAACCTCCCTCCTAGCCCTCTCCATTCTAGAATTCCACAAAAACACAAACAGAATCCTATTTAACCCCCTCATACACATATACCCCGGCGGAAAGACCACTGCAATATATAAGAAAATAGGCAAAATCACACTTTTAATAACTAAGATTTTTCCAAAAAACGAAAGACTTCTCATCTTCCAAAAACATAGCTTCCGCTCAACCTTTCCTTTCGCATCATCCCAACTTTCTTTCCCATCCAAACTCTCTGAAAATTTCACCCCCAAAACCTTAATAGACCCAGTCACCTCATTCACTCCTACATCCTTACTTAAAACCCCTCCCCCAAAAACCTTACACTCATTCTTCTCCCAATTCACCTTAAATGCTGACGCACCACAAAAAATAGACGCTAATAACTTCACCCGCCTCACAGAATACTCTGAATCACACAACACACACACGTCATCCATATAAGCACTAACCTTCCATTCCCTCCCTCCACCTCCTGGCACTTGTACTCCTCTAATCACTTTATCTTTCCTCAACATACAAAGCAACGGTTCAATCGCACAAATAAAAACCACAGGAGACAAAGGACAACCTTGTCGCACACCTGAAAAAACATTCACTCTTCTACCCACAGAACCATTCATCAAAACACAACTATAAATGTCTTTATATAAGCTCCTCACCCTCCAAACAAAATCAGGCGGAAACCCCATTCTCAATAATACCCGGAACAAAAAACTATGTGATAACCGATCATACGCCTTTTCAAAGTCCAAACTCAAAACAAATACACTCTTCTTCCGACTCATACAGTCCCACAAACAATCTCTCAACATACACACACACTCATGTATACGTCTCCCAGGCACTGCACAACACTGTTCATCCCCAATCACACTCTCTATCACATCACGCATCCTATTCGCCATTACTTTCGCATAGATCTTATAATCGCAATTCAACAACGTTATCGGTCTCCAATTTTTTAAACTCTTCAAATCTCCTTTTTTAGGTATTAACACAACCATCCCTGCACGCATACTCTCAGCCACCTCCATACTAGACCACATATACTTACACATATCCACAAAATCCTTACCAATCACATGCCACATCACCCTATAAAACTCTATAGGAAGTCCATCCTCTCCTGGAGTCTTATTTAACGCCATGCTATTCATTACCTTCCATACCTCATCACCTGTCACCTCACCCATCACTCTCTCTCTCTCTCCATATCACTCAATTTATTTTCTAATACACTTAGTACATCCTGCTCCAAAGCCTCATCCCTCCACTTCACTGCATACAGCTCCTCATAAAACTTAGCCACATGTTCACACATATCCTCCCCACTTACCTCTCTTCCATCCTCTGCATTCAAAACACCCATACTCTGCTTTTTCCCAAAAACCTTTTTAAAGAAAAACCTCGAACACCTTTCATCTTGCTCCATTCTATCAATTTTTGCCCTAAAAATAATACTCTTCCCTTTCTCTTCCAAAAACTCTTTAATTTCTTTTTTAACCTTTTTTATCCCCTCCTCCACCTCCATTCCTCCTTCCCTCAATTTATACAATAAACATAAACGGGCATTCAACTTAACAAACTTTTCCCTCTTAATTGCCGCAAATTCATACCCCACACTTTTAAAAAACTTTTTTGTCTGCCTCTTAACCCAATCCCACCACTCACAAACATTCCCAAAACTTTCCTTACTTTTACACCACTGTTCATACTTTCTCACATACTCCTTCCTCACAGCTTCATTTTCCAACAATTTCACATTTAATTTCCACAAACCCTTTCCAAACACACCACTAACATTAATATCTAACTCGCACAACACACAAACATGGTCCGAAAAAACGACCCTATCCTGCTTATATCCAACAGGAATAATATTTTTAGAAATAAAACAATAATCCAACCTGGACTGTGCTCTTCCACTATCAGAAAAAAAGGTATCTAACAAAGGGTTAACCTTACACACACGCTGCATATCACTCAAATCAAAGTCAGTAACTAACTCCAGCAAAACTTTTCCAGACACATCCACATTCACTCCCCCCACATCACAATTCATATCACCCACAATCACCACAGGCACTCTTCCTGGAACAAAAAGCTTCACTTTTTCAAATAATAACTTACGCTCATTTTTTTCTACTGGCGCATAAATATTGATAACACAAAACTTAGCATTTTTATATTCAAAATTTGCTAAGATACACCTCCCCACCTCCACCACCAAATAATTATTCAAAACAACCTCCTGCCCCTTAACTAAAATACCCACACCATCATTTCTATTATTTGCACTACCAGACCACACAGACGCACCATAAGACCACTCATCCCCTTTCACACCATCCACAATCCCACATTCTTGCAAACAAAAAATAGATGCACTCTGCATAGCTAAAAAATCCAAAATTGCTGCTCTCCTCCTCGCTTTCTTAAAAACTCTCACATTTTGAGAAACTATAGAAAAACCCATACTATAAAAACAAAAAAACAATGCAAAAATTACCACAAAACTACACACATTACACAAAAAGCCCTCGACAAAGGTCAAGACTCACAGAAAGGAGAGAAAAAAAAAAACAGATCCACTGAGCTTTCATTTTACCCAGTATCACCATTGTCCTCCTCTGCCATTTGGACTGAACAGCAAGTCTCTGAACCACTAACCCCTTCGTGCTCACTCCATTTTTTTTTAGCTGGCCCAATTTTCCTTTTAGGCATACTACTGCATGCCTCATCACTTTCCCCATCCTCCTCCCTCTGACACTTATTCGCACCCCTGTCCTGATCTGAAGAAAGCCCTCTAATATTCTGAGGATCTGAGGGGTGCACAGGGCTCTCAGCTTCAGAAATATGCACGTCTTCCTCCGTTGCATCCATTGCTTCCTCAAGAGAAAACATTTCAGGCACAGTAGAGTCATCATCTTCTTCCTCATCTTCTTCCTGATCTTCCTTATTAAACCCCTTCTCTACTTTTTTTGCCGCCAACCAAAACTCCTTATCTTCCTTCTGTGCATCACTCATAGTACCACGGGGTGCTAGCACAATGTCATCTGGAGTCACAGAGCGTCTTTCCCTCTCCCTCTCCCTCCTTTCCTCTCTCTCCATTCTTTCAGTTTCCTTCCTGATAGTCGCCAACCTCCTCCTTCTCTCCTCCTCCTCTCTCCATTCACTCTCTGAGCGTCTAGGCGCCCTCCACGGACAATCCTTATACATGTGGTCACTACTACCACACACGTCACAGGTCTTAGCCATCGGGCAATCACCAGCCATATGCCCCTCCTTCTTGCAGTTTCGGCAACACTGCCCCTTCTGGCAGTCTGCCTGGACATGTCCAAAAGAGAAACATCTCCTGCAAAACAGAGGCTGCCCAGGGTACGTGAGGAAACCCCTATGCCCTGCCACAGAGAAGTTCGCCGGAGGGTGTCTGAACCCACCCACACTGCCAGGATCTCTTCTGAACTTTACACGATATTTGTATCGACAATTGAAGATTCCTAAACAGTTCACTTGCTTCTCTCCCTTTGAAACAAAGTCACAATACTGTGAGAGGAAGCTCTCCAACAATGCAGGTTCAGTAAAGGGGTTATAGACAGTGATAGTCACCTGCCTTTCCTGAAGACCAAACAGTGGTTCACATTTGACTCCCTTCAAACAGGGATCTCCGGCATGATTCCGAAACCACTCATATACATTCAGGCAATAATGCTCCGACATAAAAGTAACATCGTAGTTACCTTGATTAGGGAACTCATTGATGCTGTAGATGTTCTCCCGCTTTCCTCCAGCCTTTTCCTCAATAAGGTCACGTACAATAAAGACCACGCTGTTCCTTGCCCGGATAGATGGCTCCAACGTCACTCGGATGGTGTTCTTCACATAACTCATCTTCAAAGCTGTCGGTACAAATGACCACAGAAAAAAACAGAATTCTCTGCAAAAGGGTCTGGATTGCTCCAGAAAACCTCACTCCAGACAGCTGTTTCGGGGTGTTTGCCCCTCATCAGTGTGAAGTAGGAAACTGGCTTTTAGGAGCAGTGCCTAGTAGAAAGTCTATAAAGGCATGGATGATTGACCTCGTGGAGACCAAAACATCCAACACCGCGGAGACACCATCACGTGTTTCTCCACACTGATGAGGGGCAAAAACCCCGAAACAGCTATAATCTAAGGGTAAATCATTTTTTTTAGTCAGCAAGTAATGATTAATGTTTAACCAGTTATTATATTCACTTGGAAGTGCCGGTGCCAGAGCTGGGTTTTCACCTGCGAGACTCGGCCGTATCTCGCGTATGTGTGATCCCGGCCTCAGGTTGTAAATGCCTTGTTTTTTTCCAGTTTATTTTATTAATGTTAGGAAGCTTCATTTCAAATACATCCAGTGGCATATTTTTAATCTGGTGTTGGCATTTTTCTTGCTAAGCATGGTAAGGAAGTGTTCCCAAGTTGAAGAACTTCTGGCACTCACATATAACGTAAATCTCGATTATTTTATTCAGAACCTGTATTAAAGTTTCAGCTTCTCACAAGCCTTCAACAGAAATCTGGAAGCTCGTGATGAGCTGAAATATTCAGAATGGTTTCTTCACAAAGTTATCAAGATTTGCTTTACATGTGAGTGTCGGGAGATCTTCACCTATATAGGTAACTCATTTCCACGTGCACCACAAGGAGTGGAGTGCCAATCACTATTTGGATTTCCAAGTTGACACTGATTTGAACTGTTGGGAATTTTGGTAGAACTATAAAGTGTATAAGGATTTATTATTAATAGTGTTGAGCCACCTCCCCAGTGTTCGGGTTCGGTTCGGTTCGTCGAACAGGGAGGTGTTCGCCGAACTGTTCGTCGAACCTTTGACGAACACCGTCGAACCCCATTGAAACCAATGGCAGGCGAACACAAACGCATACAAACACATGAAAAACACATAGAAACACCTTAAAAGGTGTCCAAAAGCTGACAAACTGCTCAGAAGACACAACAAACACATGGAAAAGTCACAACTACATGTAGTCATGCGAAAAGAAAAGAGGTGGAGGAGTAAAAGGAGGAGGAGACCCAGATATAGGCATGTCATGCCCTTCTAAAATCAAGAAAGGCTGGAGTAAAAATGTAAACTCACTCTACCAACATCCAGACGTCATGACAAAAAAATAAAAAAGTAAATATCTTTAGGTAGAATGGCGGCGGGTCCATTCAGAACACTTTCCTTAGAAGAAGTAGTGGTACGCCCGTTGGGAGTTGTGCCAAAAAATGAACCCAATACATTCAGACTAATCCACCATTTGTCATATCCAAGGGGCAGGTCAGTAAACGACAACATCAACGTAGAACCAAGTACAGTACTATTTACTGTACCTCCTTTGACGAGGCAATCAGGCGGGTCAAGAAGTTGGTAAGGGGCACCCAATGGCCAAAACAGACTTTGAGGGGGCGTTCCGGTTACTACCTGTTCCTCCGAATAGTATCCTCCCATTGGGCTGCTTCTGTGAAGGAGCATACTACATAGATCGCTGTTTGCCCATGGGGTGCTCCATATCCTGCTCACTGTTTGATGCGTTTAGTTGCTTCCTCGAATGTGTCGTCATGGACAATTGTAAGGCGTCACATATTATCCATTACCTCGACAACTTCTTATGCTTGGGCCCAAAAAATTTGCCACAGTGTGAAAACACGTGATAGTACACCTGTGAGAAGGAGAGAGCTGGAGGGAGAGTGGACAACCCAGAGCCGAGGGGTTAGATTGAGAAAGAAAGAAGGCGGTGTAGCTTGCTTCATGGGTGGAGTACTCTGTTGAGAAGCAGAAATTGCTACCATGCCCAAAAGGATTTCCTGGGCCAGATGCTGTTAAAAAATAGTACTTAGGTAAACAGGTGGTGTAGCTTGCTTCATGGGTGGGGTATGCTGCTGAGTTGCACCAAATTCTACTAGGCCCAAAAGGATTTCCTGGGCTAGATGCCGTTAAAAAATAGTACTTAGGTAAACAGGTGGTGTAGCTTGCTTCATGGGTGGGGCATGCAGCTGAGTAGCAGAAATTGCTACTAGGCCCAAAAGGATTTCCTGGGCCAGATGCCGTTAAAAAAGTAGTACTTAGGTAAACAGGCAGTGTAGCTTGCTTCATGGGGTGGGGTACGCTGCTGAGTAGCACTAAATTCTACTAGGCCCAAAAGAATTTCCTGTGCTAGATGCCGTTACAAAATAGTAGATAGGTAAACAGGCGGTGTAGCTTGCTTCATGGGTGGGGTACGCTGCTGAGTAGCAGAAATTGCTACTAGGCCCAAAAGGATTTCCTGGGCCAGATGCCGTTAAAAATAGTACTTAGGTAAACAGGTGGTGCAGCTTGCTTCATGGGTGGGGTACACTGCTGAGTTGCACCAAAGTCTACTGGGCCCAAAAGGATTTCCTGTGCTAGATGCCGTTAAAAAATAGTACTTAGGTAAACAGGCGGTGTAGCTTGCTCCATGGGTGGGGTACGCTGCTGAGTAGCACCAAATTCTGCAAGGCCCAAATAGATTTCCTGGGCTAGATGTCGTTACAAAATAGTAGTTAGGTAAACAGGCGGTGTAGCTTGCTTCATGGGTGGGGTATGCTGCTGAGTAGCACTAAATTCTACTAGGCCCAAAAGGATTTCCTGGGCCAGATGTCGTTAAAAATAGTACTTAGGTAAACAGGCGGTGGGTGGCTGGGCTACTCTGCTGACTAGCAGACACTGAAGCTTTGGAGCAGACCTCTGAATCTCAGGCCACAGTATGAGTAAAAAACTCTGCAGACAACCCCACCCACCTGAAATTGACGATGGCAATGTCATGTAAAACTCAGCAAGGGGACTAAATAAAGAGTTTCCATTTTTTACAAAAAATCGGCCACAGACACCACTTAAGTGGCATCAATTTCGCCAGAGTTTTTTTTTAAACAGTTGGTGAGGTGATTTTCAAAAATGATCAAGCTTTTAGTCTCCCCAAGAAGACACAGGGGTAGAAAAGACCTTGTGGATCCAGGATTTGTTCATCTTGATGAACATTAGTCTGTCTACATTATCACTGGACAGCCGCGTGCGCTTATCTGTCAGCACACTACCAGCAGCGCTGAACACACGTTCAGAGAGAACGCTGGCTGCGGGGCACGACAAGATCTCCAAGGCGTGAGTGGTGAGCTCAGGCCATTTTTCAAGATTGGAAGCCCAAAATGAGCAAGGGTCCAGTTCCACAGTCATGGCATCGATGTTAACTTGGAGATACTCTTGTACCATCCTCTCTAGGCGTTGCCTGTGCGGCAGACTTCTTGTCTCCTGTGGCCTTGCAAAGGATGGTCTAAAAAAATCTTGAAACGATTGGAAAAAATTGCTGTTACCACCAGATACGATGTTACTGTTACGGTTTGAGTGATGACTCAATAGTCCCACGGTTGGCAAGTTAGAACTCAGAGATTCACTTCGTGCACCACTGATGTTTTGTGGAAAAGCAGATGTTAGATTCTGTAACAGTCTCTGCTGATACTCCTGCATGCATGAATCCCTTTCTATGGCAGGAATTATTTCGCCAAATTTGCATTTGTACTGGGGATCTAAGAGTGTGGCAACCCAGTAGTCAGCATTATTTCGGATTCTGACAATCCGAGGGTCATGTTGCAGGTAGTGCAGTAAGAAGGCACTCATGTGTCTTGCGCATCCAGGAGGACCAAGTCCTTGTTGTCTTGGTGGTGAAGAGGTGAGAATCATGCTTCCTTCATCTGCCCTCTCCCCCCAACCTCGCACAACAGAAATTTGATCAAGGTCTCCCTCATCTGATGAGTCTTCCATGCCCAGCGCCAGTTCGTCCTCCACTTCTTCCTCGCCTCCTGCACCTTCCCCAACAGTTTGGCTGCTACAATGCGCCCTCGGTAATCCCTCTCCCCCAGCCTCCAATGCCAGTCGCCTTGGTGCTGCCAACCTTCTTGACCTTGGAGATATGATCCCTTCCGCATACGACTCCTCCTGTTCCTCCTCCTCCTCATCTTGTTCCACCACCTGACTCCGAACACTGTGTAAGGTGTGCTCCAGCATGTAAATCACCGGAATGGTCATGCTGATAATGGCATCGTCAGCACTAAACATCTTCGTTCCTATTTCAAAACTGTGCAGAAGGGTGCATAGGTCCCTGATCTGAGACCACTCCTGCAGCGTGATTTGCCCCACCTCTTGGTCTCGTTGGCCCAGACTATACGTCATAACATATTGCACCATGGCTTGTCGGTGCTGCCACAGTCGCTGCAGCATGTGCAGAGTTGAATTCCACCATGTGGGTACATCGCATTTCAGCCAGTGAACTGGCAGGCCCAATGACTTCTGTAGAGATTTCTGAAACTTAACATGGACAAAACAGAATTCATCATCTTTCCCCCATCTCACGCGACGCCCCCAACGAACCTATCCATTACAGTAAATGGCTGCCCACTCTCCCCAGTCCCACAAGCTCGCTGCCTCAGGGTAATCCTTGACGCTGATCTCTCCTTCAAACCACATATCCAAGCCCTTTCCACTTCCTGCCGACTTCAACTCAAAAATATTTCACGAATCCATTCATTCCTCAACCATGAATCTGCAAAAACCCTAGTCCATGCCCTCATCATCTCTCGTCTTGACTACTGCAACCTCCTGCTCTGTGGCCTCACCTCTAACACTCTCGCACCCCTCCAATCTATTCTAAACTCTGCTGCCCGACTAATCCACCTGTCCCCCCGCTATTCCCCGGCCTCTCCGCTCTGTCAATCCCTTCACTGGCTCCCCATTGCCCAGAGACTCCACTACAAAACCCTAACCATGACGTACAAAGCCATCCACAACCTGTCTCCTCCATACATCTGTGACCTCGTCTCCCGGTACTTACCTACCCGCAACCTCCGATCCTCACAAGATCTCCTACTCTACTCCCCTCTTATCTCCTCTTCCTACAATCGTATACAAGATTTCTCTCGCGTATCACCCCTACTCTGGAACCCTCTACCACAGCACATCAGACTCTCGCCTACCATCGAAACCTTCAAAAAGAACCTGAAGACCCACCTCTTCCGACAAGCCTACAACCTGCAGTAACCACCGATCGACCAAACCGCTGCATGACCATCTCTACCCTCACCTACTGTATTCTCACCCATCCCTTGTAGATTGTGAGCCTTCGCGGGCAGGGTCCTCATTCCTCCTGTACCAGTTATGACTTGTATTGTTTAAGATTATTGTACTTGTTTTTATGTATACCCCTCCTCACATGTAAAGCGCCATGGAATAAATGGCGCTATAACAATAAATAATGATAATAATAATAATAGAGATGCAAGTCGTCGAGCTGTGGGATGCGAACCGTGGAAGTAAGCACACAGCGACCGTGCCCTCTGCAGAAGCCCATCTAGTCCGGGATAGTGGGATAAAAATTGCTGGACAATCAGGTTCAAAACGTGAGCCATACAAGGCATGTGTGTGACATTGCCCCGGCGAAGGGCCGCACTCAGGTTTGCAGCTTTGTCGCACACAGCCTTCCCTGGCTGCAGGTTGAGTGGAGACAACCATTGATGGAACTCGGTCTCCAGAGCTGACCACAACTCCTCAGCTGTGTGACTCACATTTCCCAGACATTTCATTGTAAACACTGCCTGATGCCGTTGAGCCCTGGTGACAGCATAGTGAGGTGTGCAGGATTCCTTCTGGCCAGCCACAACGCGGGTGGCATTACCAGACTGGCTTTGGGTGCAGGTGGAGGACCGAGAGGAGGTTGAGGAGGCAGAAGCAGTGGAGGAACATCTAGATACAGAGGATCGATGAGCAACTCGTGGGGATGGGAAGACTTGGACAGCAGGCCCTTCTGATGTCGCCGTAGTTACCCAGTGCCCAGTCACTGACATGTAACGCCCCTGTCCATGTCTACTTGTCCAAGTGTCTGTGGTGAAATGCACCCTGTCACACACAGAGTTTCTCAAGGAAGCAGTGATGTAGTGTGTGACATGCTGGTGTAGCGCAGGCACAGCTTTCTTTGAGAAGTAGTGGCGACTGGGCATCTGGTACTGGGGCACTGCGACGGACATAAGATCTCGAAAATCCTCTGTGTCCACCAGGCGGAAAGGCAGCATTTCTGTAGCCAACAACTTGCAGATGGAGAAATTCAACCTCTTAGGTTTGTCATGGCTAGGAGGAAATGCTCTTTTACTTGTCCACATCTGAGGGACTGAGGGTTGGCTGCCGTGCTTAGATGGAGTTGAGTAGGGTGTCCCCGGCAAACTGCTGGTCTGTGAGGAAGGTGCAGGCGGAGATGTTATGTTGCCTTGATCAAAATGTGGTGTCGATATCAGAGAGCGCTCAACACCAGCAGGTGTTTCCACATGCAAATGTCCTGACGATCTGCCAATCACACTGGCTGTTGAGGGTAAAGAGGTGGAAGGTCTGCATCCAAAACCATGTGCAACTGCTTTCCCCACAGTCACAGAGGATGAAGAGGACACGGATGCAATTGATGGGGCAGACGGTGGTTGACCCGGCCCACTAGGCCGCATTGTAGCACAGTGAGCTTCCCACTGCAATGTATGCCTCATATCCATGTGACGGTTCATGCATGAAGTACTCAAGCTAGTGTTTTTTTGGCCTCTACTGAAATTTTGTTGACAAATCTTACAGACAACATGAGTTGGGTCATCCTTTGCGATGTCAAAAAATGCCCAGGCTATGCAAGGCGTAGAGCCAATATGACCTGAAGAGCCACCATGACTTCTGGTCTGAGGCACACTTGGGGTTGAGGATGCAGTTGTTGACGTGCTTCCAGTACTCCGTCTCTGTCCAGGAAGGCGCACCATTACCTCATCGTCAGACTCGTCACTAGCATCCTCCTCCACCTCCTCTGCTGACCTCATGGACTGGCGGACTGGGAGTTGACAGTAAGTGGGGTCTACAAACTCGTCATCATCATCATCCTGTGTGCTCTCACGCCCGTCGTCCTCAGAGCCAACCTCTTCCTGCCCCGACCAAAAAGTCAAGTTTTCGTTCCAATTAATTGTGACGCCCAGGAGACCGGGGTACCCAGCACCGGACCAATGGGGTCTGTCTCTTGAGGGGGATGTCACGGGTGGCTTGACCCAGTGCTGTGGTCTCAGGCAATGCACAGTGTAAGGGGTATCGTGAGGGAACAAGCACTTACTTGATCAGCAGCAGGTTCTCCCAGCGGAGATGATCCCGATCCTGGATAGATGGCTATTGTCCAAATGAAAGACTGAGGCACTGAAACGTTTAACCAGTTTACTTCAACATAAAGGGATTTACAACCAGTCCTGTCACCGGAGTCTGTATGGGAACTCTGAGTTACTTTGACCCTGCCGGGGTCTTCGCCTCATATTGTACGCAGTTTCTGTGTGGCCCTGCTGCTGTATGTGAACTGGCTGCCGGCCCAATCTGTCCCCTCCGGGTCCTGGTTCGACGGGCAACCCGAGTCCTTTTATCGGCTTACTCCCTCCAGGAGTACCGCTGAACTCTGTGTCTGTTGCTGCGTCCGGCCCTAGTGAAGCTGATATCACCTCACGTTTTTCCTGTTGCTGTATTATATATAATGAATACAGCCACGGATCCGGTATCTGTCTTTGCGCCTGTTCTGGGTAGTGATTAATGCTACCCGGTTCTCACAATGTCCTTTTTCTCCGTCCCTTTTCTCCTCAGGCCGGTGATTTGGGCCTGGAAACCGTCATAGGGCTGTTAGAAATTCAGTTGTATGACCTCTCACTTTCAGCTCCTTAGCCCAACTGCCAGTTCTTCTCTCAGACCAGAATGGATCAAGGGGAGTCTCTGGAGCTCCCCCTTCTGGCCGGAGGTGGTAGTGCAGTCTTGCTATTTTAGTATTTGTATTTAGTGTCAGTAACTGTTTTTGTGGCAAATATCCCTAGGGGTGCCACATTCCCCCTTAGTTAAGAACAGTACTCCGGGACTGTGGGACGATAACATTTTGAAATAACAATTAATATGTACAGAGTCTTAAAAATGAAAAGTTACAAAAACCACTCAAGGAAACAAAAAATAGAGTTCTGTAAAAAGTCACTTCAAATAGCGTCCATTAATACAGTTCTATCCTTGAAGGTACTAGGAAAGGCACTGCACTTTGTGTCCAGGAATTTAGTTCAATTTTTCCAACGGAGTTACCAATATAAAGTCTAAAGAAAGTTCAAAAAGAGCAAAAAGCAAAGTTCAAAAAGCAGTTTTTCCGGAGCTTTTATTTAGTGCCTCCGGGCTGATAAAAAGTTCAAGAATATGTAATAAGTTCATACAGACAAGTCTCTGTAGGTACTGGGCTTAAACGTTGCAGAATGATAACAATAACTATAGTTTTATAGTTGGTAATCCGCATACCTGGCCGGTAATTGACCCTGGGTACTACGCTGTGATCTACGTAATAGCGGTGTCTCTTCATGTGGTGTACTACTGTCTACTGCGGATGTAGTATCTGCCCGCTCTGCTAAAGATAATTCCACGACTATGGAGTTGGCAAGTCCACCGTGAATGGGATTACTCTGATCAGGAATCTGTTCTTCCTGGCCTGGAACCTCCCGTAGTACGGGGTCAGCCTCTTCCTGTCTTGGGACTTCTGGTATTGGGTTCGGTGTTGGGTAAAAGGCCACCATGGGAACCACTACTGCACCATGGTATGTTAGTAGGGTTTTGGGAAAGTCTCTTATACAGGTGTGATACATTTCCTCTTCTTTTTCCTTTACTGGTTGGACCTGCATGGGTTGAATAACTTCTGGTTCTGGCTGGACAACTTCTGGCTCTTTCAATGCTTCCGGACATAATTTAAGATTGTCTCTTGACACTAGTACAGATGTTAAGCCTCCGTTTTTGCTAATGAGACACATTTTAGGATTATCCATTCTTGTTGGTAAAACTGTGTAGGGTACGGCTTCCCACTGATTGTCTAGTTTATTGGTTCGACGGTTTCTCTTGAGCACTTGGTCACCCGATCTTAATGGGGTCGCTAGAGCATTCTGGTTGAAAGTTCGCTCTTGTCTTTCTCTAGTTTGCTGAAGGCTTCTTTCCACACTCTCTTGCACTTGGCGATACTGCTTTTGCCGTATGATATCCCAATTGGAGTCTTGAACTTCTGCGTCTGGTTTCAGAATTCCCATTTCTAGATCGATTGGTAATTGGCCGGGTCTTGCACGCATAAGGTAAGCTGGGGTGCAGTTGGTGGAGCTCACCGGGACTTGATTATACAGATCCACCAAGTCAGGCAATTTCTCTGGCCATTGATTCCTTTCTGTCTCAGGTAAAGTCTTTAGTAGGTCTATTACAATATGGTTCATCTTCTCGCATAAGCCGTTTGTTTGTGGATGATAGGCCGCCGTCCGGATCTTTTTGCAACCATACATATTACAGAATTCTCTGAAGATCTCTGATTCAAAGGCTGTACCTTGGTCGGTGAGAACCTGTTCCGGATATCCATGGGGTCTACAAAAGTACGTTTGGAACGCTTTGGCTGCTGTTTTTGCTGTCAGATCTTTTACGGGTACTACTACCAAGAAGCGTGAATAATGGTCCACGATGGTCAAGGCATAGACATAGCCGGACCGGCTTGGTGTCAACTTCACGTGGTCTATGGCTACAAGTTCAAGTGGTTGTTTGGTGATAATGGGCTGCAGTGGTGCTCTTTGGTTCTTTTGATCGTTTCTTCTGAGGTTGCACGGGCCACAGTTTCTGCACCACTGTTCGATTGATTTTCTCATCCCGACCCAATAAAATCTTTCTCTTAGAAGTACTTCTAACTTTTTCCAACCGAAGTGACCAGCACCATTATGGTAAGCTTCGAGGACCATCTTCACATCTTGTTTAGGCACGATAATCTGCCAAACCAATTCATGTGTTTTCGGATTGGTGTACCTTCTACAGAGCTTCCCTTGATACAGGAACATTTTGCCTCTCTCTTTCCAGAGTTGATGCGTCTCTTCTAGGGCATCCTCATTGGGATATGCACTTCGCTCAGTCAGCAGTTCCTTCACCAACTTCACAGCCGGATTGCTGTCTTGGGTGTCAACCCATCTATGGTGTGCTAACGGATTAAAATTCACCTCTTGTTGTTTCTGATAGGTACTTGACTGATGATGTTTTGCCTTGGGATGATGGAAGGCTGGTAGTTCAATTTCTTCAAGCTCCCCCGTTTCTTCTTCTACATCTCTCAAGTGTGGCATCCGGGATAGGGCATCGGCATTTCCATTCTTGCGACCTGCTCGATACTTGATTATGAAGTTGTAATTAGATAACCGGGCTATCCATCGCTGTTCTAACGCACCTAATTTGGCTGTGTCCAGATGGGTCAACGGATTGTTGTCAGTATAGACAATAAATTCTGCAGTGGCCAGATAGTGTTTGAAACGTTCAGTCACAGCCCAAACTACTGCCAGTAGTTCCAATTTGAAGGAGCTGTAATTTTCTGAATTTCTTTCAGTTGGCCGGAGCTTTCTACTTGCAAAGGCGATGACTTTCTCCCGACCTTCTTGCTTTTGTGACAGCACCGCTCCTAGTCCCACATTACTGGCATCGGTGTAGAGGATGAAAGGTTGATGGTAATCTGGGTATGCCAGAACCTCTTCTCCGGTTAGTGCCTTCTTTAGTTGTTCAAAGGAGTCTTCCCTTTCATCGTTCCACTGAAAAGGAGGGTTTCGGTTTGAAGGTTTCTTTGTCTGCCCTACCAAGGCGTCTTGCAAGGGTGCTGCCAACTTGGTAAATCCTTTTATAAATCTGCGATAGTAACCCACCAATCCCAAGAATTGCCTCACTTCTTTTGCGTTGGTAGGTCTTGGCCAATCCCTTATGGCGCTTATTTTCTCGGGATCCGGTGCTACTCCCTCCGAACTCACGATGTGTCCCAGGTACTGTACCTTTGGCTTGAGAAGGTGACATTTGGATGGCTTGATTTTCATGCCATACCTGGATAAGGCTTCGAACACTTCTGCCAGGTCTTTTAAATGTTGTTCGTAAGTCTTTGAGTAGACAATCACATCATCTAGGTACAGGAGGACGGTCTCGAAGTTCTTGTGTCCGAGGCAGCATTCCATCAGCCGCTGGAAGGTACCGGATGCGTTGCAGAGTCCGAATGGCATGCGATTAAATTCACATAGACCCATTGGTGTGGTGAATGCCGTCTTTTCCTTATCTCTCTCAGCCACAGGGACTTGCCAATACCCGCATGTTAAGTCTAAGGTGGAAAAATAATTTGCAGATTTCAAAGCAGTCAAGGACTCTTCTATCCTAGGCAAGGGGTAGGCATCTTTATGGGTGATGTTATTAATCCGCCGGTAGTCTACGCACATTCTCATGGTTCCGTCCTTTTTTTTGACAATCACTAGAGGGGCCGCCCAGGGGCTACAGCTGTCTCTTATTACCCCGGCCTGTTTCATCTCCCTCAGCATATCTTTTGCACATTGATAGTGAGCGGGCGGTATGGGTCTATATCTTTCTTTTATTGGGGGATGGTCACCGGTGGGGATTGTGTGTTCCACCCCTTCTATCCGTCCGAAGTCCAATGGGTGTTTACTGAAGACTTGTTCATATTCCGTCACTAGCCTATACACCCCTTGTTTTTGATGGGTAGGTGTTGAATTTATGCCCACGTGTAGCTGTTGGCACCAATCCTCCAATTCTCCATCTGAGCCGTTGACTTCCACCTGACAGGTTGGTTCTAAGGGCTCAATGGTTGTGATGGCATTGTTGTCAACAGTATATAGCTTTGCCGCTGTAGCATACCTTGGCAAAGTGACCTCTTCCTCTCCACAGTTCAAAAGTCGTACCGGCACTCGTCCCCGGTGTACCTCGACTACCCCTCGTGCTGTGAGTATAGTGGGCCTGCTGTCGGTGTACACTGGTTCTATTAAGGCTTGATAATCTCGTCCCTTAGTACCAATGGCTGCTCTACACCATACCAGCATTTCTGTTTTTGGTGGGATTACAATAGACGTTGGATCACTTACCCTCACACTACCTTTTGCCTTAACATCAATACTTTTATTTCCCTCCGGAGAACTCTCTGCTGGCAGGATTGGGCAGTTTCAGCAATTTGTTGTAAGACAGAAATAACTTCGGAAAAGCAGTTCTCTAACACATTCATTCCTATCAATACAGTTACGCCGGTCAACATCAACAACAATTATACCCTGTTTCTTCAATTCTACTTTACCAATCTTTATGGTCATCTCCCTGAATCCTAGTTTCGGTACCAAATTACCATTACTGGCCCATATATCTAGTTCAACATCAGAGGGCCCTTTATCAATATCTGCATCAGCCCAGTACCTCTTATAAAGGATATACGGTATAGATGAAATCTGGGAACCTGTGTCCAGCAAAGCGTTGAGGGGAATTCCGTCCAGCACGATAGGGATAATGGGTCGTCCTCCGATGTACCTGTCGTGCCAGGGTGTTGGGCCTTGAAAGTTCATTCCTGTGAAACGGCCCACATTCCCAGGGGATTCCCGTTTAAATCACAATCTCGTGCAAAGTGGCCTGGCTGCTGGCAACGGCGGCAAATGGGCTGTCCATCCGGTTGGTAGCAGTCGCGGGGTCGTCCTCTCCATGTCGGGTATTTCCGGGGTCTCATCCATGGAACATCCTCTCTACGGTTTGCCAACTCCATCTTGGGTCCTCTCATCTCCTGCATGGTTTTAGCCATTGAAGCAACAACATCAGTTAAAGAGTCAAGCTTTTGTTGAAGAGCCTCATTAGTACTGGGCCCCAGGGGCTTAGCAATGGCCCCGGACATAGCTGATGTCACTTGCACTCCCTGTTGTTGAAGTGCCTCTGCCATGGGTTGCGCAGGATCCTGATCCCGAGGTGCCTCTGCCAGCTGGAGACGTATAGCGCTCTCCTTTAATTGGGCAAATGTCAATTCAGGGTTCTTAAAAACAAGCATACTCACATGCCCCCGGTGAGAAGGGGTGTAGAGTCCCTCAATAAATTGATCTCTTAGCAGTTTATCCGCTCCGGTATTAAAAATGGGTTCAGCCAGTGTAAGTGATTTAAGGGCTTCCTGCAGGTTTAAGGCAAAGTCTCTCACGCCCTCATTAGCTTTTTGTTTGCAATTAAAGAATCGTACTTTAGCTTTGCTGCTGGCAGTGGTTTCAAATGTAGCTTTTAATCCAGCAAATATGCGTTCAACAGTGCCTTTTAGATCAGCTGCCCATGCTGTAACTTCTCGCTTAGCATGGCCACTTAACTGCATCATCAGGAGACTAACACGCTGAACTTCACCCACGGGGAACATGTCAAAATGGGCCAGCATCTTTTCTCTGAAATCGTCAAGGGTATTAGGCTCACCTTCATACATTGGAAGCCACGGGCCACCCGGGGTATATGGCATCAGCACCGGCATGATGGGCGCCACTCCTTGCACCGCTGCGCTACCGGACTCTCTATCGACACTCTGTCTTTCAGCTGCATTAGCGTCGCCGGGTGCTGCGGCGTCTCCGTGCTGCGACATACTGTGCCCCCTTAGTTAATCCGGACCCTTCCGGTCCTCCGCTTCCGTCGGGATAGTGTAGATTCGTTCCGCTGTGCAGCAGGATTGGTTTTCCCCTTACTCTGACGTCAGAGCGCTCACCTTGGTGCCGCCCACAATGACACGCCCCCTGCTGCTCCCGCCCGCCACGCGCTCTGTAATGGCGGATTCTGAAGTTTTTCAGTCAGACTGGGGCTCAGGTAATGGCGTAGCTCAATTAACAGTCTCGTGCCTAACGGTTATGAGGTGATGGCGGCCATCTTTACTCCATTATAACCAATGGGGAAAAGTCACTTTCAATAGTTTTTAATGGGAAATGGAATTTTCTTTAATAAAGTCAATTTTCAAGATTTTTCATCCAAGTTTTCACAGTTTTGGGCTCCAATCACGGCACACAATACCCGGTATACGGGCTGGCTGAATCCTGTTCGTGACGTCAATTGTGACGCCCAGGAGACCGGGGTACCCAGCACCGGACCAATGGGGTCTGTCTCTTGAGGGGGATGTCACGGGTGGCTTGACCCAGTGCTGTGGTCTCAGGCAATGCACAGTGTAAGGGGTATCGTGAGGGAACAAGCACTTACTTGATCAGCAGCAGGTTCTCCCAGCGGAGATGATCCCGATCCTGGATAGATGGCTATTGTCCAAATGAAAGACTGAGGCACTGAAACGTTTAACCAGTTTACTTCAACATAAAGGGATTTACAACCAGTCCTGTCACCGGAGTCTGTATGGGAACTCTGAGTTACTTTGACCCTGCCGGGGTCTTCGCCTCATATTGTACGCAGTTTCTGTGTGGCCCTGCTGCTGTATGTGAACTGGCTGCCGGCCCAATCTGTCCCCTCCGGGTCCTGGTTCGACGGGCAACCCGAGTCCTTTTATCGGCTTACTCCCTCCAGGAGTACCGCTGAATTCTGTGTCTGTTGCTGCGTCCGGCACTAGTGAAGCTGATATCACCTCACGTTTTTCCGGTTGCTGTATTATATATAATGAATACAGCCACGGATCCGGTATCCGTCTTTGCGCCTGTTCTGGGTAGTGATTAATGCTACCCGGTTCTCACAATGTCCTTTTTCTCCGTCCCTTTTCTCCTCAGGCCGGTGATTTGGGCCTGGAAACTGTCATAGGGCTGTTAGAAATTCAGTTGTATGACCTCTCACTTTCAGCTCCTTAGCCCAACTGCCAGTTCTTCTCTCAGACCAGAATGGATCAAGGGGAGTCTCTGGAGCTCCCCCTTCTGGCCGGAGGTGGTAGTGCAGTCTTGCTATTTTAGCATTTGTATTTAGTGTCAGTAACTGTTTTTGTGGCAAATACCCCTAGGGGTGCCACATAAGTATCTCAGTCTCATCATCATCTTACTCATTGTCTCCACCAACAGGAGTTACAGTTTGGGAATGAGGGTCTACATTATGTTCAGAACCTTCTTCATCTGGGCCTGGATCCGAATCACAAAGATTCTGGGCATCAGTGCAGATCATTTCCTCGTCTGGATTCACAGAAGCTCTGGAGCAGACCTCTGATTCCCAGGCTATAGTATGCGTAAACAGCTCTACAGACTCAACCATGTGTGTTACTCCATGCTCAGACGGGCAGCTGGAAACTTGGGAGCTGTGAGGAAGAAAGTGCGATTGGGGTGACAACTCTGAGGACTGAACTAGTTGTGATGTTGAAGTTGACATGGAGGAGAGCCCACTTGAACGAGCACTTGATATCCGTTCAAGCACCTGCTGTTTTTGTGCCTCATCTGGAATTTTTGGCGATGCTTGTAGCGATGGTCGTAAGAAAGGGATCATATCAGATTGTCCATGAAAAGAAGTAGACATCTTACTTTGGCTGGAAGATGGTCTTTCTTTTGCAGATGTTACTGTTGCTTGACCACCTACCCCACGGACACAACCTTTTTTTCCCTTTCCAACACACCTATTCCCCTTTCCACCAGCAGCAGGCCTTTTGCCACTCATTTTAGTGCTTAACTAATTGGCAACTCTGTATCTGTAGTTGTTGGCACAACAACAAATGGATGAAAACCGAGCAGAACTGAGTGGCCAAACTGTGGTACTAGGCCCAAAATTAATAACTGGATTAGATGCAGTGAAAATTGAGATACACAGCCGGTATAGTTTGTTTCACAGGCAGGCTACTCTGCTGACGTGCAGACACTGCTCCTAGGCCCTAAACTATCAACTGGATTAGATGCAGTGAAAATTGAGATACACAGGCGGTATAGTTTGTTTCACAGGCAGGCTACTCTGCTGACGTGCAGACACTGCTCCTAGGCCCTAAACTATCAACTGGATTAGATGCAGTGAAAATTGAGATACACAGGCGGTATAGTTTGTTTCACAGGCAGGCTACTCTGCTGACGTGCAGACACTGCTTCTAGGCCCTAAACTATCAACTGGATTAGATGCAGTGAAAATTGAGATACACAGGCGGTATAGTTTGTTTCACAGGCAGGCTACTCTGCTGACGTGCAGACACTGCTCCTAGGCCCTAGACTATCAACTGGATTAGATGCAGTGAAAATTGAGATACACAGGCGGTGTAGTTTGTTTCACAGGCAGGCTACTCTGCTGACATGCAGACACTCCTCCTAGGCCCTAAACTATCAACTGGATTAGATGCAGTGAAAATTGAGTAAGTTTAAAGTAAATATAACCGGGTAATAATTGTATATATGTAATCATGAATTACCCTTAAAAAACACAAATTTTATTAAATATATCTCTAAAAAGTCAACAACCAATGGCTCACCCAAAAACGAAAAACAACACACCGTGAACAAGCTAAAGTGGGGGGAATAGTCAGCCCTACTGAAACGTCTATGCTGAATGGCTGCTTATCTGCGGGGGTAGGCACCCTAGGGGAAGCGTTATGGCGCCCCCGCTCCGCGATGGCTGACCCTGGGGTCCCTAGATGCGCCCTGATACACCCACGGGGTCCCGCTACCCGGACAAAATTATACTAAAGGTACCCCTATCCACTATACATAGATCATTCCTATCTCTAGGGAATCCTACACCCCACACTGTGTATGTTAAAAACAACAGGAGAACATGTGACTTAGGCGTCTTGGTAGCAGAATTATGAGTGTATCCCTAACCCTGGATACACTATGACACACAATATATCTAGCTTAGATATTCGCTATATATTTGGTCATTTAGCTCAATATGCAAAGCTCAATGTCGTGCCCAGCTCATAAGGTTACATCTATGCCCGGCAAATAGCCCTGTATTCCGGATACATTTAAACAATTGTATCTCAGTTCTTTAGTAAAATTGCCTCATGTATCTGTCCACCTTGGCATTCACTGTGCAGTTTAAATGGTTGTGCCTATATATCATGATAGACAGCACATTACAGAGCTTATTCATGCATTTTGCATATATATCATCTGTTGCAAGAGCTAGAGCCCATTAGGCTGTTTGATACTCATCGTTCAGATGATCTGCCGCCCGCCTGTTGTCTGTTTTAGCCTCTACGTGTTTCGCCTCACTGGCTCATCAGGAGGCTCGATTGCTACTCATGTTTCTCGATAGAGTGTGATAAAGTGGAGTCTCGATACAGTTACCTCGGTTTATACAGGCATGACACCGGAAGCTCCATAACTCGTTCTACTTCCTGTTTTTCGGCTGGTGAGTGCGTCCAGGGTAGATTCCCCAGTGTCATGAGAGAAATGTTCCGCCTCGATATTGCCTTGTTCACTCTCTGCCCGGCGTCTCCGCTACTTCCGGGAGTGTGTACCTGCCCCCGTCCCCTACATTGCGCATGCGTAAGCTGGAACGCTGATTATTTTGCGTTCCTCTGGTTCCCGACTGAGTGATGTCTCTTGCGCATGCGCCGGGAAAGCCCAGGATGCCTGCATGTATATAACCATCACCCGGGTAGTTTCTATTACGTACCGGCATTAGCCGCATCAGCGCCGCAAGGGATATTGACTGCTATTCTCAGTGAAAATTGAGATACACAGGCGGTATAGTTTGTTTCACAGGCAGGCTACTCTGCTGACGTGCAGACACTGCTCCTAGGCCCTAAACTATCAACTGGATTAGATGCAGTGAAAATTGAGATACACAGCCAGTGTAGAAGAAAGGCAAGGGGAATATCCAGCACGTCCATCCAGTGTAAGTAAAAATAATTTTTTTTTTAAATGCTTCAATAAATTTTGGATATTTTACTTACACTGGATGGACATGCTGGATATTCCCCTTTCCTTTCTTCTAGTTCAGCTGAAATCACCAGCAGGTACTGCACCCACCAGCTATATTCATTTGCAACGGTTTACAGATGCATGTCCCAGCGTGTCAAGCTCCTAACCTTCCCTCTCCCCCCTCCTCTTTTCTTGAATGTTCACACAGCCAGTGTAGTTTGTTTCACAGGCAGGCTACTCTGCTGACGTGCAGACACTGCTCCTAGGCCCTAAACTATCAACTGGATTAGATGCAGTGAAAATTCAGATACACAGGCGGTAAAGTTTGTTTCAAAGGCAGGCTACTCTGCTGATGTGCAGACTCCTGCTCCTAGGCCCTAAACTATCAACTGGATTACATGCCGTGAAAATTGAGATACACAGGCGATATAGTTTGTTTCACAGGCAGGCTACTCTGCTGACGTGCAGACACTGCTCCTAGGCCCTAATCTATCAACTGGATTAGATTGTTATGATCCGGTGACCTTGGAGCTGCATGAGAACTTTCACTGGAGAAGGTGGCCACTATACTGACCGCAATCCTGAACTTAACACTGCAACTAGAAGTAGCCGTGGAGTGTACCTAACACACCTAGACACCTAGTCACAGCCGGAGGACTAAATACCCCTAAAGACGGAAATTGGAATACTATCTTGCCTCAGAGAAAATCCCCAAAGGATAGACAGCCCCCCACAAATATTGGCGGTGAGTCGGAGAGGAAAAAACATACACAGGCAGAAAAACAGGATTTAGCACAGGAGGCCACTCTAGCTAGATAGGACAGGATAGGACAGAGTTCTGTGCAGTCAGTATTAAAACCCTTCAAAAACATCCACAACAGAATATACAAAAAAAAACTCCTACATCTAACTAAAAGATGTAGGAGCGTAAATCTGCAACTCCAGTGAATCCTACAATCAGAGCAGGAATAAAACTGAAACAAGCACACAGCAGTGTGCCACAGACACTTATCTTTGCTGAATTTGGCAGCAAGCAGGAGAAGCAAGAAAGTGATCCAACACTTCACAAGGAACATTGACAACTGGCAAGGGCTAAAGGATCCTGCACACCTAAATATCCCAGTCAGAATTGTAATCATCCGATACACCTGGCCAGGACTGCGAGTCAGAGACAACTGCATTCCCACCTACAACCACTGGAGGGAACCCAAGAGCAGAATTCACAACAGTACCCATCCTTTGAGGAGGGGTCACCGAACCCTCACCAGGGCCCCCAGGACGATCAGGACGAGCCAGATAAAAGGCATGGACCAAATCAGCAGCATGGACATCAGAGGCAAAAACCCAAGAATTATCCTCCTGGCCATAACCCTTCCATTTGACCAGGTACTGAAGCTTCCGCCTCGAAAAATGGGAATCCAAAATCTTCTCAACAACATATTCCAACTCCCCATCAAACAACACAGGGGCCGGAGGATCAACAGAGGGAACAACGGGCTCCACATATTTCCGCAACAAAGATCTATGGAAGACATTATGGATAGCAAAAGAGGCCGGAAGCGCCAGTCGAAAAGACCCCGGATTAATAATCTCAGAAATCCTATAAGGACCAATAAACCGAGGCTTAAACTTAGGAGAAGAAACCTTCATAGGAACATGATGGGAAGACAACCAGACCAGATCCCCAACCCGAAGCCGGGAACCAACACACCGACGACGATTAGCAAAACATTGAGCCTCCTCTTGAGACAACACCAACTTGTCCACCACATGAGCCCAAATCTGCTGCAACCTGTCCACCACAGAATCCACACCAGGACAGTCAGAAGGCTCAACCTGCCCAGAAGAAAAACGAGGATGAAAACCAAAATTACAAAAGAAAGGCGAAACCAAGGTAGCAGAACTAGCCTGATTATTAAGGGCAAACTCGGCCAATGACAAGAAGGCGACCCAATCATCCTGATCAGCAGACACAAAGCATCTCAAATAAGTCTCCAAGGTCTGATTAGTTCGCTCGGTCTGGCCATTTGTCTGAGGATGAAATGCAGAAGAAAAAGATAAATCAATGCCCAGCCTAGCACAAAAGGCCCGCCAAAACCTAGAAACAAACTGGGAACCTCTGTCGGACACAATATTCTCCGGAATACCATGCAAACGAACCACATGCTGAAAGAACAACAGAACCTAATCTGAAGAGGAAGGCAATTTAGGTAAGGGCACCAAATGAACCATCTTAGAGAACTGGTCACAAACAACCCAGATAACAGACATCTTCTGGGAGACCGGAAGATCAAAAATAAAATCTATCGAAATATGCGTCCAGGGCCTCTCAGGGACTGGCAATGGCAAAAGCAACCCACTAGCACGGGAACAACAAGGCTTGGCCAGCGCACAAGTCCCACAGGACTGCACAAAAGAACGCACATCACGTGATAATGAAGGCCACCAAAAGAACCTACCAACCAAATCTCTGGTACCAAAAATGCCAGGATGACCGGCCAACACGGAACAGTGAACCTCAGAAATCACTCTACTAGTCCATCTGTCAGGAACAAACAATTTCCCCACAGGACAGTGGTCAGGTTTGTCAGCCTGAAATTCCTGAAGAACCCGTCGTAAATCAGGGGAAATGGCAGAAAGGACCACCCCCTCTTTCAGAATACCGACCGGCTCTAAGACCTCAGGAGAATCAGGCAAAAAACTCCTAGAAAGGGCATCAGCCTTAATATTCTTAGAACCCGGAAGGTACGAGACCACGAAATCAAAACGGGAAAAAAACAAGGACCATCGAGCCTGTCTAGGATTCAGCCGTTTGGCAGACTCGAGGTAAATCAAATTCTTATGATCAGTCAAGACCACAATACGTTGCTTAGCTCCCTCAAGCCAATGTCGCCACTCCTCAAACGCCCACTTCATAACCAACAACTCCCGATTGCCGACATCATAATTGCGTTCCGCAGGCGAAAACTTACGGGAAAAGAAGGCACACGGTTTCATTAAGGAACCAACAGGATCCCTCTGAGACAAAACGGCCCCTGCCCCAATCTCAGAAGCGTCAACCTCAACCTGAAACAGAAGAGAAACATCCGGTTGGCGCAACACTGGAGCAGAAGTAAATCGATGTTTAAGCTCCTGAAAGGCAGATACAGCCGCAGAAGACCAATTCGCCACATCAGCGCCTTTCTTCGTCAAATCGGTCAAGGGTTTAACCACGCTGGAAATATTAGCAATGAAACGGCGATAAAAATTTGCAAAACCCAATAATTTCTGAAGGCTCTTCACGGATGTGGGCTGAATCCAATCATGAATGGCCTGAACCTTAACCGGATCCATCTCTATAGACGAAGGAGAAATAATGAAGCCCAAAAAAGAGACTTTCTGCACCCCAAAGAGACACTTAGACCCTTTCACAAACAGGGCATTGTCACGAAGGGTCTGAAATACTATCCTGACCTGTTGCACATGAGACTCCCAATCATCGGAAAAAATCAAAATATCGTCCAAATATACAATCAAGAATTTATCAAGATAAGTCCGGAAGATATCATGCATGAAGGACTGAAAAACAGATGGAGCATTAGAGAGTCCGAATGGCATCACAAGGTATTCAAAATGGCCTTCGGGCGTGTTAAACGCAGTTTCCATTCATCACCCTGCTTAATACGAACTAGATTATATGCCCCTCGAAGGTCAATCTTGGTAAACCAACTAGCTCCCTTAATACTAGCAAACAAATCGGAAATCAAAGGTAAAGGGTATTGAAACTTGACCGTGATTTTATTCAAGAGGCGATAATCTATACAGGGTCTCAAGGAACCATCTTTTTTAGCAACAAAAAAGAACCCCGCTCCCAACGTTGAAGAAGATGGCCGAATATGCCCTTTCTCCAAAGACTCCTTAATATAGCTCCGAATGGCGGTATGTTCAGGCACAGATAGATTAAAAAGTCGACCCTTAGGGAACTTACAGCCTGGAATCAAGTCAATAGCACAATCGCAGTCCCTGTGAGGTGGAAGGAAACTGGACTTGGGCTCATCGAATACATCCTGAAAATCAGACAAAAACTCTGGAATTTCAGAAGGTGAAGAAGAGGAGATTGACATCAAAGGAAGATCATTATGAACCCCCTGACAACCCCAACTAGTCACAGACATGGACTTCCAGTCCAACACAGGATTATGTACCTGCAACCATGGAAAACCCAGCACGATAACATCATGCAAGTTATGCAACACCAGAAATCGACAATCTTCCTGATGGGCTGGCGCCATGCGCATGGTCACCTGTGTCTAAAACTGGGGCTTATTTTTAGCCAAGGGTGTAGCATCAATGCCCCTTAAAGGAATAGGGTTCTGCAAAGGCTGCAAGGGAAAACCACAATGCTTGGCAAACTCAAAATCCATTAAATTCAAGGCGGCGCCTGAATCAACAAACACCATGACAGAAAATGATGACAATGAGCAGATCAAGGACACAGATAACAGAAATTTAGGTTGTTCAGTACTGATGGTAATTGAACTGGCGATCCTCTTTGCACGCTTAGGGCAGACAGAAATGACATGAGAAGCGTCGCCACAATAATAACACAACCTATTTTGACGTCTGAAACCTTGTCGTTCCGTTCTAGACAGAATTCTATCACATTGCATAGGCTCAGAAATTTGCTCTGAGGATAACGCCACAGCGTGCACAGTTCTGCGCTCCCGCAGGCGTCGGTCAATCTGAATGGCCAGAGACATAGAATCACTCAGACCGGAAGGCGTGGGAAACCCCACCATAACATCTTTAACGGATTCAGAAAGCCCCCTCCTGAAAATTGCCGCCAAAGCATCATTATTCCATTTAGTCAACACAGACCATTTTCTGAATTTCTGACAATACAATTCTGCCGCCTCTTGACCCTGAGACAGGGCCAACAAGGTCTTCTCAGCTTGATCCACAGAATTAGGTTCATCATATAATAGTCCTAAAGCCTGAAAAAAGGAGTCAATATTAAGCAAAGCCGGATTCCCAGATTCCAGGGAAAACGCCCAATCCTGCGGGTCGCCACGCAGCAGGGAGATTACGATTTTTACCTGCTGAATGGAATCACCAGAGGATCGAGGTCTCAGGTCAAAAAATAGTTTACAGTTGTTTTTAAAACTCAAAAATTTAGACCTGTCACCAGAAAATAAATCAGGAGTAGGAATCTTCGGTTCTAAAGCAGGAGTCTGAACAATATAGTCAGAAATACCTTTCACCCTAGCAGCAAGCTGGTCTACACTAGAAGCTAATTCCTGAACATTCATGCTTGCACCAGGCTCCTCAGCCACCCAGATATTAAGAGGGAAGAGAACACAAAACAGACTGGAGAAAAAAAATGGCTCAAGAGCTTTCTTCCCTTCTTCTGAGATGCATTTAACTCATTGTTGGCCAGTTATACTGTTATGATCCGGTGACCTTGGACCTGAACTTAACACCGCAACTAGAAGTAGCCGTGGAGTTTACCTAACACACCTAGACACCTCGTCACAGCCAGAGGACTAAATACCCCTAAAGATGGAAATTAGAATACTATCTTGCCTCAGAGAAAATCCCCAAAGGATAGACAGCCCCCCACAAATATTGGCGGTGAGTCGGAGAGGAAAAAACATACACAGGCAGAAAAACAGGATTTAGCACAGGAGGCCACTCTAGCTAGATAGGAAAGGATAGGACAGAGTTCTGTGCAATCAGTATTAAAACCCTTCAAAAACATCCACAACAGAATATACAAAAAAAACTTCCTACATCTAACTAAAAGATGTAGGAGCGTAAATCTGCAACTCCAGTGAATCCTACAATCAGAGCAGGAATAAAACTGAAACAAGCACACAGCAGTGTGCCACAGATACAAAAACCAAACACTTATCTTTGCTGAATTTGGCAGCAAGCAGGAGAAGCCAGAAAGTGATCCAACACTTCACAAGGAACATTGACAACTGGAAAGGGCTAAAGGATCCTGCACACCTAAATATCCCAGTCAGAATTGTAATCATCCGATACACCTGGCCAGGACTGCGAGTCAGAGACAACTGCATTCCCACCTACAACCACTGGAGGGAACCCAAGAGCAGAATTCGCAACATAGATGCAGTGAAAATTGAGATACACAAGCGGTATAGTTTGTTTCACAGGCAGGCTACTCTGCTGACGTGCAGACACTGCTCCTAGGCCCTAAACTATCAACAGGATTAGATGCAATGAAAATTGAGATACACAGGCGGTATAGTTTGTTTCACAGGCAGGCTACTCTGCTGACGTGCAGACACTGCTCCTAGGCCCTAAACTATCAACTGCATTAGATGCAGTGAAAATTGAGATACACAGGCGGTGTAGCTAGCTTCACAGGCGGGCTACTCAGATGACTATCAGACAATGCTACTAGCCCAAAAGGATTGGCTGAGCTAGATTACACCAAATGCTGTGACAAACACTTGCACAGCACTGGCACAGACCTGCCTGGCAATCAGTGCTATGAACTGCTGTAACCTACCCTGAAAAGGGCTGATATTACAACTATTCCCGACTCCTTCCCACTCCCTAAACCTATCTCTCGGACAATTCGCTCCAAAAAAAGCTATTAGTCTGTATAGCGCCCACAGAAACAGCGGTGCCGTCTAACACTAAGCTGCAGCAGTGAGGAAATGGTGGCGACGGGGCAAATGGCTGGTTCTTATAGGGCAAGGACATGTGACATACACAGCCAATGACACATGCCCTTGCTTGTGTGCATCACATGCACATTGCTGTGTGTGCACTGCTGATAGGCTGTGAGACTGCACCGCCCCACTGTAAATGTGGGAAATAAAATAAAATGGATATCGGCGTTATTTCAGCACAGATCTATCCACCGCCCCCCCCCCCCCCCCGCCCACTATACACTGAAAAAGTCTATTAACAATGATAAACAATTTTAATGTGCAAATCAAGCTAGGCTTTTTCTTAACGAACAGTTATCGAACAGAAACTCGAACAGCCGAATTTTAAGCAAATTGTTAGGGTTCGTCGAACGACTCGAACACCGCCCAAAACAGCTTGAATTTGAGATTGGCGAACAGTTCGACTCGAACACTGCTCATCTCTAATTATTAAATGTTTTCTCCATTACCAACCAAGCAGCACTTTTTTTTCCTCACTGATCCATCTTTGGCCAAATTTCTAGTTTTGTAATGATACATTTTAATAGTTTAATGAAATAAAAGAAAAAATGTTATACAGCAATATTCTGTGACAAAGTAGGTCTCTTCACCATTGTGTCATGTCTGATGAAGAGTAAGTACACTTGAAAGTTTTCTAATTAACATCATTTCATTTCTGCTAGCCATTATTAAGTACTATAACTTGGTTATTTTTTTCTTATTATTAGTTGTATGACTAAGGCTGGTTTCACACTTGCGTTTTTGTCTGCTGCGTTTTTTTCAAAAAAACGCATGCGTTTTTTTTTCCAATATTTAACATTGAAAACGCATGCGTTTTTTTTGTGTATGCGTTTGGTCGCGTTTTGCAACGCATGCGTTTTTTTACTGCATGCGTTTTTTTTCTAAAATGCTACTTGTAGTATTTTTAGAAGCGTTTTTTGGACCAAAAAAAAAACGCATGCGTTTTCATGCGTTTTTTTTGTGTCAAAAAATGCATTGGAGTCAATGGGGACGCATGCGTTTTTTGCGTTAAAAAACGCATGCGTTTTTTTATTAAAAACACTGAAAACACACTAATATGCCACCACCCAACGTAAAGGTGATAAAGGGATCCTAACCCTACCCCTAACCCTAACCCTACCCCTAACCCTAACCCTAAGGGATCCTAACCCTACCCCTAACCCTAACCCTACCCCTACCCCTAACCCTAAGGGATCCTAACCCTACCCCTAACCCTAACCCTAACCCTACCCCTAACCCTAACCGTAACCCTACTCCTAACCCTAACCCTAAGGGATCCTAACCCTACCCCTAACCCTACCCCTAACCCTAACCCCTTTATGGTTAGGGGTAGGGTTAGGGTTAGGGTTAGGGGTAGGGTTAGGATCCCTTAGGGTTAGGGGTAGGGTTAGGGTTAGGGGTAGGGTTAGGGTTAGGGGTAGGGTTAGGGGTAGGGTTAGGATCCCTTAGGGTTAGGGTTAGGGGTAGGGTTAGGGTTAGGGTTAGGGGTAGGGTTAGGGTTAGGATCTCTTTAGGGTTAGGGTTATGATCCCTACCCCTAACCCTACCCCTACCCCTAACCCTAACTATTTCTGTTTATAGTGGGTTTTTTACTTTTTTTTAATGATTGGCAGCTGTCACACATTTCTCAGCATGTGTTTAAAAAACGCAAACGCATGAAAAAACGCATGTAAACGCGGTAAAACGCAGCGTTTTTTACACCACATGCAAAAACGCATGCGTCAAAAAAACGCAGCATTTGCATGCGTTTACATGCGTTTTTTCACCATGCGTTTTTTTGCGTTTTTTACCGCAAAAACGCACCCAAAAAAACGCAAATGTGAAACCAGCCTAATTTCTTAAAAAAAAAAAAATTTTGGCAACCCAGTTCAATAGATTACTGGTTTGGAAGGATTTTATTACAAAAAAATGACTACATCATAGTCAAAGCAGCAATAAGATAATTAAGAAATAAAGCAAAATGCCCTTATTAAATATAACAGTCCCACACTTAGAATTAGCTGTATTTCAGTTGTCCCTTAAAACTGCCAACAAATCCATATAATAGGAAATGATGCATCAAAATCTTTTCTTTATATTCTTTATCCACATATTTCTCATATGGTCATAGATATTTATAATCACCACTGTGAGAAGCATCTAGACTGCGATGGGGGCTCCATCAAGCTTCCAGTTACGTGCTATTGACAAGCCCTTTGACAGCGGCTTCTTTGTCCGAAATTCGTATCGGGGAGGGCGCTCTTGCGATATTTCCCAGGCCACCTTACCAGGTAAAAATACTCGGCTATATACTGTGACTACTTTAGCCTACTTTACAGAGGTGATGACTGCTATTTATTCCTGCTTTGCCATTGGGAAAGTGCAATATTGATGGTTTACATAGTGACTGTAACCATAGTCACGCATGACATAACGAGGTACACCCTTGTATCATGTGCGCCCTGATGCCTGTATGTGCATATTTTATCTTGCCCCACATGCCATTGTACCTTGGATATATTTAATATAATGCATTCTTGTGGGCGTGTCCTAGCTGACCATGTGAGCGGTCGCATAGAAGAGCGCTCCCGCTGCTAAAAAGTGATTTATCCTGTGCAGACACCGCGGGCCGGGCTTTTCTGCTGTTTACCGGCTGGCTGAGGGTCGGGGGAGCTGCGCGGTGCAGAGCGGTGGATCTGACGGTGGAGGAGATGACCAGGCGATGGCAGAAGGATGCGGGAGCTGGCGATGCAGGAGCCAGCCAAGATGGCGCCGAGGCCAGGGAGGAAGCTGATAAAGAAAATGCTGCATGCCAGAGACGTATAGAAGTGGCGATGAAGCTCCAGCAGTATGCCAGAATGGAGGCTGCGGAGGAGGCAAAGCAAGGAACCGGAGCTGGAGCTGATAAGGAGGAGGAAGATACAGTCCTGGCTGCAAAGCATGAGGTACAGAGGGGGAAGGAGAGAGGCAGCATGGCGAGGGCAAAAGGGGGACCTGAAGGTTGGATGCAGGAAGAGGAGCCTACCCTCAGAGATGTTGTTTCGTTGATCTCCTCGTGCCAGCAATCCCTGAATTCCCTGGCCCTTCAAATGCAGGAGGTAAAAGGGGACACAGCACAAATTAATGCAGCCCTGCAAAAGATGGACAAGCGTATGGGAGTGGTGGAGGAGAGGGTGAACACGGCAGAAGACCACATAGTTAAACTGCAAAAAGCTGAGAAAAAGTTCGCCCAAGCAATATCAGAGCTCGCTGCCAAAAATGAGGATCTGGAAAATAGATCCAGAAGGAATAATATATGTATAGTGGGGCTGCCTGAAAAGACTGAGGGGAGAAACCCCACACAATTTGTTGAAAGCTGGTTACTGGAGAAAATTGGGGGCACAGTGCTGACAAAAGTTTTTGCTGTTGAAAGAGCTCATAGGGTCCCGCCGCAGCCCCCTGCCCCAGGAGCGAATCCCCGTACCATGCTTGCCAAAATACTGAACTACAGAGACAGAGACATTATCCTCAGAAAAGCTAGAGAAATGGAGGATCTGACGGCTGGAGGTCAAAAGATTGCCATCTACCTGGATTATTCTGCTGCAGTTCAGAAACAACGGATGAAGTTCACTGGGGTCAAGAGACGACTGAGGGAACTGGGAGTGCAATACTCTATGTTGTTCCCCTCAAAGCTGAGAGTGTTCGCTTTTGATAAGACCCACTTTTTCCTGACACCAGAGGACGCTACCCAGTGGATTGATACTAACGCTAAAAGACTCAAGGGAAAAGGCGATTGCCATTTTGTGGTGATTTAGATGGGAGTTATTTCTCTGTCGCTGGAGAAGGGATCTGCGCTTAATAACATATTTGCTAGATGGTTGAGCAATTGTTGAGGATTGTACCAGGCCATATTGAGTGTTCGGCTGAACGGGGTAGCAACGGTTAATAAATATGGGGGAGGAGGGTTCTGCAGGGTACTGCAAGTTTGGTTTGAAGTTTCTCTACATGTGTTTATAAGTTGGATTGTTCTGAAAACAAAAATTGTGGGAAATTTTGTTTGTCATGGCAGCGGGAGGCGAGTGGAGAGGGTAAGGCAAGGGAGAGTGTTCGCAATGGGCGGTGGAGCCCCACTCTTGATGAGAGGTAGAATGTGTGGTATTGGATGGGTTGGGGGGTTAGCTAGGGGTTGATAGGGGGGTGTGAGGGATTAGACAACTCAAATTTGGAAAGTAGGTTGCTATGAAGGATGATGAACCACATGATGGGGAGCCACACTAAAATATTGAGTTGGAATGTGAGAGGCCTTGCGGATGGGACCCGGCGAGCGGCGAGTCTACAGTATGTTCGAGAGCAGAGAGCCTCAATGATATGTCTGCTGGAAACACATTTGGTGCAAGAAAATGTGGATGTATTAAAGAGACGCTGGATACAGAAGGCATACCACTCTACCTTCTCTGCGTACTCTAGGGGTGTGTCGGTGTTGGTACCCGTGGGAGTGCAATATGAAGAGGTGACGGTTCAGGTGGATGTGGATGGTCAGTATGTGATTGTGCAATGTAAAATAAATGGAGTATTGATGTGTATAGCGGCAATATACATTCCGCCCCCGTACTCAAGTAAGATAATTAGGGAGGTGTTGGAATGGGTGGAAAGCTGGGGTCCGATACCTTTTCTAATCATAGGGGATCTTAATAACATATGTGATGACTTTTGGGATAAAAATTAAAATTCCCAGAATACGACAGTGGGACATATTACTACGTTTGGGACTTATATTCGTGAAGTGGGTATGACTGACTTATGGAGAGTTAGGCATGTTGTGGAAAGGGGGTATTTATGTTACACACCGGCTCATAGTACTCTATCCAGAATTGATCTAGCACTAGACAATCATCTGTTGGACACTATGGTGGTGGATGTTCGATATTTACCAAGGGCTCTCTCGGACCATAGTCCAATTGAGGTGGAGTTTCGACTGGTGGGGACGCGGGCTGTGGGCAGGAGAGAGTGGAAGTTTCACCCTAACTGGCTGCATAGTATAGATTTAGATAAGATAAAACATGAGTTGGCGGAATTTTTCGTGTTGAATGATGGGAGTGCAGATGTTCTTACCATATGGGAAGCTATGAAGGCGTACTTAAGAGGACTACTATTTAGAGATATTAGTAGATGTAAGTGGCGGACAAGAAAGGCAGAGAAGGCGGCGGTTGATGGGCTAAGGGCAGCGGAGGATGAGATGGTTATGATGGGTACTCCTGAAGCTGAGAACAGATTAAAGGCAGCTCAGTGTCACCTGGAAAACCTTTGCTGGGAAAGGCAGAAAGGAAGCGGGAGTTTCACAAACTGGCATATTATCAGGAGGGTGAGACTGTCGGACACATGCTGTCGCTGGTGGCTTCTGCTCAGAGGAATACTTCGTTTGTTCACTGTCTGACTTCCAGGAATGGTAGGATTGTCTCCGAAAATTCAGAGATTTTGGGGGTCTTTGCGGACTTTTACGCTGACCTATATTCCTCTAGGGTAGATGAGTCGGTGGGAGACACAGTGGCGTTTCTTGAAGGACTGGTGCTTTCGAGGTTTAGTGACGTGGACAGAGAGAGTTTGGAGGCTCCCATCACAGAGGAGGAACTGGGTCTGGCATTACTGTCTTTGGCTAATGGGAAGGCACCTGGAGTGGATGAGTTTCCCGCTGAGATCTACAAAAATATGGGGGAGATACTAATTCCTAGATTAAAGGTGGTCCTAGATGAGGCTAAAAGTAGAGGGTATCTGCCAGCATCCATGAGAGAAGCCATAATAATGGTAATTCCTAAGGAAGGGAAAGACTTAGGGCAGCCTGAATCATACCGGCCGATCTCCTTACTCACTGTTGATGTCAAGCTTCTGGCCAAGGTGTTGGCGACTAGGTTGACGAGTGTCATCTCCAGCCTGGTACACTCAGACCAATCTGGCTTTATGCCTGATAGATCCACAGTGGTCAATCTACGGAGATTGTTTATGAATCTGCAGCTTAAGTCCGACAACTGTGGCCAGAGAGTCATTGCATCCTTAGATGCCCATAAGGCATTCGACAATGTGGAATGGGGATATCTTTGGGTGGTATTGCAGTGTATGGGGTTTGGCTCACAGTTTGTGTCCTGGATTCGGCTGCTGTACTCGCGGCCGGTGGCTAGAGTCAGGGTGAATGGGGAGTTATCAAGGACTATACATTTAGCGAGAGGAACGAGACAGGGGTGTCCACTCTCTCCTCTTTTGTTTGCCCTGGCTGTGGAACCATTGGCTGCTAAGCTTCGACAGTCGGACGAGGTGTCAGGGTTTAAATACGAGATGATGGATAAAAGGTGGAGCTGTACGCGGACGACATCCTACTACTGTTTCTGGCAGACCCGGTCGCTTCCTTGAGGGGTGCTATTGGGCTTATTGAAAGATTTGGGGCATTGTCGGGGCTGATGATAAATTGGAGTAAGTCTCATCAAAATGATTCTGATGCCGAAAATCCTATATGTTCTTCATAATGCGCCAGTTTGGATACCGCTGGGAAAATTTAGGCAGATTAACTCCCTGTTTAGAAATTTGGTATGGGGGAGACGTCACCCACGGATGAGGCTGGAGACGCTTCAGCGGCCCAAGGATGAGGGGGGTTTGGCATTGCCTAACCCTGAAGTATATTTTCTGGCAGCCCAGAGTCAGCACTTGAAGGGCTGGGCATATGAGGGATCGTCCAGCGCGGTACAGCAATTGATGGAAAAAGTACCAAACAGAAGACCGGTACTGCAGTGTCTAGAGGATGGGTCTCTGGGGGCCCTGGGGAAGTCGTATCCCACTATATTTTTGATATGTAAGTTGTGGGGTAGACTGAAACACATATGTGGGGTTAAGGGTCTGACCAGGTTCTCCCCGAAATGGCATAATAATAACTTACGGGAATTTGTGGCACTGGCGGTATTACCAGAATGGCAGACAGTGGCAATTCAATATGTGTATCAGATAATTGAGCAGGGGGAGTTGAAATCCTTTTCTCGATTGCAGGCAGAGTTTGGTCTCGGGCCTAAGGGGGAATATCAGTATTTGCAGATGAGGCACGCATTTGGAGCTCAGAATAGGGACGGAAATGCCAGTTTTCAAAGGGATATAGTATTGGAGTATGTGTGTGGTGAGGGGACTACTAGGGGGTTATTTCTACTCTTTATAAAGACTTGCTGCATACTTACCTTCTGGGGTATCCAATCACGGCAACAGCTAGGTGGGAGAGAGATATGGGCCCAATGGAGAATGAAACTTGGGAATCGGTGCTAGAATGGGTACCAAGGCTGTCACTGAGCGAACTGTATAGGCTTTCACAACTCTATGTGATACACAGAGTCTATAAATCTCCGGAAGTATTGTTCAAGGCAGGTTTGCGTGATGACTCTGAATGTCTGAGGTGTAGGTCCGCAGATGCTGACATATTTCATATGATGTGGACATGTCCGAGACTGGCTGCTTTTTGGTTGGTGGTTTTTAGTCGAGTAGGAGGTGCGTACAAATGTATGGTGCCAAGAGACCCGATAGTGTGCTTTTTGAGATGCGTGGATGAGATTGGAGTGGATAACAATCTGAAGACAGCCATTGCCAGATTACTGTATATGGCTCGAAAGGTAATAGCGCGAAATTGGATTAAGGATGAGCCGCCTACAAGAAGGGAATTCCTTCAGTATGTAAAACAGGCCCTGATATTAGAAAAAGGGATTTATAAGAAAAGAGGGAAAATAGAAACCTTCGACAAATTGTGGTCTTCGTGGCTTGCCATGGGATAGGTTCACTATAAAAGAAGGGTGTATAATATGAGGCATGCAGATCTACATGAGATGATAGTAACTCTATAATCCTGATGATTAAGTTATTAAAAGAGGTGGGCTGTCTGTGTGGGAGGGGGTGGATTAAGTTGGGAATGGGGGTGTCTGCTTTGGGGTGAAAACTCTGTATTGAAATATAAAGAATGTAACAAGTTAATTGTCATGTGATCCTAAATAAAAATGTATTTGGGAAAAAAAATGCATTCTTGTACTTTAATATTATGGGATAATTGATTGTGTTGTCCTTGTCCTTTGTTGCAGTTACATGTCATTGCAGATATGGTGATTGAAGTAATTGAACGTGAATTATATATTTGCAATATAAAATATATATGTATTTGATTTTATATGTTTTAGTATCTGGCGGAAGAGTTGGTTCTGGGTCACGTGGTGTGCTTAGTTTTAAGAATGATGATGAAGAAAGATTGCAGACTTGAGAAATGGGGAGTTCCCCTAATACATCGCTGAAGGTTTTCCTGATTGTCGGAAAGCGTCTCTGCCCTCCTGTTCAATTTACTGCAGCGCTCATGTGCGCATGGACATCCACACTGAAGGTCTGACTACAACTTGGATGCCTGATGGAGTCCACATCGCAGTCTAAATGTTTCTCACAGGGGAGATATCACATTTATTAAGACTGACGTATGTTCATGAAAAATATGTGAATGAAGAATATAAAGAACAGAATCTGATGTGCCATTTTCTGTTATCTAATATATAATTGCCTAGAATACTACTTCCTGCAATTTGTGCCAACTTCCGTGGCTTTGTCCGGAGCTAATGTGCGGAGCTAATGTGCGGAGCTAATGTCCGGAGCTAATGTCCGGAGCTAATGTCCGGAGATAAGTGACGTCAACAGTGTCCAGTGTCTGATTGGTTGCCGCCTGCTGCGAGCGACCAATCAGAAACGTGCCGTACTGTGACACACTCCGCCCGCCATTTTGGTGTGATTTTTGAATTTTTACCTCACAGCAAGTTTCTACTGTGTGGAGGCGGGCCCAGTGACGTTGCTCTTCAAGCTCCTGCCGAATTTCGTCAAAAAAATGATAATACCATTTACCAAAACTATATATATTTAGTTGTGAAGTGGTTCAGTGACATTTTCACACCAATTTTGAACTTTTGTTTGGTGTTTTCTCCATATACTGCCTATTATTTTTGTTCTTTCTTACTATTATTTATTAATTGTATTATTCTTACATTTGAATAAATAAAGTATATATGGATTCTAGACTCCCAATTCTTTAGAATCGGGCTGCCATCTAGTATACAGTATAATAAGGTGATTGCCATTAAATGAAATAATACTTTGGATAATGGTGATAATTAGTGATGAGCGAACGTGCCCGCCGCCACTACTCGTTACTCACCCGAGTATCACTATGCTCGGTGTACTCAGTGAGCACTGAGTATTTCCAGGATTATTTGGCAGGAGCTCGGGTCTCTGCCCTGCAATTCTGGCACTCTTTAGAGCTCCAATGACAGTGTAGGGATTGTCAGCCATGCACTGTAATGCTGCAGCCATCTTTGTTGTGGTATTACAGTGATTGGCTGACCGCACAGCGTCATCAGGTCTACAAGAGACCTGGCGCTGCCCTGCTTGCCGCATTCTGCTCCGGACTTAGGTAGTGTAGGGAGAGCTGCTGCAGAGACAGGGTCAGAATTGTGCTTTTAATAGTTAGTGTAGGTCTGCAACTGTTCAGTCCACAACTCATGAGAAATCAACAGTCCTTTTTAGGGCTAATTCGGGGGGTCACAAGATTGCAGCACTAGGTAGGCACTGGAGCCTATGTGTGCATATGTGTGAATATCCACATCAGTACATAGCTCTCACTGCATACCTCCAAAAGCTCCATTACTGTCTGCTGCTGCTGCTTATCTACTATATAAAGCTGAATGTGTGTATGTGTGTGTGTGTGTGTGTATGTGTGTATGTCCGGGATTGGCATCTGCACCGTCGCAGCTACAGCCACAAAATTTTGCACAGTCACACGTCTGGACCCCGAGAGCGTCATAGGCTATGTTGTGAGGCAAAATTTTAACCCCGCGCGTTCCAATTCACCAAACAATTTTGCCCCTATCTACATAATGGGGAAAAAAGTGAAAGGAAAAGTGTTGGAAGCGTCGCAGCTACAGCAACAAAATTTTGCACAGTCACACGTCTGGACCCTGAGAGCGTCATAGGCTACGTCGTGAGGTGAAATATTAACCCCGCGCTTTCCAATTCACCAAACAATTTTGCCCCTATCTACATAATGGGGAAAAAGTGAAAGGAAAAGTGTTGGAGGAGTCGCAGCTACAGCCACAAAATTTTGCACAGTCACACGTCTGGACCCCGAGAGCATCATAGGCTATATTGTGAGGCGAAATTTTAACCCCGCGCGTTCCAATTCACCAAACAATTTTGCCCCTATCTACATAATGGGGAAAAAAGTGAAAGGAAAAGTGTTGGAAGCGTCGCAGCTACAGCAACAAAATTTTGCACAGTCACACGTCTGGACCCTGAGAGCGTCATAGGCTATGTTGTGAGGTGAAATATTAACCCCGCGCTTTCCAATTCACCAAACAATTTTGCCCCTATCTACATAATGGGGAAAAAAGTGAAAGGAAAAGTGTTGGAGGCCTCGAAGCTACAGCCACAAAATTTTGCAAAGTCACACGTCTGGACCCTGAGAGCGTCATAGGCTATGTTGTGAGGTGAAATTTTAACCCGGCGCTTTCCAATTCACCAAACTATTTTTCCCTTATCTACATAATGGGGAAAAGTGAAAGGAAAAGTGTTGGAGGCAAATTGACAGCTGCCAGATGTGAACAAGGGGGACTTAAAGAATGAGAGCGATGGCGCCAAAGAGTATATACCGTACAGTTGCTAAGGTGGGGCCCCGACATGAGATACTCACCACACATGGGGATATGAATACACACCAGTGGCGTAGGAAGGGGGGTGCGGGGGGGGCGGGCCGCCCCGGGCGGCACAATGCGGGGGGCGGGCATCTAGCCCTGCTGGCAAAAGCATCTTTTCAGTGAGTGCAGGGCCAGGCAATGCAGGCACATCGGGGTTAAGAATGCAGCCAGCGTGACATTGTTTGTGGGCGGAGAGTTCTCCTGCTCTGCTCTCCCGCCCGCCCCTCGCTGGCTGCTGAACTTATCAGGACAGATGCAGATTCCGGAGGAGCTCCTTGCCGCCCTGAGGTATTCTGACAGTCTGGGTGACATGGGGCGGCCACAGGATGGGAGCTGCACATAAGGATGGGGACGCAGGATGCAGCAGCACATAAGGATGGGGACGCAGGATGGAGCAGCACATAAGGATGGGGACGCAGGATGGAGCAGCACATAAGGATGGGGACGCAGGATGGAGCAGCACATAAGGATGGGGACGCAGGATGGAGCAGCACATAAGGATGGGGACGCAAGATGCAGCAGCACATAAGGATGGGGACGCAGGATGGGAGCTGCACATAAGGATGGGGACGCAGGATGGAGCAGCACATAAGGATGGGGACGCAGGATGCAGCAGCACATAAGGATGGGGACGCAGGATGGAGCAGCACATAAGGATGGGGACGCAGGATGGAGCAGCACATAAGGATGGGGACGCAGGATAGAGCAGCACATAAGGATGGGGACACAGGATGCAGCAGCACATAAGGATGGGGAAGGAGGATGCAGCAGCACATAAGGATGGGGACGCAGGATGGAGCAGCACATAAGGATGGGGACGCAGGATGGAGCAGCACATAAGGATGGGGACGCAGGATGGAGCAGCACATAAGGATGGGGACGCAGGATGGGAGCAGCACATAAGGATGGGGACGCAGGATGGAGCAGCACATAAGGATGGGGACGCAGGATGCAGCAGCACATAAGAATGGGGACGCAGGATGCAGCAGCACATAACGATGGGGACGCAGGATGCAGCAGCACATAAGGATGGGGACGCAGGATGCAGCAGCACATAAGGATGGGGACGCTGGATGGAGCAGCACATAAGGATGGGGACGCAGGATGGAGCAGCACATGACAGGATGGGGACGCATGATGGAGCAGCGCATGACAGGATGGGGACGCAGGATGGAGCAGCACATGACAGAATGGGGACGCAGGATGGGAGCAGCGCATCACAGGATGGGAGCAGCGCATGACAGGATGGGGACGCAGGATGGGAGCAGCGCATGACAGGATGGGGACGCAGGATGGGAGCAGCGCATGACAGGAAGGGGAACGCAGGATGGAGCAGCACATGACAGGATGGGGACGCAGGATGGAGCAGCGCATGACAGGAAGGGGAACGCAGGATGGAGCAGCACATGACAGGATGGGGACGCAGGATGGAGCAGTGCATGACAGGAAGGGGAACGCAGGATGGAGCAGCACATGACAGGATGGGGACGCAGGATGGAGCAGCGCATGACAGGATGGGGACGCAGGATGGGAGCAGCGCATGACAGGAAGGGGAACGCAGGATGGAGCAGCACATGACAGGATGGGGACGCAGGATGGAGCAGCGCATGACAGGATGGGGGCGCAGGATGGGGACGCAGGATGGAGCAGCACATGACAGGATGGGGACGCAGGATGGAGCAGCACATGACAGGATGGGGACGCAGGATGGAGCAGCGCAAGACAGGATGGGGACGCAGGATGGAGCAGCGCATGACAGGATGGGGACGCAGGATGGAGCAGCACATACCAGGATGGAGACAATATACCAATATAAATGCTCGCCACCCGGGCGTAGAACGGGTTCAATAGCTAGTTTAATATATTTCTAGCTGCAGTTTTCTGTGGCTTTTTTTTCTTCACCTTACACCTGCTCCTTTTATTCAAAAGCAATCCATAGCCCCCTTATTTTAAAATTTATTTGCTTGTTCACGCTGCCTACTACAGCCAGGTTATTGAAATCTAAGAATGTGCAAATCTACCATTTTTTTTTTGTCCCAGAAACCAGATGTGAGTGCGCCAAAAAATCTTTTTTTTTTTTTTTGCGTTATAGCCAACTTGTTGACACAATTTAGTTGTGCCCAAAAAAATCAAGGCCAAATTTATATCACTCTGTTATCTGAGGTTGACGGCTGGTATATCGGTGGTGGAAAAATCGTAGTTTCGCAGGCACATGTATCATAGTTCTGTGTGCTAGCCTTGTTCTCCTTTTAAAAAAAAAATCACCCCCCAAAAATATATATTTATATGGTCTGTTATGTCAGGCTGAGGCCTGGTGTATCTGTGTTTCAGAAATCATAGCTTCGCAGGCATAAGTTCCATAGTTCTGTCTGCTAGCCTTGTTCCATTTTTTTTTTTAATTCTCCAAAAAAAAACCCCATAATTTATACAGTCAGGCTGAGGCCTTGTGTATCTTTGGTGGAAAAATTGTAGCTTCGCAGCATAAGTTTCATAGTTCTGTCTGCTAGCCTTGTTCCACTCTTTTTTTATTTATTTAAAAGTTCTCCACCCCCCCAAAAAAAAATTATACAGTCTGTTATGTCAGGCTGAGGCGTGTATCTGTGGTGGAAAAATCATAGCTTCGCAGGCATAAATTTCATAGTTCTCTCTGCTAGCATTGTTGTACACATTTTTAATTGGACAGTCTGTTATCTTTGGCTGCGGCCTGGCATATCGTTGGTGGAAAAATCGTAGTTTCGTAGGCATACGTATCATAGTTATGTGTGCTAGCCTAGTTCTCCTTATTTTATTTTTTTTTCAAAAAGTTACCCCCCAAAAAAAATATTTTATACAGTCTGTTATGTCAGGCTGAGGCCTGGTGTATCTGTGTTGGAAAAATCGTAGCTTCACAGGCATAAGTTCCATAGTTCTGTCTGCTAGCCTTGTTCCACTCTTTTTGTTTGAAAAATTCTCCAAACCCCCCCAAAAAAAATTACGCAGTCTGTTATGTCAGGCTCAGGCCTGTTTTATCTGTGGTGGACAAATCGTAGCATCGCAGGCATAAGTTTCATAGTTCTGTCTACTACTTGAATCAACGTCTTTGTCCTTATTTTATGCCCTTCTCAGATTAGGGAGCATAAACTTGGACACACATTCTCTGTAGGAAGTATAGATCTATGATGATTACTGACACCAATCACATACATATTGGTATGCTATTGTCTTTGTGTCCATAATACTGAGCGAACAAGATGGTCACTGATAAAGTCTTCATTGATTTGAAATTGGTCAAGTAAAAAAACACATTGACCATTATTCTGTTCCTTTCAGTTCTATAGGAACATGGACACTGTAACAGTACTCCAGTATAAAGACAAGATGATATTTCATTCAAGGTTTCACCTGCTTGGAACCATTTGCAAATAATAAAGGTTGAGTGAAAGGTAGTAGAATTGCACTCCAAACTGAATTTTCATTTTTTTAGCTGATCTTTTTCCTCTAATTGGAGCTTAAAAAAGTTCCAAAAATCCAGACATTATTTTTTAAGATTTATAAAACAAAAATAATATCATGATTTTAAAATTGTAAATTCGTAGAACTTTGCATGGGTTTTCAGAAATTCTAACCTGCTATTAAAACAGTATGTTAAAAAAGAAATACAAATATAAGACATGGTATTGTCTTCAGGCACATAAATTGTGAGAATCTAGTATGTTTAAATATTTTATTCATAAAAACAGATTAATGATTTATTAAAAATCGATATCATGCAGTATAATGATACAAGAAAATTTCCAGTTTCACGTTCATCCTGGCAGTTCCAGTCTAGTCTTAAAGCATTTGTGCAATAACAGAATTGGAAATTGCCATCTGGCACAGGCTCTGTACAGTACACTTCATTTTGTGCTGTGGACTTCATGAACAAGGCATTGTAAATTATCTGGTGAGTAGTAGGGTCATGTGACGGGTACTAGAAAGTAAAACGGAGGCATACGAAATATTAAGACAATGAGCCTCATGGACTTTGCTATGGATAACTGGCACACAGTGAAGATTCACAAACACGGACGCCCACACTCATCTCCAGGAGACCAACACTTTTATTTCAGCTATTGCAAAGTTTTTTCTACCATCATGTGTGTTTACTTTATATACATGTGTCTTATGTCCCAGGATATTGGTCATCATGGAGTGATCCAGATTAAGTTCGGCAAAAATACAAAATAGTCAGTGATTCATCGAGACTTGTCCGTGCTTAATATGACAATTCTGCTATCTCATGTAATGGACAGTGTAAATGTATTGTGCTTAAGGAATCAATATACTGTAGCTTATATTGGAAGGAAAACCAATAAATAAGATTAGATTCAATTAAATCATCTGTTCATTTTCATTGTTACTCTGGGCATTTTATGAAAGTGCAGGCAAATAAATGAGATGGACCTAGTGCTATTAGTGATTTTTCGTTCTCAAACACATAAATCTGTCTGCCTACATTAACGTCCCCTCTAGGCACTCCTATTGCCAACACGCCGTTGGATAGCCACGTTGTGGGGGCAGGCTACAAAATCACTATAAACAATTCTCTCATAGAGAATATTCATACAACATGCTCAGACGGTCAAAGCGCTACTAGCCCACTAGATAAGGAAAGTGCTGTCTAGCTAGCACATACAAATTGTATGTCAATTTCAGCAATTTTCCTTCTAGGAGATGATGGTGTCAGTTGGATCAGTGTAGCTGCCCTTAAAATCCATGGGAAATTATCAGTAATAAACTAGTAGCACACGAGGAAGAAGCATTTATTATGAGGGATTGATAGTAACACTCCTGGCAAAATGTGCACACTGTGTTATGCCGAGTACAGGTCCAGAGAAGGCCGTACATGACTCCGACAGGCTTTTTGAATTATGCACCATTCATTCATGTCCTTGACAGGGCATACCATAATGTACATCATTTCCTTGTGCTATTTCCTTCAAGAAGACTTGTTGCTTGTTATAAATATGTAATTTTGCTTACTTGATGTAAATGCCACTATTCTTCTAAATCAGGCGTTTTTTTTGGTCCTGCGCCTCTCCATTCATGAAATATGGCCCCATTCTCCCTGTATCTAAATTTGGTATTTTAAGCCAGCTGAGTGTGGCTCTCAAGAAGACCTCCACAGAGAAGAGCAAAGGACCATGCCCACTTGGCTAAAAAAGTTTATGTGCAGGGAGGCATGTGCCATATCTCAGGAATGGAGATAAGTAAGAACAAAGGAAAAACAAAGCCAGATTAAGGAGAGCACCAACATTTAGGCTACGTAAAAAATAGAGTATATTTATCCTCTTCAAAGGGGGAACGTCATGCCCCCAAATGCAATTAACCTGGAGATAAAAGATCAATCTGCAGATTAATAGCCTTATAATACTTAATGCTGATTTGCAGCTACTGGGAGAAAATAAGCTTTATTTCTCCCAGGAGCTGCCAACTTTAGGTCATAGAGCTGTGTCTGGAGTGGCTACAGTCACCACTCAGTACACAGTAAGCGGCAGCTGTAATCATGACCCCGCACTCTGACAGATCATCCTGCAGCGCATCTTTGCAGAGCGAACTGCGAAGCAGAATGCCAGGGTGTGCTTACAGCCGCCATTTAGAATGCTGTGAGTGATGACTATAGCCGTTACGGGCACAGCCCTATGACTGAGAGATGTCATCTCCCGAGAGGAATAAAGTTCATTTTCTCCTGGTAGCCATGCTTTCAGTAAGGTGGCCGGACATATTGTATTGCTATTAACCTGCAGATTAATCCTATATCTGCAAGTTAATAGAATTTTGTAGACATGACAGGTTCCCTTGAAACGGAAACTATCAGTTGATTCATGTTGCCTGAACCAGTGGAAGCATGAATCAGACACTGGTTGTGTTACTGCAGAGGTGTATGTTTTAGTCTGAAACTCTGCAGCAGAAGAAATATACACTGAACAAAAATATAAACACAACACTTGTTTTTTTCCCCATTTTTCCTGAGCTCAACTCAAAGATCTAATACTTTTTCTATATACACAAAAGGACTTTTTCCTCTCAAATATTGTTCGAAAATGTGTTAGTGAGCTCTTCTCCTTGAGATAATTTATCCACCTGACAGGTGAGGCATATGAATGCTGATTAGACAGCATGATTATTGCACAGGAGTGCCTTAGGGTGGCCACTATAAAAGGTCACTCTAAAGTGTGCAGTTTTACAGTATTGGGGTGCCGCGGGTGGGTCGGAAAACCACTCAGTATCTAGTGTGACCACCATTTGCCTCACACAGTGCAACACATCTCCTTTGCATAGAGTTGATCAGGTTGTTGGTTGTGGCCTGTGGAATAATGGTCAACTCCTCTTTAATGGCTGCCCAAAGTTTCTGGATTATTGGCTGGAACGTGAACACGTTGTCGTTAACACCGATCCAGAGCATCCCAAGCCTGCTCAATGGCTGACATGTCCAGTGAGTATGTTGCCATGCAAGAACTTTGCACAGCCAGTGACGATGATCAGGTCACAATCAACAACTGGTCAACTCTATGCAAAGTAGATGTGTTGCACTGTGTGAGGCAAATGTTGGTCACACCAGATACCGACTGGTTTTCTGATCCCCCTTGACCCTCTCAATACTGTAAAACTGCACATTTTAGAGTGGCCTTTTATTGTGGTCATACAAATGTGTTACGTTTGTATTTTTTGTTCAGTGTACTTTGAACAACTGGCCGAGGACTAGGCATCTTGAAGACTTGTCCAAGGTATGTATCCTTCCTACTGCCACGCTCCCCATGACTGAAAGGTCTCTCCCTATATGTCAGTCATCAGGAGCGGGGCAAGAAGAAGTCACAGAGGAACTGCCATGGACTGGTCATCAGTCATAGCCCCCTACTTACTTTTCAAAATATTCTTTCATGAGTCACCATTTAGGTTCCGGATAGGTTCCCTTTAAGATTAAGTGATTTTTTTTACATTTTTCCATCATGTCAGGTAATTGCATGGACTGCGTAACAAAACGTCAGTGTAGGCCAAAATACAATGGTCCATGTCACAATAAACCGTTATTTTATTTGGTAAGAATATGGGAAAGAAAATGTTTCAGACTACAGTACATTCAGGTCCACACGCGGTTACACCGGACTGTTTCTACTTATTGCTGTGAGGCCTGAGGACCGCCTCGGACACTGTACATTGCACAGCTCACTCGTAGCTTTTAAATGAAAAAAACAACACCATTCTCAATAAGGTTTTCTCTTTTTTTATCAAACAAGTAAAACTACAGATTTGAATACAATTAAATGGCTGTTAATACATATAAATGAGTATCAAGACACTTTTACCATTTACTGTATGTCTATCTAAAACAAACCTCAGCATTGATATTTAAGTTACGTTTTGGTAACCGTGAATTCTATTGTTTTGTGGTGCTATTACTTATTATTGTGAGGGGTAACGAAAACACTGTCGCCGTTTACCTAATGCTTGGTACCGTTCATTTACGCTCAAAATTCATTCATATCCAAAAAGATGACGCTATCGGACTTATCAAACAGTAGGTGAAAATAGCACAGAGAGGATGGAAAGTGGGAAAACTGTCACAACCATGGATAGCTGGACCTTGACCACTTTCAGGTCCAAATTTTAAATATCCAAAAGGGACAGAACATATATTATGGGATAGATATAAAATGATGTTTCTGTAGAGATGAAGTATTGTGAAGGATGGTAATTGTTGGACTTCCGCCTCTTTTAAGGTGACTTTGAGATGTTTTAATGTGCGAGGGATTATGGCAGCAGTTGAAATTATCTAAAATACTCCATTTACAGGCAAGAACCATTTAATAGAAATCTTAAAAGGAATCCATCACTGGGTTTTTGACACCTAATTTGATGACAACATAATGTAGTGACAGAGATCTTGTTTTTGATAGAATCACAGTTTTATCAGCAGGAGATTATTCCGAAATGACTGGTAAACCTGTTGCCATGTAGTTCTTCATATACATAAGTTCTGAATAAACCCGCCCCCATTGCTGATTGGCAGATTTTTGTGTGCACTGTGCATAAACTGCCAATCAGTGATGTGGGCGGGGTTATAAAGAGCTCAGCATTCAGAGAACTGCTAGATGTACAGAAGATAAAACAGTGATTTTATCAAAACTTCAGCCAGCAGTAAGGAGAAAAAAGGAAAGGGATCACTAAATTATGTGACTGCCACCATCTTACGTCTAATGGACACACAGACCTCCCCTGTTATAACGTCCTGTCAATCGGCAGCAGGATGTCACCCAGGGGCAAGCTAGAATAAGGAACAGGTGCCTTAAAGAGAATCTGTTTTTGCTATGCAATCTGAGTACAGCATGAGGAAGAGGTTAAAACACTGAACTCAATGATCTGTCACTCATCAGGCTGTGTGGTGTAGTTTACTTACAATTAAGGTTTTATCAGCAAGACATTATCATTGCTTAAACTAGTTGGCACAAACTTGCTAGTCGGCACAAACTTGCTAGTCCAAGTTTGCTGCCTTCTGTGATAAGCAGCTCATTGTCAACAGACTATGCAAAAAGTGATCTGTCGTGTGGGCGGCGGCAGCTTTCTCAGGTCTGCTACATCTAAGAACTCTGATTGTGTCACAACTCCTGCACCCAGTAAGCTAAGCGATACATCATTGAAATCAGGGCACCTGCCCCTACATTATGCTGCTGTCAGATGGGGTAGCAAAAACCTGGTGACCGATTCCTGTTAAGCAGACACCCCTTTAAGGTTACATGAGTGTAATTAAATGGCAAGACAAGCAGCTTTATTAATACAATGCATTACATATCTCTTACTGAACCAGAGATACTTCCTGCCCAGAGTTGTATTCACAGTTCTGATGGTCTTCAATAAAAACAAAGACACAAGCAAACTTGTTTTCAGACACAGCCCTATAGCAATTCATTGTTCTACACTTTAAATGAAATCAGCAGATAAAGCTCCATGCAGACATTGGAACAGCAGAGAATGCTGGGAGAGTTCAGCTCTGAAGACTGCAGAACTATGAAAGCAGATTTGGCCTAGAAATCATGCCAGTTTCAGTACAAGTAATACAATGTATTAACAAAGTTACTAAACTCCTAATCTCACATGGAAACTCTAGCCCGAGGTTCAGAGATAGATGAGACAGACTAACGTGTCAGGAAAGTGCCTGCCATCTTGTGCTATTTCCATCATTCTGATGAGCAAGTCTTAGAGTACTTGGATTTAGTTTAGTCTGAGATTGGGTTCAAATATTGATGGCTCATAGTATTCACTCTCATATTCCAAATAGAAAGTGTTCCCCAATGCATGTTCATCGTTTGGTGCGTTTGCTATATATATATATATATATACGTACAATGTAGTACAAAATCTGTAAAGAACTTTAATCCTCTCTGACTTGTATCAATTCACGACCTTTGCTTCAGAAAGCGGACTGTGAGTCCCGTGAAGTTCTCTGAACCTGATGAAAAGTACTTGGGGGTTGGCTGAACTCATTAATGAAGAAAACGTAACACAATTCTGGCGAAACGGCATATGTCGTTAAACAGTGCGGGAATGCCTAGGGAACCTGAATCCACAGTAACATTGGTTTTATTGTACTTTTTTCTTTTTTTCTGTGGCACTGTATGGAACAAATCAAACACAAATTGTGACAAATCATCCATCTTGTGACACATAAGCTATTTACTAGGTCCCAAGCCTGCAAGTCGCTCAGTTCTGTGCATTACAAAAAGAATACAGAAACCTTGATAAAACATAGTCCCAAATGGCGAGCGTAGGAACATTTCCGTTCCTAAATTCTCAGAAGTGCTGTGCTGCAAATTGTTCTGGCTCAGTACAGTAGGACCGCGGTTTCCTGTCGACTCCATACTATAGCATTGTAAAAACAGCGTAGTCCAGTTCCAGAGACAAAACCTTGGTAATACTGCATGTCTCGCTGTCACCTGAGGGATCATTTGTATTTATTTCGGACAGGGCTTATCATAATGGATGCGTTCAGCATCTCCGCGGAATTGTGCAAACCCGTGTGTGTTTCTCTGTAAATAATTCCTAGCTGTGCTGTCTCCTCTTTTTTTTATTTTTTTTTTTGTTTATTAATATTTTTTTTTTCCCATTTTTTTTTAAATGTTTTTTTTTTTTACATGTGTATAAAGTGTACTAACCAAAGTTCATAGCAGCCATAATCGTAGCGTTGTTGAGTTGGATTTAAAAAGTTACTTCTTTCCAAATTTCTTTATTTCCTTTGTGCAAGTTTCAGAATTCGGTCTCCTTGTTCTTTTGCTCGTAGAGTTTTGGGAAGAATTATTTTATCTGAGACTTCTGAGTAAAGAAATAGAAACTCCACAAATAAGGCTCCAGGTATAACTCTGTGCATCTCTCTAACTCTTTCATTAAAAGCCCATGCTGGGTGAAATCGGCCTCCCAGGGTGACGTCCTTAGAATTCCTCTGTCTCCGTATATTAAGAGCAAATGTTACGTGTCTAGCAAAGATTCGATATCAGAATGTGCGCTTGAGTCTTTCTTGAGAAATTACAGGAGTAGTCCAGGAAGCCTGTTTCAGCCATTTCTACAGGCCAGAGACCATGACTTGGAAGGAAGGCTGCACATGTCTGTGCCGGGGGCTGGCGCTGGGGCTTACACACGGACTGGCACAGCTTGCATCCACGCCACCTATTGATGGCAAGTAGGCATGGTGGAGGATGGGTAATTGTAACGATAGCCGTCGCTGTATACTGCAAAGAAAAGAAGAGACGTTACTTAACATCATTCATTTTCATAACATTAAAAATAATTAAATTCATTTTATAAACCCCTCCATACAATTTTCACATATATTGTCTATATTCATGTATTTATTTGGCTTTACATACTCCTCCTAGTTTTGATATCGGAATATACTAAATCTTAAGAGGAATACAATTAATTCCCTATGTTTTGATTATTTAAAGGCAAATATAATAATAATAATATAAATAATAATAATAATGGAATGTGGAAATGTTCCCATTTCGATAGACTTTCATTTTGCCCTTTATGCCACACAGAAAGGCAAGTTAATTCTGAGATAGGCTGATGAATGTTGTTCCATTCGTTTTGCAGATTATTCCGTTCTTGTGATTACAATATCCAAAGCCATAATCTAGTTCATCCAAGAATATCAAGGCTGGAACACTAACTGTGTCACGGAAGAACTCGCCAGCAAACTGATGCTTCATTATATGGTTATTATAGATTTGATTAATCCGTAACCCATTTTTCCCAAATATAAGGCAGGATAATCTTCTCTAGGTTACGTGTTAACATACAGTATCTGCATCCATTTAGCTAGGAGTTTCCAATCACTGGAAACTGACAGCCATATTTATTTTCAGTTTTTTTTTAATTGGGTTAGAATTTTACATTTTTCTCCTGCCATTATTACTGAGCAAGGCAAATTTAGGGGCTCCTTTACTAAGACTGGCATCTCGCGCGGTAGTTTCATCTATTCTTTGTCGGAGTAAAATGCACCAAAAATATCAAAGAATTTGCGTTATCGTTTACTCTAAGAAACCGGAATCTACATCTTTACAGCAATCAATGGAAGTAGCAGGACCTGAATCCCCACTAATCTATAAGGAATTAAAAGGCCAAAAAATATAAAAGTTTGTAGAAAAGTTTAGTCAGTAATTAAAGGTTACCGTATAATATCCAGGCTTACAACCATGCCATGTAGGCTCAAAGGCCTTGAACATTTTATGACATAAGCAATTGTAAATTTGTTTACCTCCCTCCGTTTAATCTCCCATACTTTTCTTTTAAAGGTTAACAATCGACAGGAAAGTTGCAAATTATTGTCGAAATGTAAGTGCTTTCATTGGCAACTGTTTTAATCCACAAAACTGCTACTGATCATTTAATAAACCCCCTGGACTCCAACATCCAACTAGACATCTCTCAAGTTCATACTTTTCCCTAAATAAGTTCTCTTTCTGTATTTGACACTTACAGTATAACCTGGTCCCTGGTAGATCTGATATTTGTCAGAATTCAATCAGTTTCTTGAACTGTGCACTGGGGATTGTCCAATAAGAACATTTGTTTCTGTCAACACTAGAGCAGGGGTGTCAAACTGCATTCCTCGAGGGCTGCAAACAGGTCATGTTTTCAGGATTTCCTTGTACTGCACAGGTGATAATTTAATCACCTACACAAATAATGAGTAGGTGATTAAATTATCACCTGTGCAGTACAAGGAAATCCTGAAAACATGACCTGTTTGCAGCCCTCAAGGAATGCAGTTTGACACCCTTGCACTAGGGTACACATAAAGGGGCTGCTTGTGAAAAGTGTTTTCCCCTTTTTAGTCCCCCTCTAGGCGGTCTACAATTTAGAGGAAGTTTCTCTTTCCCAGTCTTCTGGGATCATATCTTCTGGGATCATATGACCTGTATTCTCCTATTGTGATCTGGCTGTAATTACATCATGTCAACTGGTCACAAGACTTTGAGAGGTTTGCAACAAAAAACTGACTGGCACATCCAAACTAGTCTGAATAGCGGCATACCAGGAGCAGCTACCTCCATATACAATATACAAAAAAAGGTTGCACTCTATTGTGCTAACCAGTGTGAATACCTCTCATAGGCTGATGTCTGAATTCCTAGGTGAATGTGGACACCTCTGTCAGCAATGCCTGCATGTATGGGTCGGTAGGAACCTGCTGTAATTAAAATCACCACATGGTGAAGGGTGGAGTGCTCGGTCAGTAAGCTAACATAGAAATAACAAAAAAACTGACTGGTACATCCAAACTATGTAGTCTGAATAGGTGCATACCAAGGACACATTCACTCAGGAATTCAGACATCAGCCTAAGAGAGGTATTCACACTGGTTAGGGACTCATCAGTCTTTGAGACCACCTTGACGATGGTTGATGGGCAGACATTATTTGGCCAAATTTGTTGCAAAACATCTCATTCTTTTTTCCTAATATTCAAAAGCCAGACTGCGATTCATATTTCATATATTTCACATTGACATGCTTTTTTCATATTTTGAGAGGTTTGAAAACTCCCATTTTGGGACGGGCTGCAGTGCTATGTGTACAGTGCATGCACAGAACTAGCTGACAGTTGCTTGTTTTGTGCATATGCTGTACATATCAGTGGATATCACTGGGACAAACTTAGGGGGCAAGCAAGGAAACAGGAGGATGAGAAGCGGATCAACCATAAAAAGGTAAGGAGAGAAGAGGGCAGAGCTGTGGATCACAAATTGCATAAGAAGCATGAAAAAAATCACACTGAGACCACTGATATGCTTCTTCGCTGCTGCTTGAGGAAGTAAAGAAGCAGTGCAGAGGATGGAAAGGGACTATAGGCAAATGAAAAAACAACATATTATGATTATTTTCATGGCAAGAATAACATTTATAAATGTATAGGTATTTTCATCAAAATAGAAAGCCCATTTAAGACAACTAGGAGCAGATATGTTCCTGGAATAAGTTTTACAAAAAGGAAATGTTGAAATTTCACCTATGAATGATCCATTCTAAGTGAAATGAAAATTAAATGAACATTTATGAAACTGAAAAGTCATGGTCATGTTCCCTAAGACTTACTCATTTGAATTCTTCTTCTAATGAGGGTAGCAGGCTGATTGACTTCTTGGCTACAGTAAAGGCTAGATGCCAATCAAAGCCTCAATAAGGAAAGTAACAAACTTTTAATATTGACAAATATTCAGAAGCAACTAAACCTTGGATCCTGTGATCTTGGCCAACAGCTAATAAAACAAATGACACCTAAGTTGTTGATCCTATGCTTCTTCTGCAGGCCAGGTACCCAATAATGCCATGTAATTGTATCCACAATTACAATAAATATCATATAGTAGTAATATAATATCTGCTGAGCATGTATCACATGGAAATACACTGGAGGCTGAAGCTGCACACACCTGCTTCTATAGACACACAGTGTAATCAGAGGACATTTATAACTTTGATAATCATGGTAGGGATTAATATATCAATGCTGTCTAATGTAATGCGGAAATAATGTGTTCTGCTGCATGGAGAACATATAAACAAGGAGGGTGTGTAAGACTAGGTTCACATCACATTAGTGCCATCCATTTAACGTATCTGTGCTAATGCATGGTAGCATTGCTTTGGCATGCTTTAGTAATAGAGGTCTATGCACAGCGAACGCGTCCGTTCGCTGTGCGTTAGACCTAACGTACTCGAAAACGCGGTAGACCAGGTTTGAGGGTGCATCACAAAGTAGGGCATCATCGCTAACGCATGCCAATTTTGACATGTGTTAGGATGCGTTACAATAATGGATAGCAGTAGGTGCGTTAACGGATCAGTTACATTGCGTCAGTGTCGCTTAGTAATGGATCCGTTAAACGGACCGCCCTAACGCGATGTAAACCAAGCCTAAGCTGTTTGATATCGGAAGATTGACTTCCTCACTGCAAAGGAGAGTATGCACTAGACTGGTAGTCAGGCTGGAGAAAAGATGACCTAGTTTGCCAAATATGTGTGGAAGCAACTGACCTGGGATGAAACAAATGATGCAGCTAGTCCAATCAAGAGAAGCAGGAAATAGTGGCACTTGGTGATCACTTGCAATGACTTCTTTAATCAGGTAAAACAACACATGGGTTCACAGGAGTGGGTGCAATCAGGGACCACGATAAGGGACATGTCCATGATTGCACCCACTCCCCTGTACCATTGTGTTATTTTAGCTGATTAAAGAAGAGTCATTGCAACTCATCACCAATTGCCAATGTTTCCTGCTTCTCTTGATTGGACTTTATACGACGCTGTTTCATTTCCAGTCAAGCACCGGTGTCTGAAAAGCTTTAATAAACTGCTGGTTCTGCTGCGAGGTGTACAAGGTATTTACCATGTTTTTTGGTGCTGGTCTCCTCTATTTCTAGTCACAAAATGATATAGCTAAACTATTATGGCTGATTAAGTAATCATATGCAAAAGGAATAGAAATTCCTAAGGAAATCATGATCTGTTGGGGGCTGCGAGAACTTAAGTTTGTGACGCACTGATATAGACTAATGACTGCTGTATGTTCTAAATAAAAAAGTTAATTCTGCCACATTGAGCGATTGAATGATTCCCCCAAAAGCTGAAATTTGCATCGTATTGGTAAGTGCATTCTATAGTCTAAAAAAATACGGTATTTAGAATTTCCATTTACAGATACATTGTCCCATTCAGGGGTGTAACAATCACGGGTGAGGGGCCTGCTGACACCAGCACAAACTTCAACTGGATGTGCACCCTCAGAAGCACAATCAGCTGAAGTGTATAGCAGCACACAGACTCGACAGATCTGTGAGATACAATACACGCTGCCTGTCAATCATAGGCCAGCAGCTGATGTCGGCGTCCAGGTGCATGGCAGTGACGTCTTGAGCTTCTGTTGCTTGAACGCTGAAGTTACCTGCCAGCTTCAGAAGAGGACGCAGTGCAGTGGAGAAGAGGGAATGTGAGTATAATAATTTATTTTTTCTATGCATTAACTCCTTCACCCCGAAGCCTGTTTTCACCTTCCTGACCGGGCCAATTTTTACAATTCTGACCACTGTCAGTTTTTTAAGTCATAACTATAGAGCGTTTCAATGGATCTCACTGATTATGAGACTGTTTAATCATGACATATTGTACTACATGATAACATGATAGTGGTAACATTTCTTTTATATGACTTGCATTTATTTGTTAAAAAAATGGAAATTTGGTGAAAATTTAGCAATTTTCAAACTTTTAATTTTTATGTCCTTAAATCAGAGAGTTATATCGTACGATATAGTTAATATATAACATTTCCCACATGTCTACTTTATATCAATGCAATTATTGAAACACAATTTTTTTTGTTAGGGAGTTATAAGGGTTAAAAGTTGACCAGTTGATTTCTCATTTTTACAAGATTTGCCAAACCATTTTTTTAGGGACCACATCACATTTGAAGTGACTTTGAGATGCTATGTGACATAAAATACTCAAAAGTGACACCATTCTAAAAACTGAAACCCTTCAAGTTACTCAAAACCACATCCAAGAAGTTTATTAACCCTTCAGGTGCTTCACAGGAATTTTTGGAATGTGGAAGGAAAAATAAACATTTACATTTTTACTTTCACAAGGGCGAAACAGTAGAAAATGGACAATGCAATTTGTTGTGCGCAGATACCCAATATGTAGAAGAAAACACCTGTTTGGGCGCACGGTAGGGCTTGAAAGTGAAGGAGCGCCATTTGACTTTTTAAATGTAAAATTTGCTGGAATAATTAGCGAATGCCATGTCATGTTTGGAGAGCCCCTGATGTGCCTAAACAGTGGAAACCCCCCCACAAGTGACACCATTTTGGAAACTAGACACCTTAGGGAACTTATTTAGATGTGTATTCAACATCTTGAACCCCCAGGTACTTCACAGAAGTTTATAACGTTAAGCTGTGAAAATAAAAAAAAAATCACATTTTTCCCAGATAAATCTATTTTAGCTCCAAGTTTTGCATTTTCATAAGGGTAACAGGAGAATTGCTCCATTCAATTTATTGTGCAATTTTTCTTTAATGTGCAGATACCCAATATGTGAAGGAAAACAACTGTTTAAGCGCACGGGAGGGCTTGGAAGGGATGGAGCGGCATTTTACTTTTTGAATGTAAAATTTGCTGGAATAATTAGCGGATACCATGTCGCGTTTGGAGAGTCATTGATGTGCCTAAACAGTGGAAATTCCACCATTTTGGAGACTAGATCCCTTAGGGAACTTATCTAGATGTGTATTGAGCACCTTGAACCCACAGATACTTCACATAAGTTTATAACGTTAAGCAGTGAAATTAAAAAAAAAATCACATATTTCCCACAAAAATCTTTCTTCGCTACAAATTTTGTATTTTCACATGGGTAACAGGAGAAACTGGACCCAAAAATTTGCTGTGCAAATTATCCTGAGTTTACTATATGTTGTCAAAAACTTCTTTTGAGGCACAATGCAAAGCTCAGAAGGGAAGTAACGCCAAATTAAAGTGCAGATTTTGCTGCACTTGTTTGAGGGTGCTATGTTACATTAACAAAGCTCCTGAGGTGTCAACATAGCAGAACCCCCCATATGTGACCCCATTTTACAAACTAAACCTCTCAATGAATTTATCTAGGGGTGCAGTAACTGTATTGGCACCGCAGATGTGTCACAGACTTTTATAACATTGAGCAGTGAAGATAAAATAATTTACATTTTTACCATCAAGATTGTGTGTTAGCCCCAAGTTTTACATTTTCATAATGGTAAATGGGTAAAAATGGGTAAAAATAGCACCAAAATTTCTACTGAATGTGGTAATACCCCATATGTCACTGTGCAGTACTACTTAGCCATACGGAGTGACTTGAGAGGTATGGAGAGCTATTTGCCTCCTGGAACGCAGATTTTCCTAGAATAGTTTGCGAATTCCATATAAAGAGCCCCTAATTGCTAAAAAAGCAGAATCCTCCCTCAAGTGACCCCATTTTGGAAATCGTAACCCTTTGGAAATTTACCTAAAGATGTCATAATGATTTTGACTCCATGGGCCGTTTTCCAGAGACAAGCAGCAGTGGATGTTGCTGAGTGAAAATTGCAAACTGCCGTTGTAATGACAAGTACATTATGCCCAGCTCATTCTTCTGGGGATACGCACCTGTAAATTAGGCAGGCTCTCATCGCTACAGAAATGCCAAACCTGGTGGCGCTAAATGTGGTTTAGGCACACTGGGGCTCAGAAGGGAGGGGGGCATTTGGATTTGGGAGCAAAGAATTTGCTGAATTTCTTTAGGGGGGGCGAGGAGCTATTTCACTTTTCCAGAGGCTTTGTGCTACCAGTAACATGGAAGCCTCTCTATTTCCATTAACAGATGATGGACCTGAGTGAGGGCTTGTTTTTTTGAAGACTGAGTTCAAGCTTTTATTGGGAACATTTTACATAACATTTATGATCACTTTTATCCTGCACTCTACGCTGAGCAGTTACATTGGGGTTTCCATCTAAATCTCTGAGTGACGTGACAGAAGAATCCCTCGATGGATTATTCACTATAATGAGGCAGCATCATGCAGCTAAGCATACAGACGCCGCAGTTATTTCAACGGCCAGGAATTAACATCTATCTCCTCTCCTCAAACAGGTACAATCTCTGCTTCCTGTCAACTGCTGCCTATCATCCTCCAAAATTCCCATTTAATGGTACAATCTCTGCTTCCTGTCAACTGCTGCCTATCATCCTGCAACAATTCCTTTAATGTGCCTGCTGAATGTTTGCAAAATTAAATTTGCTGTATTGTATTAAATACTTACTGCTGCACATCCATGCGGGGGGGGGGGGGGGGGGGGCACAGGAGATATTATCTTGTGCAAGAGGTGTTAGAGCATATGTTTGTAGCCAGGCTCAGTGCCTTTGATCATGTAACCTCCCCCGAGGTGTTGGCCTATTGCTAATTTATCCCCAATCTGGTCCCACAATCCCTCTCACCTGATCCTTTACTCAGTCCTATAAATTTAGTAGCATCTTAAGGGGTGCACGCGTGTGGGGTCGGGCACGTGCATCCCTGCAGCAAAGCATCACGCAGCTAAGCATACAGACGCCGCAGTTATTTCAATGGCAGTTAGTCATGGCAGGAGTCAGGACTCCACTCTATGTATCTGTCTCTTTTGGGTATGTCTGCTGAATAAGCACTTCTTATTACTTGGACCTAGCTTTTCCATTAACCCAGCTTACTCCTTCATCATGTTTACATATGCCCTTACAGTGTTTGCTCCACTAATCCTCTCTCTCCTTCGCTATCCACAACCCCCAGCACCCTCTAACCAAATAATCATCTCCACTGCACTCTTACCTCCCCACCTGTCTTCCTCTACTTAACCTCAAATCTGTCCTAATAAAACATAAAACAAGTCACCGACGGACATACATTAGACCTGGTCTTAACCCGTCTCTGCTCTATTACTAATAATCTTTATTTTTACATAGCGCTAACATTTTCCACAACGCTTTACAGTTTGCACACTTTATCATCACTGTCCCCGATGGGGCTCACAATCTTAATTCCCTATCAGTATGTCTTTGGAGTGTGGGAGGAAACCAGAGTACCCGGAGGAAACCCACGCAAACACGGGGAGAACATACAAACTCCTTGCAGATGTTGTCCAAGGTGGGATTAGAACCCAGGACCCCAGAAAAGCAAGGCTGCAGTGCTATCCACTGAGCCACCGTGCTCTCTATCTAACTTCACCACCTCCCCTCTCCCTCTATCCACCATCTGCTCACTTTCTCATCCCTGTCCTCCTCACCGTTCACCCATGTCCAGCAACATGCGCACCCACGCAGAAACTTTGCACACCTAGACTCCCACATGCTCTTTGACTCTATCCTACCACTGACATCCATATCCTCACTCCACAACAGAGACACTGCTACTGCTTTCTACAATGCCACTCTCACGTCAGCTATGGACACGATCGCCCCTCTCGTTCATGGCAGAGTGCGATGTATCAATAGACAACCCTGGCACAATAACACCACTAAAAAGCTCCGGCAACTGTCCAGGGTTACAGAGCAGCATTGGAAGAAAACACATTCGCAAGATGACTTCACTGCATTCAAACAGGCAACACTCGCTTTTAAATCTGCTCTCACCTCTGCTAAACAGGCCTACTTCACAACCCTCGTATCCTCCCTATCCTACAACCCCAAACAGTTATTCAAAACCTTTAACTCCCTCCTCCACCCCCTACTGCCCCCTCCAACCTCCCTCATCTCAGCTGAGGACTTTGCCACACACTATAAAAATAAGATCGACCAAACAAGGCAAGTCTTCATTGTTCAACCACCACAATCCCTTTGTATACCAGAACAATGCCCAAACCCCATAACCTCCCTCTGCAAGATCACTGAAGGGGGCTTAATTGTATCCTCTCCAAATCGCACCTCACCACCTGTGCGCTTGACCCCATCCCATCCCACCTCCTCCCCAACCTCACCACCACACTTATCCCATCCCTAACCCACCTCTTCAACCTATCACTAACTTCTGGCACCTTCCCTTCTGCTTTCAAACATGGCGCAATCATGTCTATCCTTAAAAAGCCAACCCTCGACCCAACAGCTTTGTCCAGCTATCGCCCAATATTGCTGCTCCTATTCGCTTCGAACCTCCTGGAGCAGCACATCCACACTGAACTTTCCTCCCACCTCTCATCTAACTTGCTCTTTGACAATCTGCAATCTGGTTTCCGCCCCCATCACTCAACTGAGACAGCCCTGACCAAAATCACTAATGACCTACTTACAGCCAAAGCTAACGGACAATACTCTGTACTACTCCTTCTAGACCTGTCCTCTGCTTTTGACACAGTTGACCACTGCCTCCTACTACAGATCCTCTCCTCCTTTGGCATCAAAGACCTCACCCTATCCTGGATCTCCTCATACCTTTCCAACCACACATTCAGCGTCTCCTACTCCCACACTACCTCCTCATCCCACCCTCTCTCTGTTGGAGTCCCCCAAGGCTCTGTTCTAGGACCCCTACTCTTCTCAATCTACACACTTGGCCTGGGACAACTCATAAAGTCCCATGGATTCCAGTACCACCTTTATGCTGATGACATTCAGATCTACCTTTCTGGACCAGACATCACCTCTCTGCTGTCCTGAATCCCGGAGTGTCTATCAGCCATATCCTCCTTCTTCTCCTCTCGCTTTCTCGATCAATGTGGACAAATCTGAACTCATCATCTTTCCTCCATCTCATACTGTAGATCTTCCATACCTGACCTATCTATCGCAATTAACGACATCACGCTTTCCCCCGTACCGGAAGTCCGCTGCCTCAGGGTAACCCTTGACTCTGCCCTGTCCTCCAAACCGCACATCCAAGCTCTCTCCTCCTCCTGTCGCCTCCAGCTCAAAAATATCTCCAGAATCCATTCTTTCCTCAACCGTCAATCTACTAAAATGCTTGAGCATGCCCTCATCATCTCCCGCCTTGACTACTGCAACATCCTTTTCTGTGGCCTCCCTACTAACACCCTTGCACCTCTCCAGTCAATCCTTAACTCTGCTGCCCGACTAATTCATCTCTCTCCTCGCTACTCCTCCGCTTCCCCCCTCTGCAAATCTCTTTACTGGCTCCCATTCCCTCAGTGTATCCAGTTCAAATTACTAATACTGACCTTCAAAGCCATCCATAACCTGTCCCCTCCATATATCTCTGAACTAATCTCCCAATATCTTCCCTCACGTAATCTCCGGTCTCCCAAGACCTCCTTCTCTCCTCCACACTTATTCGCTCCTCACCCAACTGCCTCCAAGACTTCTCCAGAATATCCCCCATCCTCTTGAATTCTTTGCCCCAACACATCCGACTATCAACCACATTCAGATCCTTCAGACGGAACCTGAAAACCCACCTCTTCAGGAAAGCCTACAGCCTGCACTGACTCCGCTGCCTCCTCACCACTACTGAAGCTACCACCTCACCAACACTGGTGCTCATACAACCCTCAATCTATTGTCATCATCCCCACCATCCTGTATAATGTAAGCCCGCAAGGGCAGGGTCCTCGCCCCTCTAAATCAGTCTGTCATTGTTAGTTTGCTTACTGTAAGTGATATCTATAATTTGTATGTAACCCCTTCTCATGCACAGCACCATGAAATCAATGGTGCTATATAAATAAATAATAATAGTTACACTGGACTCTGTCTAGCCTCTGTTCAGCGGTGTCTTGTCCTTTTCAGAAATGCACAAAACTGTGGCCGACTTTTATGCAATCCTAAAAAGATGAACACCACCGGATCACAGGTCCTATGGCTCCATCGTTCAAACTGTGAATAACAAATGGAAAATCAGGGGCTCTGTAAAAGCAAAACCACGGTCAGGTAGACCAACAAAAATGTCGCCCACAATTGCCAGGAAAATTGTTTGGGATGCAAAGAAAAACCCACAAATAACATCAGTGTGGCTATTTCAAGATGCACAATAAGGAGGCACTTGAAGAAAAATGAGCTGCATGGTCGAGTTGCCAGAAGAAAGCCATTACTGCATAAATGCCACAAAGTATCTAGCCTACAATATGCCAAGCAGCACAGAGACAAGCCTCAAAACTTCTGGAACAGGTAATTTGGAGTGATGAGACCAAAATTGAACTTGTTGGCCACAACCATAAACATTACATTTCGAGAGAGGTCAACAAGATTTATAATGAAATGAACACCATTCCTACTGTAAAGAACGGATGTGAATCGCTGATATTTTGGGGATATATGAGCTACAAAGGCACAGGAAACTTGGTCAAAGTTGAAGGAATGCAGCACATTATCAGCAATTACTGGAGGCAAATTTCAACTCATCAGCCCGGAAGCTGCGTATCGGACATCCTTGGATGTTCCAACATGACAATGATCCAAAACACAAGGCCAAGTTGACCTGTCATTGACTACAGCAGAACAAAGTCAAGGTTCTGGAGATACCATCTCAATCTTCTGACCTCAATATCATTGAGCCACTCTGAGGAGATCTCAAGCGTGCAGATCATGCTAGACAGACCAGAAATTTACAGGAACTGGAGGCTTTTTGCCAAGAAGAGTTAGCAGCTTTACCATCTGAGAAAATAAAGAACCTCTAACGTTAATACTTTGCAGAGTCTCCTTTTGTGCTGCAAGTCACTTTGGATAAGTCTCTATGAGCTTTCTACATCTTTTCATTGGGATTTTTGTCCATTCCACAAGGCAAAACTGCTCCAGCTCCTTCAAGTTAGGTGGTTTCTTCTGGTGAACACCAATCTTCAAGTCTGACCACAGATTCTATATTGGTTTATGGTTTGAGCTTTGACTAGGCCACTCTAAAACCTTTACATGGTTCCCCTTAAACCAATCGAGTGTTGCTTTAGCAGTATGCCTTGGGTCATTGTCTTGTACGAAGGTGCACCTCCATCGCAGTCTCAAATCACTGACAGACTGAAACAGGTATTGCTCTTCTTTTTGGGTGATGAGCTGTGCTACTTTGGCGCCAGAGATAGCGTTTACCTTGGGGGCCAAAAGGTTCAATTTTGGTCTCATCTGACCACAGCATCTTCCTTCATACATCTGGGAAGTCACCCACATGTCTTTTGGCAAACTCAAAATGAGACTTACAATTTGAGTTTGTAAGTAAAGGCTTTTTCTGCCCACTGTTCCATAAAGGCCACCTCTATGGAGTATGCGGCATATTGTGGTTGCAGCTCCTTCAGGGTTACCTTTGGTCTCTGTGCTGGGTCTCTGTGCCTGGGCTGAGAGTCTTGGTGGGTGGAACTCTCTTAGCAGGTTTGTTGTGGCACCATGTTTTTTCCATTTGATGATCCGAGGATCATCAGAGAATGGGATATTTTTTATAACCCAACCCTGACTTGTACTTCTCAACAACTTTGTCCCTGACTTGTTTGGAGATCTCCTTGGTCTTCATGGTGTTGTTTGGTTAGTGGTGCCTTGTACGTAATAGTGTTGTAGCCTCTGTGGACTTTCTGAAAAGGTGTGTATACAGTGGGGGAAATAAGTATTTAATCCCTTGCCGATTTCGTAATTTTGCCCACTGAAAAAGACATGAACAGTCTATAATTTTAAAGGTAGGTTAATTTTAACATTGAGAGATAGAATATCAAAAATAAAATCCAGAAAATCACACTGTATAAATTATATCAATTGATTTGCATTTTGCAGTGGGAAATAAGTATTTGATCCCTCTGGCAAACAAGACTTAATACTTGGTGGTAAAACCCTTGTTGGCAAGCACAGCAGTCAGACGGTTTTTGTAGTTGATGATGAGGTTTGAGGTTTCCCCCACTGTATACTGACAGACCATGTGACACTTAGATTGCACACAGGTGGACTTCTGTTCGCTAAGCATGTGACTTATGAAGGTAATTGGTTACCCCAGAAATGTTTAGGGGCTTCATTGCAAAAAAGGTGAATACATGAGCACATGCCAATTTTTAGTTACTTGATCCCATAAATTTAATTTATGCCTATAATTTTCTCATTTCACTTCACCAACTTAGACTATTTAGTCCTGAACTTCTGATCCATCACACACAAATTGGATCACAAAAATATTTAATCACGAGTTGTAAAGTAACAAAATAGTTAAAACACCTAGGGGGTGAATAGTTTTGAAAGCCACTATAATAAGCAATTATTCCTTTTCAAGTCCTGAGCTGCACTGAGGACTCCAGTGAAGGGAAGCATCAGGGACTAAAGTGAGGATAAATGGTGGCAACTTCAGTGAATTGGAATGGTGGAAATGGTGACATATATTAGCCCCAAACTGTTTCTGAAGGACTGCCCCTGACGCGTGTGCACTGACCGCCCCTGACCTGTGCATATTGACACCTCAGACTTGCGCTCGCTGATCAGCTGGCAGGGTGACACTGCTCATCCGGACGGCAGTGATCATTTGTATAAATAACCTTTATTTAAAAATGTGGGAACGCTAGAGCATTGGAGCAATGACTAGAGAATTGGGGTGCAGGCCTTGAATCAACCGAAGTATGAATCAACTGAGGTAGTTTGTGCTTTGATGTTTTTTTTTTCTTCAATTTGCATTGAATATATTCATTTTATATGAATTCTGTCAAAAAACATATACCAACTTCACTATAATTCCCGGACACATGGTTGAAGCTTAGTCCATCCAGTCTATGTCTTACCATGAGATATTAGACTTCTGCTTACAGATGTCCTGATCATCAAATCTGCTGGTATCGTATCCTTATGGTCATCTTGTAAATGCCTGCTTTTAAAAACTCACCTGTTTCAAGGATGTCATACTTAAAGTAATAGTATTAAACATTGTAAAATCACAGTGGGCAGCAGAGTGAAAAATGCTGGCAGTTTTCATCAACCTCCACACTTTATATCCTTTTTTTGTGAAATCCCTATTGTTTGAGGTGCTGCTATTTTCTTTCTACATGAATGATCTGTGTAACTATTTCCAGGCTCATTATCATTGTTAAGAGAGAGGCCATATTACACAGAAGTTCAGATTAAAGCAAGAATAAGGGTAATTGTAAGGGGCACGCACCTTCTCATTATTATCCTTTCTCAAGCAAAGACGAGCAATTCTTTAAATATTTTCTTTTCCTCGTATCCTCTAAAATGCAGATCACTTTGATTTGCTCTACGTTATCAGTCTTACTAAGGTTTATCCAGAACCTTCTGCCTATAAATAAAACCTATCCTTTAAATTTAGTGTAGGTTCTTAGTTGCCAGTTTCTCAGCACCCATGGCACTTTGGCATTACTCTGCGTGTGAATACCACTCAAGTCTATGGAATAGGATGTGGTCAGACAGGGAAGGAACTGGCATCCACTGATTGGGGAATTATTAGGTTTCCAAATGTAACACCTGTTCATAGAGGTAAAAAATGTCACAGAACCACCACAGTCACCATATACGTAAAACAAGAGAATAATATATACTGCTGCTCCCGCGCTACGTCCCCTTGGATAACCAAGGCTTTGGTATATGGTGTTGGAAAATCAGGGGCGGAATTGGTGGATATGTTTTTTTTTAAGTTTTATTGATGGGTGTTTGCAGTTTTTGGCTGCATTCGAAATCTGCTATAAAACATAAATTACGCTGCTCTCAGATGGCTACAACATGTGCACATTTTAGAAAATGTATCATGGCGATAATGCAAAGACCTCCCACAGTTCTACTGAACAGCACTATAAGACCCTATGGTGACCTATCATTTACTCTGAACAAAAATATAAACACAACCCTTTTGTTGTTGCTCCCATTTTTCATGAGCTTAACTCAAAGATCTAAGACTTTTTCTATGTGCACAAATGGCCCTTTTCTCTCAAAAACTGTTCATAAATTTTTATAAATCTGTGTTAGTGAGCACTTCTTTGCCGAGATGGTGTGTGGCACATTGGAGAGGTGTTCTCTTCATGGATGAATCCCGGTTTTCCCTGCACAGGGCAGATAGTAGACTACAAGTATGGCGTCATGTGGGTGAGCGGTTTGCTGATGTCAACAGTGTAAATAGAGAGACCCATGGTGGCGGTGGGGTTATGGTATGTGCAGGCGTATGATATGGACAATGAACATAGATGCATTTTATTGAAGATATTTTGAATGCAGATATACTGTGTTGAGATCCTGAGGGACATTGTTGTGCCATTCATCCACGACCATTACCTCATGTTGCAGCATGATAATGCACGGCGCCATGTTGCAAGGATCTATACAGAACTCCTGAAAGCTGAAAACATCCCAGCTCTTGCATGGCCAGCATAATCATGGGACACGTCACCCATTGAGTATGTTTGGGATGCTCTGGATCGGCCTATACGACAGCATGTTCAAGTTCCTGCCAAAATCCAGCAACTTCACACATCCATGGAAAAGGAGTGGACCAACATTCCACAGGCCACATTCAGCAACCTTATCAACTCTATGGGAAGGAGATGTGCTGGTGGCACTGCTTGAGGCAAATTGTAGTCACACCAGATACTGACTGGTTTTCTGAACCTCCCCGTTCACCCCAATACTATAAAACTGCACATTTTAGAGTGGCCTAATATTGTGTCCACCCTATGTCACACCTGTGCAAAAATCATGATGTCTTTTCAGCACCTTGATATGCCACCCCTATGAGGTGGATGGAATAGGAGAAGTGCTTACTAACACAGATTTAGACAAATTTGTGAACAATATTTGAGAGAAAAAGGCCTTTTTCTATGTGTACATAGAAAAAGTCTTAGATTTTAGCGTTCAGCTCGCAAAAAATGGAAGCAAAAAACAAAAGTGTTGTGTTTCTATTTTTGTTCAGTATAGCTCAGCTGTACTATGGGAAGTCCAGATATAATATAGACAATAAATCGTGCCGATTTTCAAAAGGGGGGCAACAAAAAGCGGTCTAAGTCTATGACTTTTACACGAGCCCTAACTCAATACACTTCTTTTTGCTATTTATATACAGTACTCAATGAGCATCACTATACAGCTTAGAGAATAGCCATAATGTCTCCTGCTCCTGACCCAACAATCACATAACGGCCAAGAAGCAGAAGAAGAGCTCCAGATCAGCTCCGCAAATGCTGGGTCGGTAAAAAAAAACCCGAATCATGTTCTCTGGGGTCTCGGCTACCCCCGGCAGCCAAGACCCCGGAGAAAATCCGACTCTGGGGGGCGCTATTTACTTTTTCCACACCGCTGTTAATTAACGGCGCTGTGGTTTAAGTACCCTTAGCGGCCGCCATTAAAAGGCGTATCGGCGGTCGCTAAGGGGTTAAAGAACTGGTTAAAAAAACAAAAAGAAAGGCCAACCAAAAAAAAATCAAAAGACCCATTTCTACTTACTGTTCTGGTGAGTTTATGTCTTCTATAGTATCCTTGCTGGTTCTGCATGATTCTAAAGTGTTCCACTGCGGAGCCATGTTTTGATCATGGTGATTTTTTAAAACTGCTTTCTCGTTATCTAGAAAAACAACAAATAAGAATTATATTACGATTGTTTGCTTCTTATTTAGATAAGACAACGCCATACAAACTTAAACATGTTTCTTACATGCTATAGTTTTACCAAAGTCAGGGTTTTTTACAGCCATTTCTACTTTTAGATAGAAGTGCATGATTTTATCAAAACGACAGCAATCAGACCAATTATGATACAGTTCTGGAGTCACGATCTTTTCCCCTACTATGCTGCTCTCCGATTAGGTAGCAAAGTCCTGATGACATATCCCCTTCAAATAATTTGTAGTAAGGGGACCCTGAGAAGATAAAGAATGGGAACCAATCTACAGTCTGAACAATAACATTTCTTTGTACAAAATGTTTTTATCTTTCCTCCAGTTTAATAACATAACCTCATTAAAATTATTTTATCTCCTTTCTATTTCACAAGTTTAAACACAGCATTATCACACTGATTTTTCAACTCTGAGTACCTTACATACAATCTTACTGAGAGTAATGAGATTTATGCAGAGTAGGAAGTGCGGTAAGAACGCAAGCTTCAGCGTGAGACAGTTTTCATACAAAACATTTTCATTACAAGTCTATTAAAGGGAATCTGACAACACGTTTTTGCTATTTCATCTGAGTGCAGCATGTAGGGAAAGAGACCCTGATTCTAGTCATTTGTCACTTAGTTTACCGTGTGCAGCAATTGTGATAGTCAAAGTTTTCTCTGATGCTGATCTAGCAAAGCTTTTGATGCTGTAGAATCCTGAACACACCACTGATTAGCAGCTTTCTGTCAATATGCAGTACATAGAGAAAGCTGCCAATCAGTGGTGTGGACATGGTTGGATGTAGTGATAATCTCCTGCTAATGAAACACTGACTGTATTGTAATAGCAAAACACAGTCTAGAAAATGACACATCTGTCCCTACATCATGCTGCTCTAAGATTACATAGCAAATATCTGCTGACAGATTCCCTTTAAATCTGTCATCCCCAAAAATGCATATTTGCATATTAAGCTAGCTGTACTAGTTTTTGTGATTTAGGGGATTTAGCCTCTATAATAATCATACTAACACTGTACATTTTATTGGTATAGCACCTGAGAAAATAACTTTTAATTCAAATACATTTGGTATGACCAAGGTTTCAATGTGCTGTGATGCCCCCTTAATTTGCATTTTGGAGATTTACCCCACTTCTGACTGCACTGGACAAATGAGAGCTGTCAACCAGAAGCAGTGGAAGTCCACAAAATGCACTGAGATATTGGCGTAGCCAAGGGTGCACCAAAGCCCCCTCATTTGCAGGTGAATTAAAAGTGGTTTTCTTCAGAACTGTACTAATAAACTGCATTGCTGGTATGGTTTTTCTTGTACAACTAGTTTAATATGCTTTTTTGGGGTGACAGGCTCATCTTAACATTTTTATTTATGATGCCATATTCTGAGAAGCAAAATGTTTTTTTTTCCAGTGAGCTAACATTTTATTAATACTAATTTTGGGTACTCATGATGTTTTGATAATTTATCATATTTTTTAGGGCAGTGAGGTGACCAAACAATGCAATTCTTGTTTTGATTTTTTTTTCTTTTTATGGCATTTCACTTACAGGTTAATTAAATTGATATTTTGAGAATTTTGATAGATTGGACTTTTAAGTACTTTTTATTTATTTATCTTTAAAGTGGTGATTTTAATTGTTCTATTTTGCTATTTTTAATTCATTTACTTTTGATCATCTGATCACTGATACTATATGCTGCAATACCCACAATTATGTTGGATGGGGCACATGGGAGCTGTGCATACTGCTCCATTTTAATGCTGATGTCAGAAGTTTAGCTCCTGCTGGTTGTGTAGCACTGCCGACATCTACTGCGTGTGGAGCACGTTCAGCCCCTCTACACACTCCGACGTGGTCTGCAGTGTTACTGAGGTTGAGATCTCATGAAGAGGTGGCATTTTGCTTCACCCTGAGAAACAACTCAGCTTGCCACCTGAAACAAGAATTCTACATATAATTAATATATTAGTATTGTAAACTGTTCAGTGATACAGTGTAGTGATATCATGACACACCTTAGCGCCTAAACTATTAGAAGTTGTAAAATTACATACAACGTCACCAGAAGTTCTCTCTAATGTAAATCCAGCTAATACAGCAGTGACATCATTGTTAACTTTCTTCTGTCTGGAGCGCCCCCAGACGCAGGGCCGCGGGTTACTCAGTACCGGTCCTCTCTGTCTCGGTTCTAGGGTTCTCATGGTGGCTAGACCCGGTCCGTGACCCTGCTAAGGGGCGTCCAATGAAAGGGTGATAAAAGTTTGTCATGGGTTCGTGACGCCACCTGTGGTATTCGGTCAGGGTAACCAACGCTGCTTGGGGCCCACTGGGGTGATGTAATGGCAGCTAGATGGAATACCTTCCCACAGGTGAAGTGTTTCCCCAGGGCTTCCCAGTAGTGTAGGTGGCGATGATGTGAGGCGCCGTTAATAACGAGGACACAGGGTTGCAATCTCTTTACCTTTTTACTGAAGACTTCGGGATCCCCAATCCAGAGCACTGTTAACAGGGCTGGCTGAGACCGGCCGGTCCGAAGGCACATCCAGAGTTCCCTTTGCAGGTGGAAATCGTTGCCTACCAACTAGCGCCTGTGTGTTGTAGTCTGTTGTGAATTCTGTTGTCGGGCTCCCTCCTGTGGTCATGAATGGTACTTCGGCTGGTTCTGTCCATGGACTTCCTCTGGTGGGTGTTTCTGAGTTTCCTTCCACAGGTGACGAGGTTAATTCGTTAGCTGGCTGCTCTATTTAACTCCACTTAGATCTTTGCTCCATGCCACCTGTCAATGTTCCAGTATTGGTCTTGTTCACTCCTGGAACGTTCTTGTGACCTGTCTTCCCAGCAGAAGCTAAGTTCCTGCTTGTATTTTCTTTGGTTTGCTATTTTTCTGTCCAGCTTGCTATTTTTATTGTTGTCTTGCTTGCTGGAAGCTCAGGGACGCAGAGGGAGCGCCTCCGCACCGTGAGTCGGTGCGGATGGTCTTTTGCGCCCTCTGCGTGGTCTTTTTGTAGGTTTTTGTGCTGACCGCAAAGCTACCTTTCCTATCCTCAGTCTGTTCAGTAAGTCGGGCCTCACTTTGCTAAATCTATTTCATCTCTGTGTTTGTATTTTCATCTTTACTCACAGTCATTATATGTGGGGGGCTGCCTTTTCCTTTGGGGAATTTCTCTGAGGCAAGGTAGGCTTTATTTTTCTATCTTCAGGGCTAGCTAGTTCCTTAGGCTGTGCCGAGTTGCATAGGGAGCCGTTAGGCGCAATCCACGGCTATTTCTAGTGTGTTTGATAGGATTAGGGATTGCGGTCAGCAGAGTTCCCACGTCCCAGAGCTCGTCCTTTATTATCAGTAACTATCAGGACATTCCGTGTGCTCTTAACCACCAGGTCCATTATTGTCCTGACCTCCAGGTCATAACAGTACAGGTGGCCAAAAGTACTAATGCATCTCAAGAGAGGGATAAGAGAAGTTCTGAGACAATTTTTTTTTCTTTGCACTGTGTTTTGTCTCTCTTTTCCCCTTTACCTCTGGGTGGTTCAGGACACAGGTGTAAACATGGACATTCAAGGTCTGTCCTCTTGGATGGATAATCTCACTACAAGGGTACAAAACATTCAATATTTTGTGGTTCAGAATCCGATGTCAGAGCCTAGGATTCCAATTCCTGATTTGTTTTTTGGTGATAGATCTAAGTTCTTGAATTTCAAAAATAATTGTAAATTGTTTCTTGCCTTGAAACCTCGCTCCTCAGGTGACCCTGTTCAACAAGTAAAGATCATTATTTCTTTGTTACGTGGTGACCCTCAAGACTGGGCATTTTCCCTTGCGCCAGGAGATCCGGCATTGCGTGACGTTGATGCGTTTTTCCTGGCGCTTGGATTGCTTTATGACGAACCTAATTCAGTGGATCAGGCAGAGAAAATCTTGCTGGCTCTGTGTCAGGGTCAGGATGAAGCGGAGATATATTGTCAGAAGTTTAGAAAGTGGTCTGTGCTCACTCAGTGGAATGAATTTGCCCTGGCAGCAATCTTCAGAAAGGGTCTCTCTGAAGCCCTTAAGGATGTCATGATGGGATTTCCCATGCCTACTGGTCTGAATGAGTCTATGTCTTTGGCCATTCAGATCGATCGACGCTTGCGTGAGCGTAAAGCTGTGCACCATTTGGCGGTACTATCTGAGCATGGGCCTGAGCCTATGCAATGTGATAGGACTTTGACCAGAGCTGAACGGCAAGAACACAGACGTCGGAATGGGCTATGTTTTTACTGTGGTGATTCCACTCATGTTATCTCCGATTGTCCTAAGCGCGCTAAGCGGTTCGCTAGGTCTGCCACCATTGGTACAGTACAGTCTAAATTTCTATTGTCCGTTACTCTGATTTGCTCTTTGTCATCCTATTCTGTTACGGCATTTGTGGATTCAGGCGCTGCCCTGAATTTGATGGACTTGGAGTATGCTAGGCGCTGTGGTTTTTTCTTGGAGCCCTTGCAGTATCCTATTCCATTGAGAGGAATTGATGCTATGCCTTTGGCCAAGAATAAGCCTCAGTACTGGACCCAATTGACCATGTGCATGGCTCCTGCACATCAGGAGGATATCTGCTTTCTGGTGTTGCATAATCTGCATGATGTGGTCGTTTTGGGGTTGCCATGGCTACAGGTTCATAATCCAGTATTGGACTGGAAATCTATGTCTGTGTCCAGCTGGGGTTGTCAGGGGGTACATGGTGATGTTCCATTTTTGTCTATTTCGTCTTCCACTCCTTCTGAAGTTCCAGAGTTTTTGTCGGATTATCGGGATGTATTTGATGAGCCCAAAACCAGTGCCCTACCTCCTCATAGGGATTGCGATTGTGCAATTAATTTGATTCCTGGTAGTAAGTTTCCTAAGGGCCGATTGTTCAATATATCTGTGCCAGAACACGCCGCTATGCGGAGTTATATAAAGGAATCCTTGGAGAAAGGCCATATTCGCCCGTCGTCATCACCGTTAGGAGCAGGGTTCTTTTTTGTGGCCAAGAAGGATGGTTCTTTGAGACCTTGTATTGATTACCGCCTTCTTAATAAAATTACAGTCAAATTTCAGTATCCTTTGCTGTTGCTGTCTGATTTGTTTGCTCGTATTAAGGGGGCTAGTTGGTTCAACAAGATAGATCTTCGAGGGGCGTATAATCTTGTGCGTATTAAACGGGGCGATGAATGGAAAACAGCATTTAATACACCTGAGGGCCATTTTGAGTACCTGGTTATGCCATTCGGGCTTTCCAATGCTCCATCAGTATTTCAGTCCTTTATGCATGACATCTTCCGAGAGTACCTGGATAAATTCCTGATTGTGTATTTGGATGATATTTTGGTCTTTTCGGATGATTGGGAGTCTCATGTGAAGCAGGTCAGAATGGTGTTCCAGGTCCTTCGTGCGAATTCCTTGTTTGTGAAGGGGTCAAAGTGTCTCTTTGGAGTTCAGAAGGTTTCATTTTTGGGGTTCATTTTTTCCCCTTCTACTATCGAGATGGACCCTGTTAAAGTCCAGGCCATTTACGATTGGACTCAGCCGACATCTGTGAAGAGCCTGCAAAAGTTCCTGGGCTTTGCTAATTTTTATCGGCGCTTCATCGCTAATTTTTCTAGTGTTGCTAAACCGTTGACTGATTTGACCAAGAAGGGTGCTGATGTGGTCAATTGGTCTTCAGCAGCTGTAGAGGCTTTTCAGGAGTTGAAGCGTCGTTTTTCTTCTGCCCCTGTGTTGTGCCAGCCAGATGTTTCGCTCCCGTTTCAGGTTGAGGTTGATGCTTCTGAGATTGGAGCAGGGGCTGTTTTGTCGCAAAGAAGTTCTGATGGCTCGGTGATGAAGCCATGTGCTTTCTTTTCTAGAAAGTTTTCGCCTGCTGAGCGTAATTATGATGTTGGTAATCGAGAGTTGTTGGCCATGAAGTGGGCATTCGAGGAGTAGCGTCATTGGCTTGAAGGAGCCAAGCATCGCGTGGTGGTCTTGACAGATCACAAGAATTTGACTTATCTTGAGTCTGCCAAATGGTTGAATCCGAGACAGGCTCGATGGTCGTTATTTTTCTCCCGTTTTGATTTTGTGGTTTCGTACCTTCCGGGCTCTAAGAATGTGAAGGCTGATGCCCTGTCAAGGAGTTTTGTGCCTGACTCTTCGGGTGTTCCTGAGCCGGCGGATATTCTCAAAGAGGGGGTAATTTTGTCTGCCATCTCCCCTGATTTGTGGCGGGTGCTGCAAAAATTTCAGGCTGATAGACCTGACCGTTGCCCAGCGGAGAAACTGTTTGTCCCTGATAGATGGACTAGTAGAGTTATCTCTGAGATTCATTGTTCAGTGTTGGCTGGGCATCCTGGAATCTTTGGTACCAGAGATTTGGTGGCTAGATCCTTTTGGTGGCCGTCTTTGTCACGGGATGTGCGTTCTTTTGTGCAGTCCTGTGGGACTTGTGCTCGGGCTAAGCCCTGCTGTTCTCGTGCCAGTGGGTTGCTTTTGCCCTTGCCGATCCCGAAGAGGCCCTGGACGCATATTTCTATGGATTTTATTTCGGATCTCCCCGTCTCTCAAAAGATGTCGGTCATTTGGGTGGTTTGTGATCGCTTTTCTAAGATGGTCCATTTGGTACCTTTGTCTAAATTGCCTTCCTCCTCTGATTTGGTGCCATTATTTTTCCAGCATGTGGTTCATTTACATGGTATCCCAGAGAACATCGTTTCTGACAGAGGTTCCCAGTTTGTTTCGAGGTTTTGGCGATCCTTTTGTGCTAGGATGGGCATTGATTTGTCTTTTTCCTTGGCTTTCCATCCTCAGACAAATGGCCAAACCGAACGAACTAATCAAACTTTGGAAACATATCTGAGATGCTTTGTTTCTGCTGATCAGGATGATTGGGTGTCCTTTTTGCCGTTGGCTGAGTTCGCCCTTAATAATCGGGCCAGCTCGGCTACTTTGGTTTCGCCGTTTTTCTGCAATTCTGGTTTCCATCCTCGTTTCTCTTCAGGGCAGGTTGAGTCTTCGGACTGTCCTGGTGTAGATACTGTGGTGGATAGGTTGCAGCAGATTTGGACTCATGTGGTGGACAATTTGACATTGTCCCAGGAGAAGGCTCAACGTTTCGCTAACCGCCGGCGCTGTGTGGGTCCCCGACTTCGTGTTGGGGATTTGGTTTGGTTGTCATCTCGTTATGTTCCTATGAAGGTTTCCTCTCCTAAGTTTAAGCCTTGTTTTATTGGTCCGTATAAGATTTCTGAGGTTATCAATCCTGTGTCATTTCGTTTGGCCCTTCCTGCTTCTTTTGCCATCCATAATGTGTTCCATAGGTCGTTATTGCGGAGATACGTGGCGCCTGTGGTTCCATCCGTTGATCCTCCTGCCCCGGTGTTGGTTGAGGGGGAGTTGGAGTATGTGGTGGAGAAGATTTTGGATTCTCGTATTTCGAGACGGAAACTCCAGTACCTGGTCAAGTGGATGGGCTATGGTCAGGAAGATAATTCCTGGATTTTTGCCTCTGATGTTCATGCTGCCGATCTGGTTCGGGCCTTTCATTTTGCTCATCCTGGTCGGCCTGGGGGCTCTGGTGAGGGTTCGGTGACCCCTCCTCAAGGGGGGGTACTGTTGTGAATTCTGTTGTCGGGCTCCCTCCTGTAGTCATGAATGGTACTTCGGCTGGTTCTGTCCATGGACTTCCTCTGGTGGGTGTTTCTGAGTTTCCTACCACAGGTGACGAGGTTAATTTGTTAGCTGGCTGCTCTATTTAACTCCACTTAGATCTTTGCTCCATGCCACCTGTCAATGTTCCAGTATTGGTCTTGTTCACTCCGGGATCGTTCTTGTGACCTGTCTTCCCAGCAGAAGCTAAGTTCCTGCTTGTATTTTCTTTGATTTGCTATTTTTCTGTCCAGCTTGCTATTTTTATTGTTGTCTTGCTTACTGGAAGCTCTGGGACGCAGAGGGAGCGCCTCCGCACCGTGAGTCGGTGCGGATGGTCTTTTGCGCCCTCTGCGTGGTCTTTTTGTAGGTTTTTGTGCTGACCGCAAAGCTACCTTTCCTATCCTCAGTCTGTTCAGTAAGTCGGGCCTCACTTTGCTAAATCTATTTCATCTCTGTGTTTGTATTTTCATCTTTACTCACAGTCATTATATGTGGGGGGCTGCCTTTTCCTTTGGGGAATTTCTCTGAGGCAAGGTAGGCTTTATTTTTCTATCTTCAGGGCTAGCTAGTTCCTTAGGCTGTGCCGAGTTGCATAGGGAGCGTTAGGCGCAATCCACGGCTATTTCTAGTGTGGTTGATAGGTTTAGGGATTGCGGTCAGCAGAGTTCCCACGTCCCAGAGCTCGTCCTTTATTATCAGTAACTATCAGGACATTCCGTGTGCTCTTAACCACCAGGTCCATTATTGTCCTGACCACCAGGTCATAACAGTAGTCCTTCCCTGCTGAGTACCACGGGATAGTCCTCACAACTTTCATATCAGTTCTTTCTCTTCTCCGTCCCCCAAGTTTATCTGGATAGGACGCACCCGTATGACGGGTAGGCTCGGAGCTATTCTGGGACCCTTGAGACGCCCCTCTCCACGTTTGCCCCCTATGTCTGCTTAGGTGGTTTTAGGTAGACAGCCAACCTGTAATCAACTGTCCTGCCGCTGTTTGAAGTAATGCTTGGAGTCAGTTACTTCCTCGGCGTTCCGGCCACCGGCTACGCGCCTCAGTAGGATGTTGCCGATCTCGGGGCACGACTCCTACTGGCTCTCCTTTCTGCTGTGATCTCGTTTCTCACTTCTCCACAATATACTTCACTTCGTGTACTTTTTTAGGATGCCGCCGCAAGGTAGTGCAGGCCGCGGCTCCGTCACGTTCTGTCCTTTCTGCTAGGTACCTGCCAGGAACCCACCCCTGACAGGTCCTCCCTGTAGCTCTCCCAGGCTGCGTTCTGACTAACTTCCTATCCAACCCCCAGTTTTACCAGAGTGTGAGGAGTGGCCTAATACATAGTGCCTTTTGCTCCCCCTGGTGGCTGGAGTGTGAAGTGTAATGTGTGACTGTGATACCTGGTCAGGTGAACTTCTTTAGTGCAATCAGACATAACATCACTCCCCTTAGTGGCAGAGCGACATTACTGCAACGACCAGGACTCTGGGGAGCTGCATGTCCACTACTTAAAAGAGTTTTTCCAGTACTATGATATTAATGACCTCTCCTTGGGATAGGTCACCAATATCACATACAGTTGTGCTCTAAAGTTTACATACTCCGGGAGAATTTTTGCTTTCTTTGCCTTTTTTCAGAGAATATGAATGATAACACCAAAACTTTTTCTCCACTCATGATTATTGGTTAGGGGAAGCCATTTATTGTCTATTTATTATTTATTAGCCTGTTATAAATTCAGAGACACAGGTCTGTCTGAACCTTGGTCTGTCTCTATAAGGATGTCTCTAAAAGGATAACAGCAAATACGATAGCAGAAATATGCCAGAAATATAACCCCCTGCTATAGATGCTTCATTTTTATTTTTATTTTTGCTATGCTTTGTTATTGCTATCAATCTGACAACTTATCTGCTTCATCCTCAGGTATGTCCGCTGGCTGCTACCCCAATCCCATCACCCAACTTTCCTGATCTTCCTCACCCTGCTATTCCTTCCTGGTATGTCCGCTGGCTGCTACCCAAATCCCATCACCATCACCCAACTTTCCTGATCTTCCTCACCCTGCTATTTCTTCCTGGTATGTCCGCTGGCTGCTACCTCAATCCCATCACCATCACCCAACTTTCCTGATCTTCCTCACCCTGCTATTCCTTCCTGGTATGTCCGCTGGCTCCTATGATTTTTTTTTTCTTTTTTTTTTCCCCTGTAGGTTTTTTCATTTTAATTCCTTGATGCCAATACACAGTTTGGCTTTATCTTTCCATTTGGATCTGTTTCCCTTTGCATTTTCTCTTCTGACTTCTAATTAATCCCCTTCTGTGTCTGTGACCAGTCTTCCTGCTGCTCCTCCCTCCTGATCACACCTGGCCTATTTCATGAGCACTTAGCCTGTTATAAATTCAGAGACACAGGTCTGTCTGGACCTTGGTCTGTCTCTAAAAGGATAACAGCAAATATGATAGCAGAAATATGCCAGAAATGAGCCAGAAGTGAACAAAAGGTAAGACTAACCACTGTTAATAAGTGTACTAAATTTAATTCCCTTTCCGCCACACTCATTCTCATCATGCTGACATACACTCTAACAGTTTTCGCTCCCTTACTCCTCACTCTCCTTCGCTATCCTCAAACCCCAGCACCCCCTAATCAAGTAATAATCTCTCCTTCCCTCCTGCCTCCCCACCTGACCTCCTCTGCTGACCTGCTCCTCAACCTCAGACATGGTGGAGGAGTGGGCCTTCTCCTTTCTTCCAACTGTACCTTTAACCCAATCCCACCTCTACCCTCCCTTATCCTCCCCTCTTTTGAAGTCCACTCTGTCCGCATCTACTCCCCCTACAACCTCCAAATGGCCATCATATACCGACCTCCGGGCCCAACCACTGCCTTTATTGACCAATTCTCCGCCTGGCTCCTTCACTTTCTGTCTGCTGACATTCCCACCATCATCATGGGTGACTTCAACATCCCCATTGACACCCACCAGTCAGCAGCCTCCAAACTCCTTTCCCTTACTTCATCCTTTGGACTTACTCTGTGGTCCTCCTCAGCCACCCACATAGACGGGCACACATTAGACTTGGTCTTCACCCGTTTATGCTCCCTATCTAACTTCACAACCTCCCCTCTCCCTCTATCTGACCACTATCTACTCACTTTCTCAAACCTGTCCTCCTCACCTGTCACCCATGTCCAGCACCATGCGCACCCATGCAGGAACCTCGCACACCTAGACACTCACACACTTTCTGACTCTATCCTACCACTGTCCTCTATATCCTCACTCCACGACACAGACACTGCCACTGCTTTCTACAATGCCACTCTTGCATCAGCTATTGACACAGTCGCCCCTGTCATGCATAGCAGAGTGGGACGAACCAATAGACAACCCTGGCACAATAACATCACTAAAAAGCTTTGGCAAGTATCCAGAATTGCAGAACGGCGTTGGAAGAAAATGCATTCACAAGATGATTTCACTGCACTCAAATAAGCAACACTGGCATTCAAATCAGCTCTCACCTCTGCTAACCAGGCCTACTTCACAACCCTCATATCTTCCTTATCCCACAACCCCAAACAGTTGTTCAACACTTTTAACTCCCTCCTCTGTCCACCACTGCCCCCTCTGAGTTCCCTAATCGTTGCTGAGGACTTTGCCATGCACTTCAAAAATAACATAGACCAAGCAAGGCAAGTCTTTGTTGGCCAACCACCACAACTCCTTTGTATGAGAGACCAATGCCCAAACCCCATAACTTTACTCTCCAAAATCTCTGAATGGGAGCTTGCTCATCTTCTCTCCAAATCACACCTCACTACTTGTGCACTTGACTCCATCCCATCCCACCTCCTCCCCAACCTCACCACCACACTAATCCCATCCCTAACCCATCTCTTCAACCTTTCACTAAGTTCTGGTACCTTCCCCTCTGCCTTCAAACATGCCACAATCACACCTATCCTCAAAAAGCCATCCCTTGACCCAAGCGGTATGTCCAGCTATCGCCCCATATCTATCCCATTTGCTTCCAAACTCCTTGAGCAGCATGTCCATGCTGAACTTTCCTCTCTCTTTGCATCTAACTCTCTCTTCAAAAACCTACAATCTGGCTTCCGTCCCCACCATTCCACTGAGACTGCCCTGACCAAAATAACTAATGACTTACTTACAGCCAAAGCTAACGGACAATTCTCTATACAACTCCTAGACCTGTCCTCTGCCTTCAACACAGTTGACCACTGCCTCCTACTACAGATCCTCTCTTCCTTTGGGGTCAAAGACCTTGCCATGTCTTGGATCTCCTCATACCTTTCCAACCGCACATTTAGCGTTTCCTACTCCCATACTACCTCTTCATCTCGCCCCCTCTCTGTTGGAGTCCCTCAAGGCTCTGTCCTAGGACCCTTACTTTTCCCAATCTATAAACTCGGCCTGGGACAACTCATAAGGTCCTATCGCTTCCAGTAGCATCTACATGCCGATGACACTCAGATCTATCTCTCTGGCCCAGATGTCACCTCTCTGCTCTCCAGAATCCCAGAGTGTCTATCGGCCATATCCTCCTTCTCCTCAAGCTTCCTCAAGCTCAATGTGGACAAATCTGAACTCATTATCTTTCCTCCATCTCGCATATCTTCGCTACCTGATCTATCTATCAAAATAAATGAAATCACACTTTCCCCTGTCCCCAAAATCCGCTGCATCGGATTAACCCTTGACTCTGCCCTGTCCTTCAAACAAGCACATCCATGCTCTCGCCACCTCCTGTCGCCTCCAGCTCAAAAATATTTCCAGAATCCGTTATTTCCTCAACCCACACTCTACCAAAATGCTCGTGCATGCTCTAATCATCTCCCGCCTGGACTACTGCAACATACTCCTCTGTGGCCTACCTTCTAACACTATCGCACCCCTCCAGTCCATCCTTAACTCTGCTGCCCGACTAATTAATCTCTCTCCTCGCTACACTCCTGCTTCCCCTCTTTGCCAATCCCTTCACTGGCTCCCAATTTCCCAGCGTATCCAGTTTAAATTACTAACACTGACCTACAAAGCCATCCATAATCTTTCTCCTCTGTATATTTCCACACAAGTCTTTCAATATCTTCCCTCACTTAATCTCCGGTCCTCCCAAGACCTCCTCCTCTCCTCTACGCTTATTCGCTCCTCGCCCAATCGCCTCCAAGACTTCTCCCGAATATCACGCATCCTCTGGAATTCAGTGCCCCAACACATCCGGTTATCCACTACTTTTGGATCCTTCAAAAGGAACCTGAAAACCCACCTCTTCAAAGAAGCTTACAGCCTGTAAAGACCACAAGGCCACCTCTACACCATTGGAGCTTCTATAACCCTCGACCTACTGTCTCCTTCCCCATAATCCTGTAGAATGTAATCCCGCAAAGGCAGGGTCCTCACCCCTCTGTATCAGTCTGTCATTGTTAGTTTTGTTTACTGTAAGTGATATTTGTATTTTGATGAAACCCCTTCTCATGTACAGCACCATGGAATTAATATTGCTATATAAATAAATAATAATAATAATAATAATAATAATAATAATTGTCAAACTACTGTGTTTTCTCGTTTTAAATCATAATAACAACCCAAAACAACTAAATGACTCTGTTCGAAAGTTTACATACCCGGTGATTTTGGCCTGATAACATGCACAGAGGTTGACACAAATGGGTTTGAATGGCAATTAAAGGTAACATCCTCACTAGTGACCTGTTTGCTTGTAATCAGTGTGTATGTATGAAAGCTGAGTGAGTTTCTGGGATCCAGACAGACTCTTGCATCTTTCAAACAGCCACTGACGTTTCTGGATTGTGAGTTATGGGGAAAGCAAAAGAATTGTCAACGGATCTACAGGAAAACATAGTTGAAGTACTGTATATAAAACAGGAAAGGGATACAAAAAGATATCCAAGGAATTGATAATGCCAGTGTTAGGGGTCGAGTTCCCGCCTCTGCACAGGGCGAATCTCGAACCATCTCCGCTGCGGTCTCCCATTCTTCTCCAGCCGCAGTGGAGCCTGCTCAGTGGAGACTTCGGTCCCAGCGTCTGGCTCAGCCTGATACGGTGCGGATGATTACTGCTGCCTTTCCAGGCTCAGCCATTGTAGCTAGTACTGGTCAGCGGCGAGCAGACATCTCTGAGACTAAGTCCTGCTTTTTCCCTTCTGAGCATGCCCAGGGTAAGACCTCTCATTGGAGGTTGGGGGTCACATGCTCAGGTACTGCAGCAGCTCCCATTGGTCCTCTAGGAAGGTCCTGAAGTTGCTCAGGTACTGTAGCAGCTCCCATTGGTCCTCTAGGAAGGTCCTGAAGTTGCTGCAGTTATAAAAGGTTTGCATGGCCACATGGCCATGCGTTAGTATTAACCTAAGTTATGAGCTCAGCCCCAGTGTGGTCATGCTTGCATGTGGTCACGGTTCGTCTGAAATAAGCCCCTGGAATACCGGCACCTCCAGTGAGGAGTTTGTGTATGTGGATTCAGGGTTTGGCTGAAGTAAGCCCCTAGAATACCGACACCTCCGGTGAGGAGTTTTGGCGTGTGCTATGCTGACTGCATGATCACCTTCGGCTCTATTAGGTAGCTGTTCCTCTGTGAGGTTAACAGGGCACAGTGTTCTCTTTCTCAAGCGAATCTGTGAAGTAACAGAGTTCGCTTATACCGCCATATAGTACTGTCTTTTACTAGCAGCAGGTTCTCTCCTGCAAGGTGGACCCTGGGTTGCGAACGCACATACTACTATATATATATATATATATATATATATATATATTAGCTATTGAACGTTCTACGCCCGGGCGGCGAGCATTTATATTGGCATATGGTCTCCATCCTGGTATGTGCTGCTCCCATCTTGCTCCCCCATCCTGTCATGAGCTGCTCCATCCTGCATCCCCATCCTGTCATGTGCTGCTCCATCCTGTGTCCCCATCCTGTCATGAGCTGCTCCATCCTGCGCCCCCATCCTATCATGTGCTGCACCCATCCTGCGCCCCCATTCTGACATGTGCTGCACCCATCCTGCGTCTCCATTCTGTCATATGCTGCTCCCATCCTGCGCCCCCATCCTGTCATGTGCTGCTCCCATCCTGCGCCCCCGTTCTGTCGTGTGCTGCTTCCATCCTGCACCGCCGTTCTGTCATGTGCTGCTTCCATCCTGCACCCCCATTCTGTCATTTGCTGCTGCCATCCTGCACCCCTGTTCTGTCATGTGCTGCTCCCATCCTGCGCCACCATTCTGTAATTTGCTGCTCCCATCCATATGCCCCATACGCTGCTCCATAAAGGATGATGGCCCCCATAAGATGCTCCATAGTATATGCCTCATATGCTGCTCCATTATGGTTGATGGCCCCCATAAGATGCTCCATAGTATATGCCTCATATGCTGCTCCATTATGGTTGATGGCCCCCATAAGATGCTCCATAGTATATGCCTCATATGCTGCTCCATTATGGTTGATGGCCCCATAAGATGCTCCATAGTATATGCCTCATATGCTGCTCCATTATGGTTGATGGCCTGTTATGAAAGGTAATTCAGTACCACAATGGACATAGAGGTCAGCGCACATACAGTGACCTGGCAATAACCCAAAAAACAAGAACGAGCTCTGAGACGTGGGAACTCTGTTGACCGCAATCCCTAATCCTCTCCAACCACACTAAAGGCAGCCGTGGATTGCGCCTAACGCTCCCTATGCAACTCGGCACGGCCTGAGAAACTAGCTAGCCTGAAGATAGAAAATAAGCCTACCTTGCATCAGAGAAATACCCCAAAGGAAAAGGCAGCCCCCACATATAATGACTGTGAGTTAAGATGAAAAGACAAACGTAGAGATGAAATAGATTTAGCAAAGTGAGGCCCAACTTTCTGAACAGAGCGAGGATAGGAAAGGTAACTTTGCGGTCAACACAAAACCCTACAAAAACCACGCAAAAGGGGGCAAAAAGACCCTCCGTACCGAACTAACGGCACGGAGGTACACCCTCTGCGTCCCAGAGCTTCCAGCAAGCAGAGAAAAACAAATTGACAAGCTGGACAGAAAAAAACAGCAAACAAATAGCAAAGAGGAACTTAGCTATGCAGAGAAGCAGACCACAGGAACGATCCAGGAGGAAACAGGTCCAATACTAGAACATTGACTGGAGGCCAGGATCAAAGCACTAGGTGGAGTTAAATAGAGCAGCACCTAACGACTTCACCACATCACCTGAGGAAGGAAACTCAGAAGCTGCAGTACCACTTTCCTCCACCAACGGAAGCTCACAGAGAGAACCAGCCAAAGTACCACTTGTGACCACAGGAGGGAGCTCTGCCACAGAATTCACAACAAAGGCCCCCATAAGATGCTCCATAGTATATGCCCCGTATGCTGCTCCATTATGGTTGATAGCCCCCATAAGATGCTCCATAGTATATGCCCCGTATGCTGCTGCATTATGGTTGATGGCCCCCATAGGATGCTCCATAGTATATGCCTCATATGCTGCTCCATTATGGTTGATGGCCCCCATAAGATGCTCCATAGTATATGCCCCATATGCTGCTGCATTATGGTTGATGGCCCCCATAACATGCTCCATAGTATATGCCCCGTATGCTGCTCCATAAAGGTTTATGGACCCCATAAGATGCTCCATAGTATATGCCCCATACACTGCTCCATAAATGTTGATGGCCCCCATAAGATGCTCCATAGTATATGCCCCATATGCTGCTGCGATATATATAAAAAAAAAAAAACATACTCACATATCGTCACTGGGCGCCGAGTGCTGGGGGGCCTGAACAGGCGGGGACACCGGTGCGCTGTGGGGGTCAGGTGCCAGAGTCGCCGCTAGCTCAGGCCCCCGACACTTGCTATATTCACCTGTCCCGTTCCAGTGCTGTGTGCTGCTCCGGCGTCTTCCGGGTCCTCTGGCTGTGACTGTTCAGTCAGAGGGTGGCGCGCATTAAGCGCGTCATCGCGCCCTCTGAACTGTGAACGTCACAGGCAGAGGACCCGGAAGACAGAGCGGCACGCAGAGCTGGAATGGGACAGGTGAATATAGCATATTCACCCTCCTGGCACGTCCCTGCTTCTCCGTTGGAGATCGCGGTGGGCGTTCAGTGCTTGCGCATACCGTGATCTCCTGGGCTGCGTCACTCTGTGGGGGCCAGACTGTGCCAGCGCTTGCGCAGTCTATAAATGCTTTGGACAGAGTGACGCTCCCACCGTTATAATATATATATATATACAGTGGGGCAAAAAAGTATTTAGTCAGTCAGCAATAGTGCAAGTTCCACCACTTAAAAAGATGAGAGGCGTCTGTAATTTACATCATAGGTAGACCTCAACTATGGGAGACAAACTGAGAAAAAAAAATCCAGAAAATCACATTGTCTGTTTTTTTAACAATTTATTTGCATATTATGGTGGAAAATAAGTATTTGGTCAGAAACAAACAATCAAGATTTCTGGCTCTCACAGACCTGTAACTTCTTCTTTAAGAGTCTCCTCTTTCCTCCACTCATTACCTGTAGTAATGGCACCTGTTTAAACTTGTTATCAGTATAAAAAGACACCTGTGCACACCCTCAAACAGTCTGACTCCAAACTCCACTATGGTGAAGACCAAAGAGCTGTCAAAGGACACCAGAAACAAAATTGTAGCCCTGCACCAGGCTGGGAAGACTGAATCTGCAATAGCCAACCAGCTTGGAGTGAAGAAATCAACAGTGGGAGCAATAATTAGAAAATGGAAGACATACAAGACCACTGATAATCTCCCTCGATCTGGGGGCTCCACGCAAAATCCCACCCCGTGGGGTCAGAATGATCACAAGAACGGTGAGCAAAAATCCCAGAACCACACGGGGGGACCTAGTAAATGAACTGCAGAGAGCTGGGACCAATGTAACAAGGCCTACCATAAGTAACACACTACGCCACCATGGACTCAGATCCTGCAGTGCCAGACGTGTCCCACTGCTTAAGCCAGTACATGTCCAGGCCCGTCTGAAGTTTGCTAGAGAGCATTTGGATGATCCAGAGGAGTTTTGGGAGAATGTCCTATGGTCTGATGAAACCAAACTGGAACTGTTTGGTAGAAACACAACTTGTCGTGTTTGGAGGAAAACGAATACTGAGTTGCATCCATCAAACACCATACCTACTGTAAAGCATGGTGGTGGAAACATCATGCTTTGGGGCTGTTTCTCTGCAAAGGGGCCAGGACGACTGATCCGGGTACATGAAAGAATGAATGGGGCCATGTATCGTGAGATTTTGAGTGCAAACCTCCTTCCATCAGCAAGGGCATTGAAGATGAAACGTGGCTGGGTCTTTCAACATGACAATGATCCAAAGCACACCGCCAGGGCAACGAAGGAGTGGCTTCGTAAGAAGCATTTCAAGGCCCTGGAGTGGCCTAGCCAGTCTCCAGATCTCAACCCTATAGAAAACCTTTGGAGGGAGTTGAAAGTCCGTGTTGCCAAGCGAAAAGCCAAAAACATCACTGCTCTAGAGGAGATCTGCATGGAGGAATGGGCCAACATACCAACAACAGTGTGTGGCAACCTTGTGAAGACTTACAGAAAACGTTTGACCTCTGTCATTGCCAACAAAGGATATATTACAAAGTATTGAGATGAAATTTTGTTTCTGACCAAATACTTATTTTCCACCATAATATGCAAATAAATTGTTATAAAAACAGACAATGTGATTTTCTGGATTTTTTTTTCTCAGTTTGTCTCCCATAGTTGAGGTCTACCTATGATGTAAATTACAGACGCCTCTCATCTTTTTAAGTGGTGGAACTTGCACTATTGCTGACTGACTAAATACTTTTTTGCCCCACTGTATATACTCGGTGCGTTCTGCCAATCCTAACAGCCAGTCAGCAGTGTTCAAACTGTGATTAACAAATAGAAAATCAGGGGCTCTGTAATAACAAAACCATGGTCAGGTAGACCAACAAAAATATCATCCAGAACTGCCAGGAAAATTGTTCGGGGTGCAGAGAAAAACCCACAAATAACATCAGCTGAAATACTGGACTCTCTGAAAACTAGCGGTGTGGCTGTTTCAAGATGCACAATAAGGAAGCACTTAAAGAAAAATTTGCTGCATGGTCGAGTCCCCAGAAGAAAGCCATTACTGTGCAAATGCCATAAAGTATCTAGCCTACAATACGCAAAACAGCACAGAGGCAAGCCTCAAAACTTCTGGAACAAGGTAATTTGGAGTGATGAGACCAAAACTGAACTTTTTGGCCTCAACCATAAACGTTACATTTGGAGAGAGGTCAACAAAGCCTATGATGAAAGGAACATCATTCCTACTGTAAAGCACAGAGGTGGAACCAGCGTCGGACTGGAGCACCTTGGGCCCACCAGAGAAAATCATTCTTGGGGCCCACTATGTAGATACATAGAAATAGATACAAGACCACCAATTGTGCGGTAAAAAGCGCTAATATCAGGGTATAATATTAGGTAGTTCACGTCTTAATAATGTAGCAAGGGTTGGGGTAGCCCCCTCACAGAATATAATGTAGCCCCCTCATAAAATATAATGCAGTCCCCTCTCATAGAATATAATGCAGCACCCCACAAAATATAATGCAACCCTCTCAGGTATGACACAGTCCCCACCATAGAATATAATGTAGCACCCCCATAGGGTATAATGCAGCCCCCCTTCATATAGTATAATGCCACCCAGCACAGAATATAATGTAGTCCGATGAGAGAATGCAGTTCCACCACAGAATATAATGCAGCCCCCCCATAGAGTATACTGTAGCCCCCTCATATAGTATGATGTAGCCCCCATAATATTATGTAGTCCCCTGAGAGAATAATGCAGCCCCACCACAGAATATAATGCAGCCCCCCATAGAGTATACTGTAACCCCTCATATAGTATGATGTAGCCCCCCATAATATAATGTAGTACCTTGAGTATAATGCAGTCCCCCCACAGAATATAATGTAGCCCCCCAGGGCCGTATTTAGAGTTTCTGCTGCCCTAGGCACTTTTAGTGCTGCCTCCCACATTGTTGAGTATGACACTATCGGCAGTGACTTTGGCAAGAATCGCTGATGTGAAAGTCGCCTTTTGCAGCAGATCGGGCAGTTTTTCTGCATCTGCCGCGTAACGGATCACTGCGTTCGGCCTCAGTCATTCTCTATGGGATTTGCGGCACTTGCCGTGATCTGGCAAATGTGGTACCATACCTCCCAACTTTTGAACAAGGGAAGGAGATATAAAGTTTGCGGCGCGCGTAGTGCGCCGCGGCAAATTTTAGGCCACGCCTCTGACTAGACCCATTTCACAACTAGTCACACCCATATCCACGTCCCAACCGCAGCCATTTAGCACTGCTGATCACACTGTTTTATATACAATAATTATAAGCAAACAAAAATATGGCCACACAGTGCTCCATACTGTATAATGGCCACACATGATGCTCCATACTGTATAATGACCGCACATGATGCTCCATACTGTATAATGGCCGCACATGATGCTCCATACTGTATAATGACCCCCCTCCTGTATGCATGGCTCATCTCCCTCCTATCCCATATACATAGCTCATATTACCCCTCCTGTATGCATGGCTCATATTCCCCCCTGCATGGCTCATATTCCCCCCTGCATGGCTCATATTACCCCCTCCTGTATGCATGGCTCATATTCCCCCCTGCATGGCTCATATTCCCCCCTGCATGGCTCATATTCCCCCCTGCATGGCTCATATTCCCCCCTGCATGGCTCATATTCCCCCCTGCATGGCTTATATCCCCCCCTGCATGGCTCATATTCCCCCCTGCATGGCTCATATTCCCCCCTGTATGCATGGCTCATATTCCCCCCTGCATGGCTCATATTCCCCCCTGCATGGCTCATATTCCCCCCTGCATGGCTCATATTCCCCCCTGCATGGCTCATATTCCCCCCTGTATGCAGGCTTATCTCTCCGCTCCTGCTCGGCGCGCCGGCTTATGTCCTCCTTCATCCCCCCCCCGTTCCCCCGTCCCTCATACTCACCTGTCCCACTGCACGGCCGTGCCGACATCCCTCGCGCTCTGTCCCGACTCCAGGCGGCGGCGCCGGCGCAGCACCTTCTTCCTGCTTGAGCGGTCATGTGACACCATTCATTAAGATCATGAATATGCGCATATTCATGATCTTAATGAGCGGTGTCACGTGACCGCTCGTTCAGGACGAGCTGCAGTGCAGACGCCGAGACCATCGCTGGAGCAGGGTGAGTATTCAAGGTGGGCAGGCGAGCAGGCGAGCGAGCGGCCGGGCGGCGGCGGGGGGGGGGGGGGCCCTGGAGCGGGGGGAGGGCCCTGGAGCGGGGGGAGGCCCTGCCAGCAGATGCCAGTGTCAGGGCCCACCGGAGGATCCTCCGGTTCCCCGGTGGGCCAGTCCGAGCCTGGGTGGAACACTGATGTTTTGGGGATGTGTGAGCTACAAAGGCCCAGGAAACTTGGTCAAAGTTGAAGGAAAGATGAATGCAGCATGTTATCAGCAAATACTGGAAGCAAATTTGTATTCATCAGCCCGGAGGCTGCGCATGGGATGTACTCGGACGTTCCAACATAACAACAATCCAAAACACAAGGCCAAGTTGATCTGTCATTGGCTTCAGCAGAACAAAGAGAAGGATCTGCAGTGGCCAGATCAGACTCCTGACCTCAATATCATTGAGCCACTCTGAGGAGATCTCAAGCGTGCAGTTCATGCTAGACAGCCCAGGAATTTACAGGAACTGGAGGCTTTTTGCCAAGAAGAGTGGGCAGCTTTACCATCTGAGAAAATAAAGAACCTCATCCACATCTACCACAAAAGACTTCAAGCCGTGATTGATGTTGGAGGGGGCAATACACAGTATTAAGAAATGGACCCCAGAAACTCACTCAGCTTTTATGCACACACACTCACTGATTGCAAGCAAACAGGTCACAGGTGAGGATGTTACCTTTAGTAGCCATTCAAATTCATTTGTGTCAAGTTCTGTGCATGTTATCAGTCCAAAATCACCAGGATATGTGTATTTTTGATCAGGGTCATTTGCGTGTTTTGGGTTGTCATTATGATTGAGGCTGCCGTCACACTAGCAGTATTTGGTCTGTGTTTTACATTAGTATTTGTAAGCCAAAACCAGGAGTGGAACAAATAGAGGAAAAGTATAATAGAAACATATGCACCACTTCTGTATTTATCACCCACTCCAGGTTTTGGCTACAAATACTGATGGAAAATACTGACCAAATACTGCTAGTGTGACGGCAGCCTTAAAAAGAGAAAACACAGCAGTTTGACAATAAATGGCTTCACCCAACCACTAACCATGAGTGGAGAAATGTTTTGGTATTATCATTCATATTCTCTTAAAAAAGGCTAAGAAAGCAAAAATTCTGCCGGGGTATGTAAACTCTGGAGCACAACTGTAGCTGGGGGTCTGTTGCCAACTTCAGCAGAATTCACATGTATATAATGTACAGAGTGAAACCCATAGCTCCATCTGCGTTTTAATGTGTGCTGAAAGCTACTGCAGATCAATGGCTACTTAATCGTGCGAGGGACCTAAAGTCTTCTACTCCATACACTGGTTCCATCATTCCTTTGCTACAACTGACAATAGCTGATCAGTGGGGGAGAAAATGCTAGGTGTCAGACCCTACCTATCCATTTGCATCCAATATTTGGATTGCACCAGGCCATGTAAGTCAGTGAATCTGTGGAAATAAATTGACTGCACTCGGTTGGCATCTGAGTGCAGTCTGATTTTCATGGACTAATAAAATGGAAAATATGGATACTTTTTTTTCCCATCTTATGATAATCACCCAAAATTGCATCAAACTCTGATCAGAGTATAATCAGCATGTGATGTGCATAAGAGGCCCGATTTTCTTGGTTGAAAGAAAATACGGTAGTGTAACCCTAACCTTAATATTTATCATGAACAGCATAGCACAGGAAAAATCCTTAACCTTAACCTCAAGCTCTACTGTTCAATTGTGTATGTTCTGGAGAGTAAAAAAAATGCCTTCACTAAGATTGTGAGACTACGGCAGGGGTCACACTTGCGAGTGTGATGCAAGAAACTCGGCCGAGTCTCTCGCATCAATAACCGCCACTGCCGCCAGCACTCGTGGTTGCATGTATTTCTATGCAGCCGCACGCTCCGGTCCGAGTGCCGGCGGCAGTGGCAGGTATTGAGGCGAGTTTCTCGCATCACACTCGCAAGTGTGACCCCGACCTGATAAAGACACACTTATCATGCCATACCCCACAATGGTATTTTCTCCATTGATTCACTCTAGATATTTGGTTATTTTTTATCTAAATATATTGCATACTGGGATCATATATCTAAAGGGTGACATATTACATGACTTTCAACCAAACTGGAAATAAAGCATACTCTTCTATTCTTCTCTCTCTGACCCTTATGTCACAAGACAGGAGGTGACATTTTTTTTTTAAGACAAGACTGCACATACTTATGCAGCTGCAGACATTCGGCAGATGAGAGCCCCTTCCCTTATGCTCCATTACAGCAAAGAGTAAAACTAAACATAAAGGTCTGCGTCCATCTCTAATTCCAATTCACATGGCAATGTTCATATGTGATATTAAAGCAATGGAATCAGTTTGTCTATTGCAGATATATGCATGCATTTATTTGTCTTATCCATGGTTTTTCCTTTTTTTTTTCTATGCTATGTTGTGCATAAATATGTGATTCTTCAGAATTTGTTTTAGTCTTTGCCTGAAGAAGAGACCTGTGTAGTCTTGAAAGCTTGCAATTTGTTACTATCTTTTCAGTTAGCCATTAAAAGGTATCAACCACTGAGGACTCTCACGTCTAAATATTTGCATTTATCTCTGAATCTCCACTAGGTGGAGACGGATACCAGAGAAATAAAATTGTGAAAATACTAAAATGATCTCATATACAGTACCTTGCAAAAGTGTTCGGCCCCCTGGAACTTTTCAACCTTTTCCCACATATTATGCTTTAAACATAAAGATACCAAATGTAAATTTTTGGTGAAGAATCAACAACAAGTGGAACATAATTGTGAAGTTGAACGAAATGTATTGGTTATTTTAAATTTTTGCAGAAATTCAAAAACTGAAAAGTGGGGCGTGCAATATTATTTGTCCCCTTTACTTTCAGTGCTGCAAACTCACTCCAGTTCATTGTGGATGTCTGAATGATCCAATGTTGTCCTAAATGCCTAATGATGATAAATATAATCCACCTGTGTGTAATCAAGTCTCCGTATAAATGCACCTGCTCTGTAATAGTCTCAGGGTTCTGTTTGAAGCACCGAGAGCATCATGAAGACCAAGGAACACAACAGGCAGGTCCGTAATACTGTTGGGGAGAAGTTTAAAGCTGGAATTGGATACAAAATGATTTCCAAAACTTTAAACATCCCAAGGAGCACTGTGCAAGCGATCATATTGAAATGGAAGGAGTATCATACCACTGCAAATCTACCAAGACCGAGCCGTCCCTCTAAACTTTCATCTCAAACAAGGAGAAGACTGATCAGAGATGGCCAAGAGGCCCATGATCACTCTGGATGAACTGCAGAGGACTACAGCTGAGGTGGGACAGTCTGTCCATAGGACAACAATCAGTCGTACACTGCACAAATCTGGCCTTTATGGAAGAGTGGCAAGAAGAAAGCCATTTCTCAAAGATATCCATGAGAAGTGTTGTTTAAAGTTTGCAACAAGCCACCTGGGAGACACAACAAACATGTGGAAGAAGGTGCTCTGGTCAGATGAAACCAAAATCAAACTTATTGGCAACAATGCCAAACGATATGTTTGGTGTAAAGGCAACACAGCTCATCATCCTGAACACACCATCCCCCCACTGTCAAACATCATGGTGGCAGCATCATGGTTTGGGCCTGCTTTTCTTCAGCAGGGACAGGGAAGATGGTTAAAATTGATGGGAAGATGGATGGATCCAAATACAGGACCGTTCTTGAGGATAACCTGATGGAGTCTGCAAAAGACCTGAGACTTGGACGGAGATTTGTCTTCCAACAAGACAATGATCCCAAACATAAAGCAAAATCTACAATGGAATGGTTCACAAATAAACATATCCAGGTGTTAGAATGGCCAACTCAAAGTCCAGACCTCAATCCTATCGAGAACCTGTGGAAAGAGCTGAAACTGCTGTTCACAAACGATCTCCATCAAACCTCACTGAGCTCGAGCTGTTTGCCAAGGAAGAATGGGCAAGAATTTCAGTCTCTCGATGTACAAAACTGATAGAGACATACCCCAAGCGACTTGCAGCTGTAATCGCAGCAAAAGGTGGCGCAACAAAGTATTAAGTTAAAGGGGCCGAATAATATTGCACGCCCCACTTTTCAGTTTTTGAATTTCCACAAAAAATTAAAATAACTAATAAATTTCGTTCAACTTCACAATTGTGTTCCACTTGTTGTTGATTCTTCACCAAAAATTTACGTTTGGTATTTTTATGTTTGATGCATGATATGTGGGAAAAGGTTGAAAAGTTCCAGGGGGCCGAATACTTTTGCAAGGCACTGTATAAAGCGATAACTGAAATAATACAACAGTTTCCTCTAAACTGTTTTTTTTATTTTCTTATAAATAAATTAATTTTGATGCTTTTTTGCAATAGCAATTTAATGTGCTACCTTAAATGTGAGTTTGATTAAAGTGGTTGTCCACTACTCGGACAACACCTTCTGAATCACTGTTCCCCTCTTATACTCACCTTTGGTGTGGGTGTCATTCCAGAAGTGTCGGCACTGGATCTACCGGGGCTTGTATGACATTATTATGTCACGCAAGCCCTGCAACCAATTAGCAGCTGCTTCATTCTTCCCTCCTTCAGACACGTCAGACATCTTGAACAAGTAAGACAGCAGCCGCAGCTCTAACTTCCCCTGGATGTCTGATTTGTGTGTAAGGGGGTCATAAAAGCGTTCTTGTGCCCCAAACACGTCCCGTTTATATGTATGTATGCATGAGTGTATTTAATATTCCGTGTTCAGTGCTGCTAATTGTATATTGTTGTTAGGGAAAGTGCAGTACCTCAGTTATGACACTAGATGGGGGTTAAATAGGTTATATAGTTAGTTTAGTTAGAGCCAACCATATTTAGGATAGGCGTTTTCCTGTTTTTAGCAAGTAGGGTGTAACATTTAAGGAGGAAAGCCCAGCCGTCCAGGGGCCTATAGTGGCCAGCAGCAGAGACAGCAGACAGCAGCGGTGACAGCAGTGGTTAGAGCAGAGGCTACTGCAGGAGTCACAGCAGGACAGTACCGCAGGTCGCTCCGAAAATGTGGCAGCTTACTACTTAGGCTGATACCCTTATGTCTGGATGAAACGAACAAGGGAGCTCCTAAAGGTAGTCAAGCCGGATAGGAGGATGCTGCGATGCCGAGCGAAACGGGACGTCCTGGGAACACACTGAAAATCACAGGGAAAGCAAAGGAAATATCCTGTTTGGAACCTAATATTGTTGCTGTAACTGAAAAGGCAAAGGAAATATGCTGTGTGGAACCTGATGTTGATGCTGCAACTAAAATGGACGTGCTGCGTATGAAAGCAAGTAAAGTTCTACGTTTAAAGTTTAAACCGGACTCTGTCTTGTTATGTACTAAATCAGAAGAAGTTTTCTTGCAACGGTCAGGGCCCACTGGTCAGGGCCCGCTTGAGCAGAAATCTGTGTTGGCCATGACTACGATCCTGGCCGATGCTCACACTTGGCATAGTCGGCAGGATGCCGCAGCCTTGCAAAGTGGGGATACCGTGAAGAAAGAAGAAACTGATACCCCGAAAGTGACTTGTATATCGGATGTGACAGAAACCCTGGATTTAACTGACAGCTTGTTTGTGACCAAGATGGCGGCCATGAAGATGGCAGAAAGTGGTGCCAAAACAGAGAATGATGACTGTGATCTCACCCTTCGTGGCTCATTCCGATACTGAGATGGCACGAAAAGCTGTCTGGCGACACCCTGTGGCCCGCCTATGGTGAGCACATATGTGGAAGAGAAGTTCTCGACCCTCCCTGCAGAATGCAAGAAAATGGGTGGAGTGGTCAGAAGTGGCCCCACCCTGGAATGGGTGGGGTCCAAAAGAAAACCCAGAGTGCAGCTGTGTAGTGCCATTGTGCAACACAGATGCGGCTGCGTGGAGTGGAGGTGGTGGCTGAAAGAAGAGAAGACAAGACTCAGACGGTTGAGGGGAGTCAAGGATGAGTGTTGGACACACCAGTTCCCTGTGTCACTGGAAGAACAGTACCGGTAGCAGTTGGAGCTGGGACATCGTCCACCAGAGCCACAAAGTCATTGGGAGCCAGAGTCACAACCGTTTCGAGAGCTGGAACCTTTCCATTGGGAGCTGATACCTTTTCATCGGGATCCTTGTGAGCTGGAGGCTGGAGGACCGGAAGCAGCGACTACCCCAGCGGAGATCATGTCAGGGATGGAGGCTGAGCAGTATCCTGGAGCAAGAGAGGGTGAGTGCACCCCGGCCCTTGTCCCCGGAGGGTTGGTCCATGCCTCGGCCCTTCTCTTCTTGAGTTGTTGTTCAGACCTGCACCCCAGAAGATCGGTCCCCTCCTCAATCTCAGACCCCGGAACTCAGGCCCAGATCCTGTAACGTTCCAGTGCTTAGTACCTCGCATTTCCATCAAATGACGAAGGGTCCCTTCCCCTCTCCTGGGCAGGCCACCTGGATTGAAGGGGTGATTCAAAAGAAAATGCAGTAGGAGAAGGAAGTGTGGACAGAGCTGCGCCGACACAGAGAGGGCGCTATGGCTGGCTGTCGCACATGTGGGCAACTCATGTCCACGGACATAGACCGTGGGTATGGGTTCATAAGGGAGGTTAGCACCAATGACAAGATCTATGTCAGCGCTGCCTCCGAAAAGTTCGGTCGACCCTTGCACAAAGGGGACTGGGTCTTCTTCTATAAGGAAGGATATTTTGCGGTGGCTGTCACCTTGGCCCAGGGGGAGGATCTGGATGTTAAACATGGGCCCGAAACAGGCTCGGTCAGCACCCTGCTGTATGCACGTTGCCCAGTCAAACACTTTTGAGCAGAAATCTGTGTGGGACATGACTACGGCCCTGGCCGACGCTCACATGTGGAAAGAGTGAAGCGGACACTCAATGTTACACGTGGCATGCCTTGAAAGAATTGGTGTCGACACCGGTGGAAAGGTACCCACATCGGAGGTGAGTAGAGCTGTTAATATTTTATAAGGGGGAGGGACATAGTGATTGAGAAGGGGTTGTCTGAGTAGTGGACAACCCTTGTAAATGTAGTACCAAATGCTGGTAAAAAAAGGACATTTTAGGAGATGAAACTGCAATGTACTCATTCACATTACATTTACCAAACTTGTTCTCAAATTGTTTGGAAGGTGAAAACTTCAAATGTTTAAGCGTTATTAAATGGTTTAAAATAATGTAGAAAAAAATAGTGGCTAGAAAAGTGGGCTAATGGTTGCTAATATATTCAAAGTGCAATAGTATTCACAAACTATCTAATATATAATTGCCTAGAATACTACTTCCTGCAATTTGTGCCAACTTCCTGTCCGGAGCTAATGTCCGGAGCTAATGTCCGGAGCTAATGTCCGGAGATAAGTGACGTCAACAGTGTCCAGTGTCTGATTGGTTGCCGCCTGCTGCGAGCGACCAATCAGAAACGTGCCGTACTGTGACACACTCCGCCCGCCATTTTGGTGTGATTTTTGAATTTTTACCTCACAGCAAGTTTCTACTGCGTGGAGGCGGGCCCAGTGACGTTGCTCTTCAAGCTCCTGCCGAATTTCGTCAAAAAAATGATAATACCATTTACCAAAACTATATATATTTAGTTGTGAAGTGGTTCAGTGACATTTTCACACCAATTTTGAACTTTTGTTTGGTGTTTTCTCCATATACTGCCTATTATTTTTGCTCTTTCTTACTATTATTTATTAATTGTATTATTCTTACATTTGAATAAATAAAGTATATATGGATTCTAGACTCCCGATTCTTTAGAATCGGGCTGCCATCTAGTTCTATTATAAAACAGTAATATTAATAAATCTCATGGTAAATCACACAAATATCCTTAATGAGGATGAAACAAATGACCCCTGTTAAAAAGAGGCCCAATCCAAGAGAAACCAATGATCAATATCAAAAAAACAACCATGTCCAAAAGTCCAATATGCCACACAACATGTAGGATAGAACTCGATTTTATTTGTTACTATTTCAGTAAAGAACAACCTAAACATGTTTGGTGTCTACAAACTCATAATGACCTGGAGATTCATAAAAATGATCTGAGACACAAAACCTTAACCCCTTCACTCCACAGTCCTTTTTCGTTTTTGTTTCTGTTTTTCGCTTCCCTTCTTCCCAGAGCCATAACTTTATTTTTCTGTCAATACGGCCATGTGAGGGCTTGTTTTTTGTGAGACGAGTTGTACTTTTGAATGACAACATTGGCTTTATCATATTGTGTACTCGAAAATGGGAAAAAAATACCAAGTGCAGTGAAATAAAAAAAAGTGCAATTCCACAACTGTTGTTAGGACTTTTTTTTACCATGTTCATCAAATGCTAAAACTGACCTGTGTTTATGACTCTCCACGTCATTATGAGTTTGTAGACACCAAACATGTTTAGGTTGTTCTTTACTGAAATAGTGACAAAAAAAAATCCCAAATTTGCTAAAATAAAAAAAAAAATCGTCATTTTCCGAGACCTGTAGCGTCTCCAATCCATTTTCCATGATCTGTGGCTGGATGAGTGCTCATTTTTTTGTGTGCCGAGCTGACATTTCTAATGATACCCCTTTGGTGTGGATAGGATCTTTTCATCGCCCGTTATTGCATTTAATTCTAATTTTCATAGAAAGCTATAGTTTGTATTGGTGCTAAAAGTTATTTTCATTACTTTTTATTACTTTACTTACTGAGCACTCTGAAACAGGTCTTTTTAGGACTTTGTGTCACCCATGATACGGTGCTCCAACTGTTGGCATTGACTCAGGGCTTGTCCTTGGTCAGCCTTTTTGCCGTCCACTTTTGCACCCTAGCATCTGAGCTGGAGTAGTCTGGATAAAGCCCTTATTCTGATATTTTGGATGGGGCTGGCTGACCACGTGAAGGATGCTCTGGCCACTATGGAGATTCCTGCCACACTGGAAGAGTTAATAGCTGTGTCCACTCGTATTAACCTCCGTTTTCACGAGCGGAAGTTAGAGCGAACCCAGTGTAGGCAGAGGTTTTGGCTGGCTCCCACCTTCGCCAAACCTTTGGAATCTCCAGTCCAGGCCCCTGAGTCACATGAGGCTATGGTAGTGTCACGAGCGGGATCTAAGTCCCGGACCGCACATGCACTCCAGGTTTGTCATGTTTGCCAGCAGTCAGGACATCTTGCCACCAGATGTCCCCAGCAGTCGAGGAAACGTCAGCGTCTAGTGGTAGTAGGTGGAGGGACACTAGATACGGCGACGTTTGCCTCCAAATTGTCCTTTAAAGGGACAATTATTATAGGATCATTTACCCACTCGGTTGAGCTCTGCATAGATTCTGGGGCGGAGGGCAATTTTATGTCTTCTGCCTCCATTTATCATGGAGGTGGATGCCTCTTCCGTCGGTGCTGGAGCAGTCATCTTCCAAAAGGATGCTCAAGGTCGGAAGCATCCTTGCTTCTTTTTTTCCAAGACCTTCACACCAGCAGAGAGGAATTATTCCATCGGGGACAGGGAGTTGCTAGCAATGAAGTTGGCCTTCTCTGAGTGGAGGCATCTTTTGGAGGGGGATCGCTTTCCTTTCCAAGTATTCACAGACCACAAGAATTTGGTTTACCTACAGACAGGCCAGCGGTTAAGTTCTTGCCAGGCCCGATGGTCATTGTTCTTCTCCCGGTTCCATTTCATCCTCCATTTCCTTTCCGGGGAGAAGAACAATAATTCCGACGCTCTGTCTCGCTCTGTTGAGTCATCTGAGGAGGAGGAAGAGGACCCTCGGCTTATTGTCCCCACCGAGAGTCTGAGAACTGTGGCTCCGGTTTCGCTAGAGTCTGTGCCTCCAGGTAAGACTTTTCTACCATCCAGTCTGCATCTGTAGGTTCTCTCTTGGGCTCACTCGTCCAGGGTGGGTGGACATTTTGGGTCCAAAAAGAAATCTGAGCTACTGGCGAGGACATACTGGTGGCCGCATATGGTCCGTGACGTCACAGACTTTGTTCAGGCGTGTGTCTCCTGCGCCAAGAACAAGTCTTCTTGTCAATGGCCAGCTGGGTTGCTTTACCCCCTGCCGGTGGAGGAAAGGCTCTGGGAGATGGTTGGGATAGATTTTGTGGTGGGCTTACCCAAGTGTCGTAGCTGCACCATTATTTGGGTGATCACTGACCATTTTTCCAAAATGGTGCACTTGGTGCCTCTTCCACGGCTACCTCCTGCACGGGCGCTGGCAGCGTTGTTTATCAAACATATGTTTCGCCTACACATTATGACGGACAAAATTGTCAGTGACCGGGGTCCCCAGTTTGCGTCTCGTTTCTGGAGAGAGCTTTGTTGTCTACTCATCATTGAGTTGAATCTCTCCTCGTCATATCATCCTGAGACAAATGGGTTGGTTGAGAGGGCCAGCCAGACCCTGGTCACATATTTACGACATTTTGCTTCTGCCAGGCAGGATGACTGGGCATCCTTGCTACCATGGGCAGAGTTTGCGACCGACTCCATCGGTCAGACTCCATTCCTCCTTAATTACGGCCAGCATCCGTGTGTCCCTGTGCCCACGCCCGTGTCTTTCACCGACTCCAGGGTAGCAGTCTGGGCTGTGGAGGCACGGGACATTTGGGACCACACTCAGGATGCCATTCAGGCCTCCAAGGAGAGAATGAGGACCTCCGCCAATGCACATCGACGCCCTGCTCTGACCTTTGCTCCTGGCGACTTGGTGTGGCCAAGGCTGCAAGTTGAGTCCACTTTGTTTGCACCTTGCTACTTGGGTCCCTTCAAGGTCCTCGAACAGGTTAACCCTGTGGTCTACCGTCTGGCCCTTCCTCCACGCCTAGGTATCACTGACACCTTTCATGTGTCCATCTTGAAGCCCATATACATGTCCCGGTTTTCCGAGTCATCTGCCTGGACATCGAGTTCGTCTACGGACAATTACGAGGTGAACGCTATTTTGGGGTGCAAGGTGGTACATGGCAAAAAATTCTATTTGGTGGATTGGAAGGGTTATGGCCCAGAGGACAGGTCTTGGGAGCCTGCTGAGCACATTCGAGCTCCACAGCTCATTGCTGCCTTCGAGTGTAGCGAGGTCCAAGGTGGGGGGCTCTAGGAGGGGGGGTAATGTTAGGTATTGAGTTAAAGGCTTTTAGATAGACCAACTTGTTTACTTCAAGTCAAAATGTAAAATTTGAATGTTAAGTTATAACAACATGAGGCACTTAAGCAAAAAAAGATTGTATTTTTAGTATAAAAACGAAGAGGATGCGTCGGCTCTACAGCTTGATATAAGTGTGGACCAGCTGTTAGGTGTCAAGTTCCCACCTCTGCGGTCTTCCATTCTTCTCCAGCCGCAGTGGAGCCTGCTCAGCGGAGAAGTCGGTCCCAGCGTCTAGCTCAGGCTGATACTGGACGACTGGTTACTACTGCCCTTCCAGGCTCTGTCCTTGTAGCCAGCAATGTTCAGCAGCAAGCAGGTCTTTCTGGGACTAAGTCCTGCTTTTCCCTTACTGAGCATGCCCACAGGACGACCTCCCATTGGAGGTTGGGGGTTACATGCTCAGGTCCTGTTCGGCTCCTATTGGTCCATCTGGAAGGTCTTGTAGCACAGCCGCTATAAAAGGCTAGTGTACTCTTGAAATCGTGTGTGTGTTGATGAGTGAAAGTCGTTCATTAATCATCCCCTCCGTTTTGTATGACTGCTCGCGTAAGGTGGATGTCTGCTATCTAGCGCCCGGCTGAGCTATCAGCAATAAACACACGAAGCAGCGTCTAATTGCTGTGACCGCCAGTGTGGCGCGGTGCGCTATTAGAGCGCTTTCCTATCCCAAGTCTGAGTGGTTAGTGGCATGCGGCACTGCATGCACTCTTGTGCATTTAAGTTATTTTTGCAGTTACTCTGACACCCCAGTTGCGATGTCGAACGCAAGATGTCTAGACTAACTCTAATCCTGTGTCTTGGTATTTAGTTCTGATACTCCTTGCTTGCGCTCTTGGTGCGGTACCGCGGCCCTGTGATGCAACATAGTTCGCTTCCTTCACACAGGGTGAAGTTAACCCATGTGTGTATCCACATTGTACCGCCATATAGTCTGTCATTACTTAACAGCAGGTTCCTTCTCTGCACGGTGGACCCCGAGCTGCGAACGCACCTTACTCTGTCTTTTTAATTATTTGGTGCTTTCCGCTAGCCCTAACACCAACTGACTTGCCTCAGGACAAAAGCATTATAATAAACTTCTAGGGTGTGCACTCTAATCTGCATAGCAGAAGATGAATAGATTCAGGTAGAGAAGACATTGGATAGCATTCACCAAGTATAGAACAAAAGCTTTCATATTTTTTGGTACAAATGGGAAAAGATCAGATAGCAGTGAAGACGACAGCCATTTTACACAGCTCTATGCTTTTCAAACTCGAAGAAGTGCCAAGTTACGCAAGTAGGCCATATCCTGTATTGCTATCTGCACATTTCCCGCTTGTACTGAACTTTATAATGAACTTTGTACTGAACCTTATGAAAGAAGTGAAAATGTTTTACACTTCTTCTATACTTGAATCTTTAATTTTTAGCCAAAGCCATAGAACTTTACTTTTCCCTAAATGTATTGAATAGAAATTTTTATGTTCCTTGCTGTCCCTCGCTAGTCTTGAAGTCCGAGATACCAAATTAACAAAGCAGTGCTGTTGTGAGTTACTTCAACGTCAGAAAGGAAATATATTCAAAGAGGATCACATAATGTTACAAAGGTCATTAACCCCTTTACCCTCGAGGGTGGTTTGCATGTTAATGACCGGGCCAATTTTTAGAATTCTGACCACTCTCGAACTCTCGAACGCATCAATGGATCCCAGTGATTCTGTTTTCTCGGGACATATTGTTCTTTATGATATTGGTAATATTTATTTGATATGACTTGCGTTTATTTGGGAAAAAAACGGAAATTTGGCGAAAATTTTCCAACTATGAATTTTCATGCCTTTAAATCACAGAGATGTGTCATGCAAAATACTTAATAAGTAACATTTCCCACACGTCTACTTTACATAAGCACCAACTATTTTTTGTTAAGAAGTTATAAGGGTTAAAAGTTGAACAGCAATTTCTCATTTTTACAACACCATTTTTTTAGGGACCACATAACATTTGAAGTCAGTTTGACGGGTCTATTTGATAGATAGAATATAACCAGAAGTGACACCATTGTAAAAACTGCACCCGTCAATGTGCTCAAAACCACATTCAAGAAATTTAATAACTCTTCAGGTGCCTCACAGGAATTTTTGGAATGTTTTAAAAAAAAAAAATGAACATTGAAATTTTTTTCACAAAAATTTTACTTCAGATCCAAATTTTTTTACTTTCCCAAGGGTAACAGGACAAAATTGGACCCCAAAAGTTGTGCAATTTATCCTGAGTACGCTGATACCCCATATGTGCGAGTAAACCACTGTATGGACACATGGCAGAGCTCAGAAGGGAAGGAGCACGGTTTGACTTTTTCAATGCAAAATTGGCTGGAATTGAGATCAGATGCCATGTCGCGTTTGGAGAGCCCCTGATGCACCTAAACAGTGGAAAACCCCCACATCTTCGAAACTAGAACCCCCAAGGAACTTACATAGCTGTGTCGTGAGCACTTTGAACCTCCAATTGCTTCACAGAAGTTTATAACGTAGAGCCAATTTTAGCTCCAAATTGCTTTAGTTTACCAAGAGTAACAGGAGAAATTGGACCCCAAAAGTTGTACAATTTGTTCTGAGTATACTGATACCCCATATAAACCACTGTTTGGGCGCATGGCAGAGCTCGGAAGGAAAGGAGCACCATTTGACTTTTCAGTGCAAAATTTACTGGAATTGAGATGGGACGCCATGTTGCGTTTGGAGAGCCCCTGATGTGCCTAAACATTGAAAGCCCCCACAAGTGACACCATTTTGGAAAGTAAACCCCCTAAGGAACCTATCTAAATGTGTGGTGAGCACTTTGACCCACCAAGTGTTTCACTACAGTTTATAACGCTGAGCCGTGAAAATATAAATTCTTTTTTTTCCACAAAAATTATTTTTTAGCCCCCAGTTTTGTATTTTCCCAAGGGTAACAGGAGAAATTGGACCCCAAAAGTTTTTGTCCAATTTGTCTTGAGTATTCTGATACTCCATATGTGGGAGAAAACTACTGTTTAGGCGCATGGCAGAGCTTGGAAGGGAAGGAGCGCCGTTTGGAATGCAAACTTAGATGGAATGGTCTGCAGGCATCACATTGCATTTGCAGAGCCCCTGATGTACCTAAACAGTAGAAACCCCTCACAAGTGACCCCATATTGAAAACTAGACCCCCCAAGGAACTTATCTAGATGTGTTGTGAGAACTTTGAACCCCCAAGTGTTTCACTGCAGTTTATAATGCAGAGCCGTGAAAATTAAAAAAAAATTTTTTCCACAAAAATTATTTTTTAGCCCCCAGTTTTGTATTTTCCTAAGGGTAACAGGAGAAATTGGACCCCAAAGGTTGTTGTCCTATTTGTCCTGAGTACGCTGATACCCCATATGTGGGAGAAAACTATTGTTTGGGCGCATGAAAACAAAACCAAAAACAGAGCCCCTGATGTACCTAAACAGTAGCAACACCCCACAAGTGACCCCATATTGGAAACTAGACCCCCCACGGAACTTATCTAGATGTGTTGTGAGAACTTTAAACCCCCAAGTGTTTCACTACAGTAATAATCAGCTGACACCCGGCGGCGCGGCCGATCGCCTATGAAGTACTATTCTGTCTATGGGAAGTAGGGCCCACCCCACATGGATGGAATAGTACATCTAATGACAGAAAGGGGTTAAAGGAGAAGTAAATGATGGTATATTAATTTTCCTATCAGACGCCATGTCGAGTTTGGTGAGCCCCTGATGTACCTAAACAGTGGAAACCTATGAGAAGTGACCCAATTTTGGAAACTAGACCTCCAAAGTAACTTATCTAGATGTGTTGTGAGCACTTTGAATCCCCAAGTCCTTCACAGAAGGTTATAACGTAGAGCCGTGAAAATGAAAAATCATATTTTTTCAACAAAAATTAAATTTTCGTCCCCAATTTTATTTTCCCAAGGGTAACAGGAGAAATTGAACAGCATAACCCCCATAAGTGACTTCATTTTACAAACTACACCTCTCAATGAATTCATCTAGGGGTGCAGTGATTATATTGACACAATGGATGTGTCACAGAATTTTATACCATTGGGAAGTGAAGACAGAATAACTAGATTTTTACCATCAAAATTGTGTTTTAGACAAAGATTTTACATTTTCACACAAGAAGTGGGTAAAAATGGCACCAAAATTTGTCCCACAATTTCTACTGAACGTGGCAATATACCTTATGTGGCTGTACAGTACTACTTAGCCATACGGAGGGACTCGGGAGGAATGGCGCGCTATTTGTCTATTCAAGTGAATGCGTCTGTGCACATGTTTCCACGGACTTTGTGCCTGTGGGCAAAACATGCGGACATGTCCGTTTTTAATGTCAGCACTGGCCGAAAAACATCCTACACATGCGCACACGCATAACACACATGGATGTCACCCGTGTGACCTGCTTCGGGGAAGACGCGTTACAGTAAGCGCTGTTCCCCGGCACCGGGTGCTGAACACGGCTCTCATCATTCTCCCCTGCTCTGCCGGCTATCGGCGCGAGCAGGGGAGAATGATGAGAGTTACATTTAAAGTGATAAAAGAGACAGCAGGCGGTGGCTGATGGGACTATATCTCCCATCAGCCTACCCTTGCTACTGCTAATAACTGTGACAGCAGGAGCAACTGATGGGAGTATTCATCAGCCACAGCCCGCGCTATAAATAAATAAATGAAAATAATGACATGGGTTCCACTGTTATTTCTATAACCAGCCGGGCAAAACTCAGCTATCAGCTTCAGCAAGGTTGGTTATCAAAAATAGATTTAAAAAAAATAATTTTTAAAAATGGCGTAGTGTCCCCCCCATTTTTCACAACCAGCCTTGCTAAAAACTCACAGCTGGGGGCTTGTATTCTCAAGCTGGTAAGGGGCCATGGATATTGACGTCCTCCAGCCTAAAAAAAGCAGCCCGCAGCTACCCAGAAAAAGCACATCTATTAGATGCGCCTATTCTGGAGCTTTGCCCGGCTCTTCCCACTTGCCCTGTAGCTATTTTTAGCCAAAATATACAAAAAAATAAAATAGTAATCAGTGTTGATGCTCTTATTTTTTCACAAAAATGTCAGCCATAACCAAAGTGAAAAATGCTAAGAAGTTTGAAAGATAAATAATACCTCAGTATTAACCCCTTAGCGACCGCCGATACGCCTTTTAACGGCGGCCGCTAAGGGTACTTAAACCACAGCGCCGTTAATTAACGGCGCTGTGGAAAAAGTAAATAGCGCCCCCCAGAGTCGGATTTTCTCCGGGGTCTCGGCTGCCGGGGGTAGCCGAGACCCCAGAGAACATGATTCGGGGTTTTTTTAACCCACCCCGCATTTGCGATCGCCGGTAATTAACGGTTTACCAGCGATCGCAAAAAAAACCAAAACGTGATCTCTTTTTAATTTCTCTGTCCTCCGATGTGATCGCACATCGGAGGACAGAGAAAAGGGGTCCCAGGTAGCCCCCCAATACTCACCTATCTCCCCCGATGCTCCTCGTGTCTCCCGGTGGGCGCCGCCATCTTCAAAATGGCGGGCGCATGCGCAGTGTGCCCGCCGGCCGGCCCCGCGAAAATCTTTGGGGTCTCGGCTGCCGGGGGTAGCCGAGACCCCAAAGAGCATGATCGGGGTTGGTTTTACCGACCCCTGTTTTGCGATCGCCGGTAATTAACTGTTTACCGGCGACCGCAAAAAAAAAAAAAAAAAAAGTCAAAGTGTAATTCTCTGTCCTCTGATGTGATCGCACATCAGAGGACAGAGAAATAGGGAGATTCGGGGACCCTGCCATACTCACCGGTGTCCCTGGGTCCTCCTGCTGCTCCTCCTGGCCGCCGGCAAAAGAAAATGGCGGGCGCATGCGCAGTGCGCCCGCCATCTGTCTCCATCTGCCGGCCGGCAGGAGAAGAGCAGTTGGGGCTAAAATTAGGGTTAGGGTTAGGGTTAGGTTTGGGTTAGGGGTAGGGTTAGGGTTAGGGCTAGGGTTAGGGGTAAGGTTAGGGGTAGGGTTATGGGTAGGGTTAGGGGTAGGGTTAGGGTTAGGGGTAGGGTTAGGGGTAGGGTTTAGGGGTAGGGGCAGGGTTAGGGTTAGGGCTAGGGTTAGGGGTAGGGTTAGGGGTAGGGTTGGGGTTAGGGGTAGGGGTAGAGTTAGGGGTAGGGTTAGGGGTAGGGTTAGGGCTAGGGGTAGGGTTAGGGGTTGTTTATCAAACATATGTTTCGCCTACACATTATGACGGACAAAATTGTCAGTGACCGGGGTCCCCAGTTTGCGTCTCGTTTCTGGAGAGAGCTTTGTTGTCTACTCAGCATTGAGTTGAATCTCTCCTCGTCATATCATCCTGAGACAAATGGGTTGGTTGAGAGGGCCAGCCAGACCCTGGTCACATATTTACGACATTTTGCTTCTGCCAGGCAGGATGACTGGGCATCCTTGCTACCATGGGCAGAGTTTGCGACCGACTCCATCGGTCAGACTCCATTCCTCTTTAATTACGGCCAGCATCCGTGTGTCCCTGTGCCCACGCCCGTGTCTTTCACCGACTCCAGGGTAGCAGTCTGGGCTGTGGAGGCACGGGACATTTGGGACCACACTCAGGATGCCATTCAGGCCTCCAAGGAGAGAATGAGGACCTCCGCCAATGCACATCGACGCCCTGCTCTGACCTTTGCTCCTGGCGACTTGGTGTGGCCAAGGCTGCAAGTTGAGTCCACTTTGTTTGCACCTTGCTACTTGGGTCCCTTCAAGGTCATCGAACAGGTTAACCCTGTGGTCTACCGTCTGGCCCTTCCTCCACGCCTAGGTATCACTGACACCTTTCATGTGTCCATCTTGAAGCCCATATACATGTCCCGGTTTTCCGAGTCATCTGCCTGGACATCGAGTTCGTCTACGGACAATTACGAGGTGAACGCTATTTTGGGGTGCAAGGTGGTACATGGCAAAAAATTCTATTTGGTGGATTGGAAGGGTTATGGCCCAGAGGACAGGTCTTGGGAGCCTGCTGAGCACATTCGAGCTCCACAGCTCATTGCTGCCTTCGAGTGTAGTGAGGTCCAAGGTGGGGGGCTCTAGGAGGGGGGGTAATGTTAGGTATTGAGTTAAAGGCTTTTAGATAGACCAACTTGTTTACTTCAAGTCAAAATGTAAAATTTGAATGTTAAGTTATAACAACATGAGGCACTTAAGCAAAAAAAGATTGTATTTTTAGTATAAAAACGAAGAGGATGCGTCGGCTCTACAGCTTGATATAAGTGTGGACCAGCTGTTAGGTGTCAAGTTCCCACCTCTGCGGTCTTCCATTCTTCTCCAGCCGCAGTGGAGCCTGCTCAGCGGAGAAGTCGGTCCCAGCGTCTAGCTCAGGCTGATACTGGACGACTGGTTACTACTGCCCTTCCAGGCTCTGTCCTTGTAGCCAGCAATGTTCAGCAGCAAGCAGGTCTTTCTGGGACTAAGTCCTGCTTTTCCCTTACTGAGCATGCCCACAGGACGACCTCCCATTGGAGGTTGGGAATCACATGCTCAGGCCCTGTTCGGCTCCTATTGGTCCATCTGGAAGGTCTTGTAGCACAGCCGCTATAAAAGGCTAGTGTACTCTTGAAATCGTGTGTGTGTTGATGAGTGAAAGTCGTTCATTAATCATCCCCTCCGTTTTGTATGACTGCTCGCGTAAGGTGGATGTCTGCTATCTAGCGCCCGGCTGAGCTATCAGCAATAAACACACGAAGCAGCGTCTAATTGCTGTGACCGCCAGTGTGGCGCGGTGCGCTATTAGAGCGCTTTCCTATCCCAAGTCTGAGTGGTTAGTGGCATGCGGCACTGCATGCACTCTTGTGCATTTAAGTTATTTTTGCAGTTACTCTGACACCCCAGTTGCGATGTCGAACCCAAGAGGTCTAGACTAACTCTAATCCTGTGTCTTGGTATTTAGTTCTGATACTCCTTGCTTGCGCTCTTGGTGCGGTACCGCGGCCCTGTGATGCAACATAGTTCGCTTCCTTCACACAGGGTGAAGTTAACCCATGTGTGTATCCACATTGTACCGCCATATAGTCTGTCATTACTTAACAGCAGGTTCCTTCTCTGCACGGTGGACCCCGAGCTGCGAACGCACCTTACTCTGTCTTTTTAATTATTTGGTGCTTTCCGCTAGCCCTAACACCAACTGACTTGCCTCAGGACAAAAGCATTATAATAAAACTTCTAGGGTGTGCACTCTAATCTGCATAGCAGAAGATGAATAGATTCGGGTACAGAAGACATTGGATAGCATTCACCAAGTATAGAACAAAAGCTTTCATATTTTTTGGTACAAATGGGAAAAGATCAGATAGCAGTGAAGACGACAGCCATTTTACACAGCTCTATGCTTTTTAAACTCGAAGAAGTGCCAAGTTACGCAAGTAGGCCATATCCTGTATTGCTATCTGCACATTTCCCGCTTGTACTGAACTTTATAATGAACTTTGTACTGAACCTTATGAAAGAAGTGAAAATGTTTTACACTTCTTCTATACTTGAATCTTTAATTTTTAGCCAAAGCCATAGAACTTTACTTTTCCCTAAATGTATTGAATAGAAATTTTTATGTTCCTTGCTGTCCCTCGCTAGTCTTGAAGTCCGAGATACCAAATTAACAAAGCAGTGCTGTTGTGAGTTACTTGAACATCAGAAAGGAAATATATTCAAAGAGGATCACATAATGTTACAAAGGTCATTAACCCCTTTACCCTCGAGGGTGGTTTGCATGTTAATGACCGGGCCAATTTTTAGAATTCTGACCACTCTCGAACTCTCGAACGCATCAATGGATCCCAGTGATTCTGTTTTCTCGGGACATATTGTTCTTTATGATATTGGTAATATTTATTTGATATGACTTGCGTTTATTTGGGAAAAAAACGGAAATTTGGCGAAAATCTTGAAAATTTCCCAATTTTCCAACTATGAATTTTCATGCCTTTAAATCACAGAGATGTGTCATGCAAAATACTTAATAAGTAACATTTCCCACACGTCTACTTTACATAAGCACCAACTATTTTTTGTTAAGAAGTTATAAGGGTTAAAAGTTGAACAGCAATTTCTCATTTTTACAACACCATTTTTTTAGGGACCACATAACATTTGAAGTCAGTTTGACGGGTCTATTTGATAGATAGAATATAACCAGAAGTGACACCATTGTAAAAACTGCACCCGTCAATGTGCTCAAAACCACATTCAAGAAATTTAATAACTCTTCAGGTGCCTCACAGGAATTTTTGGAATGTTTTAAAAAAAAAAATGAACATTGAAATTTTTTTCACAAAAATTTTACTTCAGATCCAAATTTTTTTACTTTCCCAAGGGTAACAGGACAAAATTGGACCCCAAAAGTTGTGCAATTTATCCTGAGTACGCTGATACCCCATATGTGCGAGTAAACCACTGTATGGACACATGGCAGAGCTCAGAAGGGAAGGAGCACGGTTTGACTTTTTCAATGCAAAATTGGCTGGAATTGAGATCAGATGCCATGTCGCGTTTGGAGAGCCCCTGATGTGCCTAAACAGTGGAAACCCCACATAAGTGGCACTATTTTGGAAACTAGACCCCCCAAGGGACATATCTAGATGTGTGGTGAGCACTTTAAACCCCCAAGTGCTTTACAAAAGTTTATATCGTTGAGCTGTGAAAATAAAAGACTAATATTTTTTCCATAAAAATTATTTTTTCATCCCCCATTTTTTATTTTCCCAAGGGTAACAGGAGAAATTTGACCCCAAAACTTGTTGTGCAATTTGTCCTGAGTACGCTGTTATCCCATATGTGGGGGTAAACCACTGTTTGGATGCAATGCAGAGCTCGGAAAGGATGGAGCGCCATTTGACTTTTCTACGCAAAATTGGCTGGAATTGAGATCAGATGCCATGTCGCATTTCGAGAGCCCCTGATGTGCATAAAAAGTGGAAACCCCCTAGAAGTCACCCATTGTTGGAAAATAGACCCCCCAAGGAACTTATCTAGATGTGTGGTGAGCACTTTGAACCCCCAAGTGCTTCACAGAAGTTTATAACGTATAGCCGTGAAAATAAAACATCAGATTTTTTCCACAAAAATGATATTTTTATCCCCAATTTTTTTTCCCAAGGGTAACAGGAGAAAGTTGATCATAAAAGTTGTTGTGCAACATGTTCTGAGTATGCTAATACCCCATATGTGGGGGTAAACCACTGCTTGGGCGTATGGCAGAGCTCAGAAAGGAAGGAGCGCCGTTTGACTTTTCAATGCAAAATTGGCTGGAATTGAGATCGGATATCATGTCGCATTTGGAGAGCCCTGGATGTGCCTAAACAGTGGAAACCCCTGAGAATTTGACCAATTTTGGAAACTAGACCCCCCCCCAAGGAACTTATTTAGATGTGTGGTGAGCACTTTGAACCTCCAAGTGTTTCACAGAAGTTTATAACTTAGACCAGTGAAAATGAAAAATAATAGGTTTTCCACAAGAATGATATTTCCCCCCCAACTTTTTATTTTACCAAGAGTAACAGGAGAAATTGGACCCAAAAAGTTGTTCAATTTGTCCTGAGTACGCTGACACTCAATATGTGGGGGTCAACCAGTGCTTGGGAGCACGGCAGAGCTCAGAAGGGAAGGAGAGCCGTATGAATTTTTTCAACGTAAAATTGGCTGGAATTGAGATCGGACACCATGTTGCGTTTGGAGAGCCCCTGATGCACCTAAACAGTGGAAAACCCCCACATCTTCGAAACTAGAACCCCCAAGGAACTTACATAGCTGTGTTGTGAGCACTTTGAACCTCCAATTGCTTCACAGAAGTTTATAACGTAGAGCCAATTTTAGCTCCAAATTGCTTTAGTTTACCAAGAGTAACAGGAGAAATTGGACCCCAAAAGTTGTACAATTTGTTCTGAGTATACTGATACCCCATATAAACCACTGTTTGGGCGCATGGCAGAGCTCGGAAGGAAAGGAGCACCATTTGACTTTTCAGTGCAAAATTTACTGGAATTGAGATGGGACGCCATGTTGCGTTTGGAGAGCCCCTGATGTGCCTAAACATTGAAAGCCCCCACAAGTGACACCATTTTGGAAAGTAAACCCCCTAAGGAACCTATCTAAATGTGTGGTGAGCACTTTGACCCACCAAGTGTTTCACTACAGTTTATAACGCTGAGCCGTGAAAATATAAATTCTTTTTTTTCCACAAAAATTATTTTTTAGCCCCCAGTTTTGTATTTTCCCAAGGGTAACAGGAGAAATTGGACCCCAAAAGTTTTTGTCCAATTTGTCTTGAGTATTCTGATACTCCATATGTGGGAGAAAACTACTGTTTAGGCGCATGGCAGAGCTTGGAAGGGAAGGAGCGCCGTTTGGAATGCAAACTTAGATGGAATGGTCTGCAGGCATCACATTGCATTTGCAGAGCCCCTGATGTACCTAAACAGTAGAAACCCCTCACAAGTGACCCCATATTGAAAACTAGACCCCCCAAGGAACTTATCTAGATGTGTTGTGAGAACTTTGAACCCCCAAGTGTTTCACTGCAGTTTATAATGCAGAGCCGTGAAAATTAAAAAAAAAAATTTTCCACAAAAATTATTTTTTAGCCCCCAGTTTTGTATTTTCCTAAGGGTAACAGGAGAAATTGGACCCCAAAGGTTGTTGTCCTATTTGTCCTGAGTACGCTGATACCCCATATGTGGGAGAAAACTATTGTTTGGGCGCATGAAAACAAAACCAAAAACAGAGCCCCTGATGTACCTAAACAGTAGCAACACCCCACAAGTGACCCCATATTGGAAACTAGACCCCCCACGGAACTTATCTAGATGTGTTGTGAGAACTTTAAACCCCCAAGTGTTTCACTACAGTAATAATCAGCTGACACCCGGCGGCGCGGCCGATCGCCTATGAAGTACTATTCTGTCTATGGGAAGTAGGGCCCACCCCACATGGATGGAATAGTACATCTAATGACAGAAAGGGGTTAAAGGAGAAGTAAATGATGGTATATTAATTTTCCTATCAGACGCCATGTCGAGTTTGGTGAGCCCCTGATGTACCTAAACAGTGGAAACCTATGAGAAGTGACCCAATTTTGGAAACTAGACCTCCAAAGTAACTTATCTAGATGTGTTGTGAGCACTTTGAATCCCCAAGTCCTTCACAGAAGGTTATAACGTAGAGCCGTGAAAATGAAAAATCATATTTTTTCAACAAAAATTATATTTTCGTCCCCAATTTTATTTTCCCAAGGGTAACAGGAGAAATTGAACAGCATAACCCCCATAAGTGACTTCATTTTACAAACTACACCTCTCAATGAATTCATCTAGGGGTGCAGTGATTATATTGACACCATGGATGTGTCACAGAATTTTATACCATTGGGAAGTGAAGACAGAATAACTAGATTTTTACCATCAAAATTGTGTTTTAGACAAAGATTTTACATTTTCACACAAGAAGTGGGTAAAAATGGCACCAAAATTTGTCCCACAATTTCTACTGAACGTGGCAATATACCTTATGTGGCTGTACAGTACTACTTAGCCATACGGAGGGACTCGGGAGGAATGGCGCGCTATTTGTCTATTCAAGTGAATGCGTCTGTGCACATGTTTCCACGGACTTTGTGCCTGTGGGCAAAACACGCGGACATGTCCGTTTTTAATGTCAGCACTGGCCGAAAAACATCCTACACATGCGCACACGCATAACACACATGGATGTCACCCGTGTGACCTGCTTCGGGGAAGACGCGTTACAGTAAGCGCTGTTCCCCGGCACCGGGTGCTGAACACGGCTCTCATCATTCTCCCCTGCTCTGCCGGCTATCGGCGCGAGCAGGGGAGAATGATGAGAGTTACATTTAAAGTGATAAAAGAGACAGCAGGCGGTGGCTGATGGGACTATATCTCCCATCAGCCTACCCTTGCTACTGCTAATAACTGTGACAGCAGGAGCAACTGATGGGAGTATTCATCAGCCACAGCCCGCGCTATAAATAAATAAATGAAAATAATGACATGGGTTCCACTGTTATTTCTATAACCAGCCGGGCAAAACTCAGCTATCAGCTTCAGCAAGGTTGGTTATCAAAAATAGATTTAAAAAAAATAATTTTTAAAAATGGCGTAGTGTACCCCCCATTTTTCACAACCAGCCTTGCTAAAAACTCACAGCTGGGGGCTTGTATTCTCAAGCTGGTAAGGGGCCATGGATATTGACGTCCTCCAGCCTAAAAAAAGCAGCCCGCAGCTACCCAGAAAAAGCACATCTATTAGATGCGCCTATTCTGGAGCTTTGCCCGGCTCTTCCCACTTGCCCTGTAGCTATTTTTAGCCAAAATATACAAAAAAATAAAATAGTAATCAGTGTTGATGCTCTTATTTTTTCACAAAAATGTCAGCCATAACCAAAGTGAAAAATGCTAAGAAGTTTGAAAGATAAATAATACCTCAGTATTAACCCCTTAGCGACCGCCGATATGCCTTTTAACGGCGGCCGCTAAGGGTACTTAAACCACAGCGCCGTTAATTAACGGCGCTGTGGAAAAAGTAAATAGCGCCCCCCAGAGTCGGATTTTCTCCGGGGTCTCGGCTGCCGGGGGTAGCCGAGACCCCAGAGAACATGATTCGGGGTTTTTTTAACCCACCCCGCATTTGCGATCGCCGGTAATTAACGGTTTACCAGCGATCGCAAAAAAAACCAAAACGTGATCTCTTTTTAATTTCTCTGTCCTCCGATGTGATCGCACATCGGAGGACAGAGAAAAGGGGTCCCAGGTAGCCCCCCAATACTCACCTATCTCCCCCGATGCTCCTCGTGTCTCCCGGTGGGCGCCGCCATCTTCAAAATGGCGGGCGCATGCGCAGTGTGCCCGCCGGCCGGCCCCGCGAAAATCTTTGGGGTCTCGGCTGCCGGGGGTAGCCGAGACCCCAAAGAGCATGATCGGGGTTGGTTTTACCGACCCCTGTTTTGCGATCGCCGGTAATTAACTGTTTACCGGCGACCGCAAAAAAAAAAAAAAAAAAAGTCAAAGTGTAATTCTCTGTCCTCTGATGTGATCGCACATCAGAGGACAGAGAAATAGGGAGATTCGGGGACCCTGCCATACTCACCGGTGTCCCTGGGTCCTCCTGCTGCTCCTCCTGGCCGCCGGCAAAAGAAAATGGCGGGCGCATGCGCAGTGCGCCCGCCATCTGTCTCCATCTGCCGGCCGGCAGGAGAAGAGCAGTTGGGGCTAAAATTAGGGTTAGGGTTAGGGTTAGGGTTAGGTTTGGGTTAGGGGTAGGGTTAGGGCTAGGGTTAGGGGTAAGGTTAGGGGTAGGGTTATGGGTAGGGTTAGGGGTAGGGTTAGGGTTAGGGGTAGGGTTAGGGGTAGGGTTTAGGGGTAGGGGCAGGGTTAGGGGTAGGGTTAGGGTTAGGGCTAGGGTTAGGGGTAGGGTTAGGGGTAGGGTTGGGGTTAGGGGTAGGGGTAGAGTTAGGGGTAGGGGTAGGGGTAGGGTTAGGGCTAGGGGTAGGGTTAGGGGTTGTTTATCAAACATATGTTTCGCCTACACATTATGACGGACAAAATTGTCAGTGACCGGGGTCCCCAGTTTGCGTCTCGTTTCTGGAGAGAGCTTTGTTGTCTACTCAGCATTGAGTTGAATCTCTCCTCGTCATATCATCCTGAGACAAATGGGTTGGTTGAGAGGGCCAGCCAGACCCTGGTCACATATTTATGACATTTTGCTTCTGCCAGGCAGGATGACTGGGCATCCTTGCTACCATGGGCAGAGTTTGCGACCGACTCCATCGGTCAGACTCCATTCCTCTTTAATTACGGCCAGCATCCGTGTGTCCCTGTGCCCACGCCCGTGTCTTTCACCGACTCCAGGGTAGCAGTCTGGGCTGTGGAGGCACGGGACATTTGGGACCACACTCAGGATGCCATTCAGGCCTCCAAGGAGAGAATGAGGACCTCCGCCAATGCACATCGACGCCCTGCTCTGACCTTTGCTCCTGGCGACTTGGTGTGGCCAAGGCTGCAAGTTGAGTCCACTTTGTTTGCACCTTGCTACTTGGGTCCCTTCAAGGTCATCGAACAGGTTAACCCTGTGGTCTACCGTCTGGCCCTTCCTCCACGCCTAGGTATCACTGACACCTTTCATGTGTCCATCTTGAAGCCCATATACATGTCCCGGTTTTCCGAGTCATCTGCCTGGACATCGAGTTCGTCTACGGACAATTACGAGGTGAACGCTATTTTGGGGTGCAAGGTGGTACATGGCAAAAAATTCTATTTGGTGGATTGGAAGGGTTATGGCCCAGAGGACAGGTCTTGGGAGCCTGCTGAGCACATTCGAGCTCCACAGCTCATTGCTGCCTTCGAGTGTAGTGAGGTCCAAGGTGGGGGGCTCTAGGAGGGGGGGTAATGTTAGGTATTGAGTTAAAGGCTTTTAGATAGACCAACTTGTTTACTTCAAGTCAAAATGTAAAATTTGAATGTTAAGTTATAACAACATGAGGCACTTAAGCAAAAAAAGATTGTATTTTTAGTATAAAAACGAAGAGGATGCGTCGGCTCTACAGCTTGATATAAGTGTGGACCAGCTGTTAGGTGTCAAGTTCCCACCTCTGCGGTCTTCCATTCTTCTCCAGCCGCAGTGGAGCCTGCTCAGCGGAGAAGTCGGTCCCAGCGTCTAGCTCAGGCTGATACTGGACGACTGGTTACTACTGCCCTTCCAGGCTCTGTCCTTGTAGCCAGCAATGTTCAGCAGCAAGCAGGTCTTTCTGGGACTAAGTCCTGCTTTTCCCTTACTGAGCATGCCCACAGGACGACCTCCCATTGGAGGTTGGGAATCACATGCTCAGGCCCTGTTCGGCTCCTATTGGTCCATCTGGAAGGTCTTGTAGCACAGCCGCTATAAAAGGCTAGTGTACTCTTGAAATCGTGTGTGTGTTGATGAGTGAAAGTCGTTCATTAATCATCCCCTCCGTTTTGTATGACTGCTCGCGTAAGGTGGATGTCTGCTATCTAGCGCCCGGCTGAGCTATCAGCAATAAACACACGAAGCAGCGTCTAATTGCTGTGACCGCCAGTGTGGCGCGGTGCGCTATTAGAGCGCTTTCCTATCCCAAGTCTGAGTGGTTAGTGGCATGCGGCACTGCATGCACTCTTGTGCATTTAAGTTATTTTTGCAGTTACTCTGACACCCCAGTTGCGATGTCGAACCCAAGAGGTCTAGACTAACTCTAATCCTGTGTCTTGGTATTTAGTTCTGATACTCCTTGCTTGCGCTCTTGGTGCGGTACCGCGGCCCTGTGATGCAACATAGTTCGCTTCCTTCACACAGGGTGAAGTTAACCCATGTGTGTATCCACATTGTACCGCCATATAGTCTGTCATTACTTAACAGCAGGTTCCTTCTCTGCACGGTGGACCCCGAGCTGCGAACGCACCTTACTCTGTCTTTTTAATTATTTGGTGCTTTCCGCTAGCCCTAACACCAACTGACTTGCCTCAGGACAAAAGCATTATAATAAAACTTCTAGGGTGTGCACTCTAATCTGCATAGCAGAAGATGAATAGATTCGGGTACAGAAGACATTGGATAGCATTCACCAAGTATAGAACAAAAGCTTTCATATTTTTTGGTACAAATGGGAAAAGATCAGATAGCAGTGAAGACGACAGCCATTTTACACAGCTCTATGCTTTTTAAACTCGAAGAAGTGCCAAGTTACGCAAGTAGGCCATATCCTGTATTGCTATCTGCACATTTCCCGCTTGTACTGAACTTTATAATGAACTTTGTACTGAACCTTATGAAAGAAGTGAAAATGTTTTACACTTCTTCTATACTTGAATCTTTAATTTTTAGCCAAAGCCATAGAACTTTACTTTTCCCTAAATGTATTGAATAGAAATTTTTATGTTCCTTGCTGTCCCTCGCTAGTCTTGAAGTCCGAGATACCAAATTAACAAAGCAGTGCTGTTGTGAGTTACTTGAACATCAGAAAGGAAATATATTCAAAGAGGATCACATAATGTTACAAAGGTCATTAACCCCTTTACCCTCGAGGGTGGTTTGCATGTTAATGACCAGGCCAATTTTTAGAATTCTGACCACTCTCGAACTCTCGAACGCATCAATGGATCCCAGTGATTCTGTTTTCTCGGGACATATTGTTCTTTATGATATTGGTAATATTTATTTGATATGACTTGCGTTTATTTGGGAAAAAAACAGAAATTTGGCGAAAATCTTGAAAATTTCCCAATTTTCCAACTATGAATTTTCATGCCTTTAAATCACAGAGATGTGTCATGCAAAATACTTAATAAGTAACATTTCCCACACGTCTACTTTACATAAGCACCAACTATTTTTTGTTAAGAAGTTATAAGGGTTAAAAGTTGAACAGCAATTTCTCATTTTTACAACACCATTTTTTTAGGGACCACATAACATTTGAAGTCAGTTTGACGGGTCTATTTGATAGATAGAATATAACCAGAAGTGACACCATTGTAAAAACTGCACCCGTCAATGTGCTCAAAACCACATTCAAGAAATTTAATAACTCTTCAGGTGCCTCACAGGAATTTTTGGAATGTTTTAAAAAAAAAAATGAACATTGAAATTTTTTTCACAAAAATTTTACTTCAGATCCAAATTTTTTTACTTTCCCAAGGGTAACAGGACAAAATTGGACCCCAAAAGTTGTGCAATTTATCCTGAGTACGCTGATACCCCATATGTGCGAGTAAACCACTGTATGGACACATGGCAGAGCTCAGAAGGGAAGGAGCACGGTTTGACTTTTTCAATGCAAAATTGGCTGGAATTGAGATCAGATGCCATGTCGCGTTTGGAGAGCCCCTGATGTGCCTAAACAGTGGAAACCCCACATAAGTGGCACTATTTTGGAAACTAGACCCCCCAAGGGACATATCTAGATGTGTGGTGAGCACTTTAAACCCCCAAGTGCTTTACAAAAGTTTATATCGTTGAGCTGTGAAAATAAAAGACTAATATTTTTTCCATAAAAATTATTTTTTCATCCCCCATTTTTTATTTTCCCAAGGGTAACAGGAGAAATTTGACCCCAAAACTTGTTGTGCAATTTGTCCTGAGTACGCTGTTATCCCATATGTGGGGGTAAACCACTGTTTGGATGCAATGCAGAGCTCGGAAAGGATGGAGCGCCATTTGACTTTTCTACGCAAAATTGGCTGGAATTGAGATCAGATGCCATGTCGCATTTCGAGAGCCCCTGATGTGCATAAAAAGTGGAAACCCCCTAGAAGTCACCCATTGTTGGAAAATAGACCCCCCAAGGAACTTATCTAGATGTGTGGTGAGCACTTTGAACCCCCAAGTGCTTCACAGAAGTTTATAACGTATAGCCGTGAAAATAAAAAATCAGATTTTTTCCACAAAAATGATATTTTTATCCCCAATTTTTTTTCCCAAGGGTAACAGGAGAAAGTTGATCATAAAAGTTGTTGTGCAACATGTTCTGAGTATGCTAATACCCCATATGTGGGGGTAAACCACTGCTTGGGCGTATGGCAGAGCTCAGAAAGGAAGGAGCGCCGTTTGACTTTTCAATGCAAAATTGGCTGGAATTGAGATCGGATATCATGTCGCATTTGGAGAGCCCTGGATGTGCCTAAACAGTGGAAACCCCTGAGAATTTGACCAATTTTGGAAACTAGACCCCCCCCCAAGGAACTTATTTAGATGTGTGGTGAGCACTTTGAACCTCCAAGTGTTTCACAGAAGTTTATAACTTAGACCAGTGAAAATGAAAAATAATAGGTTTTCCACAAGAATGATATTTCCCCCCCAACTTTTTATTTTACCAAGAGTAACAGGAGAAATTGGACCCAAAAAGTTGTTCAATTTGTCCTGAGTACGCTGACACTCAATATGTGGGGGTCAACCAGTGCTTGGGAGCACGGCAGAGCTCAGAAGGGAAGGAGAGCCGTATGAATTTTTTCAACGTAAAATTGGCTGGAATTGAGATCGGACACCATGTTGCGTTTGGAGAGCCCCTGATGCACCTAAACAGTGGAAAACCCCCACATCTTCGAAACTAGAACCCCCAAGGAACTTACATAGCTGTGTCGTGAGCACTTTGAACCTCCAATTGCTTCACAGAAGTTTATAACGTAGAGCCAATTTTAGCTCCAAATTGCTTTAGTTTACCAAGAGTAACAGGAGAAATTGGACCCCAAAAGTTGTACAATTTGTTCTGAGTATACTGATACCCCATATAAACCACTGTTTGGGCGCATGGCAGAGCTCGGAAGGAAAGGAGCACCATTTGACTTTTCAGTGCAAAATTTACTGGAATTGAGATGGGACGCCATGTTGCGTTTGGAGAGCCCCTGATGTGCCTAAACATTGAAAGCCCCCACAAGTGACACCATTTTGGAAAGTAAACCCCCTAAGGAACCTATCTAAATGTGTGGTGAGCACTTTGACCCACCAAGTGTTTCACTACAGTTTATAACGCTGAGCCGTGAAAATATAAATTCTTTTTTTTCCACAAAAATTATTTTTTAGCCCCCAGTTTTGTATTTTCCCAAGGGTAACAGGAGAAATTGGACCCCAAAAGTTTTTGTCCAATTTGTCTTGAGTATTCTGATACTCCATATGTGGGAGAAAACTACTGTTTAGGCGCATGGCAGAGCTTGGAAGGGAAGGAGCGCCGTTTGGAATGCAAACTTAGATGGAATGGTCTGCAGGCATCACATTGCATTTGCAGAGCCCCTGATGTACCTAAACAGTAGAAACCCCTCACAAGTGACCCCATATTGAAAACTAGACCCCCCAAGGAACTTATCTAGATGTGTTGTGAGAACTTTGAACCCCCAAGTGTTTCACTGCAGTTTATAATGCAGAGCCGTGAAAATTAAAAAAAAAAATTTTCCACAAAAATTATTTTTTAGCCCCCAGTTTTGTATTTTCCTAAGGGTAACAGGAGAAATTGGACCCCAAAGGTTGTTGTCCTATTTGTCCTGAGTACGCTGATACCCCATATGTGGGAGAAAACTATTGTTTGGGCGCATGAAAACAAAACCAAAAACAGAGCCCCTGATGTACCTAAACAGTAGCAACACCCCACAAGTGACCCCATATTGGAAACTAGACCCCCCACGGAACTTATCTAGATGTGTTGTGAGAACTTTAAACCCCCAAGTGTTTCACTACAGTAATAATCAGCTGACACCCGGCGGCGCGGCCGATCGCCTATGAAGTACTATTCTGTCTATGGGAAGTAGGGCCCACCCCACATGGATGGAATAGTACATCTAATGACAGAAAGGGGTTAAAGGAGAAGTAAATGATGGTATATTAATTTTCCTATCAGACGCCATGTCGAGTTTGGTGAGCCCCTGATGTACCTAAACAGTGGAAACCTATGAGAAGTGACCCAATTTTGGAAACTAGACCTCCAAAGTAACTTATCTAGATGTGTTGTGAGCACTTTGAATCCCCAAGTCCTTCACAGAAGGTTATAACGTAGAGCCGTGAAAATGAAAAATCATATTTTTTTCAACAAAAATTATATTTTCGTCCCCAATTTTATTTTCCCAAGGGTAACAGGAGAAATTGAACAGCATAACCCCCATAAGTGACTTCATTTTACAAACTACACCTCTCAATGAATTCATCTAGGGGTGCAGTGATTATATTGACACCATGGATGTGTCACAGAATTTTATACCATTGGGAAGTGAAGACAGAATAACTAGATTTTTACCATCAAAATTGTGTTTTAGACAAAGATTTTACATTTTCACACAAGAAGTGGGTAAAAATGGCACCAAAATTTGTCCCACAATTTCTACTGAACGTGGCAATATACCTTATGTGGCTGTACAGTACTACTTAGCCATACGGAGGGACTCGGGAGGAATGGCGCGCTATTTGTCTATTCAAGTGAATGCGTCTGTGCACATGTTTCCACGGACTTTGTGCCTGTGGGCAAAACACGCGGACATGTCCGTTTTTAATGTCAGCACTGGCCGAAAAACATCCTACACATGCGCACACGCATAACACACATGGATGTCACCCGTGTGACCTGCTTCGGGGAAGACGCGTTACAGTAAGCGCTGTTCCCCGGCACCGGGTGCTGAACACGGCTCTCATCATTCTCCCCTGCTCTGCCGGCTATCGGCGCGAGCAGGGGAGAATGATGAGAGTTACATTTAAAGTGATAAAAGAGACAGCAGGCGGTGGCTGATGGGACTATATCTCCCATCAGCCTACCCTTGCTACTGCTAATAACTGTGACAGCAGGAGCAACTGATGGGAGTATTCATCAGCCACAGCCCGCGCTATAAATAAATAAATGAAAATAATGACATGGGTTCCACTGTTATTTCTATAACCAGCCGGGCAAAACTCAGCTATCAGCTTCAGCAAGGTTGGTTATCAAAAATAGATTTAAAAAAAATAATTTTTAAAAATGGCGTAGTGTACCCCCCATTTTTCACAACCAGCCTTGCTAAAAACTCACAGCTGGGGGCTTGTATTCTCAAGCTGGTAAGGGGCCATGGATATTGACGTCCTCCAGCCTAAAAAAAGCAGCCCGCAGCTACCCAGAAAAAGCACATCTATTAGATGCGCCTATTCTGGAGCTTTGCCCGGCTCTTCCCACTTGCCCTGTAGCTATTTTTAGCCAAAATATACAAAAAAATAAAATAGTAATCAGTGTTGATGCTCTTATTTTTTCACAAAAATGTCAGCCATAACCAAAGTGAAAAATGCTAAGAAGTTTGAAAGATAAATAATACCTCAGTATTAACCCCTTAGCGACCGCCGATACGCCTTTTAACGGCGGCCGCTAAGGGTACTTAAACCACAGCGCCGTTAATTAACGGCGCTGTGGAAAAAGTAAATAGCGCCCCCCAGAGTCGGATTTTCTCCGGGGTCTCGGCTGCCGGGGGTAGCCGAGACCCCAGAGAACATGATTCGGGGTTTTTTTAACCCACCCCGCATTTGCGATCGCCGGTAATTAACGGTTTACCAGCGATCGCAAAAAAAACCAAAACGTGATCTCTTTTTAATTTCTCTGTCCTCCGATGTGATCGCACATCGGAGGACAGAGAAAAGGGGTCCCAGGTAGCCCCCCAATACTCACCTATCTCCCCCGATGCTCCTCGTGTCTCCCGGTGGGCGCCGCCATCTTCAAAATGGCGGGCGCATGCGCAGTGTGCCCGCCGGCCGGCCCCGCGAAAATCTTTGGGGTCTTGGCTGCCGGGGGTAGCCGAGACCCCAAACAGCATGATCGGGGTTGGTTTTACCGACCCCTGTTTTGCGATCGCCGGTAATTAACTGTTTACCGGCGACCGCAAAAAAAAAAAAAAAAAAAGTCAAAGTGTAATTCTCTGTCCTCTGATGTGATCGCACATCAGAGGACAGAGAAATAGGGAGATTCGGGGACCCTGCCATACTCACCTGTGTCCCTGGGTCCTCCTGCTGCTCCTCCTGGCCGCCGGCAAAAGAAAATGGCGGGCGCATGCGCAGTGCGCCCGCCATCTGTCTCCATCTGCCGGCCGGCAGGAGAAGAGCAGTTGGGGCTAAAATTAGAGTTAGGGTTAGGTCTAGGGTTAGGGATAGGGTTAGGGTTAGGGTTAGGGCTAGGGTTAGGGGTAGGGTTAGGGGTAGGGTTATGGGTAGGGTTAGGGGTAGGGTTAGGGCTAGGGTAGGGTTAGGGGTAGGGTTAGGGGTAGTGGCAGGGATAGGGGTAGGGTTAGGGTTAGGGTTAGGGCTAGGGTTAGGGGTAGGGTTAGGGGTAGGGTTGGGGTTAGGGGTAGGGGTAGAGTTAGGGGTAGGGTTAGGGGTAGGGTTAGGGGTAGGGTTAGGGCTAGGGGTAGGGTTAGGGGTAGGGTTAGGGCTAGGGGTAGGGTTAGGGCTAGGGTTAGGGCTAGGGGTAGGGTTAGGGGTAGGGTTAGGGCATGGATTAGGGTTAGGGCTAAATTTAGAGTTAGGGTTGGGGCTAAATTTAGGGTTAGGGTTGGGGCTAAATTTAGAGTTAGGGTTGGCGCTAAATTTAGGGTTAGGCTTCTTTCACACTTACGTCGGTACGGGGCCGTCGCAATGCATCGGCCCGACATACCGACGCACGTTGTGAAAATTGTGCACAACGTGGGCAGCGGATGAAGTTTTTCAACGCATCCGCTGCCCAATCTATGTCCTGGGGAGGAGGGGGCGGAGTTACGGCCACGCATGTGCGGTCAGAAATGGCGGATGCGACGTACAAAAAAAACGTTACATTGAACGTTTTTTTGTGCTGACGGTCCGCCAAAACACTGATCCAGTGCACGACGGACGCGACGTGTGGCCATCCGTCACGATCCGTCGGCAATACAAGTCTATGGGCAAAAAACGCATCCTGCGGGCACATTTGCAGGATCCGTTTCTTGTCCAAAACGACGGATTGTGACGGATGCCAAACAGCGCAAGTGTGAAAGAAGCCTTAGGGCTAGGGTTAGGGTTGGGGCTAAAGTTAGGGCTAGGGTTGGGGCTAAAGTTAGGGTTAGAGTTGGGATTAGGGTTAGGGTTTGGATTAGGGTTGGTATTAGGGTTAGGGTTGGCATTAGGGTTACGCTTGGGATTAGGGTTAGGTTTGGGATTAGGGTTAAGGTTAGGGTTGTGATTAGGGGTGTATTGGGATTAGGGTTAGGTTTGAGGTTAGGGTTGAGATTAGGATTAGGGGTGTGTTGGATTTAGGGTTTTGATTAGGGTTATGGTTAGGGTTGACATTAGGGTTGTTTTGGGGTAAGGGTTGTGATTATGGTTAGGGTTAGTGATTAGGATTATGGATCAGGTTGGGATTAGGGTTAGGGGTGTGTTGGAGTTAGGGTTGGAGCTAGAATTGGGGGGTTTCCACTGTTTAGGTACATCAGGGGGTCTCCAAACACGATAGCCAATTTTGCGCTCAAAAAGTCAAATGGTGCTCCCTCCCTTCTGAGCTCTGCCGTGCGCCCAAACAGTGGGTCACCCCCAAATACGGGGCATCAGCATACTCGGGATAAATTGGACAACAACTTCTGGGGTCCAATTTCTCTTGTTACTCTAGTGAAAATAAAAACTTGGGGGCTATAAAATCCTTTTTGTGGAAAAATATATATATATTTTTTTTATGACTCTGCATTCTAAACTTCTGTGAAGCACTTGGGCATTCAAAGTTCTCACCACACATCTAGATAAGTTCCTTGGGGGGTCTAGTTTCCAAAATGGGGTCACTTGTGGGGGGTTACTACAGTTTAGGTACATCAGGGGCTCTGCAATCGCAACATAATGCCCACAGACCAGTCTATCAAAGTCTGCATTCCAAAAAGGCGCTCCTTCCCTTCCGAGCTCTGCCGTGCGCCCAAACAGTGGTTTACCCCCACATATGGCGCATCAGCGTACTCGGGATAAATTGGACAACAACTATTGCAGTCCAATTTCTCCTGTTACCCTTGTGAAAATAAAAACTTGGGGGCTGCAATATCTTTTTTGTGGAAAAAAAAATATTTTTTATTTTCACGACTCTGCATTCTAAACTTCTGTGAAGCACTTGGGCATTCAAAGTTCTCACCACACATCTAGATAAGTTCCTTGGGGGGTCTAGTTTCCAAAATGGGGTCACTTGTGGAGGGTTTCTACTGGTTAGGTACATCAGGGGCTCTGCAAACGCAACATAATGCCCGCAGACCATTCTATCAAAGTCTGCATTCCAAAACGGCGCTCCTTCCTTCCAAGCTCTGCCGTGCGCCCAAACAGTGGTTTACCCCCACATATGGGGTACCAGCATACTCAGGACAAATTGGACAACAACTTTTGGGGTCCAATTTCTCTTGTTACCCTTGTGAAAATAAAAACTTGGGGGCTAAAAAATCTTTTTTGTGGAAAAAAAAAATATTTTTTATTTTCACGACTCTGCATTATAAACTTCTGTGAAGCACTTGGGCATTCAAAGTTCTCACCACACATCTAGATAAGTTCCAAGGGGGGTCTAGTTTCCAAAATGGGGTCAATTGTGGGGGATTTCTACTGTTTAGGCACATCAGGGGCTCTCCAAACGCGACATGGCGTCCGATCTCAATTCCAGCCAATTCTACATTGAAAAAGTAAAACGGCACTCTTTCTCTTCCAAGCTCTGCGGTGCGCCCAAACAGTGGTTTACCCCCACATATTGGGTATCAACGTACTCAGGAGAAATTGCACAACAACTTTAGTGGTCTAATTTCTCCTGTTACCCTTGTGAAAATAAAAATTTGTGGGCAAAAAGATCATTTTTGTAGAAAAAATGCGATTTTTTTTTCACGGCTCTACATTATAAACTTCTGTGAAGCACTTGGGGGTTCAAAGTGCTCACCACACATCTAGATAAGTTCCTTAAGGGGTCTAGTTTCCAAAATGGTGTCACTTGTGGGGAGTTTCCACTGTTTAGGCACATCAGGGGCTCTCTAAACGTGACATGGCGTCCAATCTCAATTCCAGCCAATTCTGCATTGAAAAAGTCAAACGGCGCTCCTTCACTTCTAAGTTCTGCGGTGCACCCAAAAAGTGGTTTACCCCTACATATGGGGTATTAGCGTATTCAGGAGAAATTGCATAACAAAATTTATGGTTACATTTCTGTTTTTACACTTGTGAAAATAAAAAAAATGGTTCTGAATTAAGATGTTTGCAAAAAAAAGTTAAATGTTCATTTTTTCCTTCCACGTTGTTTCAGTTCCTGTGAAGCACGTAAAGGGTTAATAAACTTCTTGAATGTGGTTTTGAGAACCTTGAGGGGTGTAGTGTTTAGAATGGTGTCACACTTCAATATTTTCTATCATATAGACCACTCAAAATGACTTCAAATGTGATGTGGTCCCTTAAAAAAAATGGTGTTGTAAAAATGAGAAATTGCTGGTCAACTTTTAACCCTTATAACTCCCTAACAAAAAAAAATTTTGTTTCCAAAATTGTGCTGATGTAAAGTAGACATGTGGGAAATGTTATTTATTAACTATTTTTCATGACATATCTCTCTGATTTAAGGGCATAAAAATACAAAGTTTGAAAATTGCAAAATTTTAAAAATTTTCGCCATATTTCCGTTTTTTTCATAAATAATCGCAAGTAATATCGAAGAAATGTTACCACTAACATGAAGTACAATATGTCACGAAAAAGCAATCTCAGAATCAGCGGGATCCGTTGAAGCGTTCCAGAGTTATAACCTCATAAAGTGACAGTGGTCAGAATTGCAAAAATTGGCTCGGTCATTAAGTACCAAATTGGCTCTGTCACTAAGGGGTTAAGCTTCGCTTTTGCTCTAACTTCTGATTTACTAATACATTATCATTTTTAAGTGCAAATCAAAGTTTTTTTTTCTAAAATAAAATTTGGTTTCGATTACAGTCGTTTCACAGTTCTACAATCATGTTAGTCTTACCTGTAAACCAACTCAGGATATGAAAATGATTTTTCATTATTATTTTACCTTTGTTTTCTGTGAAGTTTCGTATACTGAGTATATCATTCAGATCCTGGTAGTGGTTCTGTTTGATGTAGGTTGTTTTCTCTGGAGTATCTTGAAGCTGCATTGTCACCTCCTCAAGATCTTTGTCCAGCTGTAAATGTAAAATTAAAAAGAAAGATTTTGGAAATAAATTTGCTTAATTATAAAATGGACTTACAAAATATGATAGAATACAGGTGATGATAAAGTAATAGAAACAATCTAAATTAGACAAGAAAATTGCATGTCGGTCATATTTTGGCTAAGTGCATGTATGGTACATAAGTGGTAAATCTGAAGTTGTTAACGGCATATTATATCAATTGTTTTGTGAATTTTTACCCTCTGGTAACAAAATGTCTAGTAATGAATGAAAAATGATAAAGCATAATAGCAAAGTACTGACTACAATAAAAAACACTTGAAATACTAAAGGCCCAGGTTTTATAAAAATCATTTGACGAAGATCTCAATAGGGAATATAAAAATAACATTTTCAGTTAGCAAAGTTATCCATAAAAAAGAGTTGATGCTGACATCAAAGTTACAAATAAAGAAATGTTAAAATGAAAAAAAATCAGCTGTCAATCCTTTAAAAAAATACAATGGTAATGTAATTGTATAGGACAAAGGAAAGACTGAGTTTTTAAATGCACACAGTTTTCAACTGTGTTCACCTGTGAGCTATTAATATGAATCCAAAGGGACCAATTCATCAGGACTGGTGTCGCACCAGCTCGTGATATGCCAGTGTTGACAAAGGCGCACACCACTATTTAGTGCACTGAGATGGAAAAGTTACTGTAGTCGGAGACTACTTCTGTTGTAAAAAATGCAATAGATTTGATTAATTTGATGGATGGTGTAGTCATGCCCCTGCCCTAATTGGTGGCGCAAACCCAAACTGGTATTAAAATGCCAACTTTTTTCGCAAATCCACATTGAGCAAAAGCTTTGTGCTTTATCAAAGATTTTACTCTACTTTTTTAGAGTAAAAGATTTTAATGAATCGGCCCTATAGACTTTCTGTTAAGCCTATACAGCAAGTATATAAGTGCACTCGTACAGGAGCTGAGTCTCTGCCTCCTGAGCTCAATGCTATTGCTTGCTGAGTCTGAACAGTCTCTTGAGCAATCGCTGGAGTTTGAGGAACTAACTCACACATATCTGCTAATCATTTCAGTACCTACAGCGCATTAAAACAATTTGTTTAAATGTTTTACATTTTAAGGGCTCATACTCACCTGCGAGAAACTCGTATGAGTCTCGCACGTCAATACCCGGCGATGCTGCCGGCACCCAGGAGCGGAGCGTGCAGTTGCATGTATTCCTATGTGGCCGCACACTCCAATCTGAGTGCCGGGTTCAGTGATGGGTATTGACGTGCGAGACTCATCCGAGTTTCTCGCAGGTGAGTATGAGCCCTAAAGAGTAATTAAATTTCAATTTTTTTATAATTTTGTCCAGCATTGAAAAGTTCTGAAACTTTTGGGTGACTAATAAATAGTGCTGCTGGCTATACAGTGGGGCAAAAAAGTATTTAGTCAGTCAGCAATAGTGCAAGTTCCACCACTTAAAAAGATGAGAGGCGTCTGTAATTTACATCATAGGTAGACCTCAACTATGGGAGACAAACTGAGAAAAAAAAATCCAGAAAATCACATTGTCTGTTTTTTTAACAATTTATTTGCATATTATGGTGGAAAATAAGTATTTGGTCAGAAACAAACAATCAAGATTTCTGGCTCTCACAGACCTGTAACTTCTTCTTTAAGAGTCTCCTCTTTCCTCCACTCATTACCTGTAGTAATGGCACCTGTTTAAACTTGTTATCAGTATAAAAAGACACCTGTGCACACCCTCAAACAGTCTGACTCCAAACTCCACTATGGTGAAGACCAAAGAGCTGTCAAAGGACACCAGAAACAAAATTGTAGCCCTGCACCAGGCTGGGAAGACTGAATCTGCAATAGCCAACAAGCTTGGAGTGAAGAAATCAACAGTGGGAGCAATAATTAGAAAATGGAAGACATACAAGACCACTGATAATCTCCCTCGATCTGGGGCTCCACGCAAAATCCCACCCCGTGGGGTCAGAATGATCACAAGAACGGTGAGCAAAAATCCCAGAAACACGCGAGGGGACCTAGTGAATGAACTGCAGAGAGCTGGGACCAATGTAACAAGGCCTACCATAAGTAACACACTACGCCACCATGGACTCAGATCCTGCAGTGCCAGACGTGTCCCACTGCTTAAGCCAGTACATGTCCGGGCCCGTCTGAAGATTGCTAGAGAGCATTTGGATGATCCAGAGGAGTTTTGGGAGAATGTCCTATGGTCTGATGAAACCAAACTGGAAATGTTTGGTAGAAACACAACTTGTCGTGTTTGGAGGAAAAAGAATACTGAGTTGCATCCATCAAACACCATACCTACTGTAAAGCATGGTGGTGGAAGCATCATGCTTTGGGGCTGTTTCTCTGCAAAGCGGCCAGGACGACTGATCCGGGTACATGAAAGAATGAATGGGGCCATGTATCTTGAGATTTTGAGTGCAAACCTCCTTCCATCAGCAAGGGCATTGAAGATGAAACGTGGCTGGGTCTTTCAACATGACAATGATCCAAAGCACACCGCCAGGGCAACAAAGGAGTGGCTTCGTAAGAAGCATTTCAAGGTCCTGGAGTGGCCTAGCCAGTCTCCAGATCTCAACCCTATAGAAAACCTTTGGAGGGAGTTGAAAATCCGTGTTGCCAAGCGAAAAGCCAAAAACATCACTGCTCTAGAGGAGATCTGCATGGAGGAATGGGCCAACATACCAACAACAGTGTGTGGCAACCTTGTGAAGACTTACAGAAAACGTTTGACCTCTGTCATTGCCAATAAAGGATATATTACAAAGTATTGAGATGAAATTTTGTTTCTGACCAAATACTTATTTTCCACCATAATATGCAAATAAATTATTAAAAAAAACAGACAATGTGATTTTCTGGATTTTTTTCTCAGTTTGTCTCCCATAGTTGAGGTCTACTTATGATGTAAATTACAGACGCCTCTCATCTTTTTAAGTGGTGGAACTTGCACTATTGCTGACTGACTAAATACTTTTTTGCCCCACTGTATGCATGGATGGTTTAGGCTCACCAGTGACCATAGCATACCTCTGTTCTGTCTCACAGAGGATATACTAAGAACATGGTCACACACAGCTGCTCAGTTGCACACAAACTGTATTAATGGGATTTGCAGAAATGCATGCATGTGATGGAGCACTGACCACATTTAGACATATGAAACTCATTTTCAGGTACAAGATGTCACGATTCATTATGGGATTTATGGCAGCTCTGGTTCTGCTGCAATTTAAATGTTTTTTTTCCTTTTGATCCAGCAAGAGTTAAGGTACCGTCACACATAACGATTTCTTTAACGATATCGTTGCTTTTTGTGATGTAGCAACGATATCGTTAACAAAATCGTTATGTGTGACAGCGACCAACGATCAGGCCCCTGCTGGGAGATCGTTGGTCGCTGGGAATCATCAGGACCTTTTTTTGGTCGCTGATCACCCGCTGTCATCGCTGAATCGGCGTGTGTGACGCCGATCCAGCAATGTGTTCACTGGTAACCAGGGTAAATATCGGGTTACTAACTGCAGGGCCATGCTTAGTAACCCGATATTTTCCCTGGTTACCATTGTAAAAGTGAAAAAAAAAACAGTACATACTCACATTCCGGTGTCTGTCACGTCCCCCGCCTTCAGCTTCCCGCACTAACTGTGAGCGCCGGCCGTAAAGCACAGCGGCACTGCGCTTAGTAACCCAATGTTTACCCTGGTTACCCGGGGACTTCGGCATCGTTGGTCGCTGGAGAGCTATCTGTGTGAAAGCTCTCCAGCGACCACACAACGACTTACCAACGATCACGGCCAGGTCGTATCGCTGGTCGTGATCGTTGGTAAATTGTTTAGTGTAACGGTACCTTTAATGTCAGTCTCTTGCTGGCAGCTTCTTTTAATCTGGTTAGGTGATGTTGTTTGGTAACTACTCCCACCTTTCTTTAAATAGTCACATGACCCATAAGCTGACTATCAGTAAAAGAGTTATTCTATGCAGACCAGCTTGAAGATAGGAGCTTTCTTGTGTCGGTGGTGTTGCTGCTCCTGTGGGAGTTTGGATTACTGGTGCCATTTTCTATGCTGCTTTGGATCTTATCGGCAGAGCCTGAAGCTGAGTATTTATTCCTTTATTTTTGTCTGTTGCGCATTTGTTACTTCCCATGTATTTTGTCCATCTGCAGTGGCGAGGCTAGCATCCTTGCCAGCCAGTGTACTAGCCAGGGTATATTGAGGTGACAATCAGGGACTAGGTACATAACAGTGGCAGGAGGAAGGACCTACATAGGGCATTAGAGGAGCTTAGGAACAGGCACAGGTTGGTGTCAGGTGGTGTCCCATCTCTCGCTCCCTACTATTAGGGTCTTCCTCTCCCTTTTCTATCGCGTCATATTTGTATCCTGTGTCGTCCGCCGTACTTACCCGTGCCCAAGTGTGACATTATTACCGACCATACCATTTTCCGCAGACCCTATGGCTCAAGCGGAGGCTTTTGCACGCCTGATCCATACCCACATTGATGAGGTTACAGAATAACCAGAGCTACCACGAATCCCTTAATGAATTGTGACACAAAAAATTTCTATTTCAAATCTGCAGTGTACCCTGATATACCTAATAGGGAATATGTGTATGAGGCAAAAAGAAATATCTGCTGTTTTGTGCACAATTCCTTTTGTTGAAAAACCTGAAGATGATATTAAAAATGTAACATAGTTAGTGGCCCTATATTACAGCTGGGTCCATCATTTGCTCATAAACAGTAACTCAGTAAAGCCAGTAAAAACTAAATGCTGATGTAAAACGTACACGCATTCATAGGCTCACATGGCTATAGCATCAGGTATCATAGATGCCATAGAAACATCTACTTTTACTGATACTGGCACATTAAAAAGGATCTCTAATTAAAGGGATTGTCCAGTCTAAAAAGAGAAGTCTGCAGTGACTCTGTGTAACTGCAGACTCATGAATCTTCCAGTGCATTCACTTTGCGAAGCGAGGATTTGCCGTTTTCTGAGCAGGTAACACTGGTGATGTATGCGTTATACATACTTCTGGGCAGAAGTCGTCTAGCGGGCAGTACAAATGTATGGAAAGAGGCCGAGCCCACTAGACCTGCATACATACCCGAGGGTCCCAGACCAGAAACCGTCGAATTCCCGCAGCGCACAGTGCGTGCATTGGGGGGATTTATAAGCCTCCAGTCACTCAGAGTGACAGAAGACTTATCAATTTAGACTGGACTACCCCTTTAATATTACCATATTAGCTCCATACTCATACACTGAATGGCGGTAAGTGCATGGAGGAATGTGCCTGGGTGTTATGTTGCTATTCTCTCCCAAAAACAGCTCCTGATCCTCTATATGAGAGCTCCTGCTGCACAATTTTAGTAGAAGAAGTCAATTTTACTCCCAACACTATTCTGCTGACGTATTGTTAAGATCTTCATTAAGCTCTTATACTGGAGCCTTTTGCCAAGTTTCAGAGTTAAAATACTGTAGGACTTTGATTTTCTTTGCTGACAGGTATGTGTGAATAATGCATGCCAATGCATTCTTTAAGTTCCTGTAAGAGGTGTCATCAGTAGTTTCTATCAAACCAAGTTCTGCATGATTACCTCACAACTAACATGCCATCAGGACCAGCAGGAGCTGTTCATACAGAATATTTTCGACTTATACTTAAGTTCTGCAGAGCTGTAAGCCTGACAGGTAAATCCTGAATTTGTATAAATGTGCTTTCCACCTGATAGCTTTGTTAACCTGTTCAACATTAATGTTTCAGTCGCCCTCAGTACATTGAAATTTACTAATGTTCTTGTCACATAATTTAGACTCACAATTAAAAAAACATATACAGTATTGAAGTATATTTGCCCATACTAATGAGCCCTGAGCTCCATTTTCCCCTTATATGCTTTAGCATCATTTCCCTATAAAAACTAACAACCCGTTTCCCATTTTTTGGGGGATGAAAATACATATTACCATAAATATTTAATGGGGCCTTCTTTATCTAATCTACAAAAACACTACCTTTTGGCTGAAATATCACAATTGGCTGCAACTATAGGTATGATCTTTGACTCTCTTTAGCCACCTCTCTAGATTATCTGCAATCGTTTGCATCTCTGATTTTCATCAACTTCTCCATTGTACCTCATCTCCCTGCCTCAGGATTCATGCAGATGTCAGTTTTCTCCTATGCGTTCTAGCTCTGTTTCTCAAGGATATAACTTGTACTAGTTATAGTCTATAGGGCTGTTCACATGTCCGGGTAATTTTGTGAGGTGAGTAGTCCATACAAAATCATGGAGACACGTCTGATTTTGATCAAAGTTTTTTCAATCAAGTTTTCCAATGTATATCTACTTTTACACTTATTCGGCATCCATGATTATCCTATATACAGGTGCTTCAAGCAAAATTAGAATATCATCAAAAATTTAATTTATTTCAGTTCTTCAATACAAAAAGTGAAACTCATATATTATATAGAGTCATTAAAAACAGAGTGATCTATTTCAGTTGTTTATTTCTGTTAATGTTGATGATTATGGCTTACAGCCAATGAAAACCCAAAAGTCATTATCTCAGTATGTAAGAAAACTTTATAACACCAGCTTGAAAAATTATTTTAAAATCCAAAATGTTGGCCTACTGAAATGTATGTTCAGTATATGCA